>NC_141873.1:169991042-170616042 GCF_056163025.1 Triticum urartu | reverse complement strand
GTCAACATTGACCTCGGGAGACCGTGCTGTTTTTCCGGACAGCAAACGCGTATCCGCCGCCACCGCCTCCTCGAGCGTCGCTTTAATGATCACTTCAGTGGAATTGTGCGGAATCGAGTCTACAACAACCCTGGAAAATTTCGTCGAGTTCCGATGGAGGAATCTCTGACAATCTATGATATACCAGAGCCCTGTCTAATCTGGACGGGAATCTGGACAAATTTAGGGCGTGGTGTCCAGCCTCTAGCTCGGACGCCCTTTGAAATATCCAACCATTGATAGTCTGCGAAATTCCTATATCTACCACCTCTCAAAATTTCAGCTCGATCCGACCGTCCAAACTCCGGGAACCTTCCGATTAGTGCATCACTTTTTGGATCTGTTTTCTGCGCGAAAACGAATCCGACCCGAGTTCGTCTTTTTTATGAACAGGATTTCGGACATCCCTTTTGAAGGAAGTTTTGTATGGGGTATTGTGTTTTGTTTCCGAACACATCCCACTAACTTTAAGATCTTTTGAACATGATCTTCAACATCATGCTGGTGTCAAACCAGTCCGGCAATATTGCTCCACGGCTGCCGACCTGCGCTAGACACGTCGTCACTTTGTTGAGCCGAGCTCAACTTCTTCGGATCATCATCTCGGCAAGCCAAACAAGAGTCCGGCATCGCGAAGGATAAATCATCACCAACATCGCCGCCCCACGGATTACACGGAGCGGGCATACCGGCATCACCGCACGGTCGCTTCATCAAGCCGACATCGACCACGTCACGACCTGCATCGGCAGGGCCGCACTATTGCTTCTTCAAGGTGGTTTCCATCATGCCGACCTACTTCGACTCATCGCCTGACATCGAGGCTTCGACATCTCGGCTGGACCGGGGGCTTCGCCATCTCTTCATCAACCTACTCCGGACACTTCGGCGTCACTAGCCGACCAGCTCCGTCACGTTAGCTGGGCCGAGGGCTTTGCCTCGGCGAGCCAACCTTTGCCAGCATTGCCATGCCGTCGTTTTATCGCCCATCAGGCAATGGGTGTGCGGATAGACTCCCAATTTTGGGAATCACCTTCCTTCAGATTGCTACAACAAATAAACCAGGTGCTATTAATCACAGTATTTTTGCTTGTTTGGGTTCATTTTTCCCAATGAATTATTACTCTGGTTTGTCCATCATATGTACACAGGTCTATCAAATGGTGGCCCCATTGACGATAGTTGCATGGTGGTTTGGTCAGTTTCCGTACATAGTCCGGCGAACGCCGCATCCAGAGCTCGGACCGACCTGCGAATTCAGGCTTTGCCACGCCTTTACCGCATCACGCCGATGCCCTGCATCGACATTGACTTCGGCGCCAGGCCATATTTCTTTTATTACTCACTTTGCATAAATTATTTATTATGAAACGATTTTTTTAATTATCATTATTACTATTATCTCCGGTTTGCACTATTTTTTGTGCACTGGAAAATGATCCGGGGACTTCGGCGTCACTCTGCCGGTCTGCATTAACCGTGCTATGTCACCACTTCGTCATGTCGAGCTCTCCGCTCCGCCACCTCGGGACCGGCTTGGGGGATGGAACCTTGCCCCGCATCAAGCTCGGACCGCGTCATCAATACCGAACACATTAGCCAGCTAAGTCGCTTTGATGCTCAAAGATTTAATCTCTAACTTGTGTTCGGTTCGACCAAGCATTATACTTTTTTGGAAAAAAGTTGCTTGTAAATTTTTTTCCTTGTCCAAACTTTGTTTGTGACACACAAATTCAAGGACCCAATTCACTTGGGGGCTTCCTTTATGAAGCTTTTTCCTCTTGCATATGATTATACTTGTACGACTTCGTTCCTTGTTTGTGTATTATGCCACAATATGCACCATATTGACTTAAGAGATTTGCAAGCTGGGTTGCCTCGCTCCTGCATTTACCCCTACGTTCCTGATTGTTCGGCTAGGGAGTAAAGGGAGCACCTCCGCGATTGTCACAATCGGGTCACCCGAGCCGGACCTCAGACTGGGTGAAGCCGAAAGCTAGCGCTCTTATAGTTTTCAATGATGGTCGGCACACAACGGAACTCATCAGTACAAAAAATCTATTGCACAAGTCTCATAATAACAATGAGCACCGAAGAAAGGTATCGGTGGGGGTACTATTTTCTTCGAAGATGCTTCTTACACTTCACGGTAATATAGCATAAGTTCCCTGAGCGCGCTTTGTCTGTTACAGCCTTATGGCCTGATTGCCTAGTTATTGGAAACACCGTCGATATTCTCGACTGATGGAGTACATAACAATTTTCGGTCCTTGACCGAAGAGGGAGAAGCTGACGGTCGGTTAAGACGCGTTTAAAGTTTGGTTGAACATAGATCTGATATAAGTACTTCGGTACATGCAATCATTCTTCTACCCAAGTCACTTGGGGGCTCTTAAGTTTATTTGAGCCGTTTTATAATAAGTGTTCTTCTTCTTAGTCGTTGCAAAGTTTTATTATTATTTATCACTCCTTTTTTCGACACGATTGTGCGGTCACTAGCCGGGGAGCCTAATTTCTCTCTCAAAGCCGCTAGAGTTTAGTTTGCTAAACTGGCCTGATGAGAAGTACTCCGCCCTCGGGATAGGAGGTTGAAGCCGTAGGCTGACCCGCTCGAAGTCTTGAGATAGGATGTATCATGTTAAAGCACGACAAAAGCACTTTTTTTCTTCTAAAACCAATTTTTGGATTGGCACCGAACACTTGATCTTGTTCGGACGTCAAGTTTTTACTGACGTTTTTTGGCTTTTTGAGCCTATGGCACTTTTAAACTATTTGTGCTTTTCCAGCATTAGTCTCGCAGTGCAACGCTGGACACCTTTAGGGATTCGGCAAAAACATTCTCAGATATTGCTATATATGCATCGGTTTCGAATTGTGTCTTCGGTCAATAGTTGGGTTGCCCGGCTCCTGCACTTGCTTCCTACGTTCTGTTTTGTTCGGCTAGGCGTGCAAAGGGAGAACCACTGCGATTGTGCTTCCAGCTCACATGGTTAAGCACCTCAGTGGAGAAAGCCGAAAACTGACTGTCACAATAAGCGTAAACTGGTCAGCGATCCGATGACTATGTTAAAAGACGGGCCGTTCATAACATTGGCCGAAGTGTTTACGTCTTGACCCCGACTGTCGCCGAACACTACCGGGGGCTATTAACTGGCCTCCCAAACTAAATCCTCGATATTTTGCTCTTACATTAGAGCTGATGTTTAATGATCATGCTTAGCATGACAACCCAAAGAAAGGAACCGATAGCGGGACTATTTTCTTTGGAAGACATTTCTTTTGTTAAACAGTAATATAACATATCTCTCTGCATACCTTTGTTTATAAAACCGTATGGCCAGATTGCCTTGTTTGTTGTAAATCTTTGCCCTCATAAAGGCTTTATAAAGTAGGACAAACACTCCTCGGCTACTGGCCGAGGAGGTGGAAGCCGATGGTCGGTCAACAAAGTTTTGTACAATGCGGATCCGAGCATTAATGACGTAAAGTACTTGGATACATAGAGTCATTACACATAATTTGTGATTTTACTATGGATATTGATCCTTAATTCGGCCACCCGTGCCCGCATTAAGGCTCGGGGGCTACTGGGATTCGGGCTTATTATTTACAAATATTAAAGGGGCACATCGATCCCCTGATCTGGTGTTGCCACCCGACCAGTGTCTCAGGGGCTACTGCATTGCTTGTCCAATGCAGAGAATTTTATGTGCAATATAGTTTCCAAGGAGATTTTGATCCTCAGGTTGGTCGGCCGCACCCAACCTGAGTCTCGAGGACTGAGCACGCCGCTTTTAGTGTCCCGAAGTATTCTGCCGAGTTAGGACTTGATCCTCAGGCCGATTTTGCAAATCAACCTGAGTCTCAGCGGCTACTGGGATCAGCGGTATTACATCATCCTTCATGTGCATCTCGGGTTTTACACCGATACACACCTTGAGGGCTACTGGCTATATATCTCGGCAGAGAATAAATTGCACCAACAAAAATATTCACAAAAATCGGCCCACATTCGGGGTGGTGCACCACCTCGGAAGCAGTCCGGCATAAAGCTCGGGCGCTAGTGGTTGGCTCCATAGAGGGCATTTCCGGCATTAAGCTCGGCTAAACTCCTTCAACTTTTTTGAACCAAGGTGATATGACACCTCAGATATAGTCCGGCGTTGGAGCTGGGATACTGTCCGGCGTTGGAGCTTGGACATAGTCTTGCGTTGGAGCTCGGATACATTCCGGCGTTGGAGCTCGGAAGCGGTCCGGCATTGGTGCTCGGCCGCAAAAGATACCTCGAATGCAGTCCGGCGTTAGAGCTCGGACGCAAGAGGAACAACTTCAAACATGAGGTGTGGCATAAAAATAATAAGGCATTGATAAAGGCCGGAAACTTAAAGGGGCTCCTCGTATACCCGATGTATAAACTTGTCGAATTCATTTCGGCGATCCTCAAGATCGAAGATGAGAAGATTTGTTGAACCAGTTTTCAAGACCGACGACCGAAGATGAAGAACAGTTTGGAAGAATCGAGGAGCGTCCCTAACTTGAAGACCGGTTCAGGGGGCTACTGACGGTGTCCTGGACTAGGGGGTACTCAACACGTCATCTCCCGATCTGATAGATTGGGCCGAGGACCCCTGTGGCCGTATACTCATGGGCCAGTTCAGACAACTGCCGCATACAAGGAAGATTCCACAAGACTTGGCGATCAAGACAAGGACTTCTCCCCACCGGCGTATTCGGCTAGGACTCTTGTTAACCTAGGCCTCTGGTGCATTATATAAACTAGGGCCAGGCTAGTCGATAGATCATATATACACATCAACAATCATACCATAGGCTAGCTTCTAGGGTTTAGCCTCTCTGATCTCGTGGTAGATCAACTCTTGTACTACCCATATCATCAATATTAATCAAGCAGGACGTAGGGTTTTACCTCCATCAAGAGGGCCCGAACCTGGGTAAAACTTTGTGTCCCCTGCCTCCTGTTACCATCGATCCTAGATGCACAGTTCGGGACCCCCTACCCGAGATCCGCCGGTTTTGACACCGACACGGACGTTAACAAATTCCCATCTGCCCATAACCGCGGGCACGGCTTTCGAAAGTTCAAATCCCTGCAGGGGTGTCCCAACTTAGCCCATGACAAGCTCTCACGGTCAACGAAGGATATTCCTTCTAGCGGGAAGACACGATCAGACTCGGAATCCCGGTTACAAGACATTTCAACAAGGTAAAACTAAACCAGCAACACCGCCCGATTGTGCCGACAAATCCCGATAGGAGCCGCACATATCTCTTTCTCAGGGCACACTCAGATTGTCTTAGGTACGGGTAGGCCAGCCCAGAGTTGCCCCTGGTGGCCACCGGCAGCTGACAGGTTGGACCAACACTCAGAGGAGCACTGGCCCGGGGGGGGGGGTTAAAATAAAGATGACCCTTGAGTCTGCAGAACCCAAGGGAAAGAAAAGGCTAGGTGGCAAATGGTAAAACCAAGATTGGGCATTGCTGGAGGAGTTTTACTCAAGGCGAACTGTCAAGGGGTTCCCATTATAAGCCAACCGCGTAAGGAACGCAAAATCCGGGAACATAACACCGATATGACGGAAACTAGGGCGGCAAGAGTGGAACAAAACACCAGGCATAAGGCCGACCCTTCCACCCTTTACCAAGTATATAGATGCATTAATTAAATAAGATATATTGTGATATCCCAACAAGTAAACATGTTCCAACAAGGAACAACATCTCCATGTTCCAACAAGGAACAAACTTCAATCTTCACCTGCAACTAACAATGCTATAAGAGGGGCTGAGCAAAGCGGTAACATAGCCAAACAATGGTTTGCTAGGACAAGGTGGGTTAGAGGCTTGGTTCAACAATATGTGAGGCATGATAAGCAAGTGGTAGGTATCGCAGCATAGGCATAGCAAAAGAGCGAGCATCTAGCAAGCAAAGATAGAATTGATTTCGAGGGTATGGTCATCTTTCCTGAAATCCCGCAAGGAAGAAGAACGAGTCCATGAAGAAGACAAACGAACGTAGATGAACGGATCCTCACAACACGACGTTATCGGAACCAACCCGAAGAAGCAACACCGGAAAGAAGCAAACAATCATAGTAAAACAACCACCACATAAACATGGCATGATGCACAATCAAGTATGATGCATGTCCGGTTTAATGAAGCATGGCATGACAAAGTGCACAAACAATCCTACAAATTAAGTGGAGCTCATTATGCAACGGAGTTGCATATTGAAGAAAACACCAGATGACTTATTTAGTTCTCTCTTGTTTATGTACCCAACAAGATTAAATGTTTTTACCATGGCAAGAGGTGAAACATGATGAAACTATCTAATCTAGGCAAGTTTAAATGAGGCTGGAACAACAAACCACAAGTCCGGAAACTCCTCATGTGCATATATTAGGTTTGGTACTGTTCTGCCCTAAACACAATTTTAGAGTTATTAAACATGCAAAGTAAAGCCACCATGATAATCTAGGCATTTTTCTACCCCATTTACATATAAAGTTTATTAAGTTCGGAGCTACGGTTAATTAGTTATGAATTAAAGCATTTTAGCATGGCATAGGAGCAAATTTAATCAAACATCATTTTAAACATTTTAAACATGCATAAAGATCCGATGCACGGTTGTGAAGTTATTAAATGAATGATCATGAAGGGGTTTTCTGCATAACAGAAAAGCACTGGATAAAGACTAAATTGCAGATAGGGAAAAAACATTGTATATGGGCCGAAACTGGGAAAAAAACAATAGATGGGGCGCTGGGGTGTGGCCTCACCCAGTGGGCCTTGGCCCGTTTCAGTGGACTACAGCAGGCCTTGCTGGAGGAGCGCATGGAGGCCCGGCGGGCGAGCGGGGCAAAAGGCCGGTTCGGGTCGCGGTCGATTGCAGCTGGACGCGGTCAACGCACCCGGGCGAGCGCTCATCCTCCTGCGGGCGAAGCAGAGGACGGCGTCGAGGATCACTGGCGGGGCTCCTGTGGGTCGCCGGTGAGGTGCAGGTGCGGCTGGCCTTGGACAACAATGACATGGCTGACAAAGAGGCAGGGGACCGGCCATCTCCAGCCGTGCTCTCGGTCAACGGACAAACGAGCGGCGTCCCAGGCGCGCGGACGCATGGGCCGAGGTTTTTGCTGGAGGTCTCCGGTGGTGTGGAGCTTGACGGCGGGGATGGCGCAGAACGGCTCGAACCGGGCGAGGCGACAGAAGGGAGCTATAAGGCCATGGCGGGCTGACGGAGGGTCGAGAAGACCACGCGAGGCGACGGTGAGCACAGAAGGCTTGGCGTCCTCGTCCTCGTCATCTCGGTGAAGGGCAAGGCAGCGGCGCTTGCCGTCAGGAGGTGCGAGGAAGGCCGGGGCGGTCCTGATCTGGGCGGACCCAAGGCGGAGGAGCGGTTCCCGGTGATGATTTGAGCATCGGGCGGCCACGGAGCTCCATGTGTCGTTGTGTTCCCTGCGAGAGAGAAGAAGCAAGGAGATGAGAGGGAGAGAGAGAAAGGGAAGGGAAGGGAAGGGAAAAGAGACACGGGCGCAGGGTGAGGGGGGCCGGCCTGATGCACCGGGCGGTGGCTCCGGCGAGGTCGAGGTGGTTGGATCGAGAGGAGGGGATCAGGGGATGGTCTGGTAGGATCTGGATCGCTCTCGAGGAAGGAGGAGACTTGTTCGACCGCTTCTTTTGGGCTGGTGGGGAGACCGAGGAGAAGGTGGAGGCTCTGGTTGGTTCGCTGGTGATCCCGAGGGGAACCAGAGAGAGTGGCGGCGGAGGGATTCGCAGGATGGGACAGGATAGGCTAGGGTTTGATCTGATATTTATATCAGATGAGTTTAGGTTAAGGGCTAACTCGTCCCTTCGATCAAAATCGGACGGTCGGGAAAAATAGGTTAGGGAGCCCAAATAAGAAAACGGTGATGTTTTGTAGATGTTTGGGGATGATCCGGACACAACGGTGGCGACAGTCCGGGTCGGGTCCGGGACTGCTTTTCGGACGCGCGCGCGAGGGGGGGTTTGATGCACTGAGCAGAGAGGGTTTCGGGCCGTGCGATCGCATCGGACAACTCCGGAAGCGAAGAGGGGAAAGAGGATGGACTAGGTGGGCCGTGTTGAGACTGCGAGGGGGAGAAGAGAGAGAGAGGGCCCGGCATCTGTTTCCGAAGACCGAAAACGTCCGACGATAGACCGGCTATAATGCTGCTATAGTTTAACGGTTGGGCTATCAAACAAACTCTGAATGCAATGAAACTTGACAGGCGGCCTACTGACAACATAACAACACCGCATGCCAACTTTCATCCCATTCCGAGAACCTTCTCTGGCCACTTATAAAATACTAATTCGGACATGCTGTGGGCGCGTGCAAGTGTGTCTGGACTCAGAACGGACAACGGATGGAACTGGGGAACCCGGACGGATGCAAGTTTCGAAAACATGACGATGCAATGCACATGATGACATGACAAGATGCAACACGCAAGCACATGACATGGCAACGACAGCGAATAACTGGAGGACACCTCGCACATCGGTCACGGGGCGTCACAACACTCCACCACTACGAGAGGATCTCGTCCCGAGATCTAGAATGGCACCTGAGGGAAAACGGAAGAGAAAAAGAAGAGGTAAAACTAAGTTGCTTCTTTGACCAATGAGTGAAACCAAGGAGCCTTGAAAAGGTTAAGCCATTTCGAGAAAAGAATACAACGGAGATGAACGAAGTTGAAAACACTCCGTTAGAAAAGAGGAACAAGGAAGAACAACTTCGGGCAGCACTCCGATTGAAAAGAAAAGGAATTGAATAAGAACTTGATAAGATGAGAAGATACTTGAAGAGATCAACAACATACAGCCTCCGGAATTATTGAATGAATGGAACAAGAGGTAAGAAAGATCTTGAGGAAAAAGGACACAACACTCCGGTTAAATGGATAACGCGAGAAAAGAATAAGGTCCTGACAACCCGAGAAGATGGGTTGAGGAGAGCAACATCACAATGCCTCCGGAACAGAAGAATAGAAGGTAGATAGTTGAAATAAAGAATGGAGAAGAAGATGCCAACTTCTGCCACAAAAGAGATTGAAAATGTATCCTTAGGAGAAGATTCGAACGGAGTTGTTGGAAAAAAAACCAACAACGAAAAGAATAAGCTTGATATGGTCTTATGGAGTACATCTCAAATTATGAGGTGACAACCTACCACCCACGGGAAAAAGAACTGGATTGATAAGAACAAGGGGACGCGAAGCTATCTCATCGGGAGGATAAATGAAGAACTTGGGTCGTTTATAAGCACCATAATTAGCAACAATCCTTAGGGAAAGTTTGAGGTGAAATATAACCCAACATAACTCCAATGAAGAGATTGATGGATTTACAATACCCCATTCTTAACAACTTGTGAATCGTGAAACATGAACTCAAATATCAAGAATGATGTAAAACCACCTCCAATGATATGGAAGAAAGAAATGCACTCCGGATTGCAAGATGAAGAAAGCTTGAGCTCCTTAGAAAAGAAAATCAATGAAAAACTTCTAGACGGAAATAAATCCTTGATGAACCATCATGTAGAACCTTCATGAAGAACTCCGTTAATAAAAAGAATGATCAAACGGAAGGAAAGAGAAGTAGAAAACACAAGGTGAATCCTTGTAATGACTTAGATGGAACCTCGTTATGATATAATTGAGAGAGATTGGAATTGCGGGAAGAGAAGATGAAACAATTGAAAACGAGAATTTGATGAACCTCCGGAATAAGGAATTAATCACTTGAGTGAAACAAGAGTAAGAATTATGTTATGCGTATCCTTCACCAATTAAATTGATGACAACCAATGGATTTGGCATACTACTTACTCTCTTAGAAAGGATTAAGATAGATATTGCGCAAACTTGAAGAGGTCTTCAACGAACCACCGTAAGAATTGAAACAACGAATAAATTGATAAAGAAGACAAATCTTGAACGAACCACCGTAAGAATTAAAAAAATGAACGAAGAGAAGATAAAGAAAACACCGGGAAGAATTAGCAAATGAATGAAGATGCTTGAGAGAATTTAGATACAAGTGAATATAATAGCTCATGGACCGATTAGAGATCACTTGAACGATGCACCGTTAAGATCGGAGAATGATAACTGCATACTGAGAATGAATAAACCTGAATTGATGGACTCTGGATAATCAACCTGAAAAGACTCCTGAGTTGCTCCGGATAGGTGAAAAGAATTCTCACAATCAAAACAATTATGAGAAGATGGAAACAAGCTAGAATCACGAATCTTGAAGAGAATGGAGCAAGATTAAGAGAAAAACTTCTTCGGTCTTCAAATGACAATGAGAAACACCACCATGAATTGTTGAGGCACTCCGGAATGAATAATGGGAAGGTTGAGCCAACGATGAAAAGAATTTGAAAGATCTTAGAGGAGGACATCTGACTGATGGCAATTCATTCTTACGTCAAACTTCGAAAATAATTTTAAGGATATCTCCAGGAGAATTAGAAGAGTCAGGTAAGATCCTGGGAAAAGACCTACGGGTTAGGGCCCACTCAAAAGAAACACCGTTGAAAAGATTACTTGAAAAGGAGAAAGCACCGGTTGAATTAGATGACTTGAATGAGATAACATCCTCGAAAGAGCTTGAACGAATGTAGAGTGGAAAACACGAATCTTCGAGATATCTTCAGCACTCCGGAACAATTGAATAGCGAGAGGAGAATGAATATGTGGTGCACCGGCATAAGAAAAGCATTGAAACGAGGAAAAGATATGATCGACAAAGCTTGAATTGAATCCACCGGAGAAGAAAGAGAACAAATAATGATGAACTTGAAGCTCCGTTAGAATGTTCCTGAGAATCACCGGATACGAATATTGATGGAAAAGAATGGAGAGACTTCTTAAGAATAAAAGGATACTTGATTAAGAAATCTGAGTCGTTGCAGAAAAACAAGGGAGGGAGGGCGGGAAAAACAAAGGCAACTTGGAGATGGATGAAACAAACAACATTGAGAAGAACTGATAATTGATCTTGCGAATATTGAAGTGATCGGATCCACTTCAAGAGAAGCACACCGGTTAAAAAGGATTGACAAAAACAATCTTGATGATCAAGAAAGATTGGTATTCACATCGGAGTATGAAAACACCACTTAGGAATAGGTATGGAATCAACATTTGACTTCGAAGCAACTCGAATACCACAACTCAAAACAAAACAAAGAATTGGCTTGCAGAATAAGCCGGAACAAACATATGATAGAGATTTCGTCCGAAGTTCTTGTGGTGGGGCCTACACGGGCTCGATCGTACAGTACCATCATGTACAAGGCAGTGCACATGACATACGAAGCGTCCCCGAGTCGGCATAGCCAAGGACTCTTTAAGACACAACGAGACCACTGTAAAACCAACCGTGAATAGGCGGACCACTAGACGTCGAACCCCAATTTCATATCATACATCTATCGAAAAGATATCCTAGGAGATACTTGAATTCCCACCTATGAAACTCCTGAAATTTTCTGGTTATGCAATCAGGTGTTGGGGATACAGGGGAAGCATAATATCTCACCCAAAACTAGAAAATCCTACATCCAGCTGTATCCATCCTTCAACACATAACCAAGAAACCTTCGGAAATCGTCTACCTCAACCTTCGAAAAGCATCCGTTATATGAGTTATGGCAATACTCCCGAACTCCCGCCCCAGTACTGGGTGGCGTCGAGGTTATCTCACCAACAACTGCATAAAAGAGATTTTCGATGTCGGCGAAACTAAACTCAGGTATTCCAGAACTGCAACGATAAAATTGTGACGACAACACCTCGGAGCTCAACTCCCCCGGACACTGCCACAACCCCTAAATGACAGGAGGCACCAAGAACAATGTTCTCGTCACAAAACCATCGGAACGATTCCAAGATACCCGCGTGATCCTAAATTTTTTTAGTGAAATTTGAGAAGAGAAGAGTCAAAACTCTACGTCAGGATGCCTTACCAGAGCGATGAAGGGACTGGGAAGTAAAAAGAATTCCTAAACTCTCCGATATATATAATCCTAAATGACTCAAAACATTTTTTTAGACTCAACACGGCCTCTAATAACGATCAAGCAATGGGGCTCCTAAGGTCGGGGAAGGCTCTGATACCAACTTGTAACGCCCTCGATGTGGCTATATCTCCCACATGTCGAAGCACGACTTAGAGGCATAACCACATTGAAAGCAATGTCGCAAGTGAGGTAATCTTCACACAACCCATGTAATACAATAGGGGAATAGATACATAGTTGGCTTACAATCGCCACTTCACACAATTACATGAATAAAGAATTACAACAACCAAATACCATCAAGGTACGACTACGGAACCAAAATAAAAGAAGAACCCCAAATGTGACAAGGTCCCCGATTGACCCCAACTGGGCTCCACTACTGATCAACTAGAACGAAACAACATAAAGGACAAGATCTTCAACGAGCTCCTCCTTGAGCTTGGTTGCGTCATCTGCACGGACTCATCGGCACCTGCAAGCTGGTTTTGGAAGTATCTGTGAGCCACGGGGACTCAGCAATCTCGCACCCTCGCGATCAAGACTATTTAAGCTTATGGGTAAGGTAAAGGCATGAGGTGGAGCTGCAGCAAGCGACTAGCATATATGGTGGCTAACATATGCAAATGAGAGCGAGAAGAGAAGGCAAAGCACGATCGAGAAAATATGATCAAGAAGTGATCCTAGAACAACCTACATCAAACATAAATCCAACACCGTGTTCACTTCCCGGACTCCGCCGAAAAGAGACCCTCACGGTAACACACGTGGTTGATGCATTTTAATTAAGGTCAACTTCAGGTTTTCTACAACCGGACGTTAACAAATTCCCATCTGCCCATAACCGCGGGCACGGCTTTCAAAAGTTCAAATCCCTGCAGGGGTGTCCCAACTTAGCCCATGACAACCTCTCACGGTCAATGAAGGATATTCCTTCTAGCGGGAAGACCCGATCAGACTCGGAATCCCGGTTACAAGACATTTCGACAAGGTAAAACTAAACCGGCAACACCGCCCGAATGTGCCGACAAATCCCGATAGAAGCTGCACATATCTCTTTCTCAGGGCACACTCGGATTGTCTTAGGTACGGGTAGGCCAGCCCAGAGTTTCCCCTGGTGGCCACCGGCAGCTGACAGGTTGGACCAACACTCAGAGGAGCACTGGCCCGGGGGGGGTTAAAATAAAGATGATCCTTGAGTCTGCAGAACCCAAGGGAAAGAAAAGGCTAGGTGGCAAATAGTAAAACCAAGGTTGGGCATTGCTGGAGGAGTTTTACTCAAGGCGAACTGTCAAGGGGTTCCCATTATAACCCAACCGCGTAAGGAACGCAAAATCCGGGAACATAACACCGATATGACGGAAACTAGGGCGGCAAGAGTGGAACAAAACACCGGGCATAAGGCCGACCCTTCCACCCTTTACCAAGTATATAGATGCATTAATTAAATAAGATATATTGTAATATCCCAACAAGTAAACATGTTCCAACAAGGAACAACATCTCCATGTTCCAACACAGAACAGACTTCAATCTTCACCTGCAACTAACAATGCTATAAGAGGGGCTGAGCAAAGTGGTAACATAGCCAAACAATGGTTTGCTAGGACAAGGTGGGTTAGAGGCTTGGTTCAACAATATGTGAGGCATGATAAGCAAGTGGTAGGTATCACAGCATAGGCATAGCAAAAGAGCGAGCATCTAGCAAGCAAAGATAGAAGTGATTTCGAGGGTATGGTCATCTTGCCTGAAATCCCGCAAGGAAGAAGAACGAGTCCATGAAGAAGACAAACGAACGTAGATGAACGGATCCTCACAACACGACGTTTTCGGAACCAACCCGAAGAAGCAACACCGGAAAGAAGCAAACAATCATAGTAAAACAACCACCACATAAACATGGCATGATGCACAATCAAGTATGATGCATGTCGGTTTAATGAAGCATGGCATGACAAAGTGCACAAACAATCCTACAAATTAAGTGGAGCTCATTATGCAACGGAGTTGCATATTGAAGAAAACACCAGATGACTTATTTAGTTCTCTCTTGTTTATGTACCCAACAAGATTAAATGTTTTTATCATGGCAAGAGGTGAAACATGATGAAACTATCTAATCTAGGCAAGTTTAAATGAGGCCGGAACAACAAACCACAAGTCCGGAAACTCCTCATATGCATATATTAGGTTTGGTACTGTTCTGCCCTAAACACAATTTTAGAGTTATTAAACATGCAAAGTAAAGCCACCATGATAATCTAGGCATTTTTCTACCCCATTTACATATAAAGTTTATTAAGTTCGGAGCTACGGTTAATTAGTTATGAATTAAAGCATTTTAGCATGGCATAGGAGCAAATTTAATCAAACATCATGTTAAACATTTTAAACATGCATGAAAGTTGGATATTGTGAAACTAGATGAAATTCTAAACAAGTTACATATATAAATTATTTAGATCCGATGCACGGTTGTGAAGTTATTAAATGAATGATCATGAAGGGGTTTTCTGCAAAACAGAAAAGCACTGGATAAAGACTAAATCGCAGACAGGGAAAAAAACACTATATATGGGCCAAAACTGGGACAAGCCCAACAGGAAAAAAAACAATAGATGGGGCGCTGGGGTGTGGCCTCACCCAGTGGGCCTTGGCCCGTTTCAGTGGACTGCAGCAGGCCTTGCTAGAGGAGCGCATGCAGGCCTGGCGGGCGAGCGGGGAAAAAGGCCGGCTCGGGTCGCGGTCGATTGCAGCTGGACGCGGTCAACGCACCCGGGCGAGCGCTCATCCTCCTGCGGGCGAAGCAGAGGACGGCGTTGAGGATCACTGGCGGGGCTCCTGTGGGTCGCCGGCGAGGTGCAGGTGCGGCTGGCCTTGGACAACAATGACATGGCTGACAAAGAGGCAGGGGACCGGCCATCTCTAGCCGTGCTCTCGGTCAACGGACAAACGAGCGGCGTCCTAGGCGCGCGGACACACGGGCTAAGGTTTTCGCTGGAGGTCTCCGGTGGTGTGGAGCTTGACGGCGGGGATGGCGCAGAACGGCTCGAACCGGGCGAGGCGACGGAAGGGAGCTATAAGGCCATGGCGGGCTGACGGAGGGTCGAGAAGACCACGCGAGGCGACAGTGAGCACAGAAGGCTTGGCGTCCTCGTCCTCGTCATCTCGGTGAAGGGCAAGGCAGCGGCGCTTGCCGTCAGGAGGTGCGAGGAAGGCCGGGGCGGTCCTGATCTGGGCGGACCCAAGGTGGAGGAGCGGTTCCCGGTGATGATTTGAGCATCGGGCGGCCACGGAGCTCCATGTGTCGTTGTGTTCCCTGCGAGAGAGAGGAAGCAAGGAGATGAGAGGGAGAGAGAGAAAGGGAAGGGAAGGGAGAAGAGACACGGGCGCAGGGTGAGGGAGGCCGGCCTGATGCACCGGGCAATGGCTCCGGCGAGGTCGAGGTGGTTGGATCGAGAGGAGGGGATCAGGGGATGGCCTGGTAGGATCTAGATCGCTCCCGAGGAACGAGGAGACTTGTTCGAGCGCTTCTTTTGGGCTGGTGGGGAGACCGAGGAGAAGGTGGAGGCTCTGGTTGGTTCGCTGGTGATCCCGAGGGGAACCAGAGAGAGTGGCGGCGGAGGGATTCGGAGGATGGGACAGGATAGGCTAGGGTTTGATCTGATATTTATATCAGATGAGTTTAGGTCAAGGGCTAACTCGTCCCTTTGATCAAAATCGGACGGTTGGGAAAAATAGGCTAGGGAGCCCAAATAAGAAAACGGTGATGTTTTGTAGATGTTTGGGGATGATCCGGACACAACGGTGGCGACAGTCCGGGTCGGGTCCGGGACAGCTTTTCGGACGCGCGCGCGAGGGGGGGGGGTTTGATGCAGTGAGTAGAGAGGGTTTCGGGCCGTGCGATCGCATCGGACAACTCCGGAAGCGAAGAGGGGAAAGAGGATGGACTAGGTGGGCCATGGTGAGACTGCGAGGGGGAGAAGAGAGAGAGAGAGGGCCCGACATCTGTTTCCGAAGACCGAAAACGTCCGACGATAGACCGGCTATAATGCCGCTATAGTTTAACGGTTGGGCTATCAAACGAACTCTGAATGCGATGAAACTTGACAGGCGGCCTACTGACAACATAACAACACCGCATGCCAACTTTCATCCCATTCCGAGAACCTTCTCCGCCCACTTATAAAATACTAATTCGGACATGCCGTGGGCGCGTGCAAGTGTGTCTGGACTCAGAACAGACAACGGACAGAACTGGGGAACCCGGACGGATGCAAGTTTCGAAAACATGACGATGCAATGCACATGATGACATGACAAGATGCAACACGCAAGCACATGACATGGCAACGACGGCGAATAACTGGAGGACACCTGGCACATCGGTCACGGGGCGTCACACTTAGCCACAAAGAACATGTAGGGTTTTTACCGGATGATGTTTCTCGGGGCCCGAAGCTATCTAAATCTTCGTCTTGCATGTTGCGTCTCGCGATTCCGATCAACCCCTTCAAGCTACCGCATAGATGTGTTGGCCTCACTACTAAGTCCTCACACTAGGACATCTGCCGTGACGTTTCCACGACACTACCTGTCCATCCATAACATAACCCTCAGGCATAACAGGAAGTTCATATATAGGAGAGCTAGTCTTATTAAGTGTTTCAAAGTTTTCAGTTTCAGAAATATTCATGATCTTCAGCATAATCAATAGTTCTAACTCTAGCAAGATGTTCATCAAGTAATTCACCTAGTGGCATAGTTTTACCAAGAAAAGTAGTAGCTTCATAAGCATCATTCATAGTAGAAGTGGCATCATCAATAACATGCGACAAATCGGAATCAATAGTAGGTGTAGGTGTTGCAAGCTTACTCAAAACAGAAGGTGAATCAAGTGCAGAGCTAGATGGCAGTTCCTTACCCCCCTCATAGTTGATGGATAGATCTTGGTTTTGGTATCTTTCAAATTGTTCATAGTGATCAACAGATATAAATCCCAAGTGACCTAGAAAATTGAGCCATGCTCCCCAGCAACAGTGCCATAAAAAGGTCTTGATAACCCACAAGTATAGGGGATCGCAGTAGTTTTTGAGTGTAGAGTATTCAACCCAAATTTATTGATTCGACACAGGGGGAGCCAAAGAATATTCTCAAGTATTAGCAGCTGAGTTGTCAATTCAACCACACCTGAAAGACTTAATATCTGTAGTAAAGTATTTAGTAGCAATGTAATATGGAAGTAACGGTAACGGTGGCAAAAATAACAGTAGCAGTTTTGTAGCAATTGTAAGAGTGGCAACGGCAAAGTAACGTAGCAAAGATCAATATGAAACGAACTCGTAGGCAATGGATCAATGATGGATAATAATGTTGTATGGCATTCATCATGCAACAATTATAACCTAGGGTGACACAGAACTAGCTCCAATTCATCAATATAATGTAGGCATTGATTCCGTATATAGTCATATGTGCTTATGGAAAAGAACTTGCATCACATATTTTGTCCTACCCTCCCGTGGCAGCGGGGTCCTAATGGAAACTAAGGGATATTAAGGCCTCCTTTTAATAGAGAACCGGACCAAAGCATTATCACTTAGTGAATACGTGAAGTCCTCAAACTACGGTCATCACTTGGAAGTGTCCGGACTATTGTCACTCCGGGGTTGCCGGATCACAATGCATAGTAGGTGACTATAACTTGCAAGATAGGATCAAGAACACACATATATTCATGAAAACATAATAGGTATAGATCTGAAATCATGGCACCCGGGCCCTAGTGACAAGCATTAAGTGTAGCAAAGTTATAGCAACATCAATCTCAGAACCTAGTGGATACTAGGGATCAAACCCTAACAAAACTAACTCGATTACATGATAAATCTCACCCAACCCATCACCGTCCAGCAAGTCTATGATGGAATTACTCACGCATGGCGGCGAGTATCATGAAATTGGTGATGGAAGATGGTTGATGGTAATGATGGCGATGATTTCCCCTCCCTAGAGCCCAAAACAGACTCCAGATCTGCCCTCCCAAGGAAGAACAAGAGGCGACAGCGGCTTCGTATCGTAAAACGTGATGAATCATTCTCTCTTATTTTTTTCTCCTCGAACATGAATATATGGAGTTGGAGTTGAGGTCGGTGGAGGTCCAGGGGACCCAGAAGGCACGGGGTGCGCCCTAGTGGGGGGGACGCCCTCCACCCTTGTGGACAGTAGGTGGGTCCCCCTCTGTTGATGCTTTCGCTAATATTTTTTACGTATTCCAAAAATATTCTCCGTGAGGTTTCTGGTCATTCTAAGAACTTTTATTTCTGCACTAAAATAACACCATGGCAATTCTGTTGAAAACAGCGTCAGTCCGGGTTAGTTCCATTCAAATCATGCAAATTAGAGTCCAAAACAAGGGCAACAGAGTTTCGAAAAGTAGATACGATCCAGACGTATCATCCAACAGTAAGTTGAATTCACTACTCCATCACCCTCCTCACCTCTGTGTCAAACCGGCTACGTGAAAACTGCCCGGGAGAAGCCTGACCCTCAACTTTTAAATACTCATAGTATAGGTTTGTATCGATGAATTGCGCCATGGAGCAGAAAACCAAAAGAAAAAGGTGGTACATGTAAACAAATACAGTTCAAGATCTAGCTAGCGATTCAGAATGTAAACCGTGCATGTGTTTATACATATAGGTTACTTCAAAGTACTGAGTCCATTGAGGCAATGTGGTCAAACTGTACCATCGATATCTCATAGCCAAAATAGTTCGAGCTTGTTCGTTCTAGATAAATAATATTGTATGTTTATTCACCCGTGGGGTTGTTCAATGAATGGAGGGCCGGGGATCACAAGTGAAAAATACATATAGTAAGTAGGAGTAGTACAGTACAGTACAAAGTGCGACGTGCAGTTAGTCACGTTAAATAGAGCATTTCTTTTCTTTAATGCCACGTACTCAAATTGAAATGCTTGTTGTGGAGAGAAAAAGATGATGATGTAGAGCATCCCTCGTCCATCCACATGGACACTCCATCACCACCACAAACACCAAGAGGACCAATGACAAAAGCACGTGCACGCACCATCGAGAACGAGGTCAATTCTTTCCTCTTTGAGTTTCATTTGGATTCGCATGAGAATTCGGTTCTACCTCAAAGAGACGCATTATGCATTCTTAGGTACTTCAAAGATCATCGCGAGGAAGCATGGTGGGATCACCAAGTCCACTCGGAGATCCAAAGTGAAGGAGGAGGAAAAGGAGCCCCGAGACACGGAGAACCGGAGATCCCTTGGACACCCCGGGTGCCCGAACATGAGGACCCCGGGTTCCCGGGCATGCAACCGCGGGGTGGGAAAAGCCCCTGGACGCCCCAAGTGCCCGGCCTCCTGGCCCCGGGTGCCCGACCCCTCTCCTCCCAGGCGACGCCCCGGGTGCCCGGCCTCCCCGCTCCAGCTGCCAGCCCCCGCCCAGGTGCCCGGGCCTTGGACCCCTGGGTGCGGCCTCGACCCTCCAGCCACTAGCCGCCGCCCCGGGTGCTTGGTCCACCTTCATTTGGCTCCCTGACCGGTCCGGGTGCCCGGACCCCTCCGCTATGCCTGCGTGCATTTGGGTTAAAATGACCCTTGTACCCACGTTTTCATCTTATTTCGTCCCTAGCCTATAAAAACTCTTCCGGTAGCTCATTAGTGAGTTTAGCAAAGTATTTGATAGAAACTAGAGATCTTTGCTCCTTGTATCCCCTCCTTTTGGAGATCAAGCCCCCACTTTGGGAAGAATCCTTGTGGATTATCAAGGCCTCCTCTTGGAGAAGCTCAACATCAAGACCTCATCTTCTAGGAGTGGGAAGAACTTTATGTAACTCCCACAATGCGGCTATATCTCCCACGTGATGAGGCACGACTTAGAGGCATAAGCGCATGGTGGTTTGGTCGCAAGAGTTGGCTTACAATCGCCACTTCACACAAATAGCAAGTTTAAACATACATTGTAACGCCCTCGATGTGGCTATATCTCCTACGTGTTGAAGCATGACTTAGAGGCATAACCGCATTGAAAGCAATGTCGCAAGTAAGGTAATCTTCACAACAGCCCATGTAAATAAATAAAAGGGGAAAAGATACATAGTTGGCTTACACTCGCCACGTCACACAAATACATGAATAACATTACAATCATCCAATACACTCATGGTCCGTCTACGGTACCAAAATAAAGATAAACCCCCACATGCGACAAAGTCCCCGATCGCCCCAACTGGGCACCACTACTGATCATCTAGGAAAGACACATAGTAACGGCAAGAGTCTTCATCGAACTCTCACTTGAGCTCAGTCATGTCATCTGGAATGGTATCATCGGTCCCGGCATCTGGTTTGGAAGTAATCTGTGAGTCACAGGGACTCAGCAATCTCGCACTCTCACGATCAAGACTATTTAAGCTTATAGGTAAGACAAGGTATGATGTGGAGCTGCAGCAAGCGACTAGGATATATGGCGGCTAACATACGCAAATGAGAGCAAGAAGAGAAGGCAAAAGCACGGTCGAACAGCTATGATCAAGAAGTGACCCTAGAACAACCTACGTCAAGCATTACTCCAACACCATGTTCACTTCCCGGACTCCCCCGAGAAGAGACCATCACGGTTACACACGCGGTTGGTGCATTTTAATTAAGTTAAGTTTCATGTTATCTACAACCAGACATTAACAAATTCCCATCTGCCCATAACCGCGGGCACGGCTTTCAAAAGTTCAAATCCCTGCAGGGGAGTCCCAACTTAGCCCATCACAAGCTCTCATGGTCAACATAGGATATTCCTTCTCCCAAGACAATCCGATCAGACTCGGCATCAAGACATCCTCGACAATGGTAAAACAAGTCCAGCAACACTGCCCGAAAGTGCCGACTAATCCCGATAGGAGCTGCATATATCTTGTTCTCAGGGCACACTCAGATAAGCAATCCGTACAACTAAAACCAGCCCTCGAGTTTCCCCAAGGTGGCGCTGCAAGGGGCTCTAGTATGGACCAACACTCAGAGGAGCACTGGCCTGGGGGTTTAATAAAGATGACCCTTGGGCTCCGGAAACCCAAGGGAAAAAGAGGCTAGGTGGCAAATGGTAAAACCAAGGTTGGGCATTGCTGGAGGAGTTTTATTCAAGGCGAACTGTCAAGGGGTTCCCATTATAACCCAACCGTGTAAGGAACACAAAAATCCGGGAACATGGCACCGATATGACGGAAACTAGGGCGGCAAGAGTGGAACAAAACACTAGGAAAAAGGCCGAGCCTTCCACCCCTTACCAAGTATATAGATGCATTAAGATAAACAAGATAATATGGTGATATCCCAACAATAAACAATGTTCCAACAAGGAACGATCTCCAATATTCACTTGCAACTAGCAACGCTATAAGAGGGGCTGAGCAAAGCGATAACATAGACAAACAA
Source organism: Triticum urartu (assembly GCF_056163025.1). NCBI lineage: Eukaryota > Viridiplantae > Streptophyta > Magnoliopsida > Poales > Poaceae > Triticum > Triticum urartu. Next base: position 170,594,455 of record NC_141873.1, on the reverse strand, counting down.
CGGTTTGCTAGGACATGGTGGGTTAGAGGTTTGACATGGCAATTTGGGAGGCATGATAAGCAAGTGGTAGGTATCATAGCATAGGCATAGCAAAAGAGCGAGCATCTAGCAAGCAAAGATAGAAGTGATTTCGAGGGTATGGTCATCTTGCGTGCGAAGTTCTCAGAGTTGACTTGATCCTCATAAGAGAACTCAACGGGCTCCTCGTTCACGAACTCATCTCCCGTATCTACCCAAACAGGAACAACAAGCAAAAAGTAACGCAATCAACCACGTGCAATTCTCAAACAACATGATGCAAACATGGTATGATATGCGGGATGCGGTATGTGATGCATATGCAAGATTTGACAAGGAATGATAAAACCTGGCCTCAACATGGAAATCCAAGAGTGCCACTGGAAAGGTGAGGTTATTACGGTTGAAATCGATATAAAGATCACCGGAATCGGATGCACGGTTTGGAAATGGCAAGCAAAACAAATATGGCACTGGTCTGCGATAATCAGCAAGTGACCAACTAAATGCATCAAGATAAATAAGCTACAGTACTCAAACATGACAACAAAATACATGGAAGGGATCCACTCATGATGCTTGACAAAAGATGAACAGTGAGCTACGGCTAGTTCATCCATTAAACGGTTCAAACAAGCATGGCAAAAAGAGCAAATGATAACAGGTTTCAGACTTAGTGAAATTAACACAAGTCTGGAATTTATCATCAGGAAGCTCACTTTAGAGCATGAAAACTACATGCTACGGGAACTTAACATGGCAAATCAAGGCATGGCATGAAGCTTCTCAAAGCAGTTAACAAAAGCCCCTTAGTGACCTTGAGCCAAAAGGGATCAGAAAATACCATTTCAAGCATGTGAACATGGCAAAAACATAAACAGATTCAGAATTAGTGAAAAACTGGAGCATGCAAAACTGTTAACGAGTAGGCATGTTTACGAGCTCGATGCACTCACTACAGATCATTGCATGACAAACTAAGCATACACCCATCAAGAATACATGGCATAGAAGCTAGACATGGAAAGAACAACAACATAGCATGCACGGATAAATAGCAACATCCTCGGCAAAATCGCTAAACATGTCAACAATCTGCCAGGATTATTTTATAGCAAAAGTAGAGCTCGATTGACTCAAGCTAGGGTGATCAATAAATTCAAACAAAGACATGGATGGATAGAGCACCACAATGTTAACAAAACATCCTTACTGATCATCCTCAAAAGAGGCACGGATCACTAGGAAACAACATGAACATATGGCATAACAACAAAAATAGAACAAGGACTTAGTGAAATTCTAAGTCCCTGAAATCAGCATTACCGATTACGCTACTTTGCAAGATTGTGCTAGTCACCACAAATATCACAAAAAAACATGGCATACACCCCTCTGAAGATGGCATGGAATATAACAAAACACATGTAGAGCTTAGGATCATAGCATGCACACATTAAACGTGGCAAAAATGACAAAAAGCTATTTGCTGAAATAGATCTGACAAATTCATCACATAGCCCTCTTCCAACAGCATTTCGGGCATCAAGATGAGCTCAAATGAAAATGATGCAATGATATGAAATGATGTACTCATCGAGGCGAACATTTTGATATGCTACACGCACGAATCGGAGCTACGGATGCAGAGTTATGGCATGATGAAAAAGCCTAAAAATTACTGGGACAGGAGAGAAAGTCAACCCTCGAGATCTAGGGTTCCCCGCGGCGCACGAACCGACGCCAGATCTGAGCTCGCCGGAGCTCTGTAGCAGCAAGGTCGCCAGAGACAGCGGGCGTCGCCGGACTTGGACGCGACGGACTGGGGCGGCGAGGTCGCCGGAGAAGGTGAGCGCGGCGGCCGCGACGGAGCCAGGGCGCGGCAGCCGGTCGGGCGGCGGCGCCGGGCGCCTCGGGCGACCGGAAGGGAGGAGGACGGCGGCGGGGTCGCGAGCGGATCGGGCGAGTCGAGGTGGCGGCGATGGGCTCGCGGGGGCCCGGAGTGGGCTTCCCGGGCCGGCGGCGGGAGAGGTGTGGCGGCGACACGTGGCGGTCGGCGGTTGGCCGCGGCGATGCGTCCGGCCGGGATCGGACGTGTCCGGCGGTGGCGCGAGGGTTTTTAGTGTTTCGAGGGGAGAAGACTCGTGATTTCGAGAGGGGATCTATATATAGACGTAGAGGGAGCTAGGAAGCTCCACATGAGGTGCGGTTTTCGGCCACGCGATCGTGATCGAACGACCGAGATGATGGAGGAGGTTTAGGTGGGTTTTGGGCCAGTTTGGATGGGTGTTGGGCTGCAACACACACGAGGCATTTTCGTTCCCTCGGTTAACCGTTGGAGTATCAAACCAAGTCCAAATGGTACGAAACTTGACAGGCGGTCTACCGGTAGTAAACCAAGGCCGCATGGCAAGTCTCGGTCCAATCCGGAAATATTTAACCCCCACACACGAAAAGAGGTAGAAAGGACCATCGGAGGACATAGGAGCGCCGGAATGCAAAACGGACAACGAGGAAAATGCTCGGATGCATGAGACGAACACGTATGCAAATGCAATGCACATGATGACATGATATGAGATGCATGACAAAGACAACAACACACGGAGACAAAAACACGACACCGAGGAAATAAAATAACTTAGTGCCGGAAACGGCAAGAGTTGGGATACATATAAGGTAAATTACATCTGGGGTGTTACAACACTCCACCACTACGAAAGGATCTCGTCCCGAGATCTAGGACTGGAAAAACTCCGGGTACTCAGAACGGAGGTGATCCTTGCGTTCCCAGGTGGCTTCACGGTCGGAATGGTGTGACCACTTGACTTTGAGGAATTTGATAGACTTGTCGCGAGTCTTGCGCTCAGTTTCTTCAAGAATAGCAACGGGGTGCTCACGATAAGAAAGGTCTTCTTGGAGATCAATGTCTTCGAAGTTGACGGTGCTGTTAGGGGTCTTGAAGCACTTGCAGAGTTGGGACACATGGAACATGTCATGCACGTTTGCAAAGTTGGAGGGAAGCTCGAGTTGATAGGCGAGATCGCCTCTCTTACTGACGATCTTGAAAGGACCCACGTATCTAGGGGCAAGCTTCCCTTTGATACCGAAGCGATGAGTACCTTTCATTGGGGAGACGCAGAGGTAAACATGATCTCCGATCTCGAAAGCCAAATCACGATGCTTACTATCATAGTAGCTCTTCTGGCGCGATTGTGCTGCTTTGAGGTTATCACGAATGACTTTGCACATCTCTTCTGCTTCTGTGATCAAGTCATTTCCAAGAAGTTGACGTTCACCAGACTCTAACCAGTTAAGTGGAGTACGGCACTTCCTGCCATAGAGAATTTCAAATGGGGCATTGCCCGAACTCGCTTGAAAGCTGTTGTTGTAGGAGAACTCGGCATATGGAAGACAATCTTCCCACTTCATACCGAAAGAGATAACGCAAGCCCTGAGCATATCTTCGAGAATCTTATTGACATGCTCGACTTGGCCGCTAGTTTGAGGATGAAAAGCTGTGCTGAAACGGATGTTGGTGCCCATGGCCTTCTGAAAAGAATCCCAAAACTTCGAGGTGAAGATGCTGCCACAATCTGAAGAAATCAACTACGGAATACCGTGCAGAGAGACAATCCGAGAGGTATAAATCTCTGCAAATTGAGCTGCAGTGATAGACTCTTTGATAGGAAGGAAATGAGCCACTTTAGTGAGTTTGTCGATGACAACGAATATAGCATCATTGCCACGCTTGGACTTTGGAAATCCAGTCACGAAGTCCATATCAATGTGGTCAAACTTCCATTCTGGAATGGCAAGAGGTTGGAGGATACCAGCTGGTCGTTGGTGTTCTGCCTTCACTCTTCTGTAGACATCACATTCATTCACGAACTGAGCAAACTCGCGCTTCATTCGAGTCCACCAATACGACTGCTTGAGGTCCTGGTACATCTTTGTACTTCCAGGATGGATAGAGAGGAGTGAATTGTGAGCCTCGTTCTTAATGACTTTACGAAGGTCACCTTTAGGCACAACAATGCGATCCTCGAAGAAGAGAGTATCCTTGTCATCAAGGCGATAGCACTTGTATTTGGATTGACTCTTGGCAATCCCAATCTTCACCTTCTTCACCATAGCATCAAGAAGTTGAGCCTCGTGAATCTAATCTTCCAAAGTAGGAGAGACTTGGAGGTTGGCGAGGAAACCTTGAGGAACAACTTGCAGATTGAGTTTGCGGAAAGATTCACAAAGCTCGGGTTGGTAAGGCTTGAGAATCAAACTGTTGCAGTAAGCCTTTCTGCTCAAAGCGTCAGCAATTACATTGGCCTTGCCTGGAGTATATTCGATACTCGGATTATACTCTTGAATCATTTCGACCCAACGAGTCTGCCTGATGTTGAGATTAGGCTGAGTGAAGATGTACGTGAGACTCTTGTGGTCAGTGAAGATGTCCAGTTTTCTTCCCAATAAGAGATGTCTCCAAGTCAAAAGAGCATGCACAACTGCCGCTAACTCGAGGTCATGAGTGGGGTAGTTATTTTCATTGGGCTTCAACTGGCGAGAGGTATAAGCCACAACTTTCTTTTCTTGCATCAACACTGCACCAAGACCTTGAAGAGAGGCATCACAAAAGACCTTGAACGGTTTGGATTCATCAGGAGGAGTCAGAACTGGAACAGTGACTAATTTCTCTTTCAAGGTGTTGAAAGTGATGTCACATTCAGGAGACCAAACGTACTTGACGTGCTTCTGGAGAAGATTTGAAAGAGGCTTCGCGATCTTTGAAAAGTTCTCAACGAACCTTCGACAGTAGCTTGCGAGACCAAGGAAGCTGCGGAGTTGCTTCACGTTCTGAGGTGGTTCCCAATTCACAATTGCAGACACCTTCTCAGGATTCACCGCTATGCCCTTGGCAGAGATGATATGCCCAAGGTAGAGAATCTCATCGAGCCAAAACTCACACTTTGAAAACTTGGCATTGAACTGATGTTCTCTGAGCTTATCCAGCACCAAACGCAAGTGCTTGGCATGACCTTACTTGTTCTTGGAAAAGACCAAAATGTCATTGAGGTAGACCAAGACGAAGTCATTTGTGTAAGGGTTGAAGATGAAATTCATCATGCGAGAGAAAGTTGGCGGAGCGTTGATGAGGCCAAAAGACATGACAGTGTATTCATATGAACCATAGCTTGTTCTGAATGCTGTCTTGGGGATATCTTGCTCACGAGTTCGAATCTGGTTATAGCCCATACGGAGATCAAGCTTGGAGAATACTTGAGCACCTTTGAGTTGTTCAAACAGCTCGTTGATGTTGGGAAGTGGGTACTTGTTCTTTATAGTCTTCTTGTTCAATGGACGGTAGTCGACACAAAGTCGGTCCGTTCCATCCTTCTTCTTCACAAAAAGAACTCCACAACCCCACGGAGAAGAACTAGGTCAGATGAGACCCATTCGCTCTTGAATATCGAATTGCTTCTTCAGCTCCTTCAACTCTTTAGGTCCAAGCTTGTAAGGACGTTTGCAAACAGGTTCCATGCCAGGCTCAAGATCGATGATGAATTCAACTGGCCAGTGCGGAGGCATTCCTGGAAGCTCTTCTGGAAAGACGTCTTGATATTCGCAAACGACCGGAATTTGAGAGATGGCATCCAGTTCACCCTTCTCATTGAGAGAAAACAGACGGATGGTATCATCACGAGCGGCAAAGACAATTATATCCTCAGACGAATGAGTCAATTGAATCTTCCTGGAAGCACAATCATGCTGAGCCTTGTGCTTAGAAAGCCAATCCATTCCGAGAATATGATCAATATCCGAGTCACCAAGAACATTTGGAGAAGACAAGAACTTATAGTCACCCAATGTGATTGAAACATCCGAAACGCATACTCGGGAAGTCATTTGACGGGCCGGAGAGACAATAGCCAATGGTTTGGGCAACACTTGAGTAACAAAATCATGCTTAGATGCAAAAGGTCTCGATATGAAACAATGCGATGCACCAGTGTCAAAAAGAACTCTTGCAGGAATATCGTTAACAGGAAGGTTACCCATGATGACATCTGACGAGTCCTCTGTCTGAGCTGCATTCACCATGTTGACCTTGGCGTACATGGGGTTATGCTTGACCACAGCGTACTTGCCGATCTCATAGGAGGAGGAGGGAGACGCCTCTGATTGAAGCATTTGTTGGCATAGTGACCCTTCTGTTGGCACTTGTTGCACGTGACCTCCGAGAGCGGACGGTGATACGAAGCACTTGATCTTGGAGCTTGAGACGAAGTCTTGTTCTGTAAGCCAGGGTTGGGTGGGTGGGAAAATCCACTACCACCTTTGCTCTTCTGCTGATAAGGCTGATGGAACGGAGGAGGAAGCCACTACTTTTGCTTCTTAGCCACTTGAGTTGAGGAAGAAGGAGTTGCATCTCTGACACGCTTCTTGGAAGCATCGCACTTCAGTTGAGCAGTCTCTTGCTTCATTGCTGTCGGTGTCAAAACCGGCGGATCTCGGGTAGGGGGTCCCGAACTGTGCGTCTAGGCCGGATGGTAACAGGAGGCAGGGGACACGATGTTTTTCCTAGGTTTGGGCCCTCTTGATGGAGGTAAAACCCTACGTCCTGCTTGATTAATATTGATGATATGGGTAGTACAAGAGTAGATCTACCACGAGATCAGAGAGGCTAAACCCTAGAAGCTAGCCTATGGTATGATTGTTGTTCCCCCTACGGACTAAAACTCTCCGGTTTATATAGACACTGGAGAGGGCTAGGGTTACACAGAGTCGGTTACAATGGTAGGAGATCTACATATCCGTATCGCCAAGCTTGCCTTCCACGCCAAGGAAAGTCCCTCCCGGACACGGGACGAAGTCTTCAATCTTGTATCTTCATAGTCCAGGAGTCCGGCCGAAGGTATAGTCCGGCCATCCGGACACCCCCTAATCCAGGACTCCCTCAGTAGCCCCTCAACCAGGCTTCAATGACGACGAGTCCGGCGCGCAGATTGTCTTCGATATTGCAAGGCGGGTTGCTCCTCCAAGTACTTCATAGAAGATTTTGAACACAAAGGTAGTGTCCGGCTCTGCAAAATAAGTTTCCACATACTGCCATAGAGAGAATAATATTTACACAAATCTAAGCTGCTGACGTATTCCGTAGCGTGACATCACACCACGGCCAAGTCTTTATTCGAATCGTTTTACTATCCCACCTCAGCGCGTTTAGCGAGGCGGTTTCCTTGGCATGTCTTGTTAAAGCAGAGATCGTGTCCCCTTATTCCGGGATTCTCATCAATACGGACGTGGGTAACCCAACCATACCCGTTCGTATATTTTCTCGATCAAAGGCGAGTCCCAAACGGTCACGGGGAAGGCCCTTGGTATTCAACCTCTTATAAAGAGACCAAGGCCTTACTCCTTTCTTTCAATCTCAAACGAGTTCATCCTTCGCCTCGAGTTCCAACACCCAAGGCTCCAGATTTCAGGCGCTTCGGACCTTCGACAATGTCCGGTTCCGACCTTCGAGGCTGATGGATGCCCTCCTCCGTCATGGAGGAGGACGTGCTGAAGTTAAGAGAGGCCAGGTTCTTGACTAGCGAAATCTCGCATAGGCTGCCTGCTCAAGGGCAGGTCATTCCCACTCCCAAGCCCGGTGAGAGTGTGGTGTTCATGTCTCACTTCCTTCGGGGGCTAGGCCTCCCGACAGATCCCTTCGTGAGGGGGCTCATGTATTATTATGGGCTGGAATTTCACGACTTAGCCCCGGAGTCCATCCTCCATATTTCCTCATTCATCATCGTGTGTGAAGCCTTCCTCCGTATCACTCCTCACTTCGGGCTATGGCTCAAGACCTTCAAAGTAGAGCCGAAGATGATCGAGGTACGGCACGCGGAGTGCGGAGGTGCTTTTATAAGCAAGAATGCTGGTACTCCATGGCCCGAGGGCTCTTTTCAAGAGGAGTCCAGCTTATGGAAACGAGAGTGATTTTATATTACCGCTCCCAGGGCCCCTAAGTGAGTGGCGCCACCTGCCTTTCGCTCGGGTCCCCCGCCATGACTGGCGTCATGGGTCAATACGGGGCTGGACTGGGGGCCGGCAAAGGACGTGCCCCTGTTGCAGGGCCACACCCGAGATCTCCTAGATAGAGACATCAATCTGGTCGTGGTGACGCAGGTTATGTTAATTCGCCGAGTTCTGCCCTGCAAACGTCGCCCCCTCTGCCTGTGGGAGTTCAACCCAGAGGGACCACGAGTTCTCCAACATTTTCTTGGCATGACGCCCGTGGAGATGTTCAAATTGTTCTTCGGACCACAAGTAGTGTGTCCGGATTCTACGGAGGACGCAGGTCTGAGCTGCAATCGTCCGGATACTCAAGTAAGTAGCCTTGTGCCCAGACTCGCTATCCGTATATTTATCATAAAATTGCCACTAAAAGAGCTGTCCTTTAAACAGGAGTGGATAGCGAAAGCAAAGCTAATCAGGTGTCCGGCCCCCTCCCCGAGACCACGCCGGGTCCCGTGCTAGTCAGGATGTTGGAGGTTGTGCCTTCAAAGGGAAGCGAGGGAGGGGACAAGGAAGCTACAACCTCCTCAAAGGAGGTTGTCCGGAAGGGAGGAATCAAAAATTCCTCTCCTCAGGGGAAGAAGAGGACCGCCTCTGAAGACCCGGAGACCATGGCCTTAAAGCGGGGGAAGAAATCTTCGCCAGAGGGTCCTGTGCTGGGGGATACTTCGGCCGAATTATGCCCTCAAGGGGATCAGCCCTCCACCGAGCCGTAAGTAGAGAGGAGTTTTATTTTTAAGAAACGAGAGAAATCCCTGCTTTATATCTGAGAAAAGTAATCGAAAATTTACCTTGTAGCTCGGACCTTAGCCCTTCTCAGCAGAGCTCGTCTTCGGGGGATCTTCTTCCGGAGATGATGGAGAGCGAAACGCCTCCCCCTACCGTACCGCCTTGCAAGGCGGGCGACCCTGAGGTATCGTCGCGGAGGGTTTCTCTGAATCTGGCAGGGCCGGAAGGTAGTCATATGCCCCCCCAAAGCCCTCCACGTCCGGCCTTCGAAAAGGGCCATCAGACAAGTCCGGCGCCGTCTGGTGCGTGGTCGGAGGAGCTGAAGGATCTGCTAGGGCAAGCATCTGTCTCAGAGGAGCACCGTGCATTGATGGGTACGGTGATTGAGAGGATTTCATCTGCGGAGAGCGGATTGCACGAGGCCGTCAGGAGTTTACTGATAGGTTTTGAGCTACGCGAAATAATGTACCCTTTTTGGACAGTTGCGCATAAATAAGATGCGCCCTGTGTGGATAGTAGCCCCTGAGACTCTGTGTGTTGTCAAAAGTGACGGTGCACAGAGGATCATAATCCTTGGTCTAATATGCCGCCTTTATACGTAGGTGGCGAAGTGTCCGGTGGCCAGCCGGACTGATGGATTTGCCGAGTTAAGGCGGCAACTTGACGTGGCAGATGCCGACATCGCGCTTGTCAACAAGCGGCTTCACGAGGCACAAGGTATGTAATTCCTTCGGCGACGCCTTGTAAGAGGAGCTTTATGCCAGTATCTTACAATGTGTGCGCTTGATGCAGATGGTGTTGCTGCCATGGAGAATCTTCGGGCGGAACTTGCCCGAGCCAAGGAGCAAGCCAGGAAAAGTGATGCGGCTGCCGGAAAGGCAATTGAAGAGCTGAAAGCCAAACAGGCTGCTCACTGCCGAAGCAAGAAGGAAATGGCCGAGATGGCCGTGAGGCTGAAGAACGCTGCTGACTGTTGCAAGCTTCTTGAAAAAGAAGATCAAGCGGAACAGACGGACCTGAAGAAGGCCATTGCCGATGCCAAGGATGCTCGCTCTGTGATGAGAGCTATGAAGGAGGAGTTGCGTCAGGCCGGAAAGATCGCGGCTGGAAAGCCCTTTATGCTGCGGAGGAAGTTCTGTGATGCTAAACATGCTCCGTTAGACCAGATGTGGAGTACGGCGGACACCTATTTGGATTTAGCAGCGAGTGCCGCAGATGCGGCCGAACACTTCCAAGATCAAGAAGATCGCGAAGTGGAAAAGCTCTTCTGGTTGCAGTTCCACAATCCAGAGCGTCCATTGTCATTAGTTGATCGTTTGGCCGAGTGGGCCGAGCTAAATAGGTTGTACGGACTCGCCATGAAGTATGTCATGAGTCATCTGTGGCCAGAGAGGCCAGAGCCGAATAGTTATTTCAACTTGGTGCAGGAGTTCCTTTGTGCGGTGCCGCATATCAATGCGATGAAGAGGTCAGCGTGCATAGAGGGTGCACGGATGGCTCTTGCCCGTGTCAAGACATACTGGGCGGAAATGGAAGCCACCGCTGTTGCATCCCCAGACTCGGATGGAAGCCGAGTACCTGCCGAGCGCTATTTTTAGGAAGTTCTGCAAGGCGCTCGTTTAATAGCATGTATTATTGTAAATCAATATTTTGATAAATTGTAGAAGCTTTTTATACTTGTGCCTGCAAGTATTAGAATACCTCCTGTGCGGCCGTTTAACATATACGTATATATAATCTGAAACATGGCAGTCGTCGGCTTCAGCCCCCACGCACATAATGCGGGGGTGTTCGCAGAAGGCGCATTTTCACACTTGATCCAACGTCTTGGTCCTACAAAGGAGGTGATAGCGCAGCGAATTAGGCAATCGGACTATGATGCTTTATCACTTCCACTTAGCCATAGGAGTTTGACATTGAGGCTACTTATATACCCCCTGGTGGCGCCTGCGCTCGCCCGAACTCGGGGCGCGTATGTGCCTGGTTGGGAAACGGCTCTCCGTTAATGCGGAGGAATCCTAAAGATTCCGGTGAGTCATTGAGTGGTTGACCAGTCTCACGCTATATCATGACAGTCAGTTTTCGGCTTTCTCTACTGAGGTGCTCGCCTGGCCGAACCGGGGCACAATCGCAGTAGTTCTCCTGGTGCCGCCTTAGCCGATAGAGCAGAACGTAAGGCATCAAAACACAGGAGCCGGGCAAACCCAACATTTGACCAAAGACATGATTCGGAGCTGATGCATATAAGGCCAAACTCGCGACGCCGAACACTCCCTAAGGTATTCGGTCTTTATGAGGGCGGGCGGGATAACGCCCTTAGTAATAAGCCCCTAGTGTCTAGGTACACGCAAAACTCTGACGTGGCCACATGCCAAAACTCCAGCCTCCTCCTTGGTTATACCAAGAAACCAGGGGATGTGTATCAACAAGAGACAGTAAAAAAGGTTTACGCAGGGTCTTAATCTGAAAAGAATCCTTGGAACGGGTCCCTGCTGCACGTCTGCGCCTGTGTCTCCGTTGTGCCGTATCCTGGACGGGCGTAGCACGGTGTTCATCTATAAAAGAGAGGAACTTAGTTAAAGAAAGATCGTGCCAAACATGAGTTATACTAAATAAACAAAGTATAAATCGAAATGGGTAAAGTTGAGCTTTATTGTCTCTTGTTTTATATGCGCGGAGCCCCTAGTACAGGGGTATATGGCTATTAAGCCTTTATCAATTGTATGTTTATGCCAGACTCGTCTAGCCGTGTCCGTGGTCTTGACGACCTGTTTAGATGCTTTGGCTGGTGAAGCCGCTTTATTGTGGGGCTGTCAAGGCAGCCGCACTATTTTCCGCACGGGAGGAACACTCAATGTTTTCCCTTTAATGAGATGATGCCTCGTGGACCGGGAATCTTAAGCGTAAGAGATGCATAATGTGGTATTGCGTTAAAGCGGGTGAAATCTTCGTGTCCCAGAAGTGCTTGATAGCTACTTGAGAATGGGGCGATGTGGAAAGTTAGCTTTTCGCAACGGAAGTTACCGGGGGAGCCGAACATAACTTCTAGCCGGAGAGAACCCATGCAACGGGCATCCGGGCCTGGCGTTACCCTTTGAAAGGAGGTTTTGCTATGGCGAATTTTTGTTGGGTCTATCCCCATGTTGCGGATTGTGTCCTGGTATAACAGGTTTAGACCAGTGCCACCTTCCATCAGGACATTTGTAAAATGGAGTCCGCTGATTATTGGATCTAATACCAAGGCAGTCCAGCCTGCGTTCCGGATACTTCTAGAGTAATCCTGATGGTCGAAGGTGATCGGTTTTAACAACCATTGGCGAGACTCCTTTGGGATAGGCCGTATGGCGTGTATCTCTGGTGGCACTGTTCTGTTCGTCATGTGAAGTAAGTGTACTGTTTTGACTTCTTGTGGGAAATCCTTTTGTTTTCTGGTCCTCAGCTTGTGGGGTTCGTCGTCGTCCTCACTTGGTGTGTTGTGCCCCTTGTGTTCGGCGTTGAGTTTGTCGGCTTGCTTGAAAACCCAACAATCTCTGTGGGTATGGTTCGCAGGCTTCCCGGGAGTACTGTGTATTTGACATATCTTGTCCAAGATTTTGTTTAAGTTGGATAGCTCGTCCCTGTTATCCTTGAGGGGCGGCTTTCTCTGATTCTACCACGAGCTTTTGAATCCGGTGTTGACTGCCGTGCTCTTTGGGCTGTTTCCCTTATTCCGGCGCTGGTCCTTGCTACGTCGGGGTTTTTCGTTTCCATCGCTAACTTCGGATGTACTTGGGTCGTTGGTGCTACATCTTGCTAGCCAGCTGTCCTCTCCTGCGCAAAAGCGGGTCATGAGGCTTGTTAATGCGGCCATTGTTCTTGGCTTTTCTTGGCCGAGGTGTCTGGCGAGCCATTCGTCTCGAACGTTGTGCTTAAAAGCTGCTAGGGCTTCAGCGTCCGGACAGTCGACTATCTGATTCTTTTTAGTAAGAAATCTGTTCCAGAATTTCTGGGCTGACTCTCCGGGCTGTTGAGTTCTGTGACTGAGATCGTCTACATCCGGAGGGCAGACATAGGTCCCTTGAAAATTTGCCCGGAAAGCATCCTCAAGCTCTTCCCAACCACCCATGGTGTTTTGGGGAAGGCTTTTGAGCCAATGCCGGGCTGGCCCTTTAAGCTTGAGGGGTAAGTATTTTATGGCGTGGAGGTCATCTCCTCTGGCCATGTGTATGTGGAGGATATAATCCTCGATCCAGACCCCAGGGTCTGTTGTTCCGTCGTATGCCTCTATGTTTACGGGCTTGAATCCCGCTGGAAATTCATGGTCCAGCACCTCATCGGTGAAACATAGGGGGTGTGCGGCACCCCTGTATTTGGGTGTGCCGTGATGTTCGGGTAGTTGTTGTGTTGCATTGCTTACTAGAGCTTGCTTTCTTGGCCCGTATATAGATCTAGCTGGGCCTGATGAGCAACTCTTTATAGGGGGGAAATAATGTAACACCGGGGCCCAAAAAGAAAGAAGCAAAATAAAACTCAACTAAACAAAAGCACACAACAACAATCAATTCACACATAACCAATGTCACATATTACTGCTAGTCACACAATATGCATGCCTACTTAAGCACACAAATCTCGCGGGATCTCTGGTTCTACGATCTAGCAAGCTGTGACGATGTGCACGAGGACGAATAAAGGTGTGGAAGAATTGGTGTAAACAGCGCTACACCAAGGGCTAGCTTAGCCAGGTAGCATCCTGGACAAGCTCGGAGGTGAGGACGTACTTGGTAACCATGTAGCAGGACAGGAATGTCGCGACCACATTATTACCAGGCGGACGGAAAATATCCGTACTTGTCCAAAGAATAGGATAGCGGGGAAACCTGAGGCTGCTGACATTGCCCTTTCTTGATAACTCAGATCATTAAGGGTTGCCAACATGACAAAATAAAAGAGCAATTCGGGATAGAAGCATGTTCATCACCGAAACGGTAGGCGGGGCTGAAAGGAGGATGTCAGCGAGATACCTAAGCACCATTTCTTCAAACCGTGTCAGGATCACTTGGCATCACTCTACTGAGACAGAAATGACGCCAAACACCAAAGAACGAGTAAGAAAAGAAAACTGGAGAAATGCTAAGGCTGAGCTGTAGTGGATCCGAACCGATGCCATCTACACTCACCAAATAAATCGTCAGTAGCAAATAAGGCTGTATGCATGTTATGCACAAACAAATGCAGCAACCAAATGCAACAAACAAGGTAGACTCTATACTACCGATTACTACCGGTTTCTACCACTCGTGCTGACTAGGGCGTCCTACAGCCAGACCTGCTCTGACACCAAGCCTGTGGCACCCCGGCTCAGAGAAACCGAAACGCCCCGTATTCCAGCCCAGAGATCGAGGAGAAGTCTCTGGAATACGACACTGCTTGACATAGAACAAATCAGCTCTTATTACAAGGATAATAATACAAGGGTCTGATGCTACAAAGAAGCACATCTGCACGGCGACACTACGCCAGCAATACTACACTTGCTCTATGCTAGCAGCAGAACAACTCGTAGCAGCAGAATACTTCTAGCAGCGGAACAACGATGAAGGTAGTGAACTCCACTCCGTAGGGACTCTGGCCGGGACACGATCTAGCTCGCACACACGGCAACCTTGACAAGAAATCAAGCAATCATAGCATCACCTGCAATCTTGCATGACACGCCAGGTCAGTACATTGAATGTACTTGCAAGCTCACAACAACCATAAACATCAAGGCAAGACAATAACATAGCATTAAACAGGTTAATTAAATTAACAACTATTATTAAGCATGGTATGAAACTAATACAGTACTAATAAATCACCATCTCAGATCTCCATAACCATATCACTCTTGGCTAACTGACCAAGCAATATACCATCTCGATCACCTCGTCATCCAAACCAAATGGTGATCATTCTTGTGATCACTACCACGACCAACACTTGGTCTCAAACGTCATCATCAACATCCTGCCAATCTGCATGGCTCAAAATATCCACATATAAATCACCTATAAGTCATTCTGTCATGTGAGTTTTGATCGAATGGTGTGACCTAGTACGAACCCATGCCCATGACCGAGGACGCAGCTATCGATAGATTTAAATACACTCTGCAGAGGTAGTGCACTGTACCCACACCACGGAACCCATGGCCTCGCACTCCCATTCGGGTGGACCAACGACGTTCCGACAAAACTGATCTACTTCCATGACACTCTCCCGGCCACTCCGACTCACTCCCCACTCGGCTAGTCTTGGGTGGCCCCGTGTCTACCAAAGACACAACGGCCACCGTCATGGCCAAAACAATAAATGGTCCCACACAGGGACAACCCGGGTACAACAACAACAACGGGCACACAAGGTTATGTCTGCTTACCGGGCCAGGGTACCGCATGCCCATAACCTTCCCTAGTTGGAGGCACTGGCGAGAGGCACGGCAATAGACCGCATTAGGGCCTTCCCATAAAGGCAAATGTGGTTGCACTGGAGAAAGCCCGGTTCAGTGGCACCTGACCAACTTAATGACGGAATTTACCCCCAAAAGTATAACTGTGATAACTGATACTCCGATATCGACTATCAAACTATAATCCAAGTCATAGCAAAATCCAACAAATAATCCAAGCCTAATATCATCAGCTCGAAATACTCCAAGGGTAGCACATCACTACTGTCATGCTGAATCCGAAAACAATAATCCTACTACTCCAATAACAAGAATAAAGCTATTCTACTAAGATCCACATGTAAACATCAATTTCGAAAATAATACTCCAAGCAACAGAACATCAACTAGCATCATGAAAATAATCATACTAACCACAGATAATCCAAAGGCAGCATGATATCCAAAGTAATACTCCAAAATATAATAACAGATACCGTCATGAAAATAATCCTAATAGCCACTAAGAATCCAAAAGCACATGTCATCCAAAGTAATACTCCAAACTAATACCAGATACCATCATGGAAATAACCCTAATATCCACTAGGAATCCAAAGGCACATGTCATCCAAAGTAATACTCCAAAATAATACCAAATACTATCATGAAAATAATCCTAATAGCCACTAATAATCTAAAGGCACATGTCATCCACATAATCATCAAAAATATAAGCCTAAAACTCCAAGCAATATCATGGCAATATCAAGATCAAATCAATACTCCGCGAAATGCCATGAACATATCACACATAGCTAAAGAAATATTTTAAACAAGTTTAAATGAATAAACCATGTCACTGCATTGCAATGATGCAAATGGAGGGTGTGGCTTGCCTGGTTGGAAGAATACACTGGAAGAAAGTGCGAGAAGCTCGCGGAACGAATCGCCGGAAACACCTCTCTCTCAGAAGGGGCTGGTTAACGGTAAGGCAAAAATGGTCATTTTCAGAATTTTGAAACATAATTAAAATGATTCCAACAGAACGAGCTCGGTGAAACAAAGAAATGGGCTTTGGAATCACCTCATTTGGAGTTGGGAGTAAAAAGTTATAGCCCAACAAAGTTCAGGGACCAATAAGTAAACATAACTCTACAAACAGGCCCCTGAGCTGAAAAACAGAAAATGCATTTTAGGAAATACGTCTTCAGAATAGAGAAAGCACATTTTTAGGTAAATCAGAGGCGGAATACGCTTACTTCACAGGAAAACGTACTTTCTGAAGTACGCTTCCACTTAAACGCGCGCGGGTCCGGGGCTGAGGTTGCTGACGTGCGGGGCCCACGGGGTGGGCCCCGTCGCTTATACACGCTGGCCGCCCGGCTCAACGCATGCAGGGGCAGGGCCGGGCCTGAGTGGGTTCCAGGTCGGGTCGCGGAAAGGTGGGGAACCACCTGGCCTGGCTCCTTCTTCCTCCTCGCATGTGCCTGACGGAGCAGAGCAAGGGCGCGGCTCCGATGACGAGCGCTGGCGCTTCCGGCCACCGTAGAAGGTGCTCTACCTACCCACATGCTTAGGGCGACGAGGCCGACCCGTTCCAGGACAGAACGGACCTCGAGGAGGGCGGTGTAGAGAGCAGCAAGCACTCCGGCGGAGGGGGCTTCGGGTGGAGATGGGACTCGAGGCCATAGTGGCTCCGGCGAGGGGGAAAGGACCTGGGGATGGTCGCCGGAGTGGGGGCGGTCTACTGGTGGTTGTAGGAGCGAGGGAGGGGCTCGGGTTTGCTCCAATTTAGGAGGACCGAGGCGACGGCCATGGCGACAGAGGGAGGGCAGGAGAGCTTCTCGAGCTCGGGTGAGAGGCTAGGGAGGGGTAGGAGAGTGAGGCGAAGAGCTGGGGTCGATCGGGAGGCCTCGGGGTGGCCTTATATAGCCACGGGGCGAGGAGGACGAGCTATCATCGCCGCAGATGCGTGGCCGGCGCCGCGGACGCGTGTGCTCATGCCTAGGCTCGAAGGCAGGCGACAAGGGAGGCACATGGGAGACTCTCACGGGGCAGAGGCGGCCAACGGAGGCGCAGGGAGGAAGAGCCAAGGTGCAAGACGACGGTCGACGCACTGTGCTCCCTTTGGTGTTCGGCGGCGAGCGTCGGTGAGGGGTTTTACGGAGAGGGAAAGAGGTCTAGGAGGACGGCGACGATGTAGTAAAACTCTTGGACACGCTCACGCGTGCAAAGCCGACGAGAGGAGGAGCTGCCGAAGCACAAACGGCCACTGGACGCGGCCACTGCACACAGAACACGGAAATGTGCATGCCAGCTACGCAGTCACCACATTCACTGGCATGTAGCGGGGGAGAGGGGCTGGAACAGGTTGTCTAGTGCGTAGTTCATCCAGGGTAGGCCTCAACTATGGTGGTAGATCAGTTAAAAGAGCTATGGTTAAAAGATAATCTCCCTCTGAAGTTTACTCCAGTAAACTTGGGTGAACACGATCAACAGGGATTTTACTAGCACCAAAGAGTTTGTCTGGGGTGATTAACTAAGGAAGGACTATGATCCTGGGGGTTTTGAGGCATAATGGAGCACAAACTAATATAGTTGCTTTGTTACTCACATTATGGGTCCAGAATCAAGATTTGGATGATGCACTCACATGGAGTAACCACTTGAGGTAAACCTTGGCAGGGCTTAGTGATTTGGCCAGATAAAGGTGCTGTAAAAAATTCATACCAATTGGTTTTTCCAAAATGGTACTTGCTTCACAAACATCCTTGTTGACCAGAAACTTGCAAGAATTCTAGAGAAATATTGGCTAGGTGAAATGGTGCCAAATTTGGTGGAGATAAGTTATTTGGGTAGGAGAATGCTCTAGTAATTTTTCAGGATTTTTAAAGGAATATAAATTATACTTGCTTCACAACCCGAAAATATTGACAGAATCAAAGATTTGATGTGCTCACATAGATGCTTGGGTGGGGCTGAATTCTGGAGGAGAGCAATGATATGAGCACAAGAATAGGCATGCACAATTTCAACTCATTTGGGTAAACCTAGCTAGCACTTCCTTCACAAAGGCTTCCCTGAGACAGGAACTTTGAAAAATCACTGAGGAAGTTTGGCTAGGAAAATAAAGTTGAATTTTGGTACAGGACAATTATTGGGATGATATATGATGCCCAAAAAGTTTGGGGCAAATGGGAAAGGATAAATAGCACTTGCTTCACAATGTGCCATTTAGGATAGAATAGGAAATGAATTTATTGAGCATGATGGAAAATATAGCCAATGAAATATTTTGCCATATTTGATGAAGATATGACCCAAACAATTTATAAAAATTATTTGGGGATTTTTGGATGGACAGAAATATAGGTTGCTTCACAACCTAGTGCAGATAGGGTTATTCCTTTAATAGGAAAAGGAATTTTCCCTATAAAAGAAATTAGGGTTTGGTCAAACAGTGGAGTGACATGATCTTAGCAAGGTTTTTAGGATGATGAGCCACTTGGGAGAGGAAATGAAGCTGATTTCCCAGGTGACAAGGCCACAGAACCACTCCAAAAAAAACAGTGCAAAAACTAATTAAATCAAAAGAAAAAGAAAAGGACCAAAATCCAGGCTGTTACAGTGCGGCTTCTTCTTGTCGTTCTTGATGAAGTGCTTCATCTTGTTCACACACTTGGCGGTTGCGCTCGTCGACGGCTCTAGTGGCCTCACAGAGTGCGCGTTGTGCTTCTAGTGCTTCACGCTCAAGTTCTTGTGCTTCATGGCGCTCTTGTGCTTGTAGGATTGCAATAACGTCTTGAGGTGCTTGACATTGCACTTGTGGAGGTTGCTCCTGGTCCTCGGCCCCTTGAGCTTGGCGTCTCGCCCTTTCACGTGCTCTAACTCGGTCTTGTAATCCCTTGCCATGGAATGGATTTTCTTGAGCTTAGCGCTCTTGTGGGTCGTCACATCGATGAAAAAGAGCTCAAGGAGGACTTGCATCGTGAGAAGAGTAGTCCGAAAATTGATGACTTGAGCGGTGGCTTGAGTGGCGTCGTCTTGGCGAAGAGGTTGAGGAAGACGCGTGGCTCATGATCATGTTCCAGAATTCTTCCATTTGTGTGGTGAGCTTGGCATCTAGGTAGTCACGGTTCCTTGCTTCCGATTGACGAAGGTCGGTGGCGAGTTGCTCGAGGCGCTCACCCAAAGCTTCACTTTCTTGATGTAGAGCTCGTTGGGCGACAAAGAAGTGGTTATTGGTGACGTAATCATGGTCTTCACCGTGCTCCTCGAAAATTGGGTTTGCCGAAGAACTTGGCGTATCCATCATAACCAACTGGGGTGAGTAGGAAAATGAGAGAACAATACTGAAGCTACCTTTTCCAAAGGATTGTGGATGTATCAAGTATCGCTCAATGTAATGCCACAATAGGAGAATTGGTATTGGTTTTGTTTCTCACACCTATACAAATAAAGCTTATGGAGGAGCTTGGTTTGGACGGTGGCACAAAAATTTCAAGCAAATGTTGGTCAAGATATCGATAAGGTTGAGAAGGTTCATAAAATTGCATGTAAAGCAAATATATAAAACCCAAGGATAACACTAGGAACACACACACGGAAGATAGATGGGATACACACAACCAAGGAGTGAGCTCAAGATGTGTAACCCCAAAAAATACTCTTGTTGTACGGATGCTAGAGAGACGCTAGCTCGATTGCTCAAATGGTCAAGATACGCTTGTGCACCTACCCCATAAAATTGCAACTATGCTATGTATGTGGTGACCAAGATGATGAAGCGATGCAAACTGGCTCAATGCTATTGCTTACAAGCTCTTTCTTTCTCCTCTTTTGCTTAAAAGCATTATATTTTTTCTATGCTTGATGCTCCAGATATGAGACAAGTATGTAAGATATGCACAAGAGAGAATTAGGGCACAATGATCATAGCAATATCACTATGGTGCATAATATATCATGCCTCGGAAATTCTCAACCTGCTAGTCTCGATGGGTAAGTGATGCAAAATGTCTCGGGTTATGAATGCAAAAGCATGGAAATGAACTAAGTGTTGTCGAGGTTACTGTCCTTGCTTACAGTTAGCGGTGTCAAAGGTGAGGATTGTTGGCGATGATGACTCCGTGGCGATGATGTCGATGTCACACGTTCCTAATTAGCCAAAACACCTTAGGAAATGGAAACCACGACTTAAAATCGGTCAAAGGTGAGGTGGATGCTTTTATGATGAAATTTTTTATGGAGGCAAATGGTGGTGGTGATGATATATGTGGATGGGGGATGTCAAGAGCTTCCAAACAAACTAAAGAACATGAAAAATGGACTTGGGAGGTGAAAATTTATTCCCAAAATGATGGTGTAGTTGGGTTGTTTCGGGGGGGTGGAGGCACCCAGGGGGAAGGTGCGGGTGCCGGGGTGGTCAGGGGCAAACAGCCCGGTGGTGCAGGCACCTGGGATTTGGGGTGCGGGCACCCAGGATTGGGGGTGCGGGTGCCCAGAGGTGTCGGATTTGGGCGAAAAAATTGGAAAATGGCCAAATTCAGTGGATTTCGTGGTGGGAAGGGTGGGGATTGATGGGTAGGGGCTAGATCCACTTGCCAAACAACAAATCCATGGACCAAAACAACCAAATCTGACAAGATCCAATAAAATTGAAAAAAATTGGGGCTATTTTTGTGGGGATTTTTGACTTAGGACGAAAAACAACAAAACCAAGCTAGCAAATGGGGGGGTGGGACTCCAAGATGTGAATCAACCTTGATCATGATACCAAGATGTTGTAGGGTGAAACCCTAGCAGGGATATTTTCACATTTGGAGGGGGGAAGTGAGGAACACACAAGAACACAAGGGGGAAATCACTCAAACAAACCCAAATAACACATCCACTAGAGTAGCATACATGAGATCCACAAGCATACAAGAACAATTCAAGGGAAATAGCACTAGGGTAAAGTGTAACACCCCGGATGTAACTTTCCATATTTGTAACTCCAACTCTTGCCATTTTCGGCTATGTGATATGATATCCCCTCCGTGGTTGGGTTTTTGTCTTTCGTTTTGCATTTTGTTCATGTCATGCATTTCATATCATGTCATCATGTGCATCGCATTTGCATTCATGTTCATCTCATGCATCTAATCATTTTCCCCATTGTCTGTTTCGCAATTCGACACTCCCACATGCACCCGGTGCACCCCTCTTGTCTCTTTTTGTGAGCGGGAGAAAAACGTTCTCGGAATTGGTTGAGATTTGTCAACTGGGCTTGGTACATCACCGGTAGACCGCCTGTCAAATTCCGTTCCATTTGGAGGTCGTTTGATGCCCCAACGATTAACCGGGTAACCGCAAAGGCCTCGTTGGTGTTGCAGCCCAACACCTTTCCAAAACAGCCCAATAACCCATTTAAACCCCTTCCATGCTCTCCGTCGTTGGATTACGATCGTGTGGGAGAAAACCGCACCTCATTTGGACTCTCCTAGCTCCCTCTACCTATAAATATACACCTCCCCCCCCCCGAAAATTCACGCAGATGAAACCCTAGCCTAGTCCCTCTCAGCCACCGGACACGTCCGGCCCCGCGCCAATAGCATCCCGCCATGTGTCTCCCGCCGCCGCCCCACGCCGCCGGCCCGGCGAGGCCCGGATCGAGCCCCCCGAGGCCATCTCCTACGCGCGCCGCCCGCGGCTCAATGCCACCGACCCTGCTGGCGCGGCTCCCCTCTCCTTCCGCCGCCAAGCGCGACCTCCGGCCACCGCCAGTCGCTCCAGCCTCCGTCCGGCCGCCGCGGCTCCGCTCACCAGCGACCGCGCCCTCCGGCCGTCGCCTATCTCCTTCTCCGGCGACCTCTCCTCACCTCCGACCGCCTCCCCGTAGCTCCGGCGTCCCCCTCGCCTCCGGCAAGTCCTCCGACAACCTTCTGGTGAACCTCGCGGAGCGTGACGACGAACCCTAGATCCAGATCTGGAGGGTATATTTTCACTAAGTCTTTTCCCCCTGTAATTTTTAATGCCCTCTTTGACATGCGATATCTCGGTGACCGTGACTCCGATTCATGCATATGATATGTCGAAATGTTCGCCTCATTAAGTTCTTCATGTTACTGGCATTTGAATGCATGTTACTGTCCATATTGATGCCATTATCCTCGTGGCAAGAGTGCTTTAAAATGTTAACTGCTGGTTCTTAACAGAACATGGAGATTCGTCATTTTTTTGCATTTTGTGTGTGCATCCTATGAGCATGATGTCTACATGTGTTATGATCTCCATCATGCCATATTTATAGGGGTGCAAGGCTTGTATTTTTGTGATCTTTGAGGTAACTAGCACAAGCATGCAAAGTAGGCTTCATAATGTTGTTGTTTTCAGGCACTTAGGATTTTGCTAAGTCCTTATCTTGATGTTATTTTGAGGCCGTGTAAACTTGTTGCTACCATGGGATCCATGCACATTTTGAGATAGTTCATTAAACATGTTTTTAAGATTTGGTATTTCTCTATCCATTCATGCCTCTGGTTGCAATTATGGTCTACTCTAGCATGTCATTTTTCTTCTCTACTTTTGCTAAATATTGTTCCTAGTCGATTGTTAACATGTTAATCAATATTGACATGTGCTTTGCTAGTGATCCATGCATCCTATGAACTTTATCTTGCCATGTTTAGCATCTTGATCATGTCTTATTATTGTTGGTATGCTTGTGTTGTCATTTAATGCTTTGTGGTGAGTGGCATGACCTTGCAAAGTCTGAAACTGTTAATATAACTTGCCATGATTGCATGGGTGCTAGCATATCTTCTGTGCCTTCTTGGCTTATGTTCAGTAAGATAGTTTTGTTAAGTGAATTTAGTAGAAACATTCCATGCCTTTGTTTGTTATGTTAAGTTCCTGTAGCATGTTCTTTGCTTGCTCTAAACATTGCTTCCTGATGCTGTTTTTTGACATGTTAGTTTTTTCACGAAGTCTATGAAGTTGATATCTTTTGCACTTCTGCCATGCTTGTTTGAACCTGTTCTAGTGTGATTTAGCCATAGCTCAGTGTTCATGTTTTGTCAAGAATTTCTTTTACATCACTGCCATATGCTTTGTTTCTATGTTGGAGTGCAGTAGCTTAGTTTCTTGTTGCATTCTAAGTGTTATCATGCTGTTAATCGTATTTTGCATCATCCTTGTATTGCTTGTCATTTGCAAACCGTGCATCCATTTCCGGTGATCCTTATATCGATTTCGACCGAAATCACCTAATCTTTTCAGCGGCATACTTGGTTTGCCATGTTGATGCCTTGATCATGTTTCCCTTCCGGAGCACGCATATGCATTGCATATCATATCTTGCATATCATGCCATGTATTGCATCATGTTGCTTGTGCATTGCACCATGATTGATTGTTGTTCCATTGCTTGTGTTCTTGCTTTCGGTAGAGCAGGGAGGCGATTACGTGAATGTGGAACCTTTTGAGTATGCTAACAAGGAGCAAGCTTTCGAAAACTCTAAGAACATTGCAGGCAAGATGACTATACCCTCGATATCACTTCTATCTTTGCTTGCTAGTTGTTCGTTCTATCGCTATGTCGCACTACCTACCACTTGTTATATCATGCCTCCCATATTGCCATGTCAAGCCTCTAACCCACCTTCCTAGCAAGCTGTTGTTTGGCTATGTTACCGCTTTTCCTCAGCCCCTCTTATAGCGTTGGTAGTTGCAGGTAAAGTTGAAGTTTGTTCCATGTTGGAACATGGATATGTTGGGATATCACTTTATCTCTTAATTATTTAATGCATCTATATACTTGGCAAAGGGTGGAAGGCTCGGCCATATGCCTGGTGTTTTGTTCCACTCTTGTCGCCCTAGTTTCTGTCATACTAGTGTTATGTTCCTTGATTTTGCATACCTTACGCGGTTGGGGTTATGGTACCCCCTTGACAGTTCGCTCTGAATAAAACTCCTCCATCAAGGCCCAACCTTGGTTTTACTATTTTCCTACCTACCACCTATACCTTTCCCTTGGGTTCTGCAGACTCAAGGGTCATCTTTATTCTAAACCCCCCCGGGCCAGTGCTCCTCTGAGTATTCGTCCAAACCGGGCAGCCTGCGGGGCCACCTCGAGGAAACTTGAGGGCTGGTTTTAATCGTAGCTTGACCTATCCGGTGTGCCCTGAGAACGAGATATGTACAACTCCTATCGGGATTTGTCAGCACATTCAGGTGGCTTTGCTGGTCTTATTTTACCATTGCCGAAATTTCTTGTAACCGGGATTCCGAGACTGATTCGGTCTTTCCGGGAGAAGGAATATCCTTCGTTCACCGTGAGAGCTTGTGATGTGCTAAGTTGGGACACCCCTGTAGGGTATAAACTTTCGAAAGCCGTGCCCACGGTTATGTGGCAGATGGGAATTTGTTAATATCCAATTGTAGAGAACTTGACACTTGACTTAATTAAAATGAATCAACTGTGTGTGTAGCTATGATGGTCTCTTTCGGCAGAGTCCCGGAAGTGAACACAGTCTTGAGTTATGTTTGAACGTAAGTAGTTTCGGATCACTTCCTGATCACTTATAGCCTTTCGACCGTTGCGTAGCTTCTCATCTTACTCTTATTTACGTATGTTAGCCACCATATTTTACTTAGCGCTTGCTGCAGCTCCACCTCATTACCTTATCCTACCCATAAGCTTAAATAGACTCGATCTCGCGGGTGTGAGATTGCTAAGTCCTCGTGACTCACGGATACTTCCAAATAGTTGCAGGTGCCGATGATACCAGTGCAGGCGACGCTACCGAAATCAAGTGGGAGTTCGACGAGCACCTTGGTCGTTCCTATGTTTTGTTTCCTAATGATGAGTAGTGGAGCCCAGTTGGGACGATCAAGGATCAAGCATTTGGGATTATCTTCTTTTATTTTGGTTCCGTAGGCGGACCTTGATTTATTCTGGATGATGTATGTAACACCCCGGATGTAATTTACCTTATATGTATCCCAACTCTTGCCGTTTTCGGCACTAAGTTGTTTTATTTCCTCGGTGTCGGGTTGTTGTCTCCGTGTGTTGTTGTCTTTGTCATGCATCTCATATCATGTCATCATGTGCATTGCATTTTCATACGTGTTCGTCTCATGCATCCGAGCATTTTCCCCGTTGTCCGTTTTGCATTCCGGCGCTCCTATGTCCTCCGGTGGTCCTTTCTACCTCTTTTCATGTGTGGGGGTTAAACATTTCCGGATTGGACCGAGACTTGCCATGCGGCCTTGGTTTACTACCGGTATACCGCCTGTCAAGTTTCGTACCATTTGGACTTCGTTTGATACTCCAACGGTTAACCGAGGGACCGAAAAGCCCTCGTGTGTGTTGCAGCCCAACACCCATCCAAACTGGCCCAAAACCCACCTAAACCTCCTCCATCATCTCGGTCATTCGATCATGATCGCGTGGCCTAAAACCGCACCTCATTTGGAGCTTCCTAGCTCCCTCTACGTCTATATATAGATCCCCTCTCGAAATCACGGGTCTTCTCCCCCCGAAACCCTAAAAACCCTTGCGCCGCCGCCGGACACGTCCGATCCCGGCGGGATGCATCGCCGCGGCCAACCGCCGACCGCCATGTGTCGCCGCCACACCTCTCCCGCCGTCGGCCCGGGAAGCCCACACCGGGCCCCCGCGAGCCCATCGCCGCCTCCTCGACTCGCCCGATCCGCCCGCGACCCCGCCGCTGTCCTCCCGTCCGGCCGCCCGAGGCGCCCGGCGCCGCCGCCCGCCAACTCCGGTGTGCCTCCCGACCGGCTGCCATGCCCTTCCACCGCCGCGGCCGCCGCGCTCACCTTCTCCGGCGACCTCGCTGCCCCGGTCCGCCGCGTCCAAGCCCGGCGACGCCCGCTGCCTCCGGCGACCTTGCTTCTACAGAGCTCCGGCGAGCTCAGATCTGGCCTCGGTTCGTGCGCCACGGGGAACCCTAGATCTCGAGGGTTGATTTCTCTCCTGTCCTAGTAATTTTTAAGCTTTTTCATCATGCCATAACTCTGCATCCGTAGCTCTGATTCGTGCGTGTAGCATATCAAAATGTTCTTCTCGACGAGTAAATCATTTCATCTCATTGAATCATTTTCATTTGAGCTCATCTTAATGCCCTAAATGCTGTTGGAAGAGGGCTATGTGATGAATTTGTCAGTTCTGTTTCAGCAAATAGCTTTTTGTCATTTTTGCCATGTTTAATGTGTGCATGCTATGATCCTGAGGTCTACATGTGTTTTGTTATATGCCATGCCATCTTTAGAGGGGTGTATGCCATGTTTTTTTGTGATATTTGTGGTGACTAGCACAAGCTTGCAAAGTAGCGTAATCGGTAATGCTGATTTCAGGGACTTAGAATTTCACTAAGTCCTTGTTCTGTTTTTGTTGTTATGCCATATGTTCATGTTGTTTCCTAGTGATCTGTGCCTCTTTTGAGGAGGATCAGTAAGGATGTTTTGTTAACATTGTGGTGCTCTATCCATCCGTGTCTTTGTTTGCATTTATGGATCAACCTAGCTTGAGTCAATCGAGCTCTACTTTTGCTATAAAATAATCCTGGCAGATTGTTGACATGTTTAGCGATTTTGCCGAGGATGTTGCTATTTATCCGTGCATGCTATGTTGTTGTTCTGGCCATGTCTAGCTTCTATGCCATGTATTCTTGATGGGTGTATGCTTAGTTTTTCATTCCATGCTCTGTAGTGTGTGCATCGAGCTCGTAAACATACCTACTCATTAACAGTTTTGCATGCTCCAGTTTTTCACTAAGTCTGAATCTGTTTATGTTTTTGCCATGTTCACATGCTTGCAATGGTATTTTCTGATCCCTTTTGGCTCAAGGTCACTAAGGGACTTTTGTTAACTGCTTTGAGTAGCTTCATGCCATGCCTTCATTTTCCATGTTAAGTTCCTGTAGCATGTAGTTTTCATGCTCTAAAGTGGGCTTCCTGATGATAAATTCCAGACTTGTGTTAATTTCACTATGTTTGAAACCTGTTATCATTTGCTCGTTTCCCATGCTTGTTTGAACCTGTTAATGGATGAACTAGCCCTAGCTCAGTGTTCATCTTTTGTCAAGCATCATTAGTGGATCCCTGTCATGTATTTTGTTGTCATGTTTGAGTGCTGTAGCATATTTATCTTGATGCATTTAGTTGGTCATTTGCTGATTATCGCAGACCGGTGCCATATTTGTTTTGCTTGCCATAGCTCAGTGTTCATGTTTGAGTTTGCTTACGAGGATCAAGTCAACTCTGAGAACTTCGCAGGCAAGATGACCATACCCTCGAAATCACTTCTATCTTTGCTTGCTAGATGCTCGTTCTTTTGCTATGCCTATGCTACGATACCTACCACTTGCTTATCATGCCTCCCAAATTGCCGTGTCAAACCTCTAACCCACCATGTCCTAGCAAACCGTTGTTTGGCTATGTTATCGCTTTGCTCGGCCCCTCTTATAGCGTCGCTTGTTGCAGGTGAAGATTGGAGATCGTTCCTTGTTGGAACATTGTTTATTGTTGGGATATCACCATATTATCTTGTTTATCTTAATGCATCTATATACTTGGTAAAGGGTGGAAGGCTCGGCCTTTTGCCTAGTGTTTTGTTCCACTCTTGCCGCCCTAGTTTCCATCATATGGGTGTTATGTTCCCAGATTTTTGCGTTCCTTACACGGTTGGGTTATAATGGGAACCCCTTGACATTTCGCCTTGAATAAAACTCGTCCAGCAATGCCCAACCTTGGTTTTAACATTTTCCACCTAGCCTCTTTTTCCCTTGGGTTTCCGGAGCCCAAGGGTCATATTTATTAAACCCCCGTGCCAGTGCTCCTCTGAGTGTTGGTCCAAACTAGAGCCCCTTACAGCGCCACCTCGGGGAAACTCGAGGGCTGGTTTTAGTTGTATGGATTGCTTATCTGAGTGTGCCCTGAGAACGAGATATGTGCAGCTCCTATCGGGATTTGTCGGCACATTCGGGCGGTGTTGTTGGACTTGTTTTACCATTGTCGAGGATGTCTTGTAACCGGGATGCCGAGTCTGATCGGATTGTCTTGGGAGAAGGAATATCCTTCGTTGACCGTGAGAGCTTGTGATGGGCTAAGTTGGGACTCCCCTGTAGGGATTCGAACTTTCGAAAGCCGTGCCCGCGGTTATGGGCAGACGGGAATTTGTTAATGTCCGGTGTAGATAACATGAAACTTAACTTAATTAAAATGCACCAACCGCGTGTGTAACCGTGATGGTCTCTTCTCGGCGGAGTCCGGGAAGTGAACACAGTGTTGGAGCAATGCTTGACGTAGGTTGTTCTAGGGTCACTTCTTGATCATAGTTGTTCGACCATGCTTTTGCCTTCTCTTCTCGCTCTCATTTGCGTATGTTAGCCGCCATATATGCTAGTCGCTTGCTCCAGCTCCACATCATACCTTGTCTTACCTATAAGCTTAAATAGTCTTGATCGTGAGGGTGCGAGATTGCTGAGTCCCCATGACTCACAGATTACTTCCAAACCAGATGCAGGGACCGATGATACCGTTCCAGATGACATGACCGAGCTCAAGTGGGAGTTCGATGAAGACTCTCGCCATTACTGTGTGTCTTTCCCAGATGATCAGTAGTGGTGCCCAGTTGGGGCGATCGGGGACTTTGTCGCATGTGGGGGTTGATCTTTATTTTGGTACCATACACGGACCATGAGTGTATTGGATGATTGTAATGTTATTCATGTATTTCTGTGATCTGGCGAGTGTAAGCCAACTATGTATATTTTCCCCTTTTATTTATTTACATGGGTTATTGTGAAGATTACCTTACTTGTGACATTGCTTTCAATGCGGTTATGCCTCTAAGTCATGCTTCGACACGTAGGAGATATAGCCGCATCGAGGGCGTTACAAGTTGGTAATCAGAGCCTTCCGTGACCTTAGGAGCCCCTTGCTTAATCGAATCATTGGCATTGTTGAGTCTAGAAAAATGTTTTGAGTCATTTAGGACTATATATATCGGAGAGTTAGGAATTCTTTTTACTCCTCAGTCCCTTCATCGCTCTGGTAAGGCGTCCTGACATAGAGTTTTGACTCTTCTCTTCTCAAATTTCACTAAATTTTTTTTGTAGGATCATGCGGGTATCTTGGAATTGTTCCGATGGTTTTGTGACGAGAACATTGTTCTTGGTGCCTCCTGTCATTTAGGGGTTGTGGCAGTGTCCCGGGGAGTTGAGCTCCGAGGTGTTGTCGTCACAATTTTATCGTTAAGATTCTGGAATACCTGAGTTTCGCCGATATCGAAAATCTCTTTTATGCAGTTGTTGGTGAGATAACCTCGACGCCACCCAGTACTGGGGCGGGAGTTCGGTAGTATTTCCATAACTTGTATAACGGATGCTTTTCGAAGGTTGAGGTAGATGATTTCCGAAGGTTTCTCGGTTATGTGTTGAAGGATGGATACATCTGGATGTATGATTTGCTAGATTTGGGTGAGATATTATGCTTCCCCTGTATCCCCAACACTTGATTGCATAACCAGAAAGGTTCGGGAGTTTCATAGGTGGGAATTCTTGTTGCTCTAGTTCTTCTTCCGCAGATATTTGGTTTGGGATTGGGTAATCCTCACCAAGTATTTGCTCTTGTCCGTACCTTGTTGTTTTTCTTCTACCTCAATTCAAAGTGGCTTCTCAATTTATGGAAATGTGACCACTTCGATTGGAATGCTTTCGTTCATTTTGTTCGGATGTGAAGACTTTATGTTGCAATTTTAACCCGTTTGATTCAGCTTAAATATTTGTCTATCAAGATGCTAACGGATGTCACCATATTCAGGATGGCTCCTCCAACACGCACGACTCTGGATCCTGATCCGCCACCACCACCTCCACCTCCGGAGGCATGGCAAGCTGTGATGGCCGCTACCAATGCAAACACGCAGCTGATCATGCAACTTCTTCAAGAGCGCAACCAAGGGAACCAGGGTCATGGCAACAACCAGAATCAGTTTGCTACACTCAACCAGTTCCTTGCTAACCAGCCAAAGACCTTCAGCAATTGTGTTGAGGCAACAGACGCTGATGATTGGCTCATGGACATATGCAAGCATTTCGAGTGCAGTAACGTCAGGCCTGAGGACTTTTTCAAGTTCGCCTCCTTCCAACTCAAAGACCAAGCTGTAGAATGGTTTCAGCAGTACAAAGATTCCAGAGGAGGCCGTGTGATTACCTGGGATGAATTCCGTCAAGACTTCAAAGCTCATCATATTCCTCAGAGTGTGGTTGAGAGCAAGCGTGAGGAATTCCGCAACCTAAAGCAAGGCACTATGTCTGTTTACCAGTACAACATCATGTTCCAGAAGATCGCTCGTTTCGCCAAGCAAGACGTCCCTGACGAGAAGGATATGATATACCAGTTCAGGGGTGTTCTCAGAGAAGAACTCCAGCTAGCTCTCGTCCTTTTTGAGCCCAAGAAGTACGATGAGTTTTACAACATGGCAATTGAGGGAGTCCTGGATTAGGGGGTGTCCGGATGGCCGGACTATACCTTCGGCCGGACTCCTGGACTATGAAGATACAAGATTGAAGACTTCGTCCCGTGTCCGGGAGGGACTTTCCTTGGCGTGGAAGGCAAGCTTGGCGATACGGATATGAAGATCTCCTACCATTGTAACCGACTCTGTGTAACCCTAGCCCTCTCCGGTGTCTATATAAACTGGAGAGTTTTAGTCTGTAGGGGGAACAACAATCATACCATAGGCTAGCTTCTAGGGTTTAGCCTCTCTGATCTCGTGGTAGATCTACTCTTGTACTACCCATATCATCAATATTAATCAAGCAGGACGTAGGGTTTTACCTCCATCAAAAGGGCCCGAACCTGGGTAAAACATCGTGTCCCCTGCCTCCTGTTACCATCCGGCCTAGACGCAGAGTTCGGGACCACCTACCCGAGATCCGCCGGTTTTGACACCGACATTGGTGCTTTCATTGAGAGTTCCTGTGTGTCGT
Organism: Triticum urartu; assembly: GCF_056163025.1. Lineage (NCBI taxonomy): Eukaryota > Viridiplantae > Streptophyta > Magnoliopsida > Poales > Poaceae > Triticum > Triticum urartu. Next base: position 170,563,237 of record NC_141873.1, on the reverse strand, counting down.
CACTTTTAGGCCCGATGGCTTCTCCGATCATCAACAGCGATGCGATCCAGGGTGAGACTTTTCTCCCCAGACAGATCTTCGTATTCGGCGGCTTTGCACTGTGGGCCAGTTCGCTTGGTCATCTGGAGCAGATCGAAAGCTACGCCCCTGGCCATCAGGTCAGATTTGGAAGTTTGAACTACACGACCGACATCCGCGGAGACTTGATCTTCGACGGATTCGAGCCACAGCCGAGCGCGCCGCACTGTCACAATGGGCATGATTTAGCTCTGCCGCCGAACAGTGCCCTGGAGGCCGCACCTGTGTCCACTCCGACCCCTAGCTCGGAGCCGATGACACCAATCGAGGATGGGTGGTTAGACACCTCCTCGGGGGCTGCAATATCTACGGCGATCGAGCCGAACACCCTCCCTATTCTCTGCGAAGCCCATGAATCCAAGGAGCCGGACACCTCTCCAGACTCCGAGCCCTCCGCGCCCCGACCGATTGAACTCGATTGGGCGCCGATCATGGAGTTCACCGCCGCGGACATCTTTCAGCACTCGCTCTTCGGCGATATTCTGAATTCACTAAAGTCTCTCTCTTTATTAGGAGAGCCCTGGCCGGACTATGGTCAACAAGGTTGGGATGTGGATGATGAAGAAATTCAAAGCCCACCCACCACCCACTTCGTAGCCACTGTCGATAATTTAAACGACGTGCTCGACTTTGACTCCGAAGACATCACCGGCATGGACGACGATGTAGGAGATGAACACGAACCAACGCCTATAAGGCACTCGACAGCCACCTCATCTCATGATGTATACATGGTGGACACATCCAAAGGAAGTGACGACGAGGAACACAGGGATGCAATGAGGGATCGTTCACTCGAAAAGCAATCAAAGTGGCGACGTAAGCGCCGCTCCAAGCCCCGCCTCGACAGAGACAGCAGCCATACAGACCCAGCCATAGAGCAGGACGAGCCGGCGGACGACGAACATGCCTTCGAGCAAGCGTCCGAACAGGGAAACTTGGATAAACAAACCGAACACCCCGTCCCCAGCGAATACAACAGTCCGGATGACCTTACGCCGGATAAACTCATGGAGCAGAAGAACCTCCACAAAAGGCTCGTCGCCACTGCGCATAGCCTGAAAAAGCAGAAGCAGAAGCTCAAAACTGCGAAAGATGCACTCAGAATCAGATGGAGCAAAGTACGCAACACCGCAGACAAATATGCTGGCAGTCACCGCACAAAAAGCTATCCAAAGCGAAAGCTACTGCCTGAATTTGATGAGGAGGCCTTAGAGCCCCCGCAGTCAAAAAATAGGAAAGCCATCCGGTCGGATGGACGACCGCATGGCCAGCATGGAGCGGCAAGCGGCGCCGCACACAAGCCGGCACGCGATCCACCAAAGGATCTGCATCAAAAAGACACCAACACCGGACCCGAACAATCAGCAAGGAGTTTAAATATTTGGAAACTCAGTTAAACAGAATGGAATTCTCAGCCAACTGCAGTGAAATGGGGAATATCTAATTTTGAGGCTGATAATCAATTTTTCATTAGTGTGCACTCCTCACCACAGTACTAATAACTCAAGTCTACATCAGTACAAAATACTCACAGCAGTAATAGTCAAGTCAGCAGCAAGACAATTTAGGTACAAGATTAACGGTATATTTCCAGTCAAAGGTATGGAGCATATACAAATTTTTTGCTTAGCAAGGCATGATGCTTGAAATATGTTGTCATCCGAAATAAAGTCAGAATGTGATATGCTCAAGGAAGATAGTTAAACAAGTTCTCTCATGCAAATATTCAGCCATAGAATATCAAGGGTGTCTGTGTGTGTGGATTTCAGTCTGCATATCAGTTTGAAGTTTTGGATATAAGAAACTCACTCTTCTTCCACACCTTATCAGAAGAAATTTATGATGCAAGGCTCCTCAGCATGATATGTGAATAATTTCCAGTCCATGATACCCGGTCTTTCTCAACAAGATACCTCGGTAAAAGCTTCTGACAGACGGAAATGAATTTTTCTCAATAAGCAAAACTGAGGAGAAGCTTCTCAAGTACGGAACTTAGGCTTCTCCTGCACAATACTCATGTCAAGCTTCGTGTGTAATTTATCGAGGCTTCTTCTGCACGCTACCCAGACAAAGGCTTCGAGCAAATGCTAACGATCCTTCCTCGGCAAGCTACATGAATGGCTTCACTCTGAAGTTCAAGGATCAGATCTGCAATAATTTTGTCAAAGGTACAATGCAGTCAAAACGTATGCCTATCACAAGGATCGAGTGTTCGGTGGCATATTCTTATACATATGGTGAGCATGCATTCCGAATCACATCAGTCACTCATACGAGGTACGGATCCAACAAATATACTTAAAGGAAAGCATGGATCCCACAGCCTCATGAATCATGCAAAGGAAGATAAGCAGAGATACATCTCAAGAATTACAAGGATCGACAAGATCTGGAGATGACATCACAGAATCAACCGTCTTGACAATGGCCATCAAGGTCATTATTCCCACAACTGACTAGGTGATATATGAACTCTATTCACCTTCCCGTATGATTGGACTCAACAATGAGCTCTGTACATCTACAAGCTCCGAACATATGTCATGTGTGTATGGACCCAGGTCAGAAAATAAGCAAAAGGAATAATGCCATCAATATCGCGCTAGCCACAGTGATGGTCATACGAAAAATCCAGGACAGGTGTGGCCAAGTTATTTCAGTAAGGTATCCTCACAAAGAAAATCATGACCGTTATAGGGTGAGACTAACAGCAAAGGTAAGATGATTTTGCACGACCATCAGGGTCCGGATACCCCAAGGCAGTTGGAGGCCATAATTCCATATGGATCTGCAAAGGCATACTGTCAGCGGCCTACTCTTTTTTACAAGGATCTCATATCCCGCTGACCCGCTAGGAATGGTTAATATAGAAAATCCAAATAGGTATACCGACAAAATGAGAAAGTCAAAAGCCGATCAATCAGCTCAGACCCGGTATACTCACCAACGTAATCAAGTACACGGTCAGTCTATCAGGAAAAACCAATTGTCCGTTAGCCCCTATCAGGCCAGGCTCAACATGTAAATATGTGAGGAATGACACGACTATAACTCCATACACCGTTATATTGCTCCTGACAAAAGGCAGTCAGATATTTGGTACATATAACATGCTCGAGCCAAAGGAAATAAATCAGGATGAATCAGTGCCACCTTTGAGCAGTCAGATCCCGTCAGAAGGTGGCCATGTTTAATTCTTAGCATTTACTCAAACCAGAAGGCGTGCATTTATTTGAAGCAACCCCATGACAGAAGTATTAAGGTTTTCATGACAAAAGGAAATTTATGCTCAGATCCATTGGATATCACCCCAGGTATGGAGAATCAACGTCAGTAATAATAAATTGGTATTCGAGCAAAGACCTGTCAGGATTTGGGGAAAGGTGAAGTAAACCACCCCGAGCAAAGATAATCAAATCATCTAAAATTCTTGGGGGAACAATAAATAAAGGAAAAAGGATACTCGAGTTGGAAACAGTGTCCTCAAGACATACTTGTTCCCTGAGCAACTAACTCTCGAGGACGAGATTTGTTTAAGGGGGTAAGAGTTGTAACAGCCTGGATTTTGGCCCTTTTCTTTTTCTTTTGATTTAATTAGTTTTTGCCTTGTTTTTCTTTTTGGAGTGGTTCTGTGGCCTTCTCACCTGGAAAATCAGCTTCATTTCCTCTCCCAAGTGGCTCATCATCCTAAAAACCTTGCCAGGATCATGTCACTCCACTGCTTGACCAAACCCTAATTTCTTTTCTAGGGAAAATTCCTTTTCCTATTAAAAGAATAACCCTATCTGCCCTAGGTTGTGAAGCAACCTATATTTCTGTCCCTCCAAAAATCCCCAAATAATTATTATAAATTGTTTGGGTTATATCTTCATCAAATATGGTAAAATATTTCATTGGCCATATATTCCATCATGCTCAATAAATACATTTCCTATTTTGTCCTAAATGGCACATTGTGAAGCAAGTGCTATTTATCGTTTCCCATTTGCCCTCAAAATTTTTGGGCATCATATATCATCCAAATAATTGTCCTGTGCCAAAATTCAACTTTATTTGCCTAGCCAAACTTCCTCAGTGATTTTTCAAAGTTCCTGCCTAAGGGAAGCCTTTGTGAAGGAAGTGCTAGCTAGGTTTACCCAAATGAGTTGAAATTTTGCATGCCTCTTCTTGTGCTCATATCATCGCTCTCCTCCAGAATTCAGCCCCACCCAATCATCTATGTGAGCACAACATCAAATCTTTGATTCTGTCAATATTTAAAGGTTGTGAAGCAAGTATAATTTATATTGCTTCAAAAATCCTGAAAATTTACCAGAGCATTCTTCTACCCAAATAATTTCTCTCCACCAAATTTGGCACCATTTCACCTAGACAATATTTCTATAGAATTCTTGCAAATTTTTGGTCAGCAAGGATGTTTGTGAAGCAAGTACCATTTTGGTAAAACCAATTGGTATGAAATTTTTACAGCACCTTTATCTGGCCAAATCACTAAGACCTGCCAAGTTTTACCTCAAGTGGTTACTCCATGTGAGTGCATCATCCAAATCTTGATTCTGGACCCATAATGTGAGTTATATATTAGTTTGTGCTCCATTATGCCTCAAAATGCCCAAGATCATAGTTCTTCCTTAGTTAATCACCCAGACAAACTCTTTGGTGCCAATAAAATCCCTGTTGATCACCAGTGTTGACCCAAGTTTACTGCTGTAAACATCAGAGGGAGATTATCTTTTAATCACATCTCTTTTAACTGATCTATCACCATAGTTGAGGCCTACCCTAGATGAACTACGCACTAGACAATCCGTTCCAGCCCCTCTCCCCCGCTACATGCCAGTGCATGTGGTGACCACGTAGCTGGCATGCACATTTCCGCGCTCTGTGTGCAGTGGCCGCGTCCAGTGGCCGTTTGTGCTTCAGCAGCTCCTCTCATCGACTTCGCACATGTGAGCGTGTCCAAGAGTTTTACTGCGTCGTCGCCATCCTCCTGGACCTCTTTCCCTCTTCGTAAAACCCCTCACCGACACCCGCCGACGAACACCCATGGGAGCACATTGCGCCGGCCGTCGTCTTCCTCCTCGTCTCTTCCTCCCCGTGCCTCCGTTGGCCACCTCTGCCCCACGAGAGTCTCCCATGTGCCTCCCTCGTCGCCTGCCTTTGAGCCGAGGAACGAGCACACGCGTTCGCGGCGACGACAGCTCGGCCTCCTCGCCCCGCGGCTATATAAGCCCACCTTGAGGCCTCCCGATCGACCCCAGCTCTTCGCCTCACTCTCCTACCCCTCCCTAACCAATCACCCGAGCTCGAGAAGCTCTCTTGCCCTCCCTTTGTCGCCATGGCCATCGCCTCGGTCCTCCTAAATTGGAGCGAACCCGAGCCCCTCCCTCGCTCCTACCACCACCAGTAGACCGTCTCCACTCCGGCGACCATCCCCATGTCCTTTCCCCCTCGTCGGAGCCACTATGGCCTCAAGTCCCATCTACACCCGAAGCCCCCTCTGCCGGAGTGCTTGCTACTCTCAATACCTCCCTCCTCGAGGTCCGTTCTGTCTTGGAATGGGCCGGCCTCGTCGCCCTAAGCACGTGGGTAGGTAGAGCGCTGCCTACGGTGGTCGGAAGCGCCAGCGCTCGTCGCCGGAGCCGCGCCCCTCCCCTGCTCCATCGGGCACACGCGAGGAGGAAGGAGCCTGGCCAGGCGGGCCCCCTCCTTTCCCCGACCCCACCTGGCAGCCACTCAGGTCCAGCCCCGCCCCTGCATGCGTTGACCCGGGCGGCCAGCGTGGATTAGTGATGGGCCCCACCCCGTGGGACCCGCATCTCAGCGACCCCAGCCCCGGACCCACGCGCGTTTAAGTGGAAGCGTACTTCAAAAAGTACGTTTTCGCGTGAAGTAAGCATATTCCGCCTCCGCTTATCTAAAAATGCGCTTTCTCCATTCTGAAGAGGTATTTCCTAAAATGCGTTTTTTGTTTTTCAGCTCAGAGGCCTGTTTGTAGAGTTATGTTTACAGATTGGTCCTTGAACTTCGTCGGGCTATAACTTTTTACTCCCAACTCCAAATGAGGTGATTCAAAAGCCCATTTCTTCGTTTCGTTGAGCCCGTTCTGTTGGAATCATTTTCATTGTATTTCAGCATTCTTAAAATGACCATTTTGCCGTTACCATTAACCAGCCCCTTTCAAGAGAGAAGTGTTTCCGGTGATTCGTTCCGCGAGCTTCTCGCACTTTCTTCCGGTGTATTCTTCCACCCCTGGCAAGCCACACCATCCATTTGCATGATTGCAATGCAGTGACATGGTTTATTCATTTAAACTTGTTTAAAATATTGCTTTAGCTATGTGTGATCTGTTCATGGCATGATATTGACATGATATTGCTTGGAGTTTTAGGCTTATATTTTTGATGATTATGTGGATGACATGTGCCTTTGGATTCTTAATGGCTATTAGGATTATTTTCATGATGGTATCTGGTATTATTTCAGAGTATTACTTTGGATGACATGTACCTTTGCATTCCTAGTGGCTATTAGGATTATTTCCATGATGGTATCTGGTATTAGTTTGGAGTATTACTTTGGATGACATGTGCTTTTGGATTCTTAGTGGCTATTAGGATTATTTTCATGATGGTATCTGTTATTATATTTTGGAGTATTACTTTGGATATGATGCTTCCTTTGGATTATTAGTGGTTAGTATGATTATTTTCATGATGCTAGTTGATGTTCTGTTGCTTGGAGTATTATTTTCGGAAATGGTGTTTACATGTGGATCTTAGTCGAATAGCTTTATTCTTGATATTGGAGTAGTAGGATTATTGTTTTCGGATTCATCATGATAGTAGTGATGTGCTACCCTTGGAGTATTTTGAGGTGATGATATTAGGCTTGGATTATTTGTTGGATTTTGCTATGACTTGGATTATAGTTTGATAGTTGATATCGAAGTATCAGTTATCACAATTATACTTTTGGGGATAAATTCCGTCATTAAGTTGTCAGGTGCCACCGAACCGGGATTTCTCTAGTGCAACCACATTTGCCTTTATGGGAAGGCCCTAATGCGGTCTATTGTTGTGCCTCTCGCTAGTGCCTCCAACTAGGGAAGGTTATGGGCATGCGGTACCCTGGCCCGGTCAGCAGACATAACCTTGTGTGCCCGTTGTTGTTGTTGTACCCGGGTTCCCCTGTGTGGGACCATTTATTGTTTTGGCCACGACGGAAGCCGTTGTGTCTTTGGTAGACACGGGGCCACCCGGGACTAGCCCAGTGGGGAGTGAGTCAGAGTGGCCGGGAGAGTGTCATGGCAGTAGATCGGTTTTGTCGGAACACCGTTGGTACACCCGAATGGGAGTGCGAGGCCATGGGTTCCGTGGTGTGGGTATAGTGCGCTACCTCTGTAGAGTGTATTTAAATCTATCGACAGCCGCGTCCTCGGTCATGGGCATGGTTTCGTACTAGGTCACACCATTCGAACAACACTCACATGACGGAATGACTTATAGGCGATTTATATGTGGATATTTTGAGCCATACAGATTGGCAGGATGTTGATGATGACGTTTGAGACCAAGTGTTGGTCGTGGTAGTGATCCTCAGAATGATCACCGTTTGGTTTGGATCACGAGGTGATCGAGATGGTATATTGGTTGGCCGGTTAGCCAAGAGTGATATGGTTATGGAGATCTGAGATGGTGATTTATCAGTATTGTATTAGTTTCATACCATGCTTAGTAGTCGCTTCATAATAATAGTTGTTAATTTAATAACCTGTTAAGTGCTATGTTATTGTCTTTCCTTGATGTTTATGGTTGTTGTGAGCTTGCAAGTACATTCAATGTATTGACCTAGCGTGTCATGCCAGATTGCAGGTGATGCCATGATTTCTTGATTGCTTATCAAGGTTCCCGTGCGTGCGAGCTAGATCGTGTCCCGGCTAAACTCCCTGCATAGTGGATTTCACTACCTTCGTCGTTGTTCCGCTGCTATGAGTTGTTCTGCTACTAGCATAGAGCAAGTGTAGTATTGCAGGCGTAGTGTCGCCGTGCTGATGTGCTTCTTTGTAACATCAGACCCTTATATTATTATCCTTTTAATAAGAGCTGATTTGTTCTATGTCAAGCAGTGCCATATTCTAGAGACTTCTCCTCGATTTCTGGGCTAGAATACGGGGCGTTCCAGTTTCTCTGAGACGGGGTGCCACACGCACGACATGAAGAGCAACAAGAAAGGTGAAACCAAGCGCATATGCCTCATCCTCCTCCACGGCAAGAATGACACCAAGTGGAACAAGTGTGTCAAGACCCTCCTCCACGTCAAGAGCGACATCACAAGGAACTAGCATTTGAGGACCTTCCTCCATGGCAAGAGCGACATCAAAACCGCCACTATGATGAAGAAATCCGCTACGGCAAGCTCAAGTTCACCATGCCCAAGTTCTCCGGAAGCAATGATCCCGAAGAATATCTCTCATGGGCATTGAAAGTGGACAAAATATTCCGTCTTCACAACTACGATGAGGAAAAGAAGATCACCATGGCCTCCCTTGAGTTCAAGACTACGTTCTCATTTGGTGGGAAGTAGTGATCAAGCGACGACAAGCAAGAGGCGAACCATCAATCACAACTTGGACGCAAATGATGGATGTCATGAGAGCTCGCTTCGTGCCTACACACTACACCCATGATCTTTTCAAGAAGTTCAACTCCTAAAGCAAGGCATGAAGACGGTGGAAGAATACTACAAAGAAATGGAGATTGCCATGATAAGAGCCAATGTGAAGGAAGATGACGAGCAAACTACGGCACGCTTCTTGAAGAGCCTCAGCCACCTAATCAAGCAGATTGCCGACTTCCAAGCCTACTCCAACCTTCTCGAGCTAGTTCATCAAGCGACTAAGGCCGAGAGACAAGTGCAAGATGACTTCAAGTACTCCAAGTATTCTTCCAAGACCTACGGCTCCTACGCTCAAGATCCCGCGACTTCGGCACCTCCTACCTCAACTAGAGCATCACCAAGTATCGAGGACAAGTCAAGTTCCAAGCAAGTTATGCCTTGCTCGACTCGTTCTCCGGCAAACAAATCCAAGACTCACTCATCTCTGGCGCCACCGAATGACCCCATCAAGACAAGTTCTATCAAGTGCTTCACATGTGGTGGCCGAGGACACAAGTCCTTCGAATGCACCAATAAGCGAACCATGATCTTCAACGATGATGGCACATACAACTCCATGAGTGAAGAAGAAATGGAAGTCCTTGAGCACGTGGCCATGCACCATTGCATGAAAAAGATGAAGATGATCAAGTCTTTTGTGATAACGATTCAAGTCCCTCTCTTGTGGTCTCCAAGGTCTTGACGCTTAAACACCACCAAGAAGAAGACCAACGGTGCCACATCTTCCACACCAAGGCCGGCTTCAACGTGCGTTCCATGAAAGTCATCATCGACGGAGGAAGTTGTCACAACTTGGCAAGTGAAGAGCTATGTTCCAAGCTGTAATTGGTCAAGAAGAAGTATCCTTGTCCCTACAAGCTCCAATGGTTAAGCGACTCCGACACTATTCAAGTGGAGCATACGGTACAAGTTTCCTTCAAGATCAGCGCCTACGAGGACACCTTGGAGTGTGACGTCGTTCCAATGTCCGTGTGCCATCTTCCCTTGGGAAGACCTTGGCAATTCGACCGTGACATCATCCACTACGGAAGAACAAACCACTATGGCTTCAAGATGAAGGGCAAGGGGTACGTGCTACGACCTATGTCACCAAGCCAAGTGATCATCGATTAGCATTCATCCACACACCATGGAGAGGCTAGTGAGAGAGTGAAGCACCACAAAGAAAGTGAGCGCCGCAAACCCAAATTCAGTGACTGTTCGTCAAGAGAGAAAACATAGTCCTCCTAGCTACCAAAAGAGAGATGCGAGAAGTGTGTGAGAACCCATCGAGTGTCATCCACTATGTCCTACTATGCAAAGATGAGGTGGCAAAACCTAACACTTCTAATCCTATTCCTCTAGTGTTCTCTAACTTGTTGCCGGAATCCTATACATGGCATTGAACACCGGATCGACCTCATCCTCGGAGCTCCTCTTCCGAACAAGGCTCCATACCATGTCAACTCTGAAGAAACTAAGGAGATCCAATGGCAAGTACATCAACTCATCGACAACGACCATGTACGTGAAAGGTTAAGCCCTTGTGCCGTTCTGGTTATCTTTGTGCCTAAGAAAGACGATAGTTTTCGCATGTGTTCTGATTGTAGACCCATCAATCACTACAAAAAAGACACATCCGTGACATTTTGGGCTGAACAATTTTTCTCCTGTCATGCTTATGACACTTCTGTAACACCCTCGATGCGACTATAGCTCCCACGTGTCGAGGCACGACCTAGAGACATATTCGCATTGAAGGCGTATGTCGCAAGTGAGGTAATCTTCACACAACCCATGTAATACATAAGGGAAAGAGATTACATAGTTGGCTTACAATCGCCACTTCACACAATTACATGAATAAAGCATTGCAACAACCAAATACAATCAGGGCCCGACTACGGAGCCAAAATAAAAGAAGAACCCCAAATGCAACAAAGGTCCCCGATTGACCCCAACTGGGCTCCACTACTGATCAACTAGAACGAAACAACACAAAGAGCAAGATCTTCATCGAGCTCCTCCTGAGCTTGGTTGCGTCATCTGCACGGTCTCATCGGCACCTGCAAGCTGGTTTTTGGAAGTATCTGTGAGTCACGGGGACTCAGCAATCTCGCACCCTCGCGATCAAGACTATTTAAGCTTATGGGTAAGGTAAAGGTATGAGGTGGAGCTGCAGCAAGCGACTAGCATATATGGTGGCTAACATACGCAAAAGAGAGAAAGAAGAGAAGGCAAAGCACGGTCGTTAAAAGTATGATCAAGAAGTGATCCTAAAACAACCTACGTCAAGCATAACTCCAACAACCGTGTTCACTTCCCGGCCCCCACCGGAAAGAGACCATCACGGTTACACACGCGGTTGATTCATTTTAATTAAGGTTAAGTTCAGGTTTTCTACAACCGGACGTTAACAAATTCCCATTTGCCCATAACCGCAGGCACGGCTTTCGAAAGTTCAAATCCCTGCAGGGGTGTCCCAACTTAGCCCATCACAAGCTCTCACGGTCAACGAAGGAATAGACCTCCTCCCGAGACATTCCGATCAGACTCGGTATCCCGGTACTCCAAGACATCCTCGACAATGGTAAAACAAGTCCAGCAAGACCACCCGATGCGCCGACATCCCGATAGGAGCTGCACATATCTCTTTCTCAGGGCACACCAGATAAGCTAAGCGTACGGGAGCCAACGTAACCCAAGTTGCCAAGGGACGGCCCCGCACGGTGCTCTGGGTTGGACCAACACTTAGACAAGCACTGGCCCGGGGGGGTTAAAATAAAGATGACCCTTGGGCGCGCGACCCCCAAGGGAAAAGAAAAGGCTGGGTGGCAAATGGTAAAACCAAGGTTGGGCCTTGCTGGAGGAGTTTTATTCAAGGCGAACTGTCAAGGGGTTCCCATTATAACCCAACCGCGTAAGGAACGCAAAATCCGGGAACATAACACCGATATGACGGAAACTAGGGCGGCAAGAGTGGAACAAAACACCAGGCATAAGGCCGAGCCTTCCACCCTTTACCAAATATATAGATGCATTAATTAAATAAGATATATAGTGATATCCCAACAAGTAAATAAATGTTCCAAACAAGGAACGGCCTCCAATCTTCACCTGCAACTAGCAACGCTATAAGAGGGGCTGAGCAAAGCGGTAACATAGCCAATCAACGGTTTGATAGGACATGGTGGGTTAGAGGTTTGACATGGCAAATTGGGAGGCTGACAAGCAAATGGTAGGCATCGTAGCATTGGCATAGCAAAGAGCGAGCAAACTAGCATAGCAAAGATAGTAGTGATTTCGATGGTATGATCATCTTGCCTGAAATCCCGCAAGGAAGAAGAACAAGTCCATGAAGAAGACAAACGGAACGTAGACGAACGGGTCCTCACAAACTCGACGTTAACGGAACCAACCCGAAGAAGCAACACCGGAAAAGAGCAAACAACAAGGTAAACAACCACCACATAATCATGGCATGATGCACAATCAAGTATGATGCATGTCCGGTTTAATGAGGCATGGCATGGCAAAGTGCACAAACAATCCTACAAATTAAGTGGAGCTCATTATGCAACTCCGCTACATAGTGAAGAAACACCACGTGACTTATTTAGTTCGGTCTTGTTTATGTACTCAACAATATTAAATGTTGTTAAGCAAGGCAAGAGGGTGAAGCAAAGCAAAACTACCTATCTAGTCAAGTTTAAATGAGGCCGGGAACAACGAACAACAATTCCGGAAAATCCTCATATGCATATATTAGGTTTGGTCCTGTTCTGCCCTAAACCATATTTTAGAGTTGTTTAACATGCAAGATGAGTGCACCATGTTAAACTAGGCAAAATTCTACCCCATTTACATATAAAGTTTATTAAAATCTGAGTTACGGTTAATTAGTTATGAAATAAATCATTTTAACATGGCATAGGAGCAAATTAATGCAAACAACATTTCTAACATTTCAAACATAGATGAAAGTTGGATATTATTAATCTACACAAAATTCTGAGCAAGTTTCATATATAATTCATTTTAATCCGATGCACGAATTGTGAGTTATTATATGCATGAACATGAGGGTCTTATCTGTAAAACTGGCAATCTCTGGATAAATGGACAAATTCACAGAACGAGAAAAAAACATGATCGGGCTGAATTTGTCTGGCCCAACCGCATGAAAAAAACCAGAGGCGGGGTGCTGGGGCGGCTCACCCATGGGCCCGGCCCTTTAGCAGAGAGGAGGAGGCAGGCCGAGGCGGGGACGGCGCGCTGGGCCGGACTCGGGGCCCGCGAAGGAGTCAACGGGGGCGCTCGTCGTCTCCCGATCGGATCGGGGAGGCAGGGCGAGGCGGAGATCCATGGCGACGACGCCGGCGAGGCTGGGCGACGAGCTGGCGAGGGAACGGCGCCGGGGAAGCGGGGACGGCGGATCCCGGTCCGGCGGGGCCAGATCGGGTGGATCCCGGCCGGGTTCGGGTGAAGACATGGCCGGCGGCGGCGAACTCCATGGCGTCGGGTCCCTACTGCGGCGAGCTGGGGGTCGCCGGCGAGCTGCTCCGGCGAGCCGGACGAGGTGGCGCAGAGGAACGGCGACGAGGCTCCGGTGCGGCAGAAGCGAGGAGGCGGCGGCGGAGGAAGACTCGGGTGGCGGCGGTGCGGATCTGGCCCGGGGCGGCTCGGGCGGGCCGGCCACGGGCCCCTCGGGTCTGGCCGTGCGGGAGGAGAGAGAGAGGGCGAGGTGGCGGCTCCAGATTGGATAGCGGCGGCGGCAGGGTGATGTGGCGAGCTCCGATTCGTCGGAGTGAGGTGGCAGTGGTGGTGGACATTGTCCGGCACGGGGAAGAAATGTCCGGCGGTGCGGATCTGAGAATTTTTAGGGTTACGGGAAGAATGAACCGCGAATTTCGGAGGGGGTGTATATATAGGCATAGAGGGAGCTAGGAGAGTCCAAATGAGGTGCGGTTTGCGGCCACGCGATCGTGATCGAACGCTCTAGATGATGGAGCAGAGTTAGGTGGGTTTTGGGCCAAATTGGAGAGGTGTTGGGCTGCAACACACACGAGGCCTTCTCGGTCCCTCGGTTAACCGTTGGAGTATCAAACGAAGTCCAAATGGTACGAAACTTGACAGGCGGTCTACCGGCAGTAACCCAAGGCCGCTTGGCAAGACTCGGTCCAGTCCGGAAATGTTTGATCCCCACACATGTAAGAAAGGTAGAAATGACCACCAGAGGAGAACGGAATGCCGGATTGCAAAACGGACAACGGGGAAAATGCTCGGATGCATGAGACGAACACGTATGCAAATGAAATGCACATGATGACATGATATGCAATGCATGACACGCAAGCAATGACAAGGCAACAACAGCGAATAACTGAACAACACCTGGCACATCGGTCTCGGGGCGTTACAACTTCTATGACGATAATTGTGACAAAACCCGGTATCATCATAGATGTGGTGGGCTCCTACTTCTATGACAAAAAATCATGATAGAAAAAGGGATTTTCGTCCTGGGCGGGCCAGAGATGCAGCTGCATGACATTCTTTGGGCCGTCCATGATGGAAAAAACAATGGTAGAAGCCAGGGCGAGGAAAATATCGGGTAGTTCCCGGTTATGGTGGGTGGTCGGGGCCGAGCAATGCACAGAGGCATTGCGTGTTTCTCTCGTACATGTATGCGCGTGGGTGTGAGGCGTTGGGCTCTAACTGAACCCGAGCGATTGCACTGCAGGCTATGCGTTACTGAACCCGAGCGATCGATCGATGTGGTTTTTAACTGAACCTGATCGAGCGATACCTTTGCTACTACTGCTAACTGAAGCCGGTCGAACTTGGTGCCTCTTGATGAACAGTGAGCGTTGTTGGGGGTTGGATGAACAGTTCCTGGTGGGGGTTGGATTAACAGGACCTCGTGGTAGTAGAAGCCGTTGCCGCTGGATGAACAGGACCCCGATCGAGCCGGTTGGGGGTGGATGAACAGGACCCCATGGAGGGCTGGATGACAACACCCGGTGGAGGGCTGGTTAAATAGTAGCCGATGGAGGGTTGGATGAATAGTAGCCCATGGAGGGGTGGTTGAACAAGACCCCGTGGAGAGGGCTGGTTGAACAGTAGCCGGTGGAGGCTGGATGAGCAGGAGCCTGTGGATGAACAATAGCTGGTGGATGCAGGAGGGAGACGCCGTGGATGAATAGTCGCAGGTGGAGGCTGGAGGAGGTCGATGAAGGATGAACATTAGCCCGTGGAGGCTAGAGCGGCAAAGTAGACGTTGGATGAATAGTAGCTCATAGAGTCCCGTTTTGCGGTACGCCACACCCCTCCCGATGAATAGGACCCCCGTTTCGACCATAGGAGGTAGAAGAGAAGTTCGTTTTGCGGTACGCCACACTCTCCCGATCAACATGACCCTGTTTTGACCATAGGAGATCGAAGAGAAGTCTGTTTCCTCCTTTTTATGGTACGTCAGACCCCTCCCGGTGAACAGGATCCTGTTTTGACTGTAGGCGGTCGAACACAAGGCCGTTTCATCCATTCTGCGGTGCGCCAGGCCTCATTTTGGCTGTTCCGTCCAAGCCGGTTGGCTCCTGATAAACACGATGCATTCTGTTGCCTCCCGATGAACACGACGACGCAGTTTCTCCATTCTGACCCAGCCATGTACACGAGCCTTGGACGTACGTATGCGTGAGTAGGCGTTTGAGACCCCGCCCTATGTACGTACGTGGCCGTATTTACTTTGTTGCACCCAGGCTGTACATACGTGTACACGATATTGACGGGACTGCGTGACATGCTACGTCCGCGCCTCTACTACGACACGTGCCCTTCCTTATTCAGACACGTTTCATCGCTGCAGCCTGTAGATAGACCGATCGACCAGTATGTACGTACATGTTCGCGGCGAGAATGACAATGCTACATACACTTCGACCAAGTGGGTCCCGACTGTCAGGGAGGATAAGGAGGCACTTCCTTGCATGCGAAGTTATCGATGGTGGGTCCTAGCTGTCAGGGGGAGAATCATTTTTTTGCCCGTAATATGGACGCACTTCCTTACGTGCGAAGATGTAGCTAGTGGGTCCCAGCAGTTAAGGGGAAACGTTTTTTCATGAAATACGGTGGCCCGTCCGGTGGGTCCCCGCTGTTAGGTGGAGGAATAATTATTTTACGTGTAAGAAGGTTGCACTTTCTTGCTGCAGCCATGTACCCAGCTGCCAGCCTCTCCACATATAGTACCCTTCCGATGGAAGTCATTCCTTGACCACATTGACCACGCGGCACCAAGAGCACCAAGGCGGTGAATGATGATGAGGCCTAGGAAGGGGACGACGCGGAGTCGGGGAATACGTGGCAGTGGATGCCCACACGGAGAGGAGTACATGGGTTGACTGGTTCGGCTGCGGTGTGAGGCTGCCGTCACCGCAGAATAACAGGGGGTGTGGGTGAGTAGAGGGATGGCCTGGCCAGCTGTGGGAGTAGTAGGGGGCGGTGAGGCCTTGGCGGCAGCACAACCGGCCATGGGAGGCAGGAGCACATGGTGGTTTGGATGGCTGGAGCAAGAAAATCAGAGGTTGAAGAAGCAGGACGACCATTGGATGTAAACAATCCAACGGTCACTGGTGATAGAATCATTTGTTGACTAAGTTGACAACGCCCTGCATATGCGTCAACTTAGTAGGGCCACAAGTCAGCCTCCAAATCTGGTGGGCCCCATCTATCATGGGGAGCACTCGTTATTTTCGCTTAATAAGGAGGCACTTCCTTCTGGGCCAAGATATAGCTGGTGGGTCCCAGCTTGCATTGGGAGGATTCATTCGTTTTGGCGTAATAAGGAGGTACTTGCTTGCGTGCGGCCAAGGACCATGTGGGTCCCAACTGTCAGCCTCTCCATGTACATCCTTCTTCATATGTTGTCGTTTGTCGACAATGTTGACCACACCGTGCCGAGAACACCATCAAGATGGACGGCGGCGAGACCCAGGAAGGGAATGACCCGGAGGTGGCGAAGCCACAACAGTGGAGGGATGTTGGTGAGTAGAGGGATGTCCTGGCCAGCGGTTGGAGTAGTAGCGGGCGCTGAGGCCTGCGCGGCTGCATAGCCGGCCACGGGAGGCGGGAGCAGGCGACTGGAGCAAAAAAATCAGAGATTGAAGAAGCACGGCACCCGTTGGATTGACATCCAATGGTTACGTCTGCTAGAATCGTTTGTTGACATATATAATAAGTAAACCAAATCTTGCATATGCACTAACTTAATAGGCCCACAAGTCAGACCATTACCTATTTTTTAATAATTTACAGCTCATTGCAACTTCTTATGCAATTTATTGCAGTCCATTTTTTGTTGGCCAGGACCAGGGTTAAAAATTTAAACGAAATTTTGCATATTTCTGTGGGGTCCAAACTATTTTTAAAACCGAAATGTCGAGCCAGATTTAAAGTACTTTGAAGATATATTTAAATTAGGTTAAAGCCCAGTGCAATTGGAATATGAAAATGTGAAAAAATTCAGAAATTATAAAGTAATTGCCAATTTGTCGTCTATTTTTTATATTTACAGCCCATTTCATATTACTTTCAAGATTTGTAGCCATCTTGAAAGAGTTGCAACCCATGAGGGCATAGAAAAGTAAGTAGGCCTGGATTGGGTATTCTTCAGAAAAAATAAACTGGGCTCATTTTCACAAAGAAAAATAGCTGGGCTGGTCATGTGGTGAATGTAAAATATAAGCCTGGGCTAGACGGGCCACAGCCCAGTTGAAACCCTGCTCCGTTTCAACAATAACAAAAAATACTACTTGAGCACCTGCGCCCCAGGTGTCAGTCGATCTTGTGCTTTTCTCTTGTCTATTGACTTTATACGCTAACAATGTCGTGGGTCCCAGATGTCAGGAAACCACTAGGAGGAATCATTTTCTTTTTCTATACGCTGACAATGGAGTATATGTAACAAACAATGAGGAACTTCCTTGCATACGGCCATGGCCATGGTGGGCCCCTACTGTCATCCTCTCCATGTATAGTACTCTCCCGATTCCTCTTGTTTGTTGACCATGTTAATGACGCGAGAGGGTGGCGCCGCGGCGAACGCACCAATGCGCGCGTTGGACGACGGCGAGGCCTTGGACATCGGAGTTAATGATTTAGGAGACGGTGGGGCGGCAATGTGTGCGCTGAGGCCTAGCCAGCCATGGGAGGCGGAAGCAGGCGGCCCCGCCAGCACTGGTTTGGTTTTGGCGGCTGGAGGAAGATAGGACTGAAGAAACACAACAGACTGTAAAAGCCGCAGGAGTACTTAACAACCTTAACTAAAACCAGCAGGGGCACTTAACAACCATAGTTGAAGCACTATGAGTACTTATACAGGTTTAACCATGCAAAAAACTCCTCGAACAGTGCTACTTTTCCTACAGTTAAACAAGGGTGAGGCCACCAAGCCCCGGGACAAGGCCCAGGCGCCACCCCGCGCATCACAACCTTCTAAAAGCCATGAAAAAGCATGAGCATAACCTTCTGTCTTATTCTCCAAGATGGACGGGCCTTCATTATTTGAGACCACCCATGAATAAGTATCTTTTCACCTCCAAAGGGAATGGAGTAGGTCGACATAAACATCATGTTGTGACCAAGAATAAGTCTGACTCGACCATGGTCAGGCATCTGTATAGGAACAATAGAACTGGGCAGTTTCTGTTTCAAGAAGATCACAACTGTAAAACTGTGTATAAGCAAGAGTTTATGAATAACATATATATAACAGCAAATAACTCATTCCATAAGTTTCTCAACATAGTTGGACCTATTCAATGTGTGCAGCAGTGGCACACATATCCCACGTGGACTTCCACCATTGAAACGCCCCACAAGTACCTCAAGACAATCAATAAAGTGTAGGAACTTGTGGATGTCATCCCAGTAAATTTAAGTGCCATCAGGAATAGTCGAGTTCTTATAGAATAACAAACGAGTAGCCTGCTTAACTTTGAAATAACCTACACGTGCCACCAATTATAAGAAATATTAGTTAGAAGTAGCATCTTCGTGAGAGAAGGGAATCACAAATCGTTGCTACTTCTAAAGTTAAATTGTGATTAGTTAGACAAAATAGGCGCATTAAGAAGTAATCGAGGCAACAAGCAAGAACCAGATACAAAACTAACATGGATGAACTATAGGAAGGACGTCGGAGTGGAAGATCACAGTGAAGATGAGATCAGGTTCTGCTATTTCCATCAACATTCATGCACCAACTTTCAGTCCGTAACACTTGAGAAAGTCTATCCAAGTTCAGCCATAAAAAAGCAGCGATCTTCTTGGTTCATGAACCCAACTCGGAACTTATATCCATGGCTTGTCTTTGTTGGATCATGGGTTCTAGCAAAACCCTCGAGGTTCAAACACTGGGGTGCGCGCGAAGGTTTTCTCCCTATCGATCCACGCCCTAGCTCGCTAAGATCTCGCAGATGAACTCCATGAACTCGCAACATAAAGACACAAGATTTATACTGGTTCGGGCCACCGTTGTGGTGTAATACCCTACTCCAGTGTGGTGGTGGTGGATTGCCTCTTGGGCTGATGATGAACAGTACAAGGGGAAGAACAGCCTCTTGAGGTTGAGGTGTTCTTGTGCTTGGCCAACTTGTGTGGGTGAGATGCCTCTGAATGAGTTCTCCCTCTTTCGTCTCGTCCCTTTACTTGGTGGCTAGTGCTACTTATATAGGCCCTGGACCTCTCCCCAAATATTGAGCGGGAAAGGATCCAACAACGGCCAATTTGAAAGGGGATAGCTAGTGCAGCTTATCCTGACAAAAGTAGTCTTTGCCTGCAAAAGGCTCTTGTGGTGACACCGTGTTGGGATCCATGGTGACCTCTGTCTTGCCGTCCTGCTGGTCTTGGTCTCATTGCACTGATATGGAAACCTTTGCTTGATGCATAGGTACTCCGCGCCTGCGCTTGCCCCCTTGGTACCAAAGAGGAAGCAAGGACAATGCGCGCGTTGGCGCCCACCTGGTCTCGATCGTCATGGCTCACATCACGAGGACCTTACGAGGTTTGCCTTTCCTTGATCTCTCCGCCCCTTGTGAGCCTGCCTGGCGAGGCCGCTCTTGAGGAGTTCTTGCATCGTCCGCCTCACGAGGCTTGGCCCCTCGCGAGGGTCTTGAATACCTCGTCGATGAGGATGGGCCGTGCTTGGCTTCATTGCTTCTTCCTCGCCTTGCTCCAGATCCCCTTTCTTGCTCCTTGCTGCCGAAACCTCTAGATCCGGTCCAACCTCGCTCCGCATCTGCGACCAATGGCGTCGCGCAAGGTCAAGTCCTCCTCGGCGCCGGCTTGGTTCGAGCCAGCCCTTGACGCACCCAACGTCATGGAGAAGAACCTAGCCGCCATGTGCTTGCTGACGGTGGGGGGGAGCTACGAGAGGGGGAAGACGGAGCTCCGGCTTGCCTCCGATGCGCCGGAGCCTGAGGGAAGCACCTTCTTCCCTTTCTTCATGAGCAGCATTGCCGCCGGGTTGGTTCCCCCCTTTTCTGATTTCTTTTTGAGGTCCTCGACCACTTCGGGCTACAGGCGTTGCATCTCCATCCCAACTCCATTCTTATCTTGTCTATCTTCGCCTACTATTGCGAGGCATACCTGGGCGTGATGCCGTCCGTGGCACTGCTGCACCACTTCTTCTTCCTCCGCCTCACCGGCGGCCATATCTTCGAGTGCGCCAACTTCATCGCGGCCGGCCAGGCCAACTTGATCTCGAACACCGGGAAGAGGGTTGACAACATCAGGGCCAAATGGGTCATGATGAGTGCCATGTGCGTCCATCCATGCTTGGAACTGCCGATGGAGGTGACCCACTCTGACAAGGGGTGGTCTCGTGTAGAGCTCTTCGACGAGCGGGCGGCCAAGGTGACGGGGGTTGTGCTCCTGAAGGAATTCTTGACGCTGCGCATTGCTCCACTTCAGGCGCGCGCGCGCCCTTTGTGGAAGCTTGGAGATGAAGAAGACAAGATTTGTCTATGCCCGGTGGCCTTGCCTGATGACGAGCCGACTGCAGTTCTGCGCCTCTTGGTTGGGGATAACCAAGAGTACCCGTCGAGCGCCTTCGTTCCTTTGTTCCATCACAAGGGCTGGGAGCAATCCGTTGCCTCCCGGCCGACCTTTGACGCGCGCGGGCTGGTGCCGCCGGTGCTAGCTGGGGCCTCTGCAACGCCGAAGCCGGTGGAGGTGTGTTCTGACGAGTCCCGCGGGGAGGAAGAGGGGGAGGAGGACTCCGAGGAGAGCCCTGAGGAGATGGGGGAGAATTCCCCCTTGAGCAAGGCCAACATCCTCCGTGCTCTGCCAGATGACGCCGAGGTCGATGCCCGCCAGGAGGAGAGGGAGCTGCCCCTCATCCCGACAAGGGTTAGATCGTCGCTGGTCTCTCGAGATTCTACCTCCGACTTGGTAGTGCCTGGGGCCGGCTCCGGCCCTTTTGCTGCACCGTTTTCTGCCCCCGGAGCCCGTGTGCCCACTCCTCAGCCCTCGATGCTTTCGGGTTTCAGGCTCCCCAAGCGGAAGGTGGACTATGTCGCAGTGGATCAGTAAGTGCTTCGAGCTTCATCTTGTTCCTACTTGTACTTTCTATTTTCTGACATTCGCCCTTGGTTGATCAGGCCGGTGTCTTCAGCTAAGAAGAGGAAGGAGGATGCCGCTGTCGTGCCCCTCTCTGCGGAGAAGAGAGGCGACAACACCCGCACCTCCCCAGCCCAGCCGCCCTCGCGAGGCCAAGAGGAGCATCGGCAGGAGGAATCAGCCCCCATGGCCCCACCAGCTCCGGAAGTGTCGGCACCCTGCTCGGCTGATGAGGTCCCAAGGGCTCCGGGGCCCTAGATCTTCCAGGCTCTGGTAACGACGTCGCCTCCTCCTCCTGCCTCGCCTCTGGCTCCAAATTCTTCTCCTCCCTCCGTAATCTTGGAGCATGTCTTCTCGGCGATGGCCAAGCTGCGGGAAGACCTCCTAGACGCGGACCCGCACCTAGTGCTCGGGTGACTGGAGCTGGCCTCAATCTCGCTTCACTCTGACTCGGCAGTTCGAGCGTCACTGAGCCAGGCCACGGCGTCCTCCGAGAAGGAGCAGCAGGCCACCGCCAAAGCTACGTCCTATCGCGAGGCGGCGCTAAAGGACGCCGAGGCCGCCCGCGACCGCTGCTGAAAGCTTGAGGGTAAGCTGAAGGGCCTGTGCGACAAGCGAGCAAAAGAAGCACGTGACCGCTAAGCGAAGGAGGAGGAGATGAAGGCTCGGGAGGATGCCATCAAGGGCCGCGATGCCGAGCTGGGGGAGCTGATGAGGGCGCAGGCCACGGAGCGCAGCCGAATGGAGGAGCTGGAGTAGAAGGTGAAGGCGAGGGAGGCCGAGCTCGACGCCAAGGCGACGGTCCTGGCCCAAGACCGCGTGGCCTTCTCGCTTCTTGAGAAGAGGTCCGGCGTGTCGCTGAAGTCACTATACGAGATGGGCCTGGAGAAGCCACCGACGACCAACGAGGATGGCCCTGCTCAGCTGCTTCCCCACTTGGTGAAGGCGCTTGAGGAAGTCGTGGAGGGCATCGGTCCCATGGCTGAGCCAGAGGCTCGTGTCCTTTATTCAGCTGCGCTGACATGTGTCTTCAGCCATCTGTACCTTCATGACCCCAATGCTCGTCTCGACGAGCTGCTAGAGCATGTAGCTGATGAACATTGTGCGGCCGCCGCCGTAGCCGTGAAAGGGCAGGTGGAGGCCCTGCTGAAGAAGTTTCGCGGCTTCATCCTCACGCCCTCGACCGGCGATGCCACCGATCCTGCAGCTGGTGGTGCAGGTGAAGACGACGCTACCAAGGGAGGAGCACCTTCTGCAGGCGATGGCGGTGTCCAGGGGTGACCTGCGGCTGCTTTCCTGTTTCATTCCTGCAATATGCATCAGGCCTCGTGGAGGCGTTAAAACTTTCATTTGATATTGTGAGGACAATATGTCTTGTAATATTTGCTTCAAGATTTTGCGATTTTCTTCCTATTTGCTTTGTGTTCTGCGTCGGCAGAGCCCAGCCCCGCGCATACCTCAACCGCCGTTAGGCCGACCGAAGACCAGGACGGACCAAGGAGTGAGGGGCTACGTGACCAGTTAGGCTCCTGAGTCGCGATGCTCAAGAGTCCCCCTGACGCGCAAATAGCTTACAGGGAGAGTACGCGAGGATAGGTTAATGTTCTATGTCGGCACAGCCCGGGCCCGCGCATACTTCAACCACCATTGGGCCGACCGGAAACAAGGACGGACCAAGGAGTGAGGGGCTATGTGACCAGTTAGGCTCATGAGTCGCGATGCTCAGGAGCCCCCCTTGACATGCAAACAATCTCTATACCTTTGCCCATGCCGAGGCTCGGCTCGGGAGGGGCGTGCGACGACTAGGTACGGGACACCTGGTTGGGTGGCGTGCTCTTGGGCGTGAGCCGAGCATAGCCCCCAGGTCCGGGAGACCTGGTTGGGTGGCGTACGGTTGGGCGTGGCCCGAGCGCGGCCCCCGTGCCCAGCCCCCTCGCGCAGCTCTCCTGAGGGGAGGCGTTGCTGTGAGGCCAGACGCTGAGCTCTGGGGCTCCCTAAGGTTGGTACGACCGTGAAGCCACCCTTAGTTGTTTATCACCAGCGCGGAGCATAGTGCTTCCGCTTGTGCACGGGCATAGCCGCTCCTCAGCAGTGTCGATAGCCAGCACGGAGCATGGTGCTTCCACTTGTGCGTGCGAGGGGGGCTCCCTCTGCGGAGAGCCCCCGGGGTGTGTACAGCCCCGCCCTGACACATTGTAGGATCGAAAGTATGTCTAGAGGGGGGTGATTAGACTACTTGACCAAATAAAAACTTAACCTTTTCCCAATTTTAGTTCTTGGCAGATTTTAGCTATTTTGGGACAAGTCAAGCAATCATCACATAATTCAAGCAAGCATGCAAAGAGTATATAGGCAGCGGAAAGTAAAGTATGCAACTTGCAAGAATGTAAAGGGAAGGGTTTGGAGAATTCAAACGCTATTGGAGACACGGATGTTTTTCCCGTGGTTCGGATAGGTGGTGCTATCCTACATCCACGTTGATGGAGACTTCAACCCACGAAGGGTAACGGTTGCGCGAGTCCACACAGGGCTCCACCCAAGGGCAACGGTTGCGCAAGTCCACACAGGGCTCCACCCACGAAGGGTCCATGAAGAAGCAACCACCCACAAAGGGTCCACGAAGAAACAACCTTGTCTATCCCACCATGGCCATCGCCCACGAAGGACTTGCCTCACTAGCGGTAGATCTTCACGAAGTAGGCGATCTCCTTGACCTTACAAACTCCTTGGTTCAACTCCACAATCTTGTCGGAGGCTCCCAAGTGACACCTAGCCAATCTAGGAGACACCACTCTCCAAGAAGTAACAAATGGTGTGTAGGTAATGAACTCCTTGCTCTTGTGCTTCAAATGATAGTCTCCCCAACACTCAACTCTCTCTCATAGGATTTGGATTTGGTGGAAAGAAGATTTGAGTGGAAAGCAACTTGGGAAGGCTAGAGATCAAGATTCATATGGTAGGAATGGAATGTCTTGGTCTCAACACATGAGTAGGTGGTTCTCTCTCAGAACATATGAGTTGGAATGGTGTGTGTGTTCTGATGGCTCTCTCATCAAATGAGGAGGAGGTGGAGGGGTATATATAGCCTCCACACAAAATCCAACCGTTACACAGTTTTCCAATCTCGGTGGGACCGAATCAATAAGCTCGGTCGGACCGAAATGTAAACCTAGTGACCGTTAGTGATTTCCGGTGGGACTGACATGCAACTCGGTAGGACCGATATGGTTAGGGTTTGGGCATAACGTAATCTCGGTGAGACCGATTACACAAACTCGGTGAGACCGAATTTGGTAATTAGCTAACCAGAGAGTTGGTCAGGCAAACTCGGTGGGACCGATTTGCTCTTTCGGTGAGACCGAGTGGAACTCGGTGAGACCGAAAAGTTACAAAGGGGAAACACTGAGTTTACATTGCAATCTCGGTGGGACCGATTCGCTCTTTCGGTGAGACCGAAAAGTTACGAAAGGGAAACAGAGAGTTTGCAACCCCATCTCGGTGAGACCGAGATCCTTATTGGTAGAACCGAATTGCTAGGGTTTGGCAGTGGCTAATGACAAGTGAAACTCGATGGCGCCGGATAGGAAGAATCGGTAGGACCGAGTTTGGCTTAGGGTTTAGGTCATATGTGGATATGGGAAAGTAGTTGAGGGTTTTGGAGCATATCACTAAGCACATGAAGCAAGAGGCTCATTAAGCAACACCTCATCCCTCCTTAATAGTATTGGCTTTTCCTAAAGACTCAATGTGATCTTGGATCACTAAAATATAAAATGAAGAGTCTTGAGCTTTTGAGCTTGAGCCAATCCTTTGTCCTTAGCATTTTGAGGGTTCCACTTTCACATCCATGCCATGCCAATCATTGAGCTTTCCTGAAATAATCATCTTGGAATAGCATTAGCTCAATGAGCTATATGTTGTTATGAATTACCAAAACCACCTAGGGATAGTTGCACTTTCAATCTCCCCCTTTTTGGTAATTGATGACAACATATAGATCAAAGCTTCGACAAAAGATAATAATCATGAAATATATCGTCGATTTGAGAAGTATGTGATAAGTAAGAGCTCCCCCTAAATTTGTGCATATTTAAAATTTGCTTTGGACTGCAAATGCACAAAGAGAGTTAGAGTCATGGTTTACTCTTCCATGTCACATAAATCTTGGTGGAGCGCTTAAAATGATAAGAATGAAATACATGCACTCATCACCAAGAATAATGAATGATCACATAAGATAGATAAGATAAGAGCATTAAGCAAGCATTAAGTGTAGCTTATGATCAAACACATGATCATCAATGTCTCACAAATAATGACATAGTATCTAGAGCACTCAAAAGCAAACAAGTTCGAGAAACCACCAAATAAAGCAAGAGAGAAAAGCAACACTCTCTCTCTTGAAGCCTATGATCTATACATCTTCTCCCCCTTTGGCAACAAGTTACCAAAAAGTTCCTAGAAAATGCATAGTGCTAAATCAACGCTCAGGCTTGATCTTCTGGTGGTGGTGGAGTCCGGATCACTCCAAGGACGAAGGCTTCGGTAGATGCTGAAGTAGTCGCTGGAGTTGGAGCTGAAGTAGATGCTGGAGCTGAGGCTGTAGCTGGTGCTGAAGTGGTGGCTCTTGTGTCAGCAACTGGCACGGCAGATGACCTCGGGCCTCGTGGCACTCTGGAAAAGGCATGAGTGGTAGTCCTGCCTCTCCTCTCCTGCATGTCCTCCTGGAGCTGCTCCACTGCAGACTGAACTTTCGTTACTTTGACATCCAAGTCATAGAACTTTTGTTCCATGATTCTCTCTAGGCTCTGCTGATTTTGAGTGAGGGTGGCCAGACTTTGCTCAATCCTCAGTGTGGATGCAATCAAGTAACCAAGCTGCTCTTGTTTGGTCTTCAAGAAGTATTCAGATGCCTCCTCTTGAGTTGGCATCTTGGCAGCTTTCTCCTTCCTTGCCTTCTCCTTCTTTGCATATGCTTGTGCAGACGATGGCTCGTTCTCAGTCATCACAACTTCATTATTCTCAAAATCTGGACGGATGGGCAGGTGTTCCTTGTCCAATAAATATATGCCCGTGCCCATCTTGGAGTTGATGAGCTCCTGAATTTGAGGGGCATATCCGCAACTCCTCTTCTGATCTGCTGCAGTCCTCTTGATTGTTTCCACTATGAGGCTCATCACCTTGAACTTCTGAGGCACATCAAACACATGTAGCAAGTTGATAGCATGGCCTCTGATCATCTTGTGATCTCCAGACTTGGGCAGTAAGGTGTGCCTTAGTATCCAATTGATCGTCGGGAGCCCTGACAGAAGGTAATGTACTGAGCCAAACTTGAAGGTATCAAGTGCTTCATTGGGAATTTCCTTGTACATATTGGACATGGAGTTATGGTCCATCTTCTTCTTGGCATAGATATCCAAGTCATCATCTCGCTCCTCTGGGGCATTAATGATCTATGCCCACTCAGCAACTGTGGATTGGTACCTTGTACCCTCAGACATCCATGTGATCCTCCCATCTGGATAAAAGTGAGCTGTGGAGTAGAACTGCATGATGAGTTCATCGTTCCACTTTGTGAGCTTCTACCCAACAAAGTCAGCTACTCCACAAGCATTAAAGCTGTCATATACTCCTGGGTAGTGTTCTTCCTTCTCCTTGATGTATGTCCAATCAACCCATCTCATGTCACAGACTATTGGCTTCTTATCTAGCAAAACAGTCTCATAAAAATCCTGCTGCTCCTTGGTGTGAAACCTGTAGTCTATGGCAGTCCTTCTCCTTGAAGCATATGGGTCTGCTTCTCTCCACTTTCTCAGCCCTGAATCTCTCCTGAGCTTCATGTCCTCAGCCACAGGATGAGCATCGTTGTGGTCTGGGATCTTGGGCTTTAGCTTCCTTAGGACATTTTCTTCCTCTTCTTCAGCAACAGTCTCAGGCACTGGGGCCTTGTTCTTTTCAGCTGCAGGAATGCTCCTTGTATTTCTCTTAGGCTTTGGCTTTGGAGCTGACTTGGCCTTGGAAGCAGCTCCCCCTGATTTTATGGCATCTCCCATTAGCTTGGGTGCCTTAGGTGCTGGTGCAGCTTCTTCTTCTTCTTCTTCCATGATGGAAGCTTTGCCAAGCACTCTAGCCACAGTCTTCTTCACCCTTTCCTTTCTTTTCTTGCCCTCTGCAGCAACTGGCTCTTGAGGAGTGGGCTTCTCAGTTGAGGCTCTTGCTTTGGACATGGGCTGCCTGCCTGCTGGCCTTTTTATTTTCAGACCTGGCTTAGTGCCTTGAGCTGTCTCAACTCTCTTGGAAGTGGCCTCTTCCTCTACCACATAGTCCTCATCTTCGGAATCTGAAGTCCTCTTCTTCCTTTGTCTCGTGGCAGCCTTTGGCAAGTTACTAGGAGTGCTCCTGCTGCCTTCATCAGATGAACTGGAGGGACTAGTGCCCTCACTCGTCACCACTTGCTGCTCTGACATATTTTGGCTATCACTCTGGTCTGACATGCTGCAAACTGACTGCTGACCCTGTGAATAGATTATAGATGAGATAGAAACGATGAGCATCACAAAATGCAGAGATTCTTGCAAAAAGAATGATCCAAAAACTTAGTTTTAGTTTCCCACTGAAATCATCTCGGATCTACCGATTTTCAAACTCGGTGATACCGAAGCAGTTTTGGAACCTAAACTAGTGAACTCGGTTGGACCGAGTCACAGTTCGGTGGCACCGAGACTGCTAGGGTTTCACAGAGTTTCAAAATCGGTCACACCGATAAGTAATTCTCGGTCAGACCGAGTCTCACTTGTGCAATGGCATAAGCCAAATCGGTGGGACCGAGTTTTTCAACTCGGTGGGTCCGAGATAGTTTCGGCGGAAACCTAAACCTAGAATTTTCGAATCAAACCTAATCTACGGGCATTTTGACTGGATAGAAGTGTTTCAATCGTGGCAAGAATCAATAAGATCACAATGTGCTAGGAATCAGATTGGAGAATAGCACAAAGATTCAAGTCCATACCCTAGTTCGGTGGGGACTTGCTACGGCGGCAACGGCGGGGCAGAATTCCCGTTGACGGCGACGGAGACCAGCGACTGGAGGTGGCTGGCGGCGAGAAGACGATCCGGAGACCACGAGGGCAGAGCAGGCTATCGCGCGGGCGAAGGGATTCGGAGAAATTTCCAAATTTTGCCCGTGACTATATATAGCCCGACCCTGTCGGTGTGACCGAGTGGAACGACTCGGTGGCACCGAGATTCATAACTGCGTGCAGTTACTGAAACTCGGTGTGACCGAAATGTTCAAATCGGTTGCACCGAGATCGAAAACCTAGATCAACTTAATGATCTCGGTAGGACCGAAAGTGGAGTATCGGTCAGACCGAGAATCATAAAGAGGTTTTGGAAGTTTAAGTCTATGACGAATCGGGGACTCCGAGCGCTCCTCACACAGAGTGGTTCGAATCTGACTTGATCAAATTTTGTGATGCAGCATGAATAGAGTTTGAGACAAGAAAAGCATAGATAGCTAGAGGAGGTTCTTAGGCATTCTTGTCCATCCACTTGGCAAAAAGAAATAAATCCGAACAATCAAAACAACAAGTGGATGTCCTCGAATGAGTAAAATATGCAACCAGCATGCTCACACAATAAGATGGCAAATTAAATATGTGATAAGGCATGCACAACCAATTCTAGCATCTATCAAGCAATTTGCGATGACTAGGTCATCTATATATGAGTATATTGACTTAGGAGTCAAGTGAGATCACTTGATCATAGGTCATACTCATCGTTTAAGCTCAAGTGGGGTTACCACTTTTACATAAAGCATTGTTGTGTTCACATCTTTAGAGTTGCTTTAGCTCAAGTCTTAGAGTAAAGCTCCCCCTAGATGTGATATCCCCCCTAAGAGGGATGAACTAACCTTGGGTTTTGTCGATGATGACTTCATGTAGATATTGAAGATGTGGATGCTCAATGTTGATGTAGATCTCTTGGAGCTATCCATTTGAGCGAATTGCACTTTCAATACCTACATGGGTTAGTCCCACCAGGAACAAACAAGGATATCCATAGAAATAGAGTGATGCACACAAAAGATGATGTCCATGAAAACTTTTAGGTTACCTTGTCCCTTGTCTTACCAACAAGAGGGTTTGTGACTCCTTGAACTAGTGCAAGATGTGGAAGTTGATTGCACTTGTTCTTGCCAAAATGATAAGAGTGAAGTATGTTGGCGGAGTCACCCCCAAGAACTCTCTAGTTCTTCTTCTTTTGGATCCACATCATCTTGATGGGAATCCTTGGAGTTGTAGTCATACTTGATGAAGTGGAGCTTGAAGTAGTCTTGGGAATCCACTTGACTAAGGTCTTTGGAGCTTCTTCAAATGCATCAATTTCCTCTTGAAGCTTGTCCTTGCCTTTTTGCTCGTAGTCTTGTGGTGGAAGATCATCTTGAGCTTGTGTCCCCTTGAAAGAAGTATGCTTCTCTTGTTGAGGGACAAACTTTGTCTTGGGGTATTGATCTTCTTCCCACTCAACTCCATTGGCATTGAACTTTCGCTCAAAACCAACACCTTGATTCTTCCGGTGCATTCCTTGCTTGCGCACAATTTCCTCGAATTGCTTACTCCCGGCAAGGCTTTTGTACACTCCTTTCTCTATAATTCCCTTCAATAAACTATTTTCTTGCTCAAGTGTAACTTGGCTAAGAGAATCATTAGTGGAATCAAGAGAGCTACTAGAAGTAACAATATTGGATTTAGCATGATCATTGTTACTACAAGAGGAAGAATCTTTCTTGTTACTAGACTTGACTTGAGGCATGTAAGTGGATAAGAGTAAACGCTTGGCAATGTAAGAAGAACTTTTCTTGCGGAGATCATCATTGATTGCCTTTAAGAACTCATGCTCTTGCTCAAGATTGAGCTTTTCAAAGCGTAATTTCTCATGAGCTCTTAAAAGTTCTCGATGATCTTCGAAGATAGTGTCATGAGCTAACTTAAGAGTTTTTAGTTCTTTAGTTAGAGCCTCAATCTTCTCCTTATCATTGTCATTCGTTTTATCTTGATTAGCATGATTAATTGGTCTTTCATCATAGTATTCATCACTAGAGTTGTCACCAAGCAAATCATCACCTAACAAGTCATCTTCATCACTATTGAAATCAACATACTCGGGGTGTGTTACCTTAGGACCTTTGGCCATGAAGCATCTTCCAATTCCTTCATTTGGTGAGTCAAATATGTCGTAGGAGTTGGTTGACACAAGTGCTAGACCGGCAACACCTTCATCTTGAGTATCTTCGGAGTCAGAGTGATAACTTCTCTCGGAGTGGCTATCGGAGTCGGAGCCGGATACCCATTCACCAACATGAGCTTGATGTCTTCGTCTTGTGTAGCTCTTTGATGATTTTTCCTTCCTTTCCGAATCCTTGCTTCTCCATGAGTATCTTCGTTCATAACGATCATCTCTACTCCTTCTCTCTCTTGGTGGTGATCCTTTGCTTCTTCTTTTTGGAGAATCTTCTCTTCTCTTGTAGGGAGCCGTACACTCATTGGAATAGTGTCCGGGTCTTCCACAATTGTAGCAGTTTCGCTCTCGACTAGAAGATCTTTTGTCATTGTAGGACCTTGACTTGGAGCTTCTATCTTTGCTTCTGCTCTTGTAGAACTTGTTGAAGTTCTTCACCATTAAGCTCAATTCTTCATTGAAGTCTTGTTTCTCACTTTATGATGTAGGGGCTTCACATGAGGCTTTATAGGCACCACTTGATTTGTTGTGAAGTTCCTCTTTATCCTTAAGTGACATCTCATGAGCAACAATTCTTCCAATCACCTCCGTTGGCTTGAGATCTTTGTAATTGGGAATCATTTGGATCAATGTGCACACGATATCATATTTTCCATCCAAGGCTCTTAGAATCTTCTTGATGATGAATTTATTGGTCATCTCTTCACTTCCTAAGCCGGCAATCTCATTTGTGATGAGAGCAAGCCTAGAGTACATCTCAGCGACACCCTCACCATCCTTCATCTTGAACTTGTCAAGTTGGCTTTGAAGTACATCCAACTTGGATTCCTTGACGGAGTCGGTACCTTCGTGCATATCAATCAAAGTGTCCCAAATTTCCTTTGCATTCTCAAGGCGGCTGATTTTGTTGAATTCTTCGGGGCACAATCCGTTGAAGAGAATATCACAAGCTTGAGCATTGTATTGCAACATCTTCAACTCATCCGCGGTAGCTTCACGGTTCGGTTCTCTCCCATCAAAGAAGTCACCTTGCAAACCAACACACACAATAGCCCAAACGGCGGGGTTATGTCCAAGAATATGCATTTTCATTTTATGCTTTCAACTAGCAAAATTAGTACCATCAAAGTAAGGACCTCTACGGTGATAATTTCCCTCGCTAGACGCCATACTCTCCTAGGTTGTGAAACTAAGGCTATGACCACCAAAAGCTATGGATATCAAGCAAATGGAGACCAAAGCTCTGATACCACTTGTACGATCGAAAGTATGTCTAGAGGGGGGTGATTAGACTACTTGACCAAATAAAAACTTAACCTTTTCCCAATTTTAGTTCTTGGCAGATTTTAGCTATTTTAGGACAAGTCAAGCAATCATCACATAATTCAAGCAAGCATGCAAAGAGTATATAGGCAGCGGAAAGTAAAGCATGCAACTTGCAAGAATGTAAAGGGAAGGGTTTGGAGAATTCAAACGCTATTGCAGACACGAATGTTTTTCCCGTGGTTCGGATAGGTGGTGCTATCCTACATCCACGTTGATGGAGACTTCAACCCAACGAAGGGTAACGGTTGCGCGAGTCCACACAGGGCTCCACCCAAGGGCAACGGTTGCGTGAGTCCACACAGGGCTCCACCCAAGGGCAACGGTTGCGCAAGTCCACACAGGGCTCCACCCACGAAGGGTCCATGAAGAAGCAACCACCCACAAAGGGTCCACGAAGAAGCAACCTTGTCTATCCCACCATGGCCATCGCCCACGAAGGACTTGCCTCACTAGCGGTAGATCTTCACGAAGTAGGCGATCTCCTTGCCCTTAAAAACTCCTTGGTTCAACTCCACAATCTTGTCGGAGGCTCCCAACTGACACCTAGCCAATCTAGGAGACACCACTCTCCAAGAAGTAACAAATGGTGTGTAGGTAATGAACTCCTTGCTCTTGTGCTTCAAATGACAGTCTCCCCAACACTCAACTCTCTCTCATAGGATTTGGATTTGGTGGAAAGAAGATTTGAGTGGAAAGCAACTTGGGAAGGCTAGAGATCAAGATTCATATGGTAGGAATGGAATGTCTTGGTCTCAACACATGAGTAGGTGGTTCTCTCTCAGAACATATGAGTTGGAATGGTGTGTGTGTTCTGATGGCTCTCTCATCAAATGAGGAGGAGGTGGAGGGGTATATATAGCCTCCACACAAAATCCAACCGTTACACAGTTTTCCAATCTCGGTGGGACCGAATCAATAAGCTCGGTCGGACCGAAATGTAAACCTAGTGACCGTTAGTGATTTCCGGTGGGACTGACATGCAACTCGGTAGGACCGATATGGTTAGGGTTTGGGCATAACGTAATCTCGGTGAGACCGATTACACAAACTCGGTGAGACCGAATTTGGTAATTAGCTAACCAGAGAGTTGGTCAGGCAAACTCGGTGGGACCGATTTGCTCTTTCGGTGAGACCGAGTGGAACTCGGTGAGACCGAAAAGTTACAAAGGGGAAACACTGAGTTTACATTGCAATCTCGGTGGGACCGATTCGCTCTTTCGGTGAGACCGAAAAGTTACGAAAGGGAAACAGAGAGTTTGCAACCCCATCTCGGTGAGACCGAGATCCTTATTGGTAGAACCGAATTGCTAGGGTTTGGCAGTGGCTAATGACAAGTGAAACTCGATGGCGCCGGATAGGAAGAATCGGTAGGACCGAGTTTGGCTTAGGGTTTAGGTCATATGTGGATATGGGAAAGTAGTTGAGGGTTTTGGAGCATATCACTAAGCACATGAAGCAAGAGGCTCATTAAGCAACACCTCATCCCTCCTTAATAGTATTGGCTTTTCCTAAAGACTCAATGTGATCTTGGATCACTAAAATATAAAATGAAGAGTCTTGAGCTTTTGAGCTTGAGCCAATCCTTTGTCCTTAGCATTTTGAGGGTTCCACTTTCACATCCATGCCATGCCAATCATTGAGCTTTCCTGAAATAATCATCTTGGAATAGCATTAGCTCAATGAGCTATATGTTGTTATGAATTACCAAAACCACCTAGGGATAGTTGCACTTTCAATCTCCCCCTTTTTGGTAATTGATGACCACATATAGATCAAAGCTTCGACAAAAGATAATAATCATGAAATATATCGTCGATTTGAGAAGTATGTGATAAGTAAGAGCTCCCCCTAAATTTGTGCATATTTAAAATTTGCTTTGGACTGCAAATGCACAAAGAGAGTTAGAGTCATGGTTTACTCTTCCATGTCACATAAATCTTGGTGGAGCGCTTAAAATGATAAGAATGAAATACATGCACTCATCACCAAGAATAATGAATGATCACATAAGATAGATAAGATAAGAGCATTAAGCAAGCATTAAGTGTAGCTTATGATCAAACACATGATCATCAATGTCTCACAAATAATGACATAGTATCTAGAGCACTCAAAAGCAAACAAGTTCGAGAAACCACCAAATAAAGCAAGAGAGAAAAGCAACACTCTCTCTCTTGAAGCCTATGATCTATACATCTTCTCCCCCTTTGGCAACAAGTTACCAAAAAGTTCCTAGAAAATGCATAGTGCTAAATCAACGCTCAGGCTTGATCTTCTGGTGGTGGTGGAGTCCGGATCACTCCAAGGACGAAGGCTTCGGTAGATGCTGAAGTAGTCGCTGGAGTTGGAGCTGAAGTAGATGCTGGAGCTGAGGCTGTAGCTGGTGCTGAAGTGGTGGCTCTTGTGTCAGCAACTGGCACGGCAGATGACCTCGGGCCTCGTGGCACTCTGGAAAAGGCATGAGTGGTAGTCCTGCCTCTCCTCTCCTGCATGTCCTCCTGGAGCTGCTCCACTGCAGACTGAACTTTCGTTACTTTGACATCCAAGTCATAGAACTTCTGTTCCATGATTCTCTCTAGGCTCTGCTGATTTTGAGTGAGGGTGGCCAGACTTTGCTCAATCCTCAGTGTGGATGCAATCAAGTAACCAAGCTGCTCTTGTTTGGTCTTCAAGAAGTATTCAGATGCCTCCTCTTGAGTTGGCATCTTGGCAGCTTTCTCCTTCCTTGCCTTCTCCTTCTTTGCATATGCTTGTGCAGACGATGGCTCGTTCTCAGTCATCACAACTTCATTATTCTCAAAATCTGGACGGATGGGCAGGTGTTCCTTGTCCAATAAATATATGCCCGTGCCCATCTTGGAGTTGATGAGCTCCTGAATTTGAGGGGCATATCCGCAACTCCTCTTCTGATCTGCTGCAGTCCTCTTGATTGTTTCCACTATGAGGCTCATCACCTTGAACTTCTGAGGCACATCAAACACATGTAGCAAGTTGATAGCATGGCCTCTGATCATCTTGTGATCTCCAGACTTGGGCAGTAAGGTGTGCCTTAGTATCCAATTGATCGTCGGGAGCCCTGACAGAAGGTAATGTACTGAGCCAAACTTGAAGGTATCAAGTGCTTCATTGGGAATTTCCTTGTACATATTGGACATGGAGTTATGGTCCATCTTCTTCTTGGCATAGATATCCAAGTCATCATCTCGCTCCTCTGGGGCATTAATGATCTATGCCCACTCAGCAACTGTGGATTGGTACCTTGTACCCTCAGACATCCATGTGATCCTCCCATCTGGATAAAAGTGAGCTGTGGAGTAGAACTGCATGATGAGTTCATCGTTCCACTTTGTGAGCTTCTACCCAACAAAGTCAGCTACTCCACAAGCATTAAAGCTGTCATATACTCCTGGGTAGTGTTCTTCCTTCTCCTTGATGTATGTCCAATCAACCCATCTCATGTCACAGACTATTGGCTTCTTATCTAGCAAAACAGTCTCATAAAAATCCTGCTGCTCCTTGGTGTGAAACCTGTAGTCTATGGCAGTCCTTCTCCTTGAAGCATATGGGTCTGCTTCTCTCCACTTTCTCAGCCCTGAATCTCTCCTGAGCTTCATGTCCTCAGCCACAGGATGAGCATCGTTGTGGTCTGGGATCTTGGGCTTTAGCTTCCTTAGGACATTTTCTTCCTCTTCTTCAGCAACAGTCTCAGGCACTGGGGCCTTGTTCTTTTCAGCTGCAGGAATGCTCCTTGTATTTCTCTTAGGCTTTGGCTTTGGAGCTGACTTGGCCTTGGAAGCAGCTCCCCCTGATTTTATGGCATCTCCCATTAGCTTGGGTGCCTTAGGTGCTGGTGCAGCTTCTTCTTCTTCTTCTTCCATGATGGAAGCTTTGCCAAGCACTCTAGCCACAGTCTTCTTCACCCTTTCCTTTCTTTTCTTGCCCTCTGCAGCAACTGGCTCTTGAGGAGTGGGCTTCTCAGTTGAGGCTCTTGCTTTGGACATGGGCTGCCTGCCTGCTGGCCTTTTTATTTTCAGACCTGGCTTAGTGCCTTGAGCTGTCTCAACTCTCTTGGAAGTGGCCTCTTCCTCTACCACATAGTCCTCATCTTCGGAATCTGAAGTCCTCTTCTTCCTTTGTCTCGTGGCAGCCTTTGGCAAGTTACTAGGAGTGCTCCTGCTGCCTTCATCAGATGAACTGGAGGGACTAGTGCCCTCACTCGTCACCACTTGCTGCTCTGACATATTTTGGCTATCACTCTGGTCTGACATGCTGCAAACTGACTGCTGACCCTGTGAATAGATTATAGATGAGATAGAAACGATGAGCATCACAAAATGCAGAGATTCTTGCAAAAAGAATGATCCAAAAACTTAGTTTTAGTTTCCCACTGAAATCATCTCGGATCTACCGATTTTCAAACTCGGTGATACCGAAGCAGTTTTGGAACCTAAACTAGTGAACTCGGTTGGACCGAGTCACAGTTCGGTGGCACCGAGACTGCTAGGGTTTCACAGAGTTTCAAAATCGGTCACACCGATAAGTAATTCTCGGTCAGACCGAGTCTCACTTGTGCAATGGCATAAGCCAAATCGGTGGGACCGAGTTTTTCAACTCGGTGGGTCCGAGATAGTTTCGGCGGAAACCTAAACCTAGAATTTTCGAATCAAACCTAATCTACGGGCATTTTGACTGGATAGAAGTGTTTCAATCGTGGCAAGAATCAATAAGATCACAATGT
Source organism: Triticum urartu (assembly GCF_056163025.1). Taxonomy (NCBI): domain Eukaryota; kingdom Viridiplantae; phylum Streptophyta; class Magnoliopsida; order Poales; family Poaceae; genus Triticum; species Triticum urartu. The sequence goes on along the minus strand of NC_141873.1, from coordinate 170,526,573 downwards.
GCTAGGAATCAGATTGGAGAATAGCACAAAGATTCAAGTCCATACCCTAGTTCGGTGGGGACTTGCTACGGCGGCAACGGCGGGGCAGAATTCCCGTTGACGGCGACGGAGACCAGCGACTGGAGGTGGCTGGCGGCGAGAAGATGATCCGGAGACCACGAGGGCAGAGCAGGCTATCGCGCGGGCGAAGGGATTCGGAGAAATTTCCAAATTTTGCCCGTGACTATATATAGCCCGACCCTGTCGGTGTGACCGAGTGGAACGACTCGGTGGCACCGAGATTCATAACTGCGTGCAGTTACTGAAACTCGGTGTGACCGAAATGTTCAAATCGGTTGCACCGAGATCGAAAACCTAGATCAACTTAATGATCTCGGTAGGACCGAAAGTGGAGTATCGGTCAGACCGAGAATCATAAAGAGGTTTTGGAAGTTTAAGTCTATGACGAATCGGGGACTCCGAGCGCTCCTCACACAGAGTGGTTCGAATCTGACTTGATCAAATTTTGTGATGCAGCATGAATAGAGTTTGAGACAAGAAAAGCATAGATAGCTAGAGGAGGTTCTTAGGCATTCTTGTCCATCCACTTGGCAAAAAGAAATAAATCCGAACAATCAAAACAACAAGTGGATGTCCTCGAATGAGTAAAATATGCAACCAGCATGCTCACACAATAAGATGGCAAATTAAATATGTGATAAGGCATGCACAACCAATTCTAGCATCTATCAAGCAATTTGCGATGACTAGGTCATCTATATATGAGTATATTGACTTAGGAGTCAAGTGAGATCACTTGATCATAGGTCATACTCATCGTTTAAGCTCAAGTGGGGTTACCACTTTTACATAAAGCATTGTTGTGTTCACATCTTTAGAGTTGCTTTAGCTCAAGTCTTAGAGTAAAGCTCCCCCTAGATGTGATATCCCCCCTAAGAGGGATGAACTAACCTTGGGTTTTGTCGATGATGACTTCATGTAGATATTGAAGATGTGGATGCTCAATGTTGATGTAGATCTCTTGGAGCTATCCATTTGAGCGAATTGCACTTTCAATACCTACATGGGTTAGTCCCACCAGGAACAAACAAGGATATCCATAGAAATAGAGTGATGCACACAAAAGATGATGTCCATGAAAACTTTTAGGTTACCTTGTCCCTTGTCTTACCAACAAGAGGGTTTGTGACTCCTTGAACTAGTGCAAGATGTGGAAGTTGATTGCACTTGTTCTTGCCAAAATGATAAGAGTGAAGTATGTTGGCGGAGTCACCCCCAAGAACTCTCTAGTTCTTCTTCTTTTGGATCCACATCATCTTGATGGGAATCCTTGGAGTTGTAGTCATACTTGATGAAGTGGAGCTTGAAGTAGTCTTGGGAATCCACTTGACTAAGGTCTTTGGAGCTTCTTCAAATGCATCAATTTCCTCTTGAAGCTTGTCCTTGCCTTTTTGCTCGTAGTCTTGTGGTGGAAGATCATCTTGAGCTTGTGTCCCCTTGAAAGAAGTATGCTTCTCTTGTTGAGGGACAAACTTTGTCTTGGGGTATTGATCTTCTTCCCACTCAACTCCATTGGCATTGAACTTTCGCTCAAAACCAACACCTTGATTCTTCCGGTGCATTCCTTGCTTGCGCACAATTTCCTCGAATTGCTTACTCCCGGCAAGGCTTTTGTACACTCCTTTCTCTATAATTCCCTTCAATAAACTATTTTCTTGCTCAAGTGTAACTTGGCTAAGAGAATCATTAGTGGAATCAAGAGAGCTACTAGAAGTAACAATATTGGATTTAGCATGATCATTGTTACTACTAGAGGAAGAATCTTTCTTGTTACTAGACTTGACTTGAGGCATGTAAGTGGATAAGAGTAAACGCTTGGCAATGTAAGAAGAACTTTTCTTGCGGAGATCATCATTGATTGCCTTTAAGAACTCATGCTCTTGCTCAAGATTGAGCTTTTCAAAGCGTAATTTCTCATGAGCTCTTAAAAGTTCTCGATGATCTTCGAAGATAGTGTCATGAGCTAACTTAAGAGTTTTTAGTTCTTTAGTTAGAGCCTCAATCTTCTCCTTATCATTGTCATTCGTTTTATCTTGATTAGCATGATTAATTGGTCTTTCATCATAGTATTCATCACTAGAGTTGTCACCAAGCAAATCATCACCTAACAAGTCATCTTCATCACTATTGAAATCAACATACTCGGGGTGTGTTACCTTAGGACCTTTGGCCATGAAGCATCTTCCAATTCCTTCATTTGGTGAGTCAAATATGTCGTAGGAGTTGGTTGACACAAGTGCTAGACCGGCAACACCTTCATCTTGAGTATCTTCGGAGTCAGAGTGATAACTTCTCTCGGAGTGGCTATCGGAGTCGGAGCCGGATACCCATTCACCAACATGAGCTTGATGTCTTCGTCTTGTGTAGCTCTTTGATGATTTTTCCTTCCTTTCCGAATCCTTGCTTCTCCATGAGTATCTTCGTTCATAACGATCATCTCTACTCCTTCTCTCTCTTGGTGGTGATCCTTTGCTTCTTCTTTTTGGAGAATCTTCTCTTCTCTTGTAGGGAGCCGTACACTCATTGGAATAGTGTCCGGGTCTTCCACAATTGTAGCAGTTTCGCTCTCGACTAGAAGATCTTTTGTCATTGTAGGACCTTGACTTGGAGCTTCTATCTTTGCTTCTGCTCTTGTAGAACTTGTTGAAGTTCTTCACCATTAAGCTCAATTCTTCATTGAAGTCTTGTTTCTCACTTTATGATGTAGGGGCTTCACATGAGGCTTTATAGGCACCACTTGATTTGTTGTGAAGTTCCTCTTTATCCTTAAGTGACATCTCATGAGCAACAATTCTTCCAATCACCTCCGTTGGCTTGAGATCTTTGTAATTGGGAATCATTTGGATCAATGTGCACACGATATCATATTTTCCATCCAAGGCTCTTAGAATCTTCTTGATGATGAATTTATTGGTCATCTCTTCACTTCCTAAGCCGGCAATCTCATTTGTGATGAGAGCAAGCCTAGAGTACATCTCAGCGACACCCTCACCATCCTTCATCTTGAACTTGTCAAGTTGGCTTTGAAGTACATCCAACTTGGATTCCTTGACGGAGTCGGTACCTTCGTGCATATCAATCAAAGTGTCCCAAATTTCCTTTGCATTCTCAAGGCGGCTGATTTTGTTGAATTCTTCGGGGCACAATCCGTTGAAGAGAATATCACAAGCTTGAGCATTGTATTGCAACATCTTCAACTCATCCGCGGTAGCTTCACGGTTCGGTTCTCTCCCATCAAAGAAGTCACCTTGCAAACCAACACACACAATAGCCCAAACGGCGGGGTTATGTCCAAGAATATGCATTTTCATTTTATGCTTTCAACTAGCAAAATTAGTACCATCAAAGTAAGGACCTCTACGGTGATAATTTCCCTCGCTAGACGCCATACTCTCCTAGGTTGTGAAACTAAGGCTATGACCACCAAAAGCTATGGATATCAAGCAAATGGAGACCAAAGCTCTGATACCACTTGTACGATCGAAAGTATGTCTAGAGGGGGGTGATTAGACTACTTGACCAAATAAAAACTTAACCTTTTCCCAATTTTAGTTCTTGGCAGATTTTAGCTATTTTAGGACAAGTCAAGCAATCATCACATAATTCAAGCAAGCATGCAAAGAGTATATAGGCAGCGGAAAGTAAAGCATGCAACTTGCAAGAATGTAAAGGGAAGGGTTTGGAGAATTCAAACGCTATTGCAGACACGAATGTTTTTCCCGTGGTTCGGATAGGTGGTGCTATCCTACATCCACGTTGATGGAGACTTCAACCCAACGAAGGGTAACGGTTGCGCGAGTCCACACAGGGCTCCACCCAAGGGCAACGGTTGCGTGAGTCCACACAGGGCTCCACCCAAGGGCAACGGTTGCGCAAGTCCACACAGGGCTCCACCCACGAAGGGTCCATGAAGAAGCAACCACCCACAAAGGGTCCACGAAGAAGCAACCTTGTCTATCCCACCATGGCCATCGCCCACGAAGGACTTGCCTCACTAGCGGTAGATCTTCACGAAGTAGGCGATCTCCTTGCCCTTAAAAACTCCTTGGTTCAACTCCACAATCTTGTCGGAGGCTCCCAACTGACACCTAGCCAATCTAGGAGACACCACTCTCCAAGAAGTAACAAATGGTGTGTAGGTAATGAACTCCTTGCTCTTGTGCTTCAAATGACAGTCTCCCCAACACTCAACTCTCTCTCATAGGATTTGGATTTGGTGGAAAGAAGATTTGAGTGGAAAGCAACTTGGGAAGGCTAGAGATCAAGATTCATATGGTAGGAATGGAATGTCTTGGTCTCAACACATGAGTAGGTGGTTCTCTCTCAGAACATATGAGTTGGAATGGTGTGTGTGTTCTGATGGCTCTCTCATCAAATGAGGAGGAGGTGGAGGGGTATATATAGCCTCCACACAAAATCCAACCGTTACACAGTTTTCCAATCTCGGTGGGACCGAATCAATAAGCTCGGTCGGACCGAAATGTAAACCTAGTGACCGTTAGTGATTTCCGGTGGGACTGACATGCAACTCGGTAGGACCGATATGGTTAGGGTTTGGGCATAACGTAATCTCGGTGAGACCGATTACACAAACTCGGTGAGACCGAATTTGGTAATTAGCTAACCAGAGAGTTGGTCAGGCAAACTCGGTGGGACCGATTTGCTCTTTCGGTGAGACCGAGTGGAACTCGGTGAGACCGAAAAGTTACAAAGGGGAAACACTGAGTTTACATTGCAATCTCGGTGGGACCGATTCGCTCTTTCGGTGAGACCGAAAAGTTACGAAAGGGAAACAGAGAGTTTGCAACCCCATCTCGGTGAGACCGAGATCCTTATTGGTAGAACCGAATTGCTAGGGTTTGGCAGTGGCTAATGACAAGTGAAACTCGATGGCGCCGGATAGGAAGAATCGGTAGGACCGAGTTTGGCTTAGGGTTTAGGTCATATGTGGATATGGGAAAGTAGTTGAGGGTTTTGGAGCATATCACTAAGCACATGAAGCAAGAGGCTCATTAAGCAACACCTCATCCCTCCTTAATAGTATTGGCTTTTCCTAAAGACTCAATGTGATCTTGGATCACTAAAATATAAAATGAAGAGTCTTGAGCTTTTGAGCTTGAGCCAATCCTTTGTCCTTAGCATTTTGAGGGTTCCACTTTCACATCCATGCCATGCCAATCATTGAGCTTTCCTGAAATAATCATCTTGGAATAGCATTAGCTCAATGAGCTATATGTTGTTATGAATTACCAAAACCACCTAGGGATAGTTGCACTTTCACACATTGCCTGCACGGCAGGGCTAGACGAGGTGTATCTGGGCACTCGTGAGCCAGTGCGGGACTCACGAGGCCCTACCTCAAGTCGGGTTGCGCCTGGTCTTGGTTCTTGTTCGCCATGCTGGTCCTGCGAGGTGGTCAGACAACCTGCGCCAAACGAATCTCCTGAGGTTATCACATGAGAAAGCCAAGCACCGACAGCCCCAGGAGGTGACGTAAACGGGGCCAACCCGCCAGACAGAGCTCAGCCGTTTGATTTATCAACGCTGCAGGGACGGTCCCGACCACAGACGTCGTGCTCAACTTACTCACGCGAAGGGTCCTGAAGAAAGGCAGCCGGCGCGCGGTCCCCATGATGGGTGGCGATCGAGCAAGTAGTAATCATAGGTAGATTAAACATGAGAGTAGCAGGCTTAAGTAAGTGCATGAGAGATACATGCCACTGGTCAAGCCCGAGCGGCTTGGGGATGATGCAGCCCGAGGGGCGCTCCCAACAAGGTAAGCTAAAGACATAAAAAGGGATACATGCCACAGGGATGGACCGACGTGGCCTGGGAATGATGCAGACCGAGGGACGCTCCCAGCTAAATGAACTTGGAGAATGTCACCTGGTTATGTTGACGAAGGAGAGTTGGGGCAGCTGAAGGTGCGCAACGAAGGGGTTGCTCCTCACGAGCCACCGGGGCCCTGAGCCTCAGGAGGCTCTCGGGGCTCAGGTTGTTCCTTGAGGACCGTCTCCATCTCCAGCAGGACAGCGTGGTGCCTGGCCCCCTGAGCCGCTAGGATGCGCCGCAAGTTGTGCTGGTAGGTGGACGACACGCTCGGCAGGCCAAAGGGCATGCAAATGTAGTTGTGTGGTGGGCCCTCGCAGCGTCCCACGAGCGAAGGCCAGAAAAGCTCCCGAGAAGCGGCCCTGTTGAGTCCTAGAACGTCAATGCAGACGCGAAACCCGACATCCTCGCCTGGATGGGAAGTTGCGCCTCGTGAGCAGCGGTCGTCGCGCATGGCCCTTGCGTCTTGCACTTCCTGGGTGGTCTTGGTGACGAACTTCTGAACGGTGGGCGATCCTTGCCCTGTGCCCTCCTGAGGGAAACGTGCCGTGAAGCATGCCTCCAAGTGGTGCCCAAGCGCCTCCCTCGTGATGTGGGCAAGGTCCAAGGCCTTCCAGAAGAAAGCCCCCGAGCCTGCCCGAGAAGGGCGCTGGGCGCACCTTCCTATGCAATGGAGGGAGGCGCCTCGGGAGCGGGTGCTGATCCTGATGATGCTCCGGCTGTGACGCCACCCTCCTAAGGTCCTGCACGGCGCAGTTGCTTCTTCTTCTTGGGGATGACCTCAGCAGGGCCCTCGCCCTTGCTGTCAGGGTCGTCAATTGCTACAACTTGGAAGGCACGCTTGAGGGAGCACACCGCATCTCGTTCTTCACATGGGACCGTGATGATCCCGCCACTTCTCGACATCTTGAGGACATTGTAACCGTGATGGGTCACCGCCATGAACTTGGCCAGGGATGGATACCCGAGGATGGCATTGTACGGCAGACGGATGTGCGTGACGTCAAAGTCAATGAGCTCCGTGTGGTAGTTCTTGCATTCCCCGAAGGTGACAGGGAGGTGGACCTGCCCTATCGGTGTGGTGGAACCGTCGGTCACTCATGAGAAAGGCTTGGTCGGCTGAAGCTGGTCATATGGAACTTGGAGGTTGTCGAACGTGTCGACGGACTGAATGTTGAGCTCTGCGCCGTCGTCGATGAGGGTCTTGGTAACTTGCACATTGCTGATGACTGGGGAGCAAAGCATCGGGAGGGCTCCAGCGGTAGCTGCGCACTTGAGCTGACCTACCGAGTTGAACGTGATGGGTCACTGGGACCATCTAAGCGGGCGTGTGGCTTCGAGCTTGGGGAGGACTGCATTCACTTCACGAGCAAACTGCTTGAAGATACGCTGCAAGGCTGGGGCCTGGGCTCCGCCCAAGATGCAGGCGATAGCACGCGGTTCCTGGAAGCCCCCAGCCCCCTCGTCTTGATGGTGTTCGTCATTCCTTCTTGGCGGTGGCGGCAGCAGAGGGAGTCCGGCGTTACCTTGAGGACGATCCTCACGAGGATGATCCCTCCAAGCGCCCTCGCGAGGCTGATCCTGCCAGCGGTCCTCACGAGGCCGGTCGCGCCACTCCTGGCGCGGGCCACGCTCGTCCCAGCGTCCGCCACCACGTCCTCCTCCTCGGCTGTAGCCCCGGCCTCCGCGCTCGGGGCGTCGACCAAAGCTTCCTTCGCGAATGGCTCTGAGCTCTTGACAGTTGCTGGTGTTGTGGGTATTCAAGTTGTGGAAGGCGCGGAATGGACGGCTGCTCTTGGATGACTCTGGTTGGTCTCTGCCAAGCTTCGTGTCTGGTTCCGCTACGAGCACGGCTGCTCCCTTGCACTTCACGTCCTTGGCCTTGGCTTTCTTCTCCTCCGGGTCTGTGGCTGGGAGCTCGAGGAGGGAGAGGCTCCCCTCCTCAGCTCTTGCGCAATCGGTCGCCAGGTTGAAAAACTCCAGGGACATGCACAGCTCCTCGTGGATAGCGAGCTCTTCCTTCATCTTGACATCGCAGACGCCATCAAAGAACGCAGAGATGATGGCCTCGTCCGTCACCTTGGGGATCTTGAGGCGGACGTTGTTGAAGCACTGGATGTACATCTAGAGGGTCTCTCCTGGTTGCTGCCTGACGCGACGCAGGTCACCCACAGCTGGAGGGCGGTTGCGAGTGCCCTGGAAGTTGGCGATGAAGAGGTTGCGCATCTCGTCCCAGGAGGAGATCAAGCCCGATGATAGGTTCAGGAGCTAGGAGCGGGCGCCATCCTTGAGAGCCAAGGGAAACCAGTTCGCCATGACTTTCTCGTTGCCGTTGGCCGCTTCGATGCTCAGCTCGTAGAGCTGCAAGAACTCCGCGGGGTCGGGGTGCCATCGTAGCGAGGAGGCAGATCCGGCTTGAACTTTCCCGGCCAGGCGACGCTACGCAACTCGGGGGTGAAAGCGCGGCAGCCAGCTGTGGTCACCGGGGCCCGCCATGGGGTGGAGCTTGATCTTGATGGGGTCCGCGCCCTACCGCTATAGGAGGCGCGCGGTCTTGCCACCGCAGCCGGTCCTGGCACGGTGGCGCGAGGAGCGGCGAAGCATTTTCTTGCGGTCGAGGGACTTCTTGACAGCTTCTTTCCTCATGCGCGAGCGCGGGACGCAGCGGATCGCGTGTTGGAGCCGCGCGCCTTGGTGCCAGGGCACCGTTTTGGGGCAGAGGTGGTGGAGGCGCTCCATGAGCTACGTCGACCGTAGCTAGCGGAGGGCGAGGCAGAGAGAGGGACGGCGCAGGGGAGCCCCCTGCGGCGTGGACAAGCTCTGCGATGTGGTCGAGCCAGTCCTTGTAGAGGTCGTCGACCGGTCAATAGTGCAGGAGCTCATGCACCATGAGGAGCGCGGCCCATGCGTCCATGGAAGGGCGACGTGCATGGGAAGAAGAACCGGCCGGGGTCAGCGATGGATTGGCGGTGCGGCCGTTCCGCCGCACCGAGGGGTGCAGCGAGGATGCTTGTTGCTCGTTCCCTGCCAGGCCGGTGGCAGCGTTGGTAGCAGGCGACGGGGAATGACAAGGTGGCCCGCCGTTGGGAGCCGTCTGAGCGACGCGGGCGACGAGGGCAGCCCGGCGCTCAGCACGAGCGCGGCCCGCGTCTGCCATGGAGACTACGGAGCAGCGGGGCGTGGAGCGACGGAAGGAAGCTTCGGCGCACCCCTACCTGGCGCGCCAAATGTCGGATCACGGGTTCCGGCAAAACCCTCGAGGTCGGAACACTTGGGTGCGCGCGAAGGTTTTCTCCCTATCGATCCACGCCCTAGCTCGCTAAGATCTCGCGGATGAACTCAGAGAACTCGCAACACAAAGACACAAGATTTATAATGGTTCGGGCCACCGTTGTGGTGTAATACCCTACTCCAGTGTGGTGGTGGTGGATTGCCTCTAGGGCTGATGATGAACATTACAAGGGGAAGAACAGCCTCCTGAGGTTGAGGTGTTCTTGTGCTTGGCCAACTTGTGTGGGTGAGATGCCTCTGAATGAGCTCTCCCTCTTTTGTCTCATCCCTTTACTATGGTGGCTAGTTCTACTTATACAGGCCCTGGTCCTCTCCCCAAATATTGAGCGGGAAGGGAGCCAACAATGGCCAGTTTGAAAGGGGACAGCTAGTACAGCTTATCCTGACAAAAGTAGTCTTCGCCTGCCAAAGGCTCTGGTGGTGACGCCGTCTTGGGCTCCATTGTGACCTCCGTCTTGCCGTCCTGCTGGTCGTGGTATCGTTGCACCAATATGGAAACCTTTGCTTGATGCCTCGGTACTCAGCGCCTGAGCTTGCCCCCTTGGCACCAAAGAGGAAGCAAGGACACTGCGCGCTGGCTCCCGCCTGGTCTCGATCGTCATGGCTCACGTCACGAGGACCTCGCGAGGTTTACCTTGCCTTGATCTCTCTGCCCCTCGTGAGCCTGCCTGGCAAGGCCGCTCCTAAGGAGGTCTTGCGTCGTCCGCCTCGCGAGGGTCTTGAATACCTCATTGATGAGGATGGGTTGTACAGACCTTCTAGCTCAGCCACGCCGTGGGCCGCAGGTAGGCAAGTCTGGGGATCCCCGTTCCCAGAACACCGACAGTCTTCAATGTGACCATTAAACTAGTGCATTCAGTTATGGCAAGGCTGACCATATTGAGTACATGTGTTCTGACAGAGCAAGGAATGCACTGCATGAAAAATAATATGAGAACACAATGTATTCCTTAATGAAATCTAGAAATAATTTCCTCCACGTTAGTGTTGACCATGGCACTAGTACCATTTATCCAAATATAGCAATCCAAATTTCCAAATTAGTCGGCAGCATGTTCAAAACCCCCCACCCTCCCAGATAGAAAAGAGGTTTCTGGGAACATACTGTGCGTGCTTTAAAATCCTGTGTTAGGATCAGAAGGAACAAGTGTGGTGTCTTGCCGAGGGCACAGAAACTTGCAGGGTCCTCACAATTTGGGCATTGAAATGAAACACACTAGATTCAGTAGGAAGAAAAATGCATCAATGTCGGAAGCTGCCATCCTAGAATTACACGCAACCAAGGGACTTGGATTTATCAGGGATGGATGAAGAATTCATACCAGGTTCTCCATGAGAAAACCCTATGCAATCAACAAGAGGGAGTTTTCTCTTAACAAGCAGACGAGGGAGAAAGGGATTCAGGCCCAGTGAAATATTGCTGCTTCGTCCGTCTAGCTTACTGCTAAAGCTGACAAGTGGGGTTTTTTGTGATTTGACGCTCATTGGGCATTACTGCGGCGCTATGACCAGGGTGAGTATACCGTGCAGTTGTGCACTCTAATTTGGTGCATGTCACGTGGACCCCATTGCCGGATGCCCCACATATCAGCAAAAGGAAGTAGAAAGGCAGGAGTAACTAGTTACACATAAATATATTTTTGACAGAGAGATACTCCCTCTGTAAAGAAATATAAAAATCTTTTATATCACAACTGTATACATAAGAAAAATTAAGGGGGATATATATATAACATAATATGGGGGTTTAGCTAAGAATATAATATTCAGACACGCTCACGGTTCTGGACTTTGGGGCACAGGCCGGTGGGCCTGCATGTTTGGGGGCCCATATATTCTAACTTGGCGCATTTCATATTGCAAGCGGTCGGTACGGCGCTGGTTTTAGATGCTGTCACAAGGTGAATACAAAAAATTGAATAAAGCACGTCAGCTGTTAGAATGAAATCGAACAATAGTTCCTTACCAGCAATCAGAGTTGCAATTCTTTCACAATATCCTACGTGATAAATAATACTATCATACTACTTATACACAGAGGGCACTTGTTTCACCATGCCATATTATTACATCAAAATCTCTCGCAGGATAGATCAGTTCGGCAGTTGCGTGCTGCTACTGAAGAATTTCAAAGTTGATTTTGACCAGTTATCCTTGCCGAGAAAGTTTGATTTTGACATCATCCCCTACCGCAAGCTTTGATTTAGATTTGAAACTTGACCATCCTTTAGCATCAATCATCATGCGACCATCCTTTGTACTTACGATATAATGAGCAGGTTCATTCACACCAAGGCTGCGCAAGGTAAGAGAAACTTGGCAATGGTCGCCCGGATTGTTGAACGACTCCCTTGTTGCTCTAGGAATTCTCTGTTTGCAAACAAGGAGACATACATAGACAGTTAGATCAACACAGTGAATCATGCGAAACAATATGTGTGCAAAGAAAAAAGAACAAAGCACTTGGGGCGGCCGATGCTTACCATGAAGGTGGAGATGTCGGTTTTTGTAAGGACTTTGGTATATGCAGTGCGAACTGCAGCCCAGTCTGTTGCCGGTGCAACTGCTGGTTCCGTTGCCACTTTATGGGCCGGAGGAGATGCAAGTGCAACTTCAAGTGTTGGTGTAGGTGCCGGAGCCATTGCGACTGGTAGTGCCCCTACTGCTGCCGGAGATGGTGCTCCTTGTGGAGTTGGTGCCGGTGTCGATGCCCGATCCTCTGGTAGATAATCTTGGTCCGCTGACATGGTCGGTGCCCAATCCTCAGGTGGATCAGACTGAGCTGCTCCCGCTGTCAGTGCTAGAGCAAGTGCCGCCGGAGAAGGTGCCAGTGCTTGATCCGTTGCTCAAGGTGGTATCGATGTGCTAGACAGCAACCATCGTCTCTCGTCTGCTATGATCAGCTTTCTAACTTGACAATGCTCCGTGACCTTGATCCCGTCTTTTTCTTCATATCTATTAAACGCGAGGACTAATTGTGGTGTGTTTGTTAAACCAAACCGCAGTTCATCATAGGGCTGCAGATTATACTTAGACAATAGACTAATCCAATTGTGTCCAGTAATATAAGTGATCACTATAAAAAAATACACTTCCGTGATGATACGTGTTTGTCACAGTAGGTCATGTTTTCTGTCATGCATGTACATCCATGACAATTTTATGACAGAATCAAGATAGTCATACCTGTGTTGTCGTAGATGTGTTCCATGACGATAAATTGTGCCTCATAGAAGTGCTTTCGTCAAGGGTGACTGACACGTGGCATCCACCGTAACGGGTCGCCATTAAGCTATCGAGTTCTGGTTTGGATCCGATAACCCGTTAACAGCCCTGACCATTGGGGATTTTCCACGTGTAAAATTCTCATTCACCGGATAATGCATGTGTCAGCTCATCGTTGGGACATATGTCGTTCCTACAATGGACGGAAGACGCCTATGATATGTCAACATGTGGCACAACCCAACAGTGGCCCATTTAAGGTAAAAAGGCCGGGCCAGCTAAAGGCCCGTTCACAGCCTGCCATGTTTTGGGAAAAATTACGGACCATATCGGATCAGGCCTGTTAGCAGGCCACAGTTCTTTTGGGCCCATTCTAAGCCAGGTTTGTATTTTAGCCTATTAAATGCCCATTTACCAGATCGGTCTGATAATAGTTTCGACCTGTTAGCGGCTCGTGGTGCATCTGGGACGTTGTCGGCCCAGTTTAACTTTAGTCCATTTAACGGCCCATGCAGAAACCGGGCTATTTCTTGTCCGAAGTAACTTTAGGCCTCTTAACGGACCATAGTCTTCGTGGATAAATTTCAGCCCAACTGGCCTATCGACCTGTTAATGGCCCGTGTAACAGTTGGGCCTAATTACAACCCGCGTTGAATCCGGCCACCTTACAACCCATCTGATAATGGCTCGTGACACTTTCGGGCCTATGGCCCGCGTGGGTACCGGCCTGCTTAAAGCCCATAATATATTGGGCCAAATAGTCCGAGATATATTTTGGCCTGTTAACGGCTCGTCCTATTTGGTACGAACATGGGCCTTAGGCAGTTTCGGCCTATATTGGCCCATGAATTTTTCGACTCAATGCTAGCCCAATCTAGGTTTTAGCCTGTTAAAAGCCCATGGTATTTTCTGGCCCAGCTGGCCAGAACTTTACTCGGCCTGTTAAGGGGGAAAACTACTATACATTTAGACCTGCTAATGGCCCAAGATGATTATAGGCCCACGTTTTGGCCCATATGAGTAATGGGCTGGCCTGAAGAGCGGCAACACTGAGATCCACTGATCCTTCTGGCCTAAATTACAGCATACCGGCCAAGAATAAACTTAGACTATTCAGTAAAGAAATTACGACATATTACATCCACTTGGAATCAAAGTTTGCTACCGGTGATAATAAAGCACAATATGACCGCTGTCGGTGTCAAAATCGACCAATCTCGGGTAGGGGGTCCCAAACTATGTGTCTGAGGATCGAAGGTAACAAGGGACACAGGGAACACAATGTTTACCTCGGTTCGGGCCCTCTTAATGGAGGTAAAACCCTACATCCTGCTTGATTGTATTTGATGAGTATAGGGCTTACAAGAGTGGATCTAGCTCGAGATCGTAATTGCTAGAACCCTAGATGTCTAGCCTATATGAATTCTGATGATCTCTACGGACTAACCCCTCCGGTTGATATGAAGGGCCTAGGGTTGTACAGAGTCGGTTTATAGAGGAAGGAAACTATAGATCTGGATGCCAATCTTGCCATCCACACAAAGGAGAGTCCTATCCGGACACGGGGGGAAGGCCTTCTACCTTGTACCTTCACAGCCCATCAATCTGGCCCATATCATACAGCCCGAACACCCGAGGACCCCTTAATCCAGCACTCCCTCAGTAGCCCCTGAACCAGTCTTCAATGACGATATGGTCGGCGCGCAGATTGTCTTCGGCATTGCAAGGCGGGTTCCACCTCCGAATACTTCAAAGCAATCTTCTGAATAAAAGAACTGTATCCGTCTCTGCACATGACGGACACAACCCTCAACCATGAAGGCAGAATATTCAATCAAAATTATGTCTGCCAGCTGACAACTTTTTCGCCGAAACGCTACATCTGGCCTCTTTATCATTTCGAACCATTTTTGGCCTCCCGCTTCGCGTTTTGAGGCGTGGCCTCTATTGACACGTCTTGTCGACGCAAAGATCGTTCCCAATTATTACGGGATCCTCGTCAATACGGGTTTGGGTAATCCAACCGTGTCATTCGCACGACTCCTTGGGAACAGGCGAGTTTTAAGGCTTAAGGAGGGGGGCTTGATATTCATAGGCTCCCATCCCACGCCTTCTTCCTTCTCCTATTTCCCATCCTCAAGCTCTAGTGCCCAAGCTTTAATTTTTCCCACCGCCACCAACCTCTCCAGGCATGTCCGGATCGGGCTCACAGGGCAAGTGGGTGGCCTCCTCTGTCACGGAGAAGGACATCAAGGAGCTCCGGGAGGTAGGGTACCTGACTGCGGACATTGCGCAGAGGCTCCCTGCCAAGAAGCAAGTCATCCCCATTCCAGAGCCCAACAAAAGGGTTGTGTTCATCCCCCACTTTCTCTACGGGCTACGGTTTCCTCTCCACCCCTTTCTCCGTGGCCTCATGTTCCACTACGGGCTAGATTTTCATGATCTAGCCCGAAATTCTTTCCTCCACATCTCAGCGCTTATCGTCGTGTGTGAGGCGCTTCTCTGCATCCCCCCACACTTCGGCCTATGGCTCAAGGTCTTCAATGTGAAGCCGAAGGTGGTCGATGGGCAGCACGTGGACTGCGGTGGTGTCATGGTGAGCAAGGTTCGATGAGGCGCAAGGTATGTGTGTACTTTTAGAAGAGTTTATTCATATATCTAGAGTCTTTCCCTAATAATAAAGCATGGGTTGAGTTTGTCGGGTTCACCTTCACGGCGTTTTTATATAGAAGCCCCTCTGTTTTTTAAGAATTCAACCCGCAGTCCCCTTTTAAGTGGATCTGAAAAAACGTTTCGTTTTTGCACAAAACATCATGTCGTTTGGAGTATTCAACCCGCGCCCCCTGCAGAAAATAACCCATCTACCCGTATGACCCATGACCCCCAATCCCGTCGGCACCTCCAGCGCGCCGCCGCCCCCTACTACGTCATCGCACGCCACCAAACTCCACCTCACCGTCGCGCCGCCAGACTCCTCCTCGCTGTCGCGCTACCGGAACCCACCCCGCCGTCGCGCAAGGGCAGCTCTGGAGCACGAGCAAGCATAGAGGGGGCCAGGACCAGAAGCAGGATGCGAAAGCTGGAGCGTCGCACGACGCCTTGCGGCGTTCGTGTCCCTCATAGTCGCCTCACTCCTCCAAGGCCTGCCTGCGAGAGCCCACACCGGAGGATGGCCCTGACCATGGCGTAGAGTCCAGCCGACGGGATCCGACATGGTAGTCGTCTCGAAGGAGCGGTGGTCGATGCCAACGAGCAGAGGCCCACGGTCGCGAGTCCTCCTCCCATTGCTATCCTCCACATCCCCGATGAATAGGATCCAGAGAAGCACAGTGCATTCTTCCTCCCTTATGTCTATGCGGATTATGAATAGATGATGTGATTGCTTTGTTATTTCATTCAATTAATGGCAAAATTGATAAGGTAATTGGAAGAATCGAGCAACAATTTTATTATAGAACTCGCCATTGATTTGGTCATCTCTGTCACTAGCAAGTTGCATAAGAAAGATTGTGGCATTGTAGAGGTGTGAATGAAAAAGTTAGTGTGGGAGATAGTTATAGTGATCCCTCAATTATAGAGCGGATCCAGGTGAAATTTCCTGCGCATTGGAAGTCATATTGCTCTAATTTGGAGCATCAGCTACTCACTCCTCGAAGCAAAGGAAGGGTGTGATGACAAGGGCTGGTTGTTGTTTAACTCAGTTGAATCATCTTTCTTGATAGGTAGTCTAAGACAAATTACCCTATTGCCTGGAGGTAAGGAAGTCTACTATGGCTTGACCAAAGCAGAGTGGCCTTACAGTTTCAGCTCGCATCATGGTTCTTAGGAAGCAATGGGAGACAGCAAGTTGACACAGTACCATTAAGATTTGTTTTTATCAGTTTGTAATCTATGTCTTCAGATCATTTTTTTTACAAGCAAATCATATACATAGCAGTACAGTTTATAGTTAAAGCATAATTTTGATGCAAATCTATGGTAGCCATCGTCATTCAGCCAGCGAAGAGCTACACTACCTGAATCCCCTCAATTGATAACATATACGTGAGTACTCTAAACCTCGGAAATTGCCTAGTCTATTCTTCAGCAATTAATAGAAGATACATTAATGTTTTCTTCGTTTCTGGAGATGAATTTGTGCATTATCAATACAAGAAATTAGGGTACTATTTGGGAAAGCCACTGTTGAGATGTTTCCCCAAATGACAGGATACAACCAACGTAATTTTTATCCTCTGCATTAGTTTCAGTTTATTGCAATATTGTTAGACATTTTCCTGTAGTAAAGGTAAGTACAGGTGAATCCTTTTAATTAGTGCAAGTTTTTTATGTAAATGGTAGAAATGTATGTTATGACCGGCCAGGTCTATGGCCGCAGGGTGCCCACTGGGCAGGCTTAGGCCACAAGTTATCTTCGTTTTATTTTCAGATTATGGTTATATATACAAGTTGTAAGACTATTTCGAGAATTAAGCAATAAGACTATTCTATTGCCCGGCTCCCAGAGGAGCTGGAAACCTAACCCTAGCCGCCTCCTTCTTACGCTGCCACCGCCCCAACCGCAAGGACGGCGCCTCGCCGCCGGCCGCCGCGCTCCAGCCCTCGCCCAACTCCCTCCTTCCCCTATAGCCTACGCCCGAGGCAACCCAAAGCCCTAGCTCCTAACACCTTGGTATCAGCCAGCTCAGGTTCGACTATGTCGTCCTCACCACCATCGCCGTCGCTGCGTCTGACCACCACCGCCGCCGCACCAACATACACCACCGCCGCCGCACCATCGCCACTCGCCACGGGGCCGCTGGCCCTTCCATCGGTGCCACTGGAACTCATCTCCGGCACGTCCACCGGCCAGCTGCCGGGCCCCGTCACCGCTATGCCGCCATCTCCTTCAACCCTACCGACCCACTACACCCCGGAGGCCATGGCGGGTGTCCTCAACGACTTGGTCGTCGCGGTCCAGGGCATCCGGCTCTTCCTGGCCAGCCCGTACGGGCCGCCCCCACCGCTTCCACCTCCTGTGCCCTCCGGCCCTCCGTCTCTTTCGTGGTACTCGATGCCCGCAGCACTCGCCGGGGGCTACCCGGCACTACCACCGCCGGCCGCCCCAGCGCCGGCCTGGCTGCAATGGCCCGCACCAGCGCCCGCGGCGCCACCTGCGTCGGCCGCGCCCGCTCCCGCCCCGTGGCCGGTCTGGCCAGCGCCGGTTCCCTCCGCGCTGGATGCACCGGCTCCCACGCCGTCTCTGCCACCCAGCGCCGGCCTGAGTCAGGCCCCTCCAGGGGGGCTCCCGATCCAGCAGGTGCGGTTCCCACCGTCGCCCTCTCCGATGCCGGCATGGCTCACCGGAACGTCGCCACCGCCGGTCTACACGGAGGCTGGAGAACCGTCGGTGTCCACGCTGTAGGACGACGCGCCACCCTCTGCCCTCCGCATCGTCGAACCAGTGGGCACTGGCGCATCGACCCCGACACCACCTCGCTTCGCCCGGATCGACTTCCCCACGTATGATGGCTCGGAGGACCCTCTTAACTGGTTAAACCAGTGTGACCAGTTCTTCCGGGGGCAGCGCACACCTGCGTCCGAGCGCACTTGGGTCGCTTCATACCACCTCCGGGGTGCAGCCCAGACGTGGTACTACGCCCTCGAGCAGGACGAGGGCGGCATGCCTCCCTGGGATCGTTTCCGCGAGTTGTGCCTCCTTCGCTTCGGACCACCATAGCGCGGCAGCCGCTTGTCCGAGCTGGGCCGCCTACCCTTCACCTCCACGGTCCTGGATTTCACAGACTGTTTCCAAGCTCTGGCGTGTCACGCACTAGGGGTGACGGCACTACAGCGAGCTGAGCTCTTCGTCGGCGGCCTTCTTGACCACATCCGCGTGGACGTCGAGATGAAGGGGCCCCAGGACCTACAGACGGCCGTGTACTACGCTCGGGCATTCGAGGAGCGTGCCCAGGCCTTGACACGGCCAGCAGCACCTCGGGGGAGCCGACTGCCTCCACGGCCCCCGCCGCCCGCAGCAGCACCTTCAGCCGCCTCGCCGGCGACCACCCCGGCCGTGACGCGGCCCTTTCGGCGCCTTTTACAGGCCGAGCAGCTCAAGCGCCACCGCCTGGGGCTGTGCTTTAACTGTGACGCGCCCTATGCCCCGGGCCATGTCTGCCCGTGCCTCTGCTACTTCGAGACGGCTGACGAGATAGAGGACGATATGACCGGTGATGGACTCGGTGACCCAGCCGCCGACGAGGTCGTGCCGGCACCCGCGCCGGCTACGGCCCTTGTCGTCTCCCTTCGTGCGTTGGCCGGCATCCGTAATGAGCGGACTATGCTTTTACCGGTCACGATCCATGGCGAGACTCTGGTGGCTCTCTTGGACACGGGTTCTACACATAACTTCCTACCAGAGGCTACTATGCGGCGCCTTGCGCTACAGCCAACAGGCGGGGAGCAGCTGCGGGTCACCGTCGCTAATGGAGACCGCCTCCGCTGCCATGGGCTCGCTCGGGATGTACCCATTACTATTGGTGACGAGCACTTCACCATCACTTGTGCCGGCATCGACTTGGGCTGCTTCGACTTCATCCTCGGCGTCGACTTTTTGCGGACTCTCAGACCCATCCTTTGGGACTTCGACGCCCTGACGATGACCTTCTGGCGCCTCGGCCGCCGCATCTGGTGGGAGGGCGTTGGAGGCGCCCCGGCGTCGCCCCCGCTCCAGCTAGCCGCGGCTACCACTAAGGCCGAGCATCCGCTGTTGGATAACCTCCTGCAGCAGCACAGTGATCTATTTGCGGAACCCCAGGGCCTTCCGCCGGCCCGGGTCTACGACCACCGTATTCATCTCCTGCCAGGCTCGGCGCCGGTGGTAGTACGGCCCTACCGGTACCCCCAGCTCCAGAAGGACGAGTTGGAGTGGCAGTGTGCACTCATGCTTGTCGCGAGCATTATCTGGATATCCACATCACCATTCATGGCGCCGGTCCTCCTCGTTCGCAAGTCGGACGGAACGTGGCGTTTCTGCATCAACTACCGCGCCTTTAATGCTCTCACACTTAAGGATAAGTTCCCTATAACGGTGGTCGATGAACTACTGGATGAACTACATGGGGCGCGCTTCTTCACCAAACTGGACCTCCAGTCAGGGTATCATCAGGTGCGCATGCATCCAGACGACATCGCCAAGACGACGTTTCGGACTCATCACGGCCACTTCGAGTTCTTGGTGATGCCCTTTGGCCTCCCCAATGCCCCGGCGACGTTTCAGGCCTTGATGAACGATGTCCTCCGGCCCTACTTACGTCTGTTTGTGCTCGTTTTCTTTGATGACATTCTTATCTACAGCGCCTCTTGGGCAGAGCACCTCCAGCATGTGGCCATCGTCTTCAACGAGCTTCAGGCGCATCATATTCATCTTAAGCCCTCGAAGTGCTTGTTCGGGACGCCTTCGGTCGCTTACCTTGGCCACGTCATCTCGGCCGAGGGAGTGGCCATGGACGCAGACAAGGTGGCGGCCGTCGCCGCCTGGCCGATTCCGCAGTCTCCGCGGGCTCTTCGCGGGTTTCTTGGCCTCGCGGGGTACTACCCGAAGTTCATCCAGGAATTTGGCCTCATCGCGGCCCCGCTCACGCGTCTCCTCCGTCGCGACGCCTTCTCTTGGGATGAGGAGGCCACTTCAGCATTCGAGGCCCTCAAGGGGGTTCTCACGACGGAACCCGTACTGCAGATGCCAGATTTCGACCTTCCTTTCACCGTCGACTGCGATGCCTCCGGTGCGGGGTTCAGTGCTGTCCTGCATCAGGGCGATGGACCCCTCGCTTTCTTTAGCCGCCCCTTTGCCGCACGCCATCTTAAGCTGGCGGCGTATGAGCGTGAGCTCATTCGGTTGGTGCAGGCAGTATGCCATTGTCGGCCCTATCTTTGGGGTCGTTCCTTCCGGATCCGCACGGACCATTATAGCCTCAAGTTCATGCTGGATCAAAGGCTCTCGACGGTACCCCAGCACCAGTGGATCAGTAAACTCTTTGGCTTTGACTTCACCGTCGAGTACCGGCCGGGTCGCCTTAACACCGTTGCCGACGCCCTGTCTCGGCGTGACACCGATGTGGACGACGGTGCGGCGGAGGGGGCGGCCTTCTGCATCGTCACCGGGCCTTCTTTCGCCCTCTACGCCGACATCCACTGGGCGACCGCTGCCGCGGCCGACTCCCTCCTCCTGCTGCAGCAGCTGGCGGTGGGAGAGCTAGAGGAGCCGTGGCGCCTCGCCGATGGCCTGCTTCTCCATGGGCGTCGGGTCTTCGTTCCAGCGCACGACGATCTTCGCCAGCAGGTGCTGCGCCTCGCTCACTCGGCGGGCCATGAGGGCGTGCAAAAGATGCTCCATCGTCTCCGCGCCGACTTCTACATTCCCGGTGATCGTGCCCTGGTCCGTGACTGGGAACGGTCTTGTGTGACGTGCCAGTGCAACAAAACGGAGACTCTACGGCCGGCTGGCATGCTTCAGCCCTTGGAGGTCCCATCTCAGGTTTGGGCGGACATATCCATGGACTTCATCGAGGGCCTTCCCAAGGTGGGCGGTAAATCCGTCATTCTCACGGTGGTCGACCGCTTCTCAAAGTATGCTCATTTCATCGCACTTGGCCATCCATATTCAGCGGCATCTGTCGCACGGGCCTTCTTCGATGGGATTGTCCGTCTCCATGGGTTTCCTTCTTCGATCGTCAGTGATCGGGACCCCGTGTTCACGGGACACGTGTTGCGCGACCTTTTCCGGCTGGCGGGCGTGAAGCTACACCTGAGCACCGCCTTCCACCCTCAGACGGACGGCAAGTCGGAGATAGTTAACAAGGTGATTGCCATGTATTTGCGTTGTGTTACAGGTGATCGCCCTTGTGCATGGGTGGACTGGCTCTCGTGGGCAGAGTACTGCTACAACACCTCTTATCACTCCGCCCTCTGCGCTACGCCCTTTGAGGTGGTGTATGGCCGGCCACCCCACCCGATCCTTCCGGTTGATCCGTCCTTGGCACGAACCGAGGCAGCCGGGGCTCTTCTGAGGAGCCGTGATGAGATGCTCGCAGAGGTCCAGCAACGAGTCCTACAGGCCCAGTAGTTGGCCAAACATTACTATGATGGCCACCATCGCGAGGCGGAGTTCGCAGTGGGTGATTGGGTCTGGCTGCGTCTACTTCACCGCTCTACGTAGTCCTTGGACCCACGCGCGAGGAAGAAGCTCGGTCCTCGCTATGCCGGTCCCTTTGCTATCCTGGAACGCATTGGGAAAGTGGCTTACCGTCTTTAGCTTTCGGCAGGCGCGTGGATCCAGGATGTCTTCCATGTCGGGCTGCTCAAGCCATTCCGCGGCGAGCCACCCGCGGCACCGCCGGCACTTCCACCGATCACGGACGGGCGTCTCCTTCCTGAGCCAGAGAAGGCGTTGAAGGCTCAGCTGCGCCGAGGCTCCTGGTACGTGTTGATTCAGTGGACTGGACTACCAGAGGAGGACGCTACTTGGGAGCAGTGCGAGGAGTTCCGCCAGCACTACCCCGACTTTCAGCTCAAGGACGAGTTGTTTGCACAAGCGGGGAGAGATGTTATGATCGGCCAGGTCTATGGCCGCAGGGGTCCACTGGGCAGGCTTAGGCCACAAGTTATATTAGTTTTATTTTCATATTATGGTTATATATACAAGTTGTAAGACTATTTTGAGAATTAAGCAATAAGACTATTCTATTGCCCGGCTCCCTGAGGAGTCGGAACCCTAAGCCTAGCCGCCTCCTTCTTGCGTCGCCGCCGCCCCAACCGCAAGGACGGCGCCTCGCCATCGGCCGCCGCGATCCAGCCCTCGCCCAACTCCCTCCTTCCCCTATAGCCTACGCCCGAGGCAACCCAAAGCCCTAGCTCCTAACAATGTATTTCTTATGATATTATGTATTAGAGCAATCCATGTTTTGTTCTTGGCACTATACAAGTGCATCTCCTCTTTTACTGTAATAGCTAGATGCTCTTAATTTTCTTATGAGTCTGATGAATCAGTGTAATTATATGATTATTGGAGCCCACATATAATTCTCAACAATGCAGTTAGGGGCGGAGCCAGGATTTAGGTATAGGGGGGGCCAAGCGAAGAAAAATAATTGCGGTTCTTATAATAATGTGTCAGTTTGATGGAATAAAAACATAGTTATATTTTTATTAATCTAAATTGGGCTCTACAATTCTCAATAATATCAATAACATTCCTATCATAAAAATGTATCAAAATATTCTCGTTAACAAACGATCAAAAAGATTATTAATTTTGTCAGGAGAGAACTTAGCATCGTTGATCTTACAATCAGAAGTAAATTAAATTAAAAGTACAATTTTGTCATATATAAGATGGCGTTGAGAGAGATTGGTGACGGTAGCCACTAGTGCCAACCTTGGGTAGTTAGCTGGAGCATAGGAGAATCTGTCGGTGCAGCCTACAGAATTGCCCCTCGCGACATCGGGATGGTCTGATTTACTCTGAATCGAGTCTGATCGAGAGATGGGAGCCATCAAGAAGACGAGAACGGAAAGCAGGAAGCCGGCGGCGCTAATTGCCTCGTAATGTCTCTGGTGTAGGATTCTACGAAGGGACTTCATGGTCTTGGACTCTTGGGCCTTCTTATGGGCCTTTATCTTATGTTTGTTGAGTCTATGTTTGCGTCAGGGGGGCCAAGTACGTGAAATCAGGCAAATCTATCGCTAATTACCAGCTCCTGCTAAAGTAATTCTCGATCGTTGGGGGGGAGGCCTGGCCCCCGCTCGTCCCCCCTGTCTCCGCCGCTGAATGCAGTATGTGCTACTCTTTTCCATTTATGATAGACTATAGTAGAAAGAAATCTGGTCCAAAGTATGTGGTGTACAGTTCATAAAAAACTAATTACCCTATCACCATTATGGTAGGATCAAATTCATTGCCTAGCTACACTAGCATGGCCTTAGTGAAGGCACTGGAGCTACCACTGCTTGCGCCTCTGGCCACGCCAGCCGTGATGTTCTACATGCTGATCAACGTGATGTTTTCAGCCATCCAGATTTTCTGCAGTTAGCCCGGCAACTTCCAGCCCCCCACCGCCTTTCTTGTCAGCCACGACACCCAGGTTTTCGTCTATGCCTCATTGGATGAATTTCCATCGTATATAATGTTAGATATACACAATCATAGGTACATATATGATCTTGCACCTCGGCTCATGTACTGATAAGATTTGTGTTGATACATGATTCTCAACAAAGTATACTACCAAACTTTTTCACGAAAAGTGTAGTACCAGTTGGTGTGATATCATGTCCTCAGCAACGCCATCGATGGAACGACCACGACCATGTTGTTGCCTCGAGTCCTTTTTCATGATGATGTCGCTATTCTTCACCCAACATTTTATGCGGTGGAGCGTCAAAGACCTTAGCGTGTTACAGGAGAAGACCATGAAGATCGGCAAGAAAGATGTAGGTGGTGTGCTTGAATTCTTCTAGTATTTTTGAACAAGCGATTGATTTTTCCCGCTATTTCATGTCATCAATTTGTGTTGCATTGCACATGTGTCATACATGTTGATCAATGATGGTGCGGCACTGTGATGTGAGTTGAAACACAAGCATGGCCTGCAATCGACGCCCACCATCCATGTGCCTTGCAAGTATCAATTTTTCACATTCTTGATGATATTTGTCAGTGCCCTCTTCTCATCTATCCCGACAATCTCGGTATCCAGGCAAGGTATGTCTATGTCAGTTGAACTATGACTCGAGTTACAACAATTCCAAGCTTTTTTCTATATCTGCAAATTGGGTGGACTATGGTATGAGTCGGTTTATAAGCAAACATGGTGTACATGAATCTTTGTTGGTGTGAACTATAAAAAGCATTTCCTGCTATTGCTACCTCGGTTTCATCTTCTAAATCTAGAGTCTAGACTTGGATATTATGTAGAAACAATTTGCTCATGAGAAAAGTATGGCTGAGAGTAATACTGGATGTATGCATAATACTGGGACAATATATTTACCATCCATTATCCCAGAAGGGAAAAACATATAGATAATACTAAACTGCCATAAAAAATATGTGAGGGCTTAGATCATCGTTGAGGTCCAATTTGTATCTTTATTATCATCCCAATAAAACATGGTTTTCCTAATTGACTGTATCTTATTTCACAAATGTTTGCAATGGTAAAGGAAGTGCATAGTGACAATGTCGTACCGCATCTATTCTATCTGTATTGCATCTTCTCTTCATTTTGAATAGATGGGTTTATTTTGATTTATGAACCAGCAGTTAACTTTGTCTCTTTCTGTTTCAAACTACAGAGAGCCTTGCAAAATTCCTGGACTCTGTTTCCTCTTGAAACTGTCCTAACTATGCCATGATCACTGTCGAACATTGCTCGACAGACTTCTCTATTTACAAACTCTATTTTTTCTAGGTTTTCTTGTGAAAATTGATGATACCCCAATGTAGAGCCTTACATGTTCAGTTTAGGTAATGTGCCTTCTGATATTGTTTCCTTGAAATAGCAACTATAGTCTTGTTGTTGGTTGAAAGATTTCAGACGATAACCCAAATGTAGGCATTGAACACAAAAGGTCAGGATACGATAATGGCCCAAGGTCGTGCCGACAAATCTGAAAATACTGTGGAACAAAATAATAATCTGACAATGGCCCAAGAGAGCTGTTAGTTCTTGGATTTTTATGCGCTCATGTTAATACTTAACTGCTACAATTTTTAATGTTCTTCTCATTATATGTACCTAATAATGATTTAGTTCATTTATGGATTCTTGGACTAAATTACGCTGCCTACTTTCTGTAGCTTACAGCCTTCCGCTTCGTAAGGAATTGGAGCACTACACTCCCATTTGTTAATTGTTACGCCTGGTGTATGCCTGTACGAGTACTCAATGTTGTTGTCTGATCTCTGTACATTTGTTTGAGCGCCACACGATCTCATGAAAGATTTGTATTGGTCATCTTAGTCCAAATTGATAATGTTGTGTGCTTTTCATACGACCTAGAGTAGATATGGTTCCACTATCGAAGGATACGGAATGACACAGACCAGTAGCGTCGTGGCATAAAACTAAAAAAAGATAGTCTAGAAAAAGGTTCAACCAGCTCAGGCTGAAAACGTTATGTACTCCACACTTCAGTACACTTACACTTCTCAAGTTTTTTCTATGTGTGTCAATGTCAGCGACCATTCTGCTGCGCAACAAGAGAATCTATCTGTATAAAGTTCAAGAGCTAAGTCCTGAAATTCCTGGCAGGAACCGAAAACTTAGGTCCTGTTCGGACCTCCAACTTCACAAAACTCCCCAAATCTAGCTTCTCTTCTCGTCTTCTCACTCCATGCAACAATCTCGTTCCGTTCGGCAACTAAATCAGCTTCCCATCGCGATTTTGGGCTGGGAGCAGTTGCTGGACTGTGTAGGACCAAGATGCCTGTCGAGGGGAGATATTCCTAGTGATGCCTGGCTGTCGAGGGTTGAATCATTTTCTTTTGCGTGGCTGAGCGAACCGTTATCTTTGTCAGTGGCATTTCGGCTATAATATAGGGGATCTCCAGATTCTGATTTTTGAGGAGCTGGGTCTTCCTCGCTCCAGATTTTTACACTACAATCGATCGATACTTCTCGAAGATAGCTTCTTGGGAATATTTTGTTCGGCTAAGCTCCGCTCCAGAATTTGCTGAAGCGTGGAGCGAGAGGAGATCCAAACACGCCCTTAGTATACACTTTCATGCTTTTATTTTCTAATATAAAAAATGGTTTGCAAAGAAGTGTTCAGTGACTTACATAACTTTAGTGAGCCGATGCAGCATTTGACTGGAATTTACAGTTGCACTATTACATGATCTGATTACAAAGAGAATAAAGTGGAGGGAATGGCAAATGATGGAGTGAGCCGATTGGAAGGGTGCTGAGTCTGGTGCATACATGTCAGCGATGGTAGTTAGAACTTGATGCTGAGTGCTGATGGCATGGTTACGAGTTTGAAATTCAAAGTGTGGGCGTGGGAGGGTTACGAATGACACGTGCCATTGATGATGATAATGCGCTTTGACTGGAGAGACATGACAGTGGATAAAGGAAGAAGTAGAAGGGTGATTGGTGCCAAAGCACTAGAGGATAATGTCCTCGTGAAATTAGACTAAAAAATGTTGCATAGTGGTACGTGGAGCAGGTTATATTTTATTTTTCGCCTGGTGCAACGCACGGGCATTTATACTAGTAATATTAAAATTCAGACTGTAACTCATGTACTGCTGTGATTATGGGTGCAGGTAGCACAGCCGAAGTCGAGTCCCTTAAGAGAGCCCTTGCCCAAGACAAGGAGGAGGCGAAAATGAGCAAAGCAGCCGCAGATAAAGCGGTCATGGATTTAAAGACCGAACAGGTCACCCGCCGCCAGCACAAAAAGAGGGTAGCTAAAGTGGAGCAGGAGCTGAAAGACGCCATCAGCAAATGCGAGACTTTGGAGGAGAAGACTTCGGCCCAAGTGGTCGAACTCGCCAAAGCCCTCAATGAGGCCAAGGAGGCGCGGACCGAGTCCCGAGCGGCTCGGTAGGAGATCTGGCAGGCCGAACAGATAGTGGCTGGTAAGCCATTTCTTTTGCAGAGTGTATTTGGCAGTCAAAGATATGCCTTGCTCACACAACTATGGAGTTCTCTAGACACCTTTGCGGATCTTCCGAAGAGTGCTGCCGACGTCGCGCAGTTCTTCCGGGCCCAGGAGAGGAACACCACGGAGAAGCTCTTCTGGTCACAGTTCCTGGCGCCGGAGCATCCGACGCTATTGAACAACCAGATGATGCAGCTGGCGGAGCTGCATAGGATGTTCGGCTTGGCCATGAAATACATCATAGTCTGGCTGTGGCCGACCGAACCCATTCCTAGCAGCTACTTTGGCCTGGTGAAGCGACTCGCCGACGCACTGACCCAAGTCGAAGTTGTAAAGCGCTCGTCATGCATAGAGGGTGCCTGGCCCATGTCAAGATGCACTGGGCGAAGATGAAGGCCACCGTCATGGCGACCGAGGGCCCACCCGAATGCAAGGACCACCGCAAGCCGGACCGAAATTTTGATGATGTCCTGGAGGGTGCCCTAATAGTAGAGGGCCAATGCTCAAAGGATATCATGTTTGAGTGAATGTATCCGGGTTGTCCAGACTTTGTTTTATGAACCAAGGTTTTGTAATATATTTATGCCTTCATCTCAAATTATTTTCCTCCTGTGCGGCTGTTTTAATTCTAGAAGTTTGGCAGTCGTCGGCTTTAGCCCCCACATAGATACTACGTGGGTGTTCAGGGTAGCGCACGATCGCACTTGACCCAATGTCTTGGTTAATAAAGGAGGTGTCTGCGTGGTGAACCAGGCAATCAGATTATGCGGCTTTATTACTTTCACTTAGCCATAGGAGTTTGACGATGGGACTAAGAACTAGACCCTAGTGCGTATGCGGCTATCCGAACTGGGATGCCTTAGGCACGTGACTGGCCGAATGCCAGTCCTTTGTGTAATACAGAAGAAATCGTTGACCAGCTCTTGCCGTATCATGACAGCCAGTTTTTGGCTTTCTCGACTAACGTGTTTGACCGGACGAACTGGAAACACAATCGCAGTAGTTCTTCCTTTACTACCCTAGCCGAACAAGCGGAATGTAAGGTAGTAATCATGGGAGCCGGGCAACCCAACTATTGACCAAAGACATGATTCGGAGTTGATGCATATAATGCGAAATTTGGGAAGCCGAAATATACTATAGAAGTGTTCAGACTTTTTGGAAATATGTGTGGCCGAATAGAGCCCCTGGCATTGAAGCCGTACCGAAGTATATATGGCAATCTGACGCAAAGAAGGAATACAGATTTTATGAAATAAACTTATACTGGACAGGGGTTGGTGAAAAACTATTTCCATCATAATCTGATTGATACGTCAAAACGTGCTATTACAGATAATGCCCTAAAGATCAAGGCTATTTTACATGCCGAGAGTTTGTACACAAGGGGAAGCTGTATACAGGGCCGAAAAAAGGAAAAAGGTATTCTTGAATATTCCCATGACGCCCTACCGCACGTCTACGCCGCTATTGCCTTGGTGCAACATCCCCTTTCTCGCTCGTTGCTCCTGAAACCTCCAGATTCGCTCCAACCTCGCTCCGCATCTGCGACCAATGGTGCCGCGCAAGGTCAAGTCCTCCTCGGTGTCGGCTTGGTTTGGGCCAGCCCTCGATGCGCCCAACGTCATGGAGAAGAACCTAGCCGCCACACGCTTGCTGACGACGGGGGAGAGCAACGAGAGGGGGAAGATGGAGCTCCAGCTTGCCTCCGACGCGCCGAAGCCTGAGGGAAGCACCTTCTTCCCTTTCTTCACGAGCAGCATCGCCGCCGGGTTGGTTCCCCCCTTTTTTGATTTCTTTTTCGAGGTCCTCAACCACTTCGGGCTGCAGGCGCTGCATCTCCATCCCAACTCCATTCTTCTCTTGTCTATCTTCGCCTACTATTGCAAGGCGTACTTGGGCGTGATGCTGTCCGTGGCACTTCTGCACCACTTCTTCTTCCTCCGCCTCATCGGCGGCCATATCTCCTGGTGCGCCAACTTCATCGCGGCCGGCCAGGCCAACTCGATCTCGAACACCGGGAAGAGGGTTGACAACATCAGGGCCAAATGGGTCATGATGAGTGCGAAGTGCGTCCATCCATGCTTGGAACTGCCGACGGAGGTGCCCCAGTCTGACAAGGGGTGGTCTCATGTAGAGCTCACCGACGAGCGGGCGTCGTCGGTGTTGGAGCAGATGAAGATCGATTTGAAGCCGGGCAATGCGAAGGCGGCCAAGGTGACGGGGGCCGTGCTCCTGAAGGAATTATTGACGCTGTGCGTTGCTCCACTTCAGGCGCGCGCACCCTTTGTGGAAGCTTGGAGATGAAGAAGACAAGATTCGTCTATGCCCGGTGGCCTTGCCTGATGACGAGCTGACTGCAGTTCTGTGCCTCTTGGTTGGGGATAACCAAGAGTACCCACCGAGCGCCCTTCTTCCTTTGTTTCATCGCAAGGACTGGGAGCAATTCGTTGCCTCCAGGCCGACCTTTGACGTGCGCGGGCTGGTGCCCCCGGTGCTCGCTAGGGCCTCTGCAACGCCGAAGCCGGTGGAGGTCTGTTCTAACGAGTCTCGCGGGGAGGAAGAGGGGGAGGAGGACTCCGAGGAGACCCCCGAGGAGATGGGGGAGAACTCCCCATTGAGCAAGGCCGACATCCTCCGTGCTCTGCTAGACGACGCTGAGGTCGACACCCACCAGGAGGAGAGGGAGCTGCCCCTCATCCCGACAAGGGGTAGATCGTCGCTGGTCTCTCGAGATTCTGCCTCCGACTTGGTACCACCTGGGGCCGGCTCCGGCCCTTCTGCTATGCCGTTTTCTGTCCCCGGAGCCCGTGTGCCCAATCCTTAGGCCCCGACGCTTTCGGGTTTCAGGCTCCCCAAGCGGATGGTGGACTATGTCACAGTGGATCAGTAAGTGCTTCGAGCTTCGTCTTTGTTGACACCTGATTTTGCCAAGATACAGAGTGAAAGGGTTTTCAGCATGAGAAAATTTCACATCGTCGAGTGGAACAACTTTGATGTTTAGGCTATCGCCATTCGACCTCATCTCAGTGGCCGAAGCTATACTCCGAGTGACAAAATTTAGTGTTCTGAGTGCTTTTCGGCTGATTACGCCCTCAAAATGACCTCAGATGAAGGAGCACTCTAAAGGAATTGTCTTCGACGCGTCGAGACAATTGATTTTCATATATAAATCATCTTAATCCGAGTTCATATGCAAAAGTTACAGTCAATACGGTTTGGACAGGCCAGAGACCAAAATATTACGCTTGACACCAGACACATGTTGATGAGTGTCTGATGCAATGTGTGAGCAATTCGGCCCTCAAGACGCCCTTGAATCTAAAAACCTTCAACACAGAAAAGTTTCGCCTCGTCGAGCCAATTGATTTTCATATATAATTCATCTCAATCCAAGGTCGTATGAGGCCTGGAGAGACAAGACAAGATCAGGCTGTGTTTTGAGTCGGAAATCCGAGTAAAAAAGTTTACCATCCGAGTGAAAATTTACCGGTCGAGTGAAAGTTTGGTGACCGGATGAACTTATTATTATCCGAGTAAAAATATAGTCATCCGAGTGAAATTTTCCTCTAGGTGAAAATATTCTGAGTGAAAAGATATTGTCTTCCAAGTGGAAATATAGTCACCCGAGTGGAAATATGGTCATCCGAGTGAAATTGTCCTCCAGGTGAAAATATTCCGAGTGAAAAGATTGCCATCGGAACGAAAACTTGCCAATCGAGTAAGATATTGCCTTCCGAGTGGAAATATAGTCATCCAAGTGGAAATATAGTCATCCGAGTGAAAGATTGTCTTCCGAGTGAAAAATTGTAACGCCCTTGATGCGGCTATATCTCCCACGTGTCGAAGCACGACTTAGAGGCATAATTGCATTGAAAGCAATGTCGCAAGTGAGGTAATCTTCACACAACCCTTGTAAATAAATAAAGGGGAAATGTACATAGTTGGCTTACACTCGTCACGTCACACAAATACATAAATAAGTCATTACATTCATCCAATACACTCAGGGTCCGACTACGAAACCAAAATAAAGATCAACCTCCAAATGCGACAAAGTCCCTGATAGCCCCAACTGGGCACCACTACTGATCATCTGGGAAAGACACATAGTAACGGCGAGAGTCTTCATCGAACTCCCACTTGAGCGCAAACGCATCTCCTGGAGCGGTATCATCGGTCCCTGCATCTGGTTTGGAAGTAATCTGTGAGTCACGGGGACTCAACAATCTCACACCCTTGCGATCAAGACTATTTAAGCTTATGGGTAAGGCAAAGGTATGATGTGGAGCTGCAGCAAGTGACTAGCATATATGGTGGCTAACATATGCAAATGAGAGCGAGAAGAGAAGGCAAAAGCACGGTCGAGCAACTATGATCAAGAAGTGATCATATAACAACCTACGTCAGCATTACTCCAACACCGTGTTCACTTCCCGGACTCCTCCGAGAAGAGACCATCACGGTTACACACGCGGTTGATGTATTTTATTTAAGATTAACTTCAGGTTTTCTACAACTGGACATTAACAAATTCCCATCTACCCATAACCGCGGGCACGGTTTTCGAAAGTTCAAATCCCTGCAGGGGTGTCCCAACTTAGCCCATCACAAGCTCTCACAGTCAACGAAGGATATTCCTTCTAGCGGGAAGACCCGATCAGGCTCGGAATCCCGGTTACAAGACATTTCGACAATGGTAAAACAAGACCGGGAAGACCACCCAGATGTGCCGACAAATCCCTATAGGATCTGCACATATCTCGTTCTCAGGGCACACCGGATGAGCAATACGTCGGGTAAGCCAGCCGGAGTTGCCCCTGGTAGCCTCGGACATTGCTCAGTTTGGACCAACACTTAGAGAAGCACTGGCCCGGGGGGTTAAAATAAGATGACCCTTGAGCCGGCCGACTCAAGGGAAAGAAAAGGCTAGGTGGCAAATGGTAAAACCAATGTTGGGCCTTACTGGAGGAGTTTTATTCAAGGCGAACTATCAAGGGGTTCCCATTATAACCCAACTGCGTAAGGAACGCAAAATCCGGGAACATAACACCGATATGACGGAAACTAGGGCGGCAAGAGTGGAACAAAACACCAAGCATAAGGCCGAGCCTTCCACCCTTTACCAAGTATATAGATGCATTAATTAAATAAGAGATATTGTGATATCCCAACAAATATCCATGTTCCAAACATGGAACAAGCTCCAATCTGCACCTGCAACTAACAACGCTATAACAGGGGCTGAGCAAAGCTGTAACATAGCCAAACAACGGTTTGCTGGGACATGGTGGGTTAGAGGTTTGACATGGCAATATGGGAGGCATGATAAGCAAGTGGTAGGTATCGTAGTATAGGCCTAGCAAAAGAGCGGGCAATCTAGCAAGCAAAGATAGAAGTGATTTCGAGGGTATGGTCATCTTGCCTGAAATCCCACAAGGAAGAAGAATGAGTCCATGAAGAAGACAAACGGACGTAGTCGAACGGGTCCTCACAAATGCGACGTTAACGGAACCAACCCGAAGAAGCAACACCGGAAAGAAGCACACAACATAGTAAACAACCATCACATAATCATGGCATGATGCACAACCAAGTATGATGCATGTCCGGTTTTAAAATGCATGGCATGGCAAAGTGCACAAACAATCCTACAAATTAAGTGGAGCTCAACATGCAACTCCGTTGCATATTGACGAAACACCACATTTAAGTTATTTAGTTCGATCTCATTTATGTACCCAACAATATTAAATGTTGTTAAACATGGAAAGAGGGTGAAGCAAAGTAA
The DNA here is from genome assembly GCF_056163025.1 of Triticum urartu. Lineage (NCBI taxonomy): Eukaryota > Viridiplantae > Streptophyta > Magnoliopsida > Poales > Poaceae > Triticum > Triticum urartu. Next base: position 170,493,728 of record NC_141873.1, on the reverse strand, counting down.
AACTACCTATCTAGTCAAGTTTAAATGAGGCCGGAACAACAAAACAACAAGTCCGGAAAAAATCCTCATGTGCATATTAATGGATTTGGTACTGTTATTCCCTAAACCACATTTTAGAGTTGTTAAACATGCAAAGTAAAGTCACCATGATAAACTAGGCATTTTTCTATCCAATTTACATATAAAGTTTATTAAATTTGGAGCTACGGTTATTTAGTTATGAATTAAACCATTTTAACAAGTTATTGGAGAAAATTTAAACAAACATCATTTTAAACATTTTAACACATGGATGAAAATGACATATTATGAAACTAGACAAAATTCTAAGCAAGTTTCATATATAAATTGTTTTAAACCGATGCACGGTTATTAAGTTATCATATGCATGAATGCTGAGGGTTTTTCTGCAAAACAGGCAAACTTTGGATAATAGCTAAATTCGTCCCGAGGAAAAAAATATTACATGGGCCGAATCCTGTTGGCCCAACAGGAAGAGGGGATCTGGAGGGCGGCTCACATCGGCCTTGAGGCCGGATCCGGCGGGCGCTACGGAGCTGGACCGGGGCGAACTGGGCCTTGCTGGAGGAGGCCTACGTTGTCGCTGGAGTTGGGACAGGGTGAGGCCACGGTCAACGAAGGCTCGAGCCAGGGGTGTCTCCCTCTTGCTCGATTGCAGAAGTAGAGGCACAGCAGGGAGCCTGCAGCGGTGCGAGGCTGTGATGGCGCTGGAGTGGGCACACGGAACGGAGGGAAGGTGCAGCGAGATGGGCTCTTCAGGCAGCGGACGGCAGCGAGGATCCACCGGATCTGACGAGGGGAGCTGGTTCCTGACGGCGGGAGCTGCAGAGGCCATGGCGGGGGAAGAAATTAGAGTGGATGCAGCAGGAAAGAGAGAACACAAGGGAAGGAGAGCAGCGGCAAGGCTCACCGGAGCATGAGCGGGCGGCAAGGACGAAGCAAAGGTGACCCGAGCTGGCAGGTGACTAGGGCGGCGCGGCTCCATCTCCATGGATAGGCGGCCATGGTCTGTTTCCTGTGAAGAGAAGCAAGAGAGATGAGAGATAGAGAAGCATTGGGAGGAAGGGAGATACAGGGGAGGAGAGGAGCGGGACGAGGCCGGTCCTCGTCGTGATCGCCGGCGTGCTGGAGAGGAGCTCCGGCGAGGTGGACGGAATCGATCTCCTCCCGATCTGGCTCGATGCGCCTGCTGCGGGGCTGAGGGGAGATGACGCCTGGGATGGCTCCTGGAACCTGCTATGGCCGGCTCAAGGAGAGCTGCTGGTCTCGAGCGCAACAGGAGGGAGGAGCTCAGGGAGGCTCGTTCCCGATGAAGACAAGGCCATGGCGACGCTGTCGGGGAGGCGACGAGCGAGGAGCTCGGGTAGGGGATCCAGGAGCACGGTCCCTTTAGAGCTCGAGGGAGGCAGCGGATCGATGGATTGGCTGCCTGCGGGTTGAATCTAGCGGCGACGAGGGGGTTGGTCTGGTTGGAAAATCGAGGGGGATTTTGGACTTGGAGAGGATCCCGAGGTGTGAGATAGTGCGGCGGCGGTGGCAGGGACAAATCCCCTAGATTTTAGGGTTGGCTTGATTGGGTAGGTGGTGGACTATATATAAAGGGACAATAGGATTAGGTTTGGACCCTCCAATCAAAATCAGACGGTCTCGGATAAATAGGTTAGGGAGCCCAATTAAGATAACGGAGACGTTTTGTAGATGTCTGGGGATGATTCGGAACAATGGTGACGACTGCTCGGGTCGGGTCCGGGACAATTTTCGGACGCGCGCGAGGGGCCAATGCACTGTGCAAGGAGGGGGTTCTGGGTCCTGGCGGTGAGTGGTAGTGGGCTGTGCAGAAGGCCTCAGGCTGAGAGAAGAGAAAAGAGAGAGGCCCGACGACAGTTTCCGGAGACCGAAAACGTCCGATGTTAGACCGGCTATATTGCCTCTATAGTTTAACGGTTGGGCTATCAAACGAACTCCGAATGCGATGAAACTTGACAGGCGGTCTATCTACACTATAATAAGACCACACGCCAACTTTCAACCCAATCCGAGAACATTTTCCAGCCACTTATAAAATAATATTTCGGACATGCCGCGGGCGCGTGCAAGAGTGTCTGGGCTCAGAATGGACAACAGACGGAATGAGGAGACCGGGACAGATGCAAGTTTTGAAAACATGATGATGCAACGCACATGATGACATGGTAAGATACAACACAAAAGCAAATGACAAGGCCACAACAGCGAATAACTGGAAGACACCTGGCGCTTCGGTCTCGGGGTGTCACAAAAAGCCCAGTCGGACGATCCGAGCGAAAGACTCTAATATCCGAGTGGATGAGCTCGAATCCGAGTGAAACTGAACATGTGCCCGAAAGTTTATCAAGATGACCTCGGATGAAGAAGTGTTCAATACAGAAGTTGTGCGTATAATCAAGACGGTAAACTTTGGTTTTGGAGTCATCATCATCAGAGATAGTATATGGCCTGCAAATTCACTACGAGACTCGGATAATCTAGTCTACTGCAAGACCGAGTACGACTGGAAGGTAAAGTTGACCTCGAAAAGTATTCAAGATGGCCTTATTTGAAAAAGTGATCAACATGAGGGTTGTTCGTATCGTCGAGGCGCACAAGTTTGATAGTTGGGCCGTCTTGATCGGAGAAAATATGCAAGCTCGGCGGCCCTTACAAGGAGGAAGACAAAAGTTGGGCCAGATTTAGACTGAATCCGAGTTGGAATAGAACTAGGAATCTAGGACGTGAGTTGATGTAATTTCATGTAAGGAAAGCCTAGATGAATCCTTTACTTGTACGGTAAGTCCAGCCGCCTCTTATATATATTGGGGGTGATGGCCGATTGAACAACACACGATCGAACAAATCAATATACTACTTTTTCATCTACATTTTATCTCTCCACCGTTTTTCTCTCTCGTTCTTCGCTGTTCCTCGAATTTGAGAGCTGCGAATCCCGAGGCTCTAGGGGCGAGCAAATCGACCTAGGGCAGCCCATAGCCGCCGCACTCCCTGACGGGGTCCCTCCCAGGGGTGTGGGGTTTTCGGGTCTGCAAAAGCGCCCGTCGACTGTCTTGCGTATCGCGCTGTCGGTCAGGTCCCCTTCGACGTGAGCTGCGGTGCATCACCCCCTATGTCGAGGGTACACGTGACATGTTCGTGTGTCAACACACTTTCTGGCAACTCCGCTAGGGACCGAAGATCAATCATCATCATCCACCATGTACGATCTTCCCAAGCCATCTGAGGTAGACGCCGATAACATCATTAAGCCCAGTCTTGATGAGATATTGGCCGATCATCGCCAAGCCTATGAGGAGTACCAGAAGGCACGCGAGGAGAAGGACCTGCAGGAGTTCCTTGCAAAATTCAAGAAAGATCTCCAAGGCAACATCACTACGATTGAAGAAATCAAGTTCCCTCCTCTTCAAACTGAACAGGTTAAACCCTCCGTAAGCACTGCCTTTTCTCCTGAGCAGTGGGCTGAGATTGAAAGTCGTATCGCTGATGGTAACAATCTAGTCTATCAAACTATTATAGAAAATACTAATGCTCAGAAGAATATATCTCAATCGTCTAGTGGTAATGATGGTGTAGCTGCTAGTGTGCAAAACCCTAATTTGGCTTTACCTATTGCATCGGCGCCTCCCGTGCCGATGGCTTATTATCCTACCCAAACAAATCATATTGTGGCTGCACCCATCAACCCTATTATGAGCATGCCAAGTTCGGTGGCAACGCCGAACCAAACTCTACCTACAGCTACAACCACTCGACCACTACAAATTATGGGTCGACATACATGCCACAATTCCTACCTACAGCTAGTAACCCTACTCCTCCTATGCCACTACCACAAGCTTCACCGTCCACTATGGATGATGGTATAGTTAATCTTAGAGAGGAGATGGCTAAGATGCTTCGAGAAAATTTTGGAGTAGAGTTACCTCGGAATCGGATTTACCAAAAGCCGTACCCCGAGTACTTTGATGCCATCCAGTGCCCTCCGGGATATAAGATTCCAGATTTTGTTAAGTTCAATGGAGAGGGCAGAACAACCACATGGGAGCATGTTAGTCAATATTTGGCACAATTGGGTGAGGCAGGCTCATTGAATGAATTGAAAGTGCGTTTATTTCCTTTATCATTAACTGGTACCGCATTTTCATGGTTTTCTTCTTTACCACATGGTTCCATTCGGGTTTGGTCGCAGCTAGAGCAGAAGTTTCATGATCACTTTTATAGCGGCGATAATGAACTCAAGTTGTCACATCTGACATTGGTTAAATAGAAGCATGATGAATCGGTCTCCGATTACGTCAAGAGATTCAGAGAAACAAAAAATCGGTGTTTTAGTTTGGTGATAACCGAGACGGACTTGGCGGACCTAGTGCTGAGTGGTTTGAGAACTCCCATCAGTGAAATGCTAGAAGGCTATGAGTTCTTAAATATCAACCGAGTCTTACGAAGGGCTTTGGCTCAGGAAAGCCGAAGCAAAGACCTCAAAGAAGTGCATAGATACAAAGCCGATCGTCCAAAGATGAATATGGTGGGATATGATAGTAATCACTCAGACGATGAGGGTGATGTTTTTTCTACTGAATTTGTTTGGCCATCTAAGGCCAAACCCTTTACTTGCAATGATCTGAAACCGATTTATAAGAATCGTGATGAAGAGATGAAGTTTACTTTTAACATTGCTAAGTGTGATAGAATATTTGATGCTTTGCTGCAGGCTAAGATTATTAGAATATCTCATACTTTACCGCCGCTTGAAGAGCTAAAACGGTGTGCTTATTGCAAGTATCATAATTCTTTTTCTCATGCTACTAATGATTGCAATGTTTTTCGACGACAGATACAATCGGCCATTAATGACGGACGATTGAACTTCTCTGAGATGCAAGTTGATAAACAACCTTTTCCAATGAATACCATGGATTTGGAGGGGAAGAAGCTACTCATTCATCCGGAGGTAGCCGAATCTGCTAATAAAGCTAATATCATTGTTGGTGAGCCCAGTAAAGACAAGGAGGACAACAAGGTCTTGGGGAGACAGGTTGTGCTTGGTAAGCAACCCGATGGCAAGGAAGTGATCAAAATCACCATCAATAATCATACACTCGGGGGGCAACTACAAGTGCAAGAATAATGCTCGTGTGAGATTTGTTAAGCCCAACAGTCCAGAAGTTGGCAAGTGGAAAAGGAATGAAGTTAAAGTACAACGCAAGCGGATCAAGCCAACTTTTGATATGTTGCTGTCCAAGTACACCAACCAGTCGGCCGGTTCTAGCTTTAATCAGTCGTCTCATCTGAAGTGACCAAGGTCACCATTAGCTGATATGTTCAGTCAGTATATGAAAATGAGTGGACCAAGGGTGCCGTTTCCAGAACAGCATACGCAATTTGTTTGGGATCGACTTGACTATTCATATAGAGGCCGACTGAACATCGGTAACTATCGGTCGGCTGGTCAAAACATGCGACCGGATGGAAATTATCTGAGTGTAAGAATGCACCCAGGTGGAAGCTATCCGAGTGAATTCCATCCGAGTGGATTCCATCCGAGTGACATCCATCCGAGTGGATTCCATCAGAGTAAAAAGGTGCGCCCGAGTGGAAATTTCATGCATCTGGAAAGTCAAAAAGAATGGCGTGTTAAATCACCAAGTGTTGCAGCAGTTGAGTCGGGAAAAGGCAAGGAGAAAATGAATGCTGACTCACTTATCTTGGGCACCAAAACATTCGCCATACAGCAGCCGATTGTGCATAGCAATCCGACTGAGCCGATACTTGCTATCGCGCCAAAGCACTCGGCTAATGACCATGAAGCAGGCACCAGCCAGGTAAAAACGAGAGATCCTAAGTACACTCAGCCAAAGTGGTGTCCTCCAGGGCTAACAAAGACACAAAAGAGGAAACTACAGAGGTTAAGGAGTCAATAGATGGTAGAACAAAAGGCTGAGAAGCAAAGGTTTAAGTTGTTCAATGACACTCGGCCTATGGTACCTACAAAACAAGTGTGGAGGCCCAAACAAATACAAGATGCAGTGGCTTCTACACCTATCACAGCATCACCTACACTACCAAAAGAGGACGACGCAATCATTGCATCGTCTATGTTACATATTGCTTCCTCTTCACTCGGACAAATTTCAGAATTGGTGGATGCACTCGAGGAGGAGGCTGTTATGTTGGACTATGAGTCTACGCCGGTTCATGAAGGTATGGATATCAATATGGTGTATTACTTACCTGCTGAGTTTCGTGCTGTAGATGAGGAAGGGGAGGTGGCTCAGATGGATTTTGGCCCTAAAACGCAATATTCGAGAAGCCAAAAGAACCAGTAACGCATCTGAAACCATTATATCTTAGAGGACATATCAATGGGTCGCTGCTCACTCGGATGCTTGTTGATGGTGGTGCTGTGGTAAATCTTATGCCCTATTCGGTCTTCAAGAAATTGGGTTTGCGTGATGAAGAATTGATCAAGACCAATATGGTGCTCAACGGATTTGAAGGAAAAGAGAAAACTGAAGCCAAAGGTGTGATGTATGTGGAGCTTACAGTCAGAAGCAAAACTTTGGCTACTGCATTCTTTGTCGCTGAGGTGCAAGGTAACTACAACGTCATACTAGGTCGTGATTGGGTTCATGCAAACCAGTGCGTGCCATCCACTATGCACCAGTTTTTGATTCAGTGGGTTGATGATGAAGTGGAAGTCATTCATGCAGATAACTCGGCCTGTGTTGCTTTGGCCGATGCATCGGTGGATTGGCAACATCCCAATGCTACTTGCTTGACGGGACGTGACTTGTCAGAATTTGATTTTCTCAGCGCGACCAAGAATGGTTTTGTGCCCGTCTCTTTAAAGCCGACTGAATGCAATCGACTCCAAGGTATGATATGTTTAAATGGATCATAATTCCGAGTGGTTACAAAAATGTCTTGTAAAGTATCGGTCCAGTGAGAACGATATGTTGGAAATATGCCCTAGAGGCAATAATAAAAGGCATTATTATTATATTTCTTTGTTCATGATAATTGTCTTTATTCATGCTATAACTGTATTATCCGGAAATCGTAATACACGTGTGAATACATAGACCATAATATGTCCCTAGTAAGCCTCTAGTTGACTAGCTCGTTGATCAACAGATAGTCATGGTTTCCTGGCTATGGACATTGGATGTCATTGATAACGGGATCACATCATTAGGAGAATGATGTGATGGACAAGACCCAATCCTAAGCATAGCACAAAGATCGTGTAGTTCGTTTGCTAGAGCTTTTCCAATGTCAAGTATCTTTTCCTTTGACCATGAGATCGTGTAACTCCCGGATACCGTAGGAGTGCTTTGGGTGTATCAAACGTCATAACGTAACTGGGTGACTATAAAGGTGCACTACAGGTATCTCCGAAAGTATCTGTTGGGTTGACACGGATCGAGACTGGGATTTGTCACTCCATATAATGGAGAGGTATCACTGGGCCCACTCGGTAATGCATCATCATTATGAGCTCAAGGTGACCAAGTGGTTGATCACGGGATCATGCATTACGGTACGAGTAAAGTGACTTGCCGGTAACGAGATTGAACAAGGTATTGGGATACCAACGATCGAGTCTCGGGCAAGTAACATACCGATTGACAAAGGGAATTGTATACGGGGTTGATTAATCCTCGACATCGTGGTTCATCCGATGAGATCATCGTGGAGCATGTGGGAGCCATCATGGGTATCCAGATCCCGCTGTTGGTTATTGACCGGAGAGTCGTCTCGGTCATGTCTACTTGTCTCCCGAACCCGTAGGGTCTACACACTTAAGGTTCGGTGACGCTAGGGTTATGAAGATATGTATATGCAGAAACCCGAATGTTGTTCGGAGTCCCGGATGAGATCCCGGACGTCACGAGGAGTTCCGGAATGGTCCGGAGGTAAAGAATTATATATAGGAAGTGCTATTTCGGCCATCGGGACAAGTTTCGGGGTTATCGGTATTGTACCGGGACCACCGGAGGGGTCCCGTGGGCCCACCGGGTGGGGTCACCTGTCCCGGGGGGCCACATGGGCTGTAGGGGGTGCTCCTTGGCCTACATGGGCCAAGGGCACCAGCCCTACTAGGCCCATGCGCCTAGGGTTTCCACCAAGGAGGAGTCCAAGTGGTGGAAGGCACCCCGAGGTGCCTTGGGGGGGAGGGAAACCATCCCCTGGCCGCCGCACCTAGGAGATTGGATCTCCTAGGCTGCGCACCCCCCCCCCTTGGCCCTCCTATATATAGTGGGGGAGAGGAGGGACTTCATACCTCAGCCTTTGGCGCCTCCCTCTCTCACCGTTACGTCTCTCTCTCTCGTAGTATAGGCGAAGCCCTGCTACTGTGACACCCTGCATCCACCACCACGCCGTCGTGCTGCTGGATCTTCACCAACCTCTCCTTCCCCCTTGCTGGATCAAGAAAGGAGGAGACGTCTCCCGTCCCGTACGTGTGTTGAACGTGGAGGCACCGTCCGTTCGGTGCTAAGATCATCGGTGATTTGAATCACGTCGTGTTCGACTACATCATCCCCGTTCTTTGAACGCTTCCGCTCGCGATCTACAAGGTACGTAGATGCATCTAATCACTCGTTGCTGGATGAACTCCTAGATGAATCTTGGTGAAACCGTAGGAAAATTTTTGTTTTCTGCAACGTTCCCCAAACAGTGGCATCATGAGCTAGGTCTATGCGTAGTTCTCTTGCACGAGTAGAACACAAAGTAGTTGTGGGCGTTGATTTTGTTCAATATGCTTGCCGTTACTAGTCTTATCTTGATTCGGCGGCATCGTGGGATGAAGCGGCCCGGACCGACCTTACACGTACTCTTACGTGAGACAGGTTCCACCGACTGACATGCACTAGTTGCATAAGGTGGCTAGCGGGTGTCTGTCTCTCCTACTTTAGTCGGATCGGATTCGATGAAAAGGGTCCTTATGAAGGGTAAATAGCAATTGGCATATCACGTTGTGGTCTTTGCGTAGGTAAGAAACGTTCTTGCTAGAAACCCATAGCAGCCACGTAAAACATGCAAACAACAATTAGAGAACGTCTAACTTGTTTTTGCAGGGTATGCTATGTGATGTGATATGGCCAAAGTTGTGATGAATGATGAATGATCTATATGTGATGTATGAGATGTTCATGCTATTGTACAAGGAATCACAACTTACGTGTCGATGAGTATGACGGTGACAAGGATGATCATGGAGCCCCAAGATGGAGATCAAAGGAGCTATGTGATATTGGCCATATCATGTCACTATTATTATTTGATTGCATGTGATGTTTATCATGTTTTGCATCTTGTTTGCTTAGAACGATGGTAGTAAATAAGATGATCCCTCATAATAATTTCAAGAAAGTGTTCCCCCTAACTGTGCACCGTTGCTACAGTTCGTCGTTTCGAAGCACCACGTGATGATCGGGTGTGATAGATCCTTACGTTCACATACAACGGGTGTAAGACAGATTTACACACGCAATACACTTAGGTTGACTTGACGAGCCTAGCATGTGCATAGACATGGCCTCGGAACACAGAAGACCGAAAGGTCGAGCATGAGTCGTATAGAAGATACGATCAACATGAAGATGTTCACCGACGTTGACTAGTCCGTGTCACGTGATGATCGGACACGGCCTAGCCAACTCGGATCATGTTATACTTAGATGACTAGAAGAGGGATGTCTATCTAAGTGGGAGTTCATTAATAATTTGATTAGATGAACTTAATTATCATGAACATAGTCTAAAATCTTTACAATATGTCTTGTAGATCAAATGGCCAACGTTGTATTCAATTTCAACGCGTTCCTAGAGAAAACCAAACTGAAAGACGATGGCAGCAACTATACGGACTGGGTCCGGAACCTGAGGATCATCCTCATAGCTGCCAAGAAAGATTATGTCCTACAAGCACCGCTAGGTGATCCACCCGTCCCACAGAACCAAGACGCTATGAACGCTTGGCAGACACGTACTGATGACTACTCCCTCGTTCAGTGCGGCATGCTTTACAGCCTAGAGCCGGGGCTCCAAAAGCGTTTTGAGAGACATGGAGCATATGAGATGTTCGAAGAGCTGAAAATGGTTTTCCAAGCTCATGCCCGGGTCGAGAGATATGAAGTCTCCGACAAATTCTTCAGCTGTAAGATGGAGGAAAATAGTTCTGTCAGTGAGCACATACTCACTATGTCTGGGTTACATAACCGCTTGACTCAGCTGGGAGTTAATCTCCCGGATGATGCGGTCATTGACAGAATCCTCTAGTCGCTTCCACCAAGCTACAAGAGCTTTGTGATGAACTTCAATATGCAGGGGATGGAAAAGACCATTCCTGAAGTATTTGCAATGCTGAAATCAGCAGAGGTAGAAGTCAAGAAGGAACATCAAGTGTTGATGGTCAATAAAACCACTAAGTTTAAGAAGGGCAAGGGTAAAACGAACTTTGAGAAGGACGGCAAGGAAGTTGCCGCGCCCGGCAAGCAAGCTGCTGGGAAGAAGAAGTCAAAGTATGGACCCAAGCCTGAGACGGAGTGCTTTTATTGCAAAGGGAAGGGTCACTGGAAGCGGAACTGCCCCAAATACTTAGCGGACAAGAGGGCCGGCAAAACAAAAGGTATATGTGATATACATGTAATTGATGTGTACCTTACTAGTACTCGTAGTAACTCCTGGGTATTTGATACCGGTGCCGTTGCTCATACTTGTAACTCACAGCTGGAGCTGCAGAATAAACAGAGACTGGTAAAGGACGAGGTGACGATGCGCGTCGGGAATGGTTCCAAGGTCGATGTGATCGCCGTCGGCACGCTACCTCTACATTTACCTATGGGATTAGTTATAAACCTCAATAATTGTTATTTCGTGCCAAGTTTGAGCATGAACATTGTATCAGGATCTCATTTAATACGAGATGGCTACTCATTTAAATCTGAGAATAATGGTTGTTCTATTTATATGAGAGATATGTTTTATGGTCATGCTCCGATGGTCAATGGTTTATTCTTAATGAATCTCGAACGTAATATTACACATATTCATAGTGTGGATACCAAAAGATGTAAGGTTGATAATGATAGTCCCACATACTTGTGGCACTGCCGCCTTGGTCACATAGGTGTCAAACGCATGAAGAAGCTCCATGCAGATGGACTTTTGGAGTCTCTTGATTATGAATCATTTGACACGTGCGAACCATGCCTCATGGGTAAAATGACCAAGACTCCGTTCTCAGGAACAATGGAGCGAGCAACCAACTTATTGGAAATCATACATAATGATGTGTGCGGTCCAATGAGTGTTGAGGCTCGTGGTCAAATCGAAAGAATGAAAAAGTATGGACTGAAGATGAATCCTTTAAAGTGTGCATTCGGCGTATCAGCTAGCAAGTTTTTGGGTTTCATTATTCTTGAAGATGGCATAGAGATTGATCCCAAAAAGATAGAGGCCATACATAAAGTGGAGGCTCCAGCATGAAAGAGAGATATGCAAAAGTTCCTTGGCAAGGTCAATTATTTGAGAAGGTTCATAGCTAATCTATCAGGGAAAGTTGATGCATTTACTCCTATCCTTCGGTTAAAGAATGATGCTGATTTCACTTGGGGGCCAAAACAACAAGAAGCATTTGATATGATCAAGAATTATTTGTGCACTCCTCCGGTGATGAAAGCACCCAAGCATAGGGAACCCTTCAGATTTTACATTGCAGCAGAGGAAGGAGTTATTGGTGCTGTTCTAACTCAAGAGACCAAAGGAAAAGAGCATGCTATCACTTATTTGAGCCGCCGCTTATTGGACGCAGAGACAAGATATACATTTATTGAAAAATTATGTCTATGTTTATATTATGCTTGCAAAAAATTGAGACATTATTTAGTACCGAGTGCTTGCATAGTAGCTTGTCAAACTGATGCCATTAAATACATGTTGCATAGACCAATTCTTAGTGGTAGAATTGGCAAGTGGGCTTATGCTTTGATTGAATATGATTTGGCTTATGAATCTCTAAAATCCATGAAAGGCCAATTCATTGCTAATTTTATTGTTGAACATTGGATTGATGACAAGCATGATGTTGATATAAACCTTGTCTCAATAGTACCATGGAGATTATATTTTGATGGTTTAGTTTGTACCAATGGCCAAGGTGTTGGTATTGTTTACATATCTCCTCATGGTGCTGTTTTTGAAGCCTCATGCCGCTTAGAATATTTTTGTACAAACAATCAAGCCGAATATGAAGCATTATTATTCGGGCTAGAGATGTTACTTGCTATAGGTGTTACACATATTGAGGCTTATGGTGATTCATTACTAGTGGTGCAGCAAATATCCAAAGTCTTTCAGTGTTTGGACGAATCACTTAATGTTTATCTTGATAAATGTCTAGATATAATTTCTACTTTGGATTGCTTTAGCATTGCTCATATATCTAGACATGACAATTGGAAAGCAAATAAATTGGCACAACAAGCATCCGGATATCGTGTTGATCATGGCATGTTTCATATCTCTCAAAGACCGATGTCTTGTCTTACCAATATGGGAGAGGCCGAACCTGAACCCACTGATTCAGCCATTAACAAAAAGTCTAGTGCAGGTGACAATCCCGACTGGAGGAAGACCATTGTTGATTACTTGTGCAATCCGACTGAAAGGGTGGACAGGGTTGTTCGGCATATGGCTTTCAAGTATACAATGAGAGATGATGGTCTTTATCGCCGAACAATCAATGATGTTCTTCTAAAGTGTTTGGACGAGGACCAGGCAAGAGTTGCTATGGGAGAAGTACATGAAGGTATTTGTGGCACTCACCAGTCGGCTCCCAAGATGAAATGGTTATTGCGACGTGTTGGGTTTTATTGGCCGACTATGATTAATGACTGCTTCAGATATTATAAAGGGTGTGAAGCTTGTCAAAAATTTGGTGATATTCAATTGGCTCCTGCTGCTATGTTGCATCCTATTATCAAGTCATGGCCCTTCAGAGGATGTGGTTTAGACTTTATTGGGCAAATTCATCCATCTCCCTCAAAGGGGCATCGGTTCGTATTGGTGGCAACTGATTATTTCACTAAATGGTCTGAAGGAGTACCTCTCCAGAACATGACACATACGGAGGTAATTCAATTCATAACCGAGCACATTATTCATAGATTCGGTATTCCACAAACGTTAACTACAGATCAAGGTTCATCTTTTATGTCAGACCAAGTCAGAGAGTTTGCCAAATCTTATAATATAAAGTTGCTCAATTCCTCTCTGTATTATGCCCAAGCTAATGGGCAAGCCGAGTCTAGCAATAAAATTTTAATCAAGCTCATCAAGAATAAGATTGAGGATAATCCGAGGAGATGGCATGAGTTGTTGTCTGAAGCTTTATGGGAACATAGAATTTCAAGGCATGGTGCTACGAAGGTGACTCCATATGAGCTAGTATATGGTCAAGAGGCCGTTTTACCAGTGGAAGTAAATTTGAATGCTTTAAGAATAGCCAAACAAAATGATTTATCGGCAGTAGAATTTTATAACTTGATGATGGACAATATTGATGAGGTTGCCGATAAACGTTTGGTTGCTTTGAAGTCCATAGAGAGAGACAAGTTGAGGGTTGCAAGAGCTTACAATAAAAAAGTTAAGTTCAAGAATTTTCAAGTTGGTGATCTCGTCTAGAAAGTGATTCTGCCGATTGGTTCAAGAGATAGAAAATTCGGGAAGTGGTCTCCAAGTGCCTGGAGCTGGTCTCAAGCTGGCTTCACTCTGACTTGGCAGTTCGAGCGTCGCTGAGCCAGGCCGCGGTGGCCTCTGAGAAGGAGAAGGAGGCCGCCGCCAGAGCTACGGCCGATCGCGAGGCGACGCTGAAGGACGCCGAGGCCGCCCGCGACCGCTGCCGAAAGCTGGAGGACGAGCGCGCAAAAGAAACACGTGACCGCAAAGCGAAGGAGGAGGAGATGAAGGCTCGGGAGGATGCCATCAAGGGACGCGATGCCGATCTGGGGGAGCTGACAAAGGCGCAGGCCACGGAGCGCAGCCGACTGGAGGTGCTGGAGCAGAAGGCGAAGGAGAGGGAGGCCGAGATCGATGCCAAGGCGAAGGTCCTGGCCAAAGACCGCGTGGCCTTCTCGCTTCTTGAGAAGAGGTCCAGCGTGGCGCTGAAGTTACTGTACAAGAAGGGCCTGGAGAAGCCGCTGACCACCGACGAGGATGGCCCTGCTCAGCTGCTTCCCCACTTGGTGATGGCGCTTGAGGAAGTCGTGGAGGGCATCGGTCCCATGGCTGAGGCAGAGGCTCGTGTCCTTTCTTCAGATGCGCTGACGCGTGTGTTCAGCCATCTGTACCTCCACGACCCCAATGCTCGTATCGACGAGCTGCTAGAGCCTGGAGCTAATGAACATTGTGCAGCGGCCGCCGCAGCCGTGAAAGGTCAGGTGGGGGACAGCTCGTCAATACGAGCATTGGGGTCGTGGAGGTACAGATGGCTGAACACACGCGTCAGCGCATCTGAAGAAAGGACACGAGCCTCTGCCTCAGCCATGGGACCGATGCCCTCCACGACTTCCTCAAGCGCCATCACCAAGTGGGGAAGCAGCTGAGCAGGGCCATCCTCGTCGGTGGTCAGCGGCTTCTCCAGGCCCTTCTTGTACAGTAACTTCAGCGCCACGGTGGACCTCTTCTCAAGAAGCGAGAAGGCCACGCGGTCTTTGGCCAGGACCTTCGCCTTGGCATCGAGCTCGGCCTCCCTCGCTTCACCTTCTGCTCCAGCACCTCCAGTCGGCTGCACTCCGTGGCCTGCGCCTTTGTCAGCTCCCCCAGATCGGCATCGCGTCCCTTGATGGCATCCTCCCGAGCCTTCATCTCCTCCTCCTTCGCTTTGCGGTCACGTGTTTCTTTTGCGCGCTCGTCCTCCAGCTTTCGGCAGCGGTCGCGGGCGGCCTCGGCGTCCTTCAGCGCCGCCTCGCGATCGGCCGTAGCTCTGGCGGCGGCCTGCTTCTCCTTCTCAGAGGCCACCGCGGCCTGGCTCAGCGACCCTCAAACTGCCAAGTCAGAGTGAAGCCAGCTTGAGACCAGCTCCAGGCACTTGGAGACCACTTCCCGAATTTTCTATCTCTTGAACCAATCGGCAGAATCACTTTCTAGACGAGATCACCAACTTGAAAATTCTTGAACTTAACTTTTTATTGTAAGCTCTTGCAACCCTCAACTTGTCTCTCTCTATGGACTTCAAAGCAACCAAACGTTTATCGGCAACCTCATCAATATTGTCCATCATCAAGTTATAAAAGTCTACTGCCGATAAATCATTTTGTTTGGCTATTCTTAAAGCATTCAAATTTACTTCCACTGGTAAAACGGCCTCTTGACCATATACTAGCTCATATGGAGTCACCTTCGTAGCACCATGCCTTGAAATTCTATGTTCCCATAAAGCTTCAGACAACAACTCATGCCATCTCCTCGGATTATCCTCAATATTATTCTTGATGAGCTTGATTAAAATTTTATTGCTAGACTCGGCTTGCCCATTAGCTTGGGCATAATACAGAGAGGAATTGAGCAACTTTATATTATAAGATTTGGCAAACTCTCTGACTTGGTCTGACATAAAAGATGAACCTTGATCTGTAGTTAACGTTTGTGGAATACCGAATCTATGAATAATGTGCTCGGTTATGAATTGAATTACCTCCGTATGTGTCATGTTCTGGAGAGGTACTCCTTCAGACCATTTAGTGAAATAATCAGTTGCCACCAATACGAACCGATGCCCCTTTGAGGGAGATGGATGAATTTTCCCAATAAAGTCTAAACCACATCCTCTGAAGGGCCATGACTTGATAATAGGATGCAACATAGCAGCAGGAGCCAATTGAATATCACCAAATTTTTGACAAGCTTCACACCCTTTATAATATCTGAAGCAGTCATTAATCATAGTCGGCCAATAAAACCCAACACGTCACAATAACCATTTCATCTTGGGAGCCAACTGGTGAGTGCCACAAATACCTTCATGTACTTCTCCCATAGCAACTCTTGCCTGGTCCTCGTCCAAACACTTTAGAAGAACATCATTGATTGTTCGGCGATAAAGACCATCATCTCTCATTGTATACTTGAAAGCCATACGCCGAACAACCCTGTCCACCCTTTTAGTCGGATTGCACAAGTAATCAACAATGGTCTTCCTCCAGTCGGGATTGTCACCTGCACTAGACTTTTTGTTAATGGCTGAATCAATGGGTTCAGGTTCGGCCTCTCCCATATTGGTAAGACAAGACATCGGTCTTTGAGAGAAATGAAACATGCCATGATCAACACGATATCCGGATGCTTGTTGTGCCAATTTATTTGCTTTCCAATTGTCATGTCTAGATATATGAGCAATGCTAAAGCAATCCAAAGTAGAAATTATATCTAGACATTTATCAAGATAAACATTAAGTGATTCGTCCAAACACTGAAAGACTTTGGATATTTGCTGCACCACTAGTAATGAATCACCATAAGCCTCAATATGTGTAACACCTATAGCAAGTAACATCTCTAGCCCGAATAATAATGCTTCATATTCGGCTTGATTGTTTGTACAAAAATATTCTAAGCGGCATGAGGCTTCAAAAACAGCACCATGAGGAGATATGTAAACAATACCAACACCTTGGCCATTGGTACAAACTAAACCATCAAAATATAATCTCCATGGTACTATTGAGACAAGGTTTATATCAACATCATGCTTGTCATCAATCCAATGTTCAACAATAAAATTAGCAATGAATTGGCCTTTCATGGATTTTAGAGATTCATAAGCCAAATCATATTCAATCAAAGCATAAGCCCACTTGCCAATTCTACCACTAAGAATTGGTCTATGCAACATGTATTTAATGACATCAGTTTGACAAGCTACTATGCAAGCACTCGGTACTAAATAATGTCTCAATTTTTTGCAAGCATAATATAAACATAGACATAATTTTTCAATAAATGTATATCTTGTCTCTGCGTCCAATAAGCGGCGGCTCAAATAAGTGATAGCATGCTCTTTTCCTTTGGTCTCTTGAGTTAGAACAGCACCAATAACTCCTTCCTCTGCTGCAATGTAAAATCTGAAGGGTTCCCTATGCTTGGGTGCTTTCATCACCGGAGGAGTGCACAAATAATTCTTGATCATATCAAATGCTTCTTGTTGTTTTGGCCCCCAAGTGAAATCAGCATCATTCTTTAACCGAAGGATAGGAGTAAATGCATCAACTTTCCCTGATAGATTAGCTATGAACCTTCTCAAATAATTGACCTTGCCAAGGAACTTTTGCATATCTCTCTTTCATGCTGGAGCCTCCACTTTATGTATGGCCTCTATCTTTTTGGGATCAATCTCTATGCCATCTTCAAGAATAATGAAACCCAAAAACTTGCTAGCTAATACGCCGAATGCACACTTTAAAGGATTCATCTTCAGTCCATACTTTTTCATTCTTTCGATTTGACCGCGAGCCTCAACACTCATTGGACCGCACACGTCAGTATGTATGATTTCCAATAAGTTGGTTGCTCGCTCCATTGGCTGCTTCGATGCTCAGCTCGTAGAGCTGCAAGAACTCCGTGGGGTCGGGGGTGCCGTCGTAGCGAGAAGGCAGATCCGGCTTGACTTGCCCGGCCAGGCGACGCTACACAGCTCGGGGGTGAAAGCGCGGCAGCCAGCTGTGGTCACCGGGGCCCGCCTTGGGGGTGGAGCTTGGTCCTGATGGGATCTGCGCCCTGCCGCTATAGGTGGCGCGTGGTCTAGCCGCCGCAACCGGTCCTAGCGTGGTGGCACGAGGAGCGGCAGAGCGTTCTCTTGCGATAGAGGGACTTCTTAACAGCTTCTTTCCTCACGCACGGGTGCGGGACGCAGCGGGTCGCGTCGTGGAGCTGTGCGCCTTGGTGCCAGGACGCCGTCTTGGGTCAGAGGTGGTGGAGGCGCTCCATGAGCTACGTCGACCGTAGCTAGCGGAGGGCGAGGCGGAGAGAGGGACGGCGCAGGGGTGCCCCCTGCGGTGCAGACAAGCTCGGCGCTGCGGTCGAGCCAGTCCTCGTAGAGGTCATCGACCGGTCGGTAGCGCAGGAGCTCGTGCTCCATGAGGAGCGCTGCCCGTGTGTCCATGGGCGGGAAACATGCATGGGAAGAAGAACCGGCCGGGGTCAGCGATGGATTGGCGGTGTGGCCGTCCCGCCGCACCAAGGGGTGCAGCGAGGATGCTTGCTGCTCGTTCCCCGCCGGGCCGGTGGCGGCGTTGGCGGCAGGCGACGGGGAACGACGAGGTGGCCCGCCGATGGGAGCCGTCCGAGCGACGCGGGCGGCGAGGGCAGCCCGGCGCTCAACATGAGCACGGCGCGTGTCTACCATGGAGACGACGGAGCAACGGGGCATGGAGAAACAAAAGGAAGCTTCGGCGGACCCCTACCTGGCACGCCAAATGTTGGATCACGGGTTCCAGCAAAACCCTCGAGGTTCGAACACTGGGGTGCACGCGAAGGTTTTCTCCCTATCGAAGCACCCCCTAGCTCGCTAAGATCTCGCGGATGAACTCCACAAACTCGCAACACAAAGACACGAGATTTATACATGTGTTCTGATAGAGCAAGGAATGCACTGCAGGAAAAATAATATGAGAACACAATGTATTCCTTAATGAAATCTAGAAATAATTTCCTCCACGTTAGTGTTGACCATGGCACTAGTACCATTTATCCAAATATAGCAATCCAAATTTCCAAATTAGTCGGCAGCATGTTCAAAACCCCCCACCCTCCCAGATAGAAAAGAGGATTCTGGGAACATACTGTGCGTGCTTTAAAATCCTATGTTAGGATCAGAAGGAACAAGTGTGGTGTCTTGCCGAGGGCACAGAAACTTGCAGGGTCCTCACAATTTGGGCATTGAAATGAAACACACTAGATTCAGTAGGAAGAAAAATGCATCAATGTCGGCAGCTGCCATCCTAGGATTACAAGCGACCAAGGGACTTGGATTTATCGGGGATGGATGAAGAATTCATACCAGGTTCTCCATGAGAAAACCCTATGCAATCACCAAGAGGGGGTTTTCTCTTAACAAGCAGACGAGGGAGAAAGGGATTCAGGCCCAGTGAAATATTGCTGCTTCGTCCGTCTAGCTTACTGCTAAAGCTGAAAACTAGGGTTTTTTGTGATTTGACGCTCATTGGGCATTACTGCGGCGCTACGACCAGGGTGAGTATACCGTGCAGTTGTGCACTCTAATTTGGTGCATGTCACGTGGACCCCATTGCCGGATGCCCCACATATCAGCGAAAGGAAGTTGAAAGGCAGGAGTAATTAGTTACACATAAATATATTTTTGACAGAGAGATACTCCCTCTGTAAAGAAATATAAAAATCTTTATATCACAACTTTATACATAAGAAAAATCAAGGGGGATATATATAACATAATATGGGGGTTTAGCTAAGAATATAATATTCAGACAAGCTCACGGTTCTGGACTTTGGGCCACAGGCCGGTGGGCCTGCATGTTTACGGGTTCATATATTCTAACTTGGCACATTTCATATTGCAAGCGGTCGGTACGATGCTGGTTTTAGATGCTGTCACAAGGCGAATACAGAAAATTGAATAAAGCACGGCAGCTGTTAGAATGAAATCGAACAACAGTTCCTAACTAGCAATCGGAGTTGCAATTCTTTCACAATATCCTACATGATAAATAATACTGTCATACTATTACATCATGCCATATTATTACATCAAAATCTCTTGGAGGATAGATCAGTTCGGCAGTTGCGTGCTGCTACTGAAGAATTTCAAAGTTGATTTCGACCAGCTGTCCTTGCCGAGAAAGTTTGATTTTGACATCATCCCCTACTGCAAGATTTGATTAGGTTTGAAACTTGACCATCCTTTAGCATCAATCATCATGCGACCATCCTTTGTACTTACGGTATAATGAGCAGGTTCATTCACACCAAGGCTGCGCATGGTAAGAGAAACTTGGCAATGGTCGTCCGGATTGTTCAACGACTCCCTTGTTGCTCTAGGAATTCTCTGTTTGCAAACAAGAATACATACACAGACAGTTAGATCAACACAGTGAATCATGTGAAACAACATGTGTGCAAAGAAAAAAGAATAAAGCACTTGGGGCGGCCAATGCTTACCAAGAAGGTGGAGATGTCGCTTTTTGTAAGGACTTTGGTATATGCAGTGCGAACTGCAGCCCAGTCTATTGTTGGTGCAACTGCTGGATCCGTTGCCGCTACATGGGCTGGAGGAGATGCAAGTGCAACTTCAAATGTTGGTGCAGGTGCCGGAGTCGTTGCGACTGGTAGTTCCCCTGCTGCTGCCGGAGATGGTGCTCCTTGTGGAGTTGGTGCCGGTGTCGATGCCCGATCCTCTGGTAGATAATCCTGATCCACTGACGTGGTCGGTGCCCAATCCTCAAGTGGATCAGACTGAGCTGCTTCCGCTATCAGTGCTAGAGCAAGTGCCGCCGGAGAAGGTGCCAGTGCTCAATCCGTTGGTGCAGGTGCTATCGATGTGCTAGACAGCAGCGATCGTCTCACGTCTGCTATGATCAGCTTTCTAACTTGACAAGGCTCCGTGACCTTCATACAGTCTTTTTCTTCATTTCTTTTAAACGTGAGAAGGACTAATTGTGGCGTGTTTGTTAAACCAAATCGCCGTTCATCACAGGGCTTCAAATTATACTCAGACAATAGACTGATCCAATTGTGTCCAGTAATATAAGTGATCACTATAAAAAATACACTTCCGTGATGATACGTGTTTGTCACAGTAGGTCATGTTTCCTGTCATGTATGTACATCAATGACAATTTTATGACAGAATCAAGATAGTCATACATGTGCTGTCGTAGAAGTGTTCCATGACGATAAATCGTGCCTCATAGAAGTGCTTTCGTCTAGGGTGACTGACACGTGGCATCCACCGTAATGGGTCGCCGTTAAGCTATCGAGTTCCGGTTTGGATCCGATAACCCGTTAACAGCCCCGACCAATGGGGATTTTCCACGTGTAAAATTCTCATTCACCGGATAATGCATGTGTCAGCTCATCATTGGGACATATGTCGTTCCTACAATGGACAGAAGACGCCTATGATATGTCAACATGTGGCACAACCCAACAGTGGCCCATTTAAGGTAAAAAGGTCGGGCCAGCTAAAGGCCCATTCACAGCCTGCCATATTTTGGGAAAAATTACGACCCATATCGGATCAGGTCTGTTAGCAGGCCACAGTTCTTTTCGGCCCATTCTAAGCCAGGTTTGTATTTCAGCCTGTTAAATGCCCGTTTACCAGATCGGCCCGATAATAGTTTCGGCCTGTTAGCGGCTCGTGTTGCATCTGGGATGTTGTCGGCCCGGTTTAACTTTAGTCCATTTAACGGCCCATGCAGAAACCGGGCTATTTCTTGTCCGAAGTAACTTTAGGCCTCTTAACGGCCCATAGTCTTCGTGGATAAATTTCAGCCCAACTGGCCTATCGGCCTGTTAATGGCCCGTGTAAAAGTTGGGCCTCATTACAACCGCGTTGAACCCGGCCTCCTTACAACCCATCTGATAATGGCTCGTGACACTTTCGGGCCTATGGCCCGCGTGGATACTGGCCTGCTTAAAGCCCATAATTTATTGGGCCAAATAGGCCCGAGATATATTTTGGCCTGTTAATGGCTCGTCCTATTTGGGACGAACATGGGCCTTTGGCAGTTTTGGCCTGTATTGGCCCGTGAATTTTTCGGCTCAATGCTAGCCCAATCTAGGTTTTAGCCTGTTAAATGCCCACGGTATTTTCTAGCCCAGCTGGCCAGAACTTTACTCGGACTGTTAAGGCGGAAAACTACTATATGTTTAGACCTACTAATGGCCCAAGATGATTATAGGCCCACGTTTTGGCCCATATGAGTAATGGGCTGGCCTGAAGACCGGCAACACTGAGATCCACTGATCCTTCCGTCCTAAATTACAGCATACCTGCCAAGAATAAACTTAGACTATACAGTAAAGAAATTACGACATATTACATCCACTTGGAATCAAAGTTTGCTACCGGTGATAATAAAGCGCAATATGACCGCTGTCGGTGTCAAAACCGACCAATCTCGGGTAGGGGGTCCCAAACTATGCGTCTGAGGATCGAAGGTAACTAAGGACACAGGGAAAACAATGTTTACCCAGGTTCGGGCCCTCTTAATGGAGGTAAAACCCTACATCATGCTTGACTGTATTTGATGAGTATAGGGGTTACAAGAGTCGATCTAGCTCGAGATCATAATTGCTAGAACCCTAGATGTCTATCATATATGAATTCTGATGGTCTCTATGGACTAACCCCTCTGGTTTATATAGACACCAGAAGGGCCTAGGGTTGTACAGAGTCGGTTTATAGAGGAAGGAAACTATAGATCTGGACGCCAATCTTGCCATCCACACAAAGGAGTGTCCTATCCGGACACGAGGGAAGGCCTTCTACCTTGTATCTTCACGGCCCATCAATCTGGCCCATATCATACAGCCCGAACACCCGAGGACCCCTTAATACAGCACTCCCTTAGTAGCCCCAGAACCAGTCTTCAATGATGATATGGTCGGGGCGCAGATTGTCTTCGGCATTGCAAGGCGGGTTCCACCTCCGAATACTTCAAAGGAATCTTCTGAATAAAAGAACTGTATCCGGCTCTGCATGACGACCACAACCCTCAACCATGAGGCAGGGTACCTGACTGCGGACGTCGCGCAGAGGCTCCCTGCTAAGAAGCAAGTCATCCCCGTTCTAGAGCCCGACAAAAGGGTTGTTTTCATCCCCCACTTTCTCTGCGGGCCACAGTTTCCTCTCCACCCCTTTCTCCGTGGCCTCATGTTCCACTATGGGCTAGATTTTCATGATCTAGCCCCAAATTCTTTCCTCCACATCTCAGCGCTTATCGTCGTGCGCGAGGCGCTTCTCCGCATCCCCCACACTTCGGCCTATGGCTCAAGGTCTTCAATGTGAAGCCGAAGGTGGTCGACGGGCAGCACGTGGACTGCGGCAGTGCCATGGTGACCAAGCTCCCCAACACCACTTGGCCCAAAGGGGCCTTCATGGAGACCGTTAAGGGGTATGGTAGCAGGAGTGGTTCTACATCACCGAACCCCGTGGCGCCGCATGGGTGACCACTCCTGAGTTTAGATCCAGACCGCCTATGCGGCTCACGTCGTGGACCAACAAGGGTCTGGACTGCGGGTCGACCGCGGAAGTGATGACGCTGCAAAAGCGCATCAAAAACATGATAAGCAAGAACACCAGCCTCACCAACGTGATTTAGGTGATGCTATTCCACCGGATCCTCCCCTGCCAACGTCGGCCTCTCCATATGTGGGAGTTCAATCCGGAAGGTCCCCAGACCCTGCAGCACTTCTTCGGCACAACGCACGAAGAGATCAGGAAGCTGCTCTTCAAGGCCCAGTATTCGCGGCCGAAGAAGACCAAAGACATCGAGATCGACAGCGCGAATCCGGCTACTCCGGTAAGTGTTTTATTCAAATATACAGTTCGGTCCATAAATCCTTAGGCATAATGAGTGTCTGTCCCTCTCACAGGGCTAGACAATGAAGGCGGAGCGGATCAAGTGTCCAGCTCTGCTGCCTGAAGATTGGGCCACACCCCAGCTCACAAAGATGCTGGTTCCGGCGCCCTATCAGGGGCCGGAGAAGAAGGCCAAGAAGAAGAGTAAGGAGGCCAAGGGCGGCCTCCGCCGTAAAGGTACTTCGGTCACTGTGTCCAGAGAAACCGAAGTCCCCTCCTGCCATGAGGGAGATGAAGACGAAGAGGAGGAGGAGGCGGAAAGTGACTCTCCCCTCAAGGGGAAGAAAAAGAAAAGGGCGGCCTCTACAGACCCGGAGGAGGGGGTGTCCAAGAGGGGGAAGATGACCCTCTCGGATGGTTCGGATTCGGATGCCGAACACATCCCCAAGAGGCTCCCTAGGGTGAAGCCCCTGGCCAAATCTTAAGTGCCAAAGGATTCGTTACAAGTATTCAGTCCTCTATGCTTTTAATATAACATATTATGTTGTGTGTATTTCAGCCCTTCTCGCGACCTCCCCAATCCTTCATTATCTGAGGGGAGCTCTCTCCCACCTCAGATGGCAGAGAGCAAGACGCCTCCACGAGCTTCTCCGCCTACCGCCGCATATGACACCGAGGTGTTGTCCGGAAGGACCTCTCCAGGCTGCGGAGGGGTGAGCGAGGCTGCCACGAGGGCACCCGAGGGTAAGGCCTCGGCTGCTGAGAACATGGGGGTGCAACCCCCATGGAGACTAGCGGCGGGGGCCCTGACTAGTCCGGCCCCCAGCCGAACACTATTCCGGAGACCCATATGGCTCCGGAATCAAGTGAGCAACCCCCTTCGAAGGAGGTGGGAGCATCAACTCAGACGGCGACCTCCACTAATACAGAGGCGACGAATACTCTGGTGGGAGCACTACAACGTGCCGCCATCACGGAGGAGCACCGCACCCTGATGGGTGCAGTGGTTGAGAATGTTAAGTCTTCAAAGAGAGGGATGAACGAAGCCTTCACCAGCCTGCTAATAGGCTTCGACGTATGCGACGTAATACTCATGGACACTTTTCATATGAAGGAGATGTGCCTGTGTATAGATAGTAGCCCGTAAGACTCTGTTTGGATTTGAAAAAAGCTGAACAAAGGATCGAGTAGCAATCGCAGGAGGTGACGTACTTGTCTATTGGATAACAGGCCTCCCTATTGGCGGCTACCGCCCAGGACGCTGAAGTTTATGAACTCAATCGGAAGCTGAAGTTGACTGATGATGAGATCGACCGCATTAACAAGCGGTTCGATGAGGCGCAAGGTATGTGTGTACTTTTAGAAGAGTTTAATCATATATCTGAAGTCTTTCCCTAATAATAAAGCACGGGTTGAGTCCGTCGGGTTCACCTTCGCGGCGTTTTTATATAGAAGCCCCTCTGTTTTTTGAGAATTCAACGCACAGTCCCCTTTTAAGTGGATCTGAGAAAACGTTTCGTTTTTGCACAAAACATCATGTTGTTTAAAGTATTCAACCCGCGCCCCCTGCAGAAAATAACCCATCTACCGTACGACCCATGACCCCCAATCCCGTCGGCACCTCCAGCGCGCCGCCGCCCCCTACTACGTCGTCACACGCCACCGAACTCCACCTCACCGTCGCGCCGCCAGACTCCTCCTCGCTGTCGCGCTGCCAGAACCCACCCAGCCGTCGCGCAAGGGCGGTTCCGGAGCACGAGCCAGCATAGAGGGGGCCGGGACCAGAAGCAGGATGCGAAAGTTGGAGCGTCGCACGGCACCTTGCGGCGTTCGTGTTCCTCATAGTCGCCTCACTCCTCCATGGCCTACCTGCGAGAGCCCACGCTGGAGGATGACCCTGACCATGGCGTAGAGTCCAGCCGACGGTATCCGACATGGTAGTCTTCTCGAAGGAGCCGTGGTCCATGCCGACAAGCAGAGGCCCACCGTCGCGAGTCCTCCTCCCATTGCTATCCTCCACATCCCCGATGAATAGGATCCAGAGAAGCACAGTGCATTCTTCCTCCCTTATGTCTATGCGGATTATGAATAGATGATGTGATTGCTTTGTTATTTTATTCAATTAATGGCAAAATTGATGAGGTAATTGGAAGAATCGAGCAGCAATTTTATTACAGAACTCGCCATTGATTTGGTCATCTCTGTCACTAGCAAGTTGCATAAGAAAGATTGTGGAGTTGTAGAGGTGTGAATGAAAAAGTTAGTCTGGGAGATAGTTATAGTGATCCGTAAATTATAGAGCGGATCCAGGTGAAATTTCCTGCGCATTGAAAGTCATATTGCTCTAATTTGGAGCATTAGCTACTCACTCCTCGAGGCAAAGGAAGGGTGTGATGACAAGGGCTGGTTGTTTTTTAACTCAGTTGAATCATCTTTCTTGATAGGTAGTCTAAGACAAATTACCCTATTGCCTGGAGGTAAAGCAGTCTACTATGGCTTAACCAAAGCAGAGTGGCCTTACAGTTTCAGCTCGCACCATGGTTCTTGGGAAGCACTAGGGAGGCAGCAAGCTGACACAGTGCCATTAAGATTTGTATTTATCAGTTTGTAATCTATGTCTTCAGATCATTTTGTTTTTACATGCAAATCATATACATAGGAGTACAGTTTATAGTTAAAGCATAATTTTGATGCAAATCTATGGTAGCCATCGTCATTCAGCCAGCGAAGAGCTACACTACCTGAAGCCCCTCGATTGATAACATATACGTGAGTACTCTAAACCTCGGAAATTGCCTGGTCTATTCTTCAGCAATTAATAGAAGATACATTAATGTTTTCTTCGTTTCTGGAGATGAGCCTACATTTTTATATTCTAACGTAGATGTTCATGAGAACATGAAAAGCACCATCAATTGTAACACATATTTTCAGTTTTACTGATTTGTCTGCAAGATGAATTTGTGCATTATCAATACAAGAAATTGGGGTACTATTTGGGAAAGCCACTGTTGAGATGTTTCCCCAAATGACAGGATACAACCACCATAATTTTTATCCTCTGCATTAGTTTCAGTTTATTGCAATATTTTTAGACATTTTCCTATAGTAAAGGTAAGTACAGGTGATCCCTTTTAATTAGTGCAAGTTTTTTTCTGTAAATGGTAGAAATGTATTTCTTCTGATATTATGTATTAGAGCAATCCATGTTTTGTTCTTGGCACTATACAAGTGCATCTCCTCTTTAACTGTAATAGCTAGATGCTCTTAATTTTCTTATGAGTCTGATGAATCAGTGTAATTATATGATTATTGGAGCCCACATATAATTCTCAACAATGCAGTATGTGCTACTCTTTTCCGTTTGTGATAGACAATAGTAGAAAGAAATCTGGTCCGAAAGTATGTGGTGTACAGTTCATAAAAAACTAATTACCCTATCACCATTATGGTAGGATCAAATTCATTGCCTAGATGCACTAGCATGGCCTTAGTGACGGCGCTGGAGCTACCACTGCTTGCGCCTCTAGCCACGCCAGCCGTGATGTTCTACATGCTGATCAACGTGATGTTGTCAGCCACCCAGATTTTCTGCAGTTAGCTCGGCAACTTCCAGCCCCCACCGCCTTTCTTGTCAGCCACTACACCCAGGTTTTCGTCTATGCCTCATTGGATGCATTTCCATCGTATATAATGTTAGATATACACAATTATAGGTACATATATGATCTTCCACCTCGGCTCATGTACTGATAAGATTTGTGTTGATACATGATTCTCAACAAACTATACTACCAAACTTTTTCACGAAAAGTGTAGTACCAGTTGGTGTGATATCTTGTCCTCAGCACCGCCCCCGATGGAATGACCATGACCATGTTGTTTCCTGGAGTCCTTTCTCATGATGATGTCGCTATTATTCATCCCACAGTTTATGCAGTGGAGCGTCAAAGACCTCAGTGTGTTACAGGAGATGACCATGAAGATCGGCAAGAAAGATGTAGGTGGTGTGCTTGAATTCTTCTAGTATTTTTGAACGAGCGATTGATTTTTTTCCCGCTATTTCATGTCATCAATTTGTGTTGCATTGCATAGGTGTCATACATGTTGATCAAGGAAGGTGCGGCACTGTGATGTGCGTTGAAACACAAGCATGGCCAGCAATCGACGCCCACCATCCATGTGCCTTGCAAGCAGCAATTTTTCACATTCTTGATGATATTTGTCAGTGCCCTCTTCTCATCTATCTCGACAATCTCGGTATCCAGGCAAGGTATGTCTATGTCAGTTGAACTATGACTCGAGTTACAACAATTCCAAGCTTTTTTCTATATCTGCAAATTGGGTGGACTATGGTATGAGTCAGTTTATAAGCAAACATGGTGTACATGAATCTTTGTTGGTGTGAACTGTCAAAGGCATTTCCTGCTGTTGCTACCTCTGTTTCATCTTCTAAATCTAGAGTCTAGACTTGGATATTATGTAGAAACAATTTTCTCATGAGAAAAGTATGGCTGAGAGTAATATTGGATGTATGCATAATATTGGGACAATATATTTACCATCCATTATCCCAGAAGGGAAAAACATATAGATAATACTAAACTACCATAAAAAATATGTGAGGGCTTAGATCATCGTTGAGGTCCAATTTGTATCTTTATTATCATCCCAATAAAACATGGTTTTGCTAATTGACTGTATCTTATTTCACAAATGTTTGCAATGGTAAAGGAAGTGCATAGTGCCAATGTCGTACCTCATCTATTCTATATGTATTGCATCTTCTCTTTATTTTGAATAGATGGGTTTATTTTGATTTATGAACTAGCAGTTAACTTTGTTTGTTTCTGTTTCAAACTACACAGTGCCTTGCAAAATTCCTGGACACTGTTTCCTCTTGAAACTATCCTAACTATGCCATGATCACTGTCGAACATCGCTCGGCAGACTTCTCTGTTTACAAACTCTATTTTTTCTAGGTTTTCTTGTGAAAATTGATGATACCCCAATGTAGAGCCTTACATGTTCAGTTTAGGTAATGTGCCTTCTGATATTGTTTCCTTGAAATAACAACTATAGCCGTGTTGTTGGTTGAAAGATTTCAGACGATAACCTAAATGTAGGCATTGAACACAAGAAGGTGAGGATACGATAATGGCCCAAGGTCGTGCCAAGAAATCTGAAAATACTATGGAACAAAATAATAATCTGGCAATGGCCCAAGAGAGCTGTTAGTTCTTGGATTTTTACGCGCTCATGTTAATACTTAACTGCTACAATTTTTGTTGTTCTTCTCATTATATGTACCTAATAATGATTTAGTTCATTTCTGGATTCTTGGACTAAATTACGCTGCCTACTTTCTGTAGCTTACAGCCTTCCGCTTCGTAAGGAATTGGAGCAGTACACTCCCATTTGTTAATTGTTATGCCTGGTGTATGCCTGTACGAGTACTCAATGTTGTTGTCTGATCTCTGTACATTTGTTTGAGCGCCACACGATCTCATGAAAGATTTGTATTGGTCATCTTAGTCCAAATTGATAATGTTGTGTTCTTTTCATACGACCTAGAGTAGATATGGTTCCACTATCGAAGGATACGGAACGACACAGACCAGTAGCATCGTGGCATAAAACCAAAAAAAAAAGATAGTCTAGAACAAAGGTTCAACCAGCTCAGACTGAAAACGTTGTGTACTCCACACTTCAGTACACTTACAATTCTCAAGTTTTTTCTATGCGTGTCAATGGCAGCAACCATTCTGCTGCGCAACAAGAGAATCTATCTGTATAAAGTTTAAGACCTAAGTCCTGAAATTCCTGGCAGGAACAGAAAACTTAGGGCCTGTTCGGACCTCCTCCAACTTCACAAAACTCCCCAAATCTAGCTTCTCTTCTTGGCTTCTCACTCCATGCAACGATTTCGTTCCGTTCGGCAACTAAATCAGCTTCCCATCGCGATTTTGGGCTTGGAGCAGTTGCTGGACTGTGTAGGACCAAGATGCCTGTCGAGGGGAGATATTCCTAGCGATGCCTGGCTATCGTGGGTTGAATCATTTTCTTTTGCATGGCTGAGCGAACCGTTATCTTTGGCGGTGGCATTTCAGCTGTAATATAGGGGAACTTGAGATTCTGATTTTTGTGGAGCTGGGTCTTCCTCGCTCCAGATTTTTACACTACAATCGATAGATAATTCTCGAAGCTAGCTTCTTGGGGATATTTCGTTCGGCTCAGCTCCGCTCCAGAATTTGCTGAAGCATGGAGCTGGAGGAGATCCAAACACGCCCTTAGTATACATTTTCATGCTTTTATTTTCTAATATAAATAAATGGTTTGCAAAGAAGTGTTCAGTGACTTACCTAACTTTAGTGAGCCGATGCAGCGTTTGAGTGGAATTTACAGTTGCACTATTACATGATCTGATTACAAAGAGAATAAAGAGGAGGGAATGGCAAATGAAGGAGTGAGCCGATTAGAAGGGTGCTGAGTATGGTGCATACATGTCAGCGATGGTAGTTAGAACTTGATGCTGAGTGCTGATGGCGTGGTTACGAGTTTGGAATTCGAAGTGTGGGCGTGGGAGGGTTACGAATGACACATGCCATTGATGATGATAATGCGCTTTGACTGGAGAGACACAGACAATGGATAAAGGAAGAAGTAGAAGGGTGATTGGTGCCAAAGCACTAGAGGATAATGTCCTCATGAAATTTGATTAAAAAATGTTGCATAGTGGCACGTGGAGTAGGTTATATTTTATTTTTTGCCCGGTGCAACGCACGGGCATTTGTACTAGTAATATTAAAATTCAGACTGTAACTCATGTACTGCTGTGATTATGGGTGAAGGTAGCGCGGTCAAAGTCGAGTCCCTTCCCAAGCCAAGGAGGAGGCGAAAGTGAGCAAAGCAGCTGTAGATAAAGCGGCTGCGAATTTAAAGACCGAATAGGTCACCCGCCGCCAGCACGAAAAGAGGGTAGCTAAAGTGGAGCAGGAGTTGAAAGACGCCATCAGCAAATGCGAGACTTTGGAGGAGAAGACTTCGTCCCAAGCGGTCGAACTCGCCAAAGCCCTCAATGAGGCCAAGGAGGCGCAGACCGAGTCCCGGGCGGTTCGGGAGGAGATCCGGCAGGCCGAAAAGATAGCGGCTGGTAAGCCATTTCTTTTGCAGAGTGTTTTGGCGGTCAAAGATATGCCTTGCTCAATCAACTGTGGAGTTCTCCAGACACCTTCGCGGACTTCCGAAGAGTGCTGCCGACGCCACGCAGTTCTTCCGGGCCCAGGAGAGGAACACCATGAAGAAGCTTTTCTGGTCACAGTTCCTGGCGCCGAAGTGTTCGACGCTATTGAACAACCAGATGATGCAGCTGGCGGAGCTACATAGGATGTCCGGCTTGGCCATGAAAGACGTCATAGTCCGGCTGTGGCCAACTGAACCCATTCCTAGCAGCTACTTTGGCCTGGTGAAGCGACTCGCCGACGCACTGACCCAAGTCGAAGTTGTAAAGCGCTCGTTGTGCATAGAGGGTGCATGGATGGCCTTTGCCCGTGTCAAGATGCACTGGGCGAAGATGAAGGCCACCGTCGTGGTGACCGAGGGCCCACCCGAAGGCAAGGACCACCGCAAGCCGGAGCGATATTTTGACGATGTCCTTGAGGGTGCCCTAATAGTAGAGGGCCAATGCTCAAAGGACATCATGTTTGAGTGAATGTATCCGGGTTGTCCAGACTTTGTTTTATGAACCAAGGTTTTGTAATATATTTATGCCTTCATCTGAAATTATTTTCCTCCTGTGCGGCTGTTTTAATTCTAGAAGTTTGGCAGTCGTCGGCTTTAGCCCCCACATAGATACTACGGGGGTCTTCAGGGTAGCGCACGATCACACTTGACCCAATGTCTTGGTTCGTAAAGGAGGTGTCTGCGTGGTGAACCAGGCAATCAGATTATGTGGCTTTATTACTTTCACTTAGCCATAGGAGTTTGACGATGGGACTAAGAACTAGCCCCTAGAGCATATGCGGCTATCCGAACTGGGATGCCTTAGGCATGTGACTGGACGAATGCCAGTCCTTCGTATAATATAGAAGAAATCACAAGAGATTTATAGCAAGTTGCCGAATCTTTGACCAGCTCTCGCCGTACCATGACAGCCAATTTTCGCCTTTTTCTACTGAGGTGTTTGACCGGACGAACCGGAAACACAATCGAAATAGTTCTCCCTTTACTACCCTATCCAAACAAGCGGAACGTAAGGTAGTAATCATAGGAGCCGGGCAACCCAACTGTTGACCAAAGACATGATCCGGAGCTGATGCATATAATGCCAAATTTGGGAAGCCGAAATATATTATAGAAGTGTTCAGACTTTTTGGAAATATGTGTGGCCGAATAGAGCCCCTGACATTTAAGCCGTACCGAAGTATATATGGCAATCTGACGCAAAGAAGGAATGCAAATTTTATGAAATAAACTAATACTGGATAGGGGTTGGTTAAAAACTATTTCCATCATAATCTGATTGATACGTGAAAACGTGCTATTACAGATAATGCCATAAAGATCAAGGCTATTTTACATGCCGAGAGTTTGTACACAAGGGGAAGCTGTATACAGGGCCGAAAAAAGGAAAAAGGTATTCTTGAAGATTCCCATGACGCCCTACCGCACGTCTACGCCGCTATTGCCTTGGTGCAAGATCCTTTGAGAGGAGCAATCGGCAATCGTTTGTATAGAAGGGGCCTGGGAAAGGGCCATTGTACGACCGTGAAGTTATTAGGTTTTAACGAACCGGTAATATCAGAAGAAGAAAAAAGGGAAGGAAAAAGGTTTAAGGTCCAAATAGGGTCGAGCCGCACTATGAACCTTGTCTGCATTGTGCCTCCGTCGTTGCCCAAGGTATTTTAAGTGCGTAGTTATGCACACGCGGTATATATGTCGCGGTTAGATGGAGCGATTGACGGAGGCAGAGCTGCTAGTCCATTGCTGGACTGACCAAGCTATCGTTCTGCAGAGTAGGCCGGACTCGTTTGAGGGTGTTTGGAGGCTTGATGGCCGATGAAGTGTTTGGCTTGATGAGGCTGCTCTGTACCTCGGCTACAAGGGCCGCGATGTGCTCCTTAGTACGGAGGGAGCGCTCCAAATTTCCATTGACTGTGATAACGCCACGTGGTCTAGGCATTTTGAGCTTTAAGTAAGCATAATGCGGGACTGCATTGAACCGGGCGAAGGAGGTATGTCCGAGCAGTGCGTGATAACCATTGCGGAAGGGGACGATGTCGAAGATCAAGTCTTCGCTTCGGAAGCCGTCCGGCGAGCCAAAGACTACTTCCAATGTTAATGAACCCATGCAGTGGGCTTCGACGCCGGGTATCACTTCTTTAAAGGTGGTGTTACTAGGCTTGATTATTGATGGGTCAATACCCATTTTACGAATAGTATCTTGATAAATCAAGTTAAGGCTGCTGCCGCCGTCCATAAGGACTCGAGTGAGATGGAATCCATCGATGATTGGATCGAGGACCAGAGCTGCCGAACACCCATGATGGATACTCGTCGGGTGGTCCTTGCGATCGAAGGTGATCGGAAAAGCCGACCACTGGTTGGATTTAGGGGCGACGGGCTCTACGGCGTAGACGTGCCTTAGTGCGCGCTTGCGCTCCCTCTTGGGGATATGCGTGGCATATTTCATGTTCACTGTTTTCACCTCAGGGGGAAATTTCTTTTGTCCCCCTGTGTTTGTTGGGCGAGGCTCATCATAGTCCTCGCTTGGTGGCCCTTTCCCCTTAGGTTCGGTAATTAACTTACCGGCCTGTTTGAAAACCCAACCATTCCTGTTGGAGTGATTTGCAGGATTGTCGGGGGTGCCAAGAATCTGGCAAGGCCGATCGAGTATTTTGACCAAATTTGATGGACCGTCTTTATTTCCTTTGAATGGCTTCTTCCGCTATCCGGATTTAGAGCCGCTGAATCCAGCGTTAACCGTTGTCTCTTCAGTTTCTTCATTGTTGTTTCGACGCTTAAGCTTGTTATGTCGCGGCCGTCCGTTGCCATCCCTGACTTCGAAGCTGCCGGGGTGATACGTCTCCAACGTATCTATAATTTATGAAGTATTCATGTCAATATATTATCATTCTTGGACATTTTACAATCATTTTATAGCAACTTTATATCATTTTTTTGGACTAACCTATTGACCCAGTGCACAGTGCTAGTTGCTGTTTTTTGCCTTTTTTACATCGCAGAAAATCAATATCAAACGGAGTCCAAACACTATGAAACTTTTTGAGGATTTTTTATGGGCCAAGAGACTCTTCATGGGCCACAACAACACCTGGGGGGTGCCCCGAGGGGGCACAACCCACTAGGGCCTCCCATACCCCTTTTTTGCACTATCAATTCCCAAATATTCCTAAACCCCTCAGAGTTAACCTTGATCGGAAGTTCCACCGCCACAAGGCTGTGTAGCCACCGAAAACCAATCTAGACCCCTTCCGGCACCCTGCCGGAGGGGGGAATCATCTTCGGTGGCCATCTTCATCATCCCGGCGGCCACCACGATGAGGAAGGAGTAGTCCACCCTCGGGGTTGAGGGTTTGTACTAGTAGCTATGTGTTTAATCTCTCCATCGTGATCTATATCATGGGCTTTGTTAATATAGTTGGATCATATGATGTTTCTCCCCTCTATACTCTTGTTGTGATGGATTGAATCTTTACCCTTTGAAGTTTTGTCATGTTGGATTGAATGTTCAGATTTTAGAACACATTATGTATGTCTGGTGGTATGAATACTTGAGGTGACAATGGGGTATCGTATTGATTCACTTGATATATATTATGGCACTCAACTTGCGAATTCCCGTG
Source organism: Triticum urartu (assembly GCF_056163025.1). Lineage (NCBI taxonomy): Eukaryota > Viridiplantae > Streptophyta > Magnoliopsida > Poales > Poaceae > Triticum > Triticum urartu. Next base: position 170,459,252 of record NC_141873.1, on the reverse strand, counting down.
GTGATATTTGGGTAATCTATGCATAGGGGTTGATGAATGTTTTTATCATCTTTTCTCCGATAAAACCTTTGGGGTCTCTTTATAGTTCTTTGTGTGGATTGAGTATTATGAATATGCATATGCTTTGGTGTTATTCTAGTACGAACTCTAGGATAGATCGAACAGAAAAAATAGCTTTGCGTTATTTTAGTACGAACTCTTGAATAGATCTAGCGGAAATAATAGCTTTGAGGTGATCTCGTACCCTACAAACAATTTCTATCTTTTGTTCTCCGCTAGTAGGAACTCGGGTGTGATTCTTTGTTGCACTTTGAGGGATAATTATATGATCCAACTATGTTAGCACTGTTAAGAGATTGCACTAGCGAAAGTACGAACCCTATGCCTCATTTTTAAGCATTGCAATACCGTTTTTGTCATCATTTACTATTTTCTACCTTTCCGTGTTTATTTACTCAGATTATAAAAATATATTTCTACCATCCATATTATACTTTTATCACCATATCTTCGCCGAACTAGTGCACCTATATAATTTGCCATTGTATTGGGTGTGTTAGGGACACAAGAGATTTCTTGTATTTGGTTGCAGGGTCATTTGAAAGAGACCAGCTCCATCCTACACCTCTCACGGATTGATAAACCTTAGGTCATCCATTTGAGGGAAAATTGCTACTGTCCAACAAAACTCTGCGCTTGGAGGCCCAACACGCGTCTACAAGAATAAAGTTGCATAGTAGACATCAAGTTCTTTTCTGGCGCCGTTGCCGGGGAGGTGAGTGCTTGAAGGTATATCTTTAGATCTTGTAATTGAATCTTTTACTTTCTTGTTATATCACTAGTTTCGTTTATAAAAGAAAACTACATAAAAAATGGAATTGAGGTTGCATCATATTATGACCATCTTTATAATATCTTTCTTGAAAATGATGGTTCGGAAAATTGTGCTCAATTGTTAGAACAAGAAGTCAATAAAATGTTTGGCACACAATATTTGAATGATGAGCATGATTGCAATGTTGTTAGTATGAATTCTTTGAATATCCAAAATGCTAATGATGATTTCACAAGTCATGAAAAAAATGTTTCTTATAAGCATGTCAATTTTTGGGGAGTGAATTGGGAATGCATATGCACACCAAAATGGGAAGATAGATTTTGTAAGGAGCATAAATATCTAGAAATGAAAAAGCTGCAAGAGAGGCTAGATGATTGTGCAGAAAGATGTAATTTTTTCGCCATCCTTGTGAACTTTGCAATGAACGTGGTCATTTAAATCTCCAATGCAAATTGTTTCATGATCAAATCGTTTCCAAAAATTGTGATAACTTGATTTCCCTTGAGCATCATAAAGCGCCTAGTCTTCTTTTGGGGTATGAAGAAATGAAACATATAACTAAGGGTTTTCCAAATCCCGAGAGATTTGTTGATTTTGATCTAGAGGAAATTTATATGTTTTCTATGGTAGATTGCATTGAGAATCCTTATATTGCCAACTATCTAAAGACAAGAAAACAAATAGAATATGAAGAGAGTACTAATGAAAGGGAACATGTTTCCCAATACCCTCCTAGTGTTTATTATGATGAATCAGGTAACAAGGAGGAGCTTCTTATCAAATCAATCTCTTCAACACGAAGCTTGAAAAAATTAATAAAACCCACACATGGTGTGGTGAAGAAGAAGAAAAGAAGAAAGAATAGAGGTAAAAAGGTATATCTCCCAAATAATGTTGCTCCCATCACCATCGTGCCTCATGAAACTGAATCAAATATGTTAATGGAGGATGATGATATTGAGCATGATTTTGTGATACCTACTACTTTATGTAATGATTATGATTGGGAATACAACGATATCCCTTATGATCTTGAAAATCTTTTTAGCACTTGCTTGGAAGAATACAATAATAATGTTTGCTATACTATTGGTGCCATTCATGCTATTGATAAGAATGATTGTGATGATATGCAAAACTACAAGCTTGGGGATGCTATGTTTAATGAGTATGATATGTTTCAAGATTTATTTGCTAGAAATAATGCTTGTGCTAAGCTTGGGGATGCTTTGCTTAATGAATATGATCCTTTGATCCCTTCTACTTTCGATAAGAAAATTTATTATGATGATAGCATGCCTCCTATTTATGATGATTACATTGATGAAAGTGGGTTTGGAAGAGTGTCAAATTTAGGTAGTGGTGATCCCACTATTTTGGAGGGTGTTTAATCTTATTACAATATTGATGAAAGTGGATTTGGAGAGGTCATGACTTTATTTAGTGATACATCCACTATTTTGGAAGAGGTTTCAATTGACTATGACAATAAAGTTGCTATCTATGATGATTATTATGATGAGATGTATGCCATAAAGAGTGATAAGTTTTCTTTGCTTGTGAATCATGAATTTTTTTGGAAGAGGTTCAAATTTTTCAGAATTTGTGGAGTAGCAGAAGTATGGTTTGAGTACAGATTACTACAGACCGTTCTGTTTTTGATAGATTCTGTTTTCAATGCATAGTTTGCTTTTTTCTAGTTTCTATGGTTTATATTGCTCAATATAAATTGTATACATGATATTCTACAGTAAGCATTGTGTGAGAAAAATTATGAATCTTGTCATTGACAGTACCAAAGTGGAATGGTTTGCTCTTTATTATACTAACCTATCTCACAAAGTTTCGTTAAGTTCTGTGTGATTGAAGTTTTCAAGTTTTGGGTGAGATATGGATATGAGGAGAATAAGGAGTGACAAGAACCTAAGCTTGGGCTGCCCAAGGCACCCCCAAGGAAATATTCAAGGAAGATCCAAGCAACATTATCAACCTCACTTGGAGCTATGTTTTCTTTTGTCACATGATATGTGTTTTTCTTGGAGCGTCAATGTATTTTGTTAGAATTTACTTTCTGTTATTTAGAATAATGTTTTGCATCTTTTATTTAAATAAAATTGGCAATGATAGCCTTTGCCATGCTTATTTTGTAAGCATACATGTTGCTGTTTGAAAATAGAAAGTTTACCGCTATTTCCAAAATTCCCTAGAAAAGTCGGAATGTGATAAAATGTTGAGACTTTTTGAAAAATGATCTATGATAAATTTTCTACAGTGTGGTAAATTTTCATAACTTTTGGAGTTAGGGAAGTATTGATACTCTTGCATTCTTTACAGACTGTACTGTTTTAGCGGATTGCTGTTATGTTTGCATTGTTTGCATATGTTTCTTGTTTAATGATTATATTTGAGGATAGGAGTATTAAATATGCAGAGGCCTCTAGTATGAAATGTTGAACCATAATTTTAGTGATTTGCTACAGTATAGAATGATAAGGTTTTTGCATTGGTTTATACTAACTGATCTCACGAGTTCTTGTTGAGTTTTGTGTGGATGAAGCTTTTGAGATTTAGGAAAACCGTGATATGAGAGGAATTAAGGAGACTTAAAAGCTCAAGACTAGGGATTCCCAAGGCATACCAAGATAATATTCAAGATGTCTCAAGCATCTAAGCTTGGGGATGCCCCGGTAGGTATCTCACCTTTCTTCTTCAACAATTATCGGTTAGTATCGGTTGAGCCGAAGTTTTTGCTTCTTCACATGATGTGTGCTATCCTTGGATTGTAAAGTTTTTTTCTTGCTGTTTTAGTAAAGTACTTAGATCTGAAAGTTTTAAATAAAATATAGTCCTCAAATATTTGCCAACGAGGCTAAGTAAGCGGCATTCACATCCCGTCAACGAAGCTCTTTTCTATGTCATTTACTCTTGTGCTTCACTTATATCCTATGAGTAAATTGTTGAATAAATTGAATGTCATGAAGTTGAAATCATATCATGCCTAGTGGTAGCTTCACATTGGGTTTAGAAAGTGAAATCTTTTGAGGCTTGACAATCACAATATTGGTCATCCAAGCAATTCACGAATAATTAGTATAAGGAAGAGAACTTTCACATATAAATACACTATCATGGAAATCTTTTGTGATTGTGATCCCCCATCAAAATATTATATGCCAAAATTGTTGACGTTGGACAAGGAAGGTTCATATTCACATAGAAGTTATATTGTCATAGATCCTTCAACATGTGGTGCTTTCCCCCCATCTTTGCTAGCCAAAAATTCCGCACCAAGTAGAGATACTACTTGTGCATCCAAAAACCCGTAAACCCAAATCTTATTTTCAAGAGTCCACCATACCTACCTAAGGATTGAGCAAGATCCTTCAAGTAAGTTGTCATCCGTGCAATAGGGCAATAAAATTGCTTCTAAAAGTGTAAGATCATTTAGTGTAAGAGAAAATTGAGCATTGTACAAACTTGTGATGGTAAAGCAATAAAAGCGACAAACTACATAATAAAGGTTGCTATCACAAGGGGCAATATAACGTGACGTTCTTTTGCACTAAGGGATTGAGCATACAAATAAATAAGCGCATGGCAACCTCTTCTTCCCTCTACGAAGGGCCTATCTTTTACTTTTATGTATTTACTTTTATGCAAGAGTCAAAGTTGTTCTCTCTATTCCTTTTTATTTTCTCTTTTGGTAAGCATCATGTGGTGAGGAAAGATCTAGGCACATATGTACAGTTGAATATGGGTAGCATGAGTTATTATTCTTGACATCACCCTTGAGGTGAATACGTTGGGAGGCAAACAATAAGTCCCTATCTTTATATGTGTCCATTAGAAACATTTTGCTCATGTGTATGCGGTGAGTGTTAGCAATCATAGAAGGCTATATGATGGTTGAGTATGTGGAGCTCTTACTTAAACTCTGTTGAATAAGTTGAATTGCAATTGCTTGGTGACTAAGAACATAGGTTGTTGGGTTACAAGAGAATTCATTGTTTGGACCTTAACATGTGAATTGGTTGCCACTATAACATGAGACGTTTTATAAGAAAGAATTGTTGTTATGATGCTAGGAAAAGTGATTGAAATTATCATTAATCAAACTTATGCACTTTGCTTGCATTCACACTTCATAAATTATTTCTTTTATCATTTACCTACTCGAGGACGAGTAGGAATTAAGCTTGGGGACGCTGATACGTCTACAACATATCTACAATTTATGAAGTATTCATGCCAATATATTATCATTCTTGGACGTTTTACAATCATTTTATAGCAACTTTATATCATTTTTTGGGACTAACCTATTAACCCAGTGCCCAGTGCCAGTTGTTGTTTTTTGCCTGTTTTTTACATCGCAGAAAATCAATATCAAATGGAGTCCAAACACCACGAAACTTTTTGTGGATTTTTTATGGGCCAGGGGACTCCCAATGGGCCAGAATAGCACAAGGGGGTGCCTCAAGGGGGCACAATCCACTAGGGTGCGCTAGGGCCCCCTGGCACGCCCAGGTGGGTTGTGCCCACCTCGGTGGCCTCCCGTATCCCTTCTTTGCATTATAAATTCCCAAATATTCCGAAACCCCTCGGGGTTAACCTATATCAGAAGTTCCACCGCCGCAAAGCTCTGTAGCCACCGAAAACCAATCTAGACCCATTCCAGCACCCTGCCGGGGGGGGGGAATCATCTTCGGTGGCCATCCTCATCACCCTGGCAGACACCACGATGAGGAGGGAGTAGTCCACCCTCGGGGCTGAGGGTTTGTACCAGTAGCTATGTGTTTAATCTCTCTCTCTCATGATCTATATCGTGGGATTTGTTAATATAGTTGGATCATATGATGTTTCTCCCCTCTATAATCTTGTTGTGATGAATTGAATCTTTACCCTTTGAAGTTTTGTCATGTCGGATTGAATGTTCAGATTTGAGAACACATGATGTATGTCTTGCAGTATGAATACTTGAGGTGACAATGGGATATCGTATTGATTCGCTTGATATACGTTATGGCACTCAACTTGCGGATTCCCGTGGTGATATTGGGGTAATCTATGCATAGGGGTTGATGCACTTTTTTATTATCTTTTCTCCGATAGAAACTTTGGGGTCTCTTGGTAGTTCTTTGTGTGGATTGAGTATTATGAATATGAATATGCTTTGGTGTTATTCTAGTACGAACTCTAGGATAGATCACACGAAGAAATAGCTTTGTGTTATTTTACTACGAACTCTTGAATAGATCGAGTGGAAAGAATAGCTTTGAGGTGGTCTCGTACCCTAGAAACAATTTCTATATTTTGTTCTCCGCTAATAGGAACTCGGGAGTGATTCTTTGTTGCACTTTGAGGGATAATTATATGATCCAACTATGTTAGCACTATTGAGAGATTGCACTAGCGAAAGTACGGACCCTAGGCCTTATTTTTAAGCATTGCAATACCATTTTTGTGCCTGTTTACTATTTGCTACCTTGTTGTGTTTATTTATTCAGATTATAAAATTATATTTCTATCATCCATATTACACATTTATCACCATCTCTTCACTGAACTAGTGCACCTATACAATTTTCCATTGTATTGGGTGTGTTGGGGACACAAGAGATTTCTTGTATTTGGTTGCAGGGTCGTTTGAGAGAGACCATCTCCATCCTACACCTCTCACGGATTGAGAAACCTTAGATCATCCACTTGAGAGAAAATTGCTACTGTCCAACAAAACTCTGCGCTTGGAGGCCCAACACGTGTCTACAAGAATAAAGTTGTGTAGTAGACATCACGGGGTCGCTGGTACTGTTGCTTCTACGAGCTAACCAGATGCCTTCTCCCGCGCAGAAGCGGGTCATGAGTGCGATAAGAGCTGCCATAGACTTCGGCTTTTCTTGCCGAGGTGTCGGGCAAGCCATTCGTCGCAGACGCTATGTTTAAAGGCCAGTAGGGCTTCAGCATCCGGACAGTCGATGATTTGGTTCTTCTTAGTTAAGAACTGAGTCCAGAGTTTCTGGGCTGACTCTCCGGGTTGCTGGACTATGTGACTAAGGTCATCGTCGTCTGGTGGCCGGACATAAGTACCTTGGAAGTTGTCTCGGAATGCATCCACCAAATCTTCCCAGCTGCCAATAGAGTTCTCTAGGAGGCTGTTTAGCCAGTGCCGTGTTGGTCCTTTTAGCTTTAGGGGGAGGTATTTAATGGCGTGGAGATCGTCTCCGCGAGCCATGTTATTATGGAGAAGAAAATATTCAATCCATACCGCGGGATCTGTCGTTCCATCGTATGCTTCAATGTTTACGGGTTTAAACCATTCTGGAAACTGGTGCTGCATTACCTCATCGGTAAAGCATAAGGGGTGTGAGGCACCTCTGTATTAGGCGACGTCATGACGGAGTTCAGACGACAGCCGTGTTCGGTTTTCAGCTCGGGTGAGGTTATGCTTATCGCGTCAGGCTTGATAGTCATCTCGCGTTGGAGCACGCCCCCTTGATCCATAGATTGATCTGGTCTGACCGGCTCTATTGTCCAGGTCCTGGCGTAAGTCGTAGGTGTAGCCCGAAGCCGCTACCTCCTTGCCTCGACGGCGAGGTGGTGCGGGTTGGTTTTTGACATAAGCATCCATTTTGTCTCGCCCACATGGTGGTTGGTCTGGTTAATCAGCATAATTATATCTTGACGGTATTGGCTCAAGGGCCTCGTCATCGAATTGTGGCAGCAGCCGACGCTTCGGATAGCTCTTTGTTGGGCGCTCAAGGCCATATTGTTCGGCAGCTAGGACCAGGGTCCATCTGTCATTGAGCGTGTCCAGTTCTTCTTGAAGCTATTGTTGTCTCTTTTTTAGGCTCCTCGGGGTTGCGATTAGCTGTCGCTTAAAGCGTTCTTGCTCGAGGGGCTCCTCTGGCATGATGAAGTCTTCGTTGTCGAGGCCGACGTCCTCCATGGAGACCGGTAGATAGTTACTATCCTCCGAATCCTCATTCTCGATAGGCTCGTCGGGGTTAACTTGTCCCTCCTCCCACTCATCCTACTCGGACGCAGGCTCGGCGGGGTCTTCAGGATCTTCGGCATCGTCCAGAGTGTTATTGTCTCCGGTGCCGGTATTGCTGTCATTTTTGTGACGCGATTTTGAGCGGCGCCGCTGACGTCGATCTTTTGGTGGTGCCTTAATGGGCTTGTCCTCGCTCGGATCCTTCCTAGCGTCGTCGTCATCCTTTTTAGGTGTATCCACCATATACATATCATATGTGGAGGTGGCCGTCCAACACCCGGTAAATGGCGGGTCTTGGCCAGGTTTGTCTCCGGCATCGTCGTCCACACCGTCGATGTCTTCAGAGGCGTAATCTAGCATGTCGGTTAAGTCATCGTGTAACACCCACGATGCTGCTATATCTCCCATGTGTCGGGGCACGACTTAGAGGCATAACCGCATGGTAGGCATGTCGCAAGAGGGGTAATCTTTACACATCCCATGTACTGAATAAGAAAGGGATAAAGAGTTGGCTCACAATCGCCACTTCACACAATACATAAATATATCATACATCATCCAGAATACAATCAAGGTCCAACTATGTAACCAAAATAAAGAAAGACAACCCCAAATGCTAGATCCCCGATCGCCCCAACTGGGCTCCACTACTGATCAAAAGGAAAACAAACAAAACAACGATCAAGCTCTTCATCGAGCTCCGACGTGAGCTGGGTTGCGTCACCTGCACTGGTATCATCGGCACCTGCAACTGTTTGGAAGTACCTGTGAGCCACTAGGGCTCAAAAATCTCACACCCGCGAGATTAAGACTATTTAAGCTTATGGGTAGGAGAAGGTAGTGAGGTGGATCTGCAGCACTAAGCATATATGGTGGCTCACTTACGCAAAAGAGAGCGAGAAGAGAAGCAAATCACGGTCGAGAAGCTAATAATGATCAAGAAGTGATCCTGAAGCTACTTACGTTCATGCATAACACAAGACCGTGTTCTATTCCTGGACTCCGCAAAAAAAGAGACCATCACGGCTACACACGCGGTTGATTCATTTTAATTAAATTAAGTGTCAAGTTCTCTACAACCGTACATTAACAAATTCCCATCTACCCATAACCGCGGGCACGGCTTTGGAAAGTTGAAAACCCTACAGGGGTGTCCCAACTTAGCCCATCACAAGCTCTCACGGTCAACGAAGGATATTCCTTCTCCCAGGAAGACCCGATCAGACTCGGAATCCCGGTTACAAGACATTTCGACAATGGTAAAACAAGACCAGCAAAGCCGCCCGATGTGCCCACATCCTGATAGAAGTTGCACATATCTCATTCTCAGGGCAGCACCGGATTGTCCAAACTTCTGGTAGGCCAGCCCAGAGTTGCCCCTGGTGGCCACCGGCGGCGGACAGGTTCAGACCAACACTTCGACAAGCACTGGCCCCGGGGGGGTTAAAATAAAGATGACCCTTGAGTCTGCAGAACCCAAGGGAAGGTGATAGGTTTTTAGGAAAATGTAAAACCAAGGTTGGGCCTTGCTGGAGGAGTTTTATTCAAAGCAAACTGTCAAGGGGTTCCCATAACACCCAACCGCGTAAGGGACGCAAAATCAAGGAACATAACCTTGGTATGACGGAAACTAGGGCGGCAAGAGTGGAATAAAACACCAGGCATAAGGCCGAGCCTTCCACCCTTTACCAAGTATATAGATGCATTAATTAAACAAGAGATATTGTGATATCCCAACATATCCATGTTCCAACATGGAACAAACTTCAACTTCACCTGCAACTAACAACGCTATAAGAGGGGCTGAGGAAAGAGGTAACATAGCCAAACAACGGTTTTGTAGGAAAAGGTGGGTTAGTGGCTTGACATGGCAATATGGGAGGCATGATATAGCAAGTGGTAGGTACCGTGGCATAGCAATAGAGCGAACAACTAGCAAGCAAAGATAGAAGTGATTTCGAGGGTATGGTCGTCTTGCCTGCAAAGTTCTCAGAGTTGACGAAAGCTTGATCCTCGTTAGCGTACTCAACAGGTTCCTCGATCACGTATGCGTCTCCCGGATCTACCCGAAGCAAGAACACAAGCAAAAAGGACCAACAATCAATCACGGTGCAATGTACAAACAACATGATGCAAAACATGGCCTGACATGCGGGGTGTGATATGCAATGCATATGCGTGCTTCGGAAGGGAAAGATTGAACCAGGCATAAACTTGGCAAACTAAGTGTGTCACTGGAAATATGAGATGATTTCGGTCGAAATCGATATAAATATCACCGGAATCGGATGCACAGTTTGCAAATGGCAAGCAAAACAATAATTGCACAATTCTGCGATTAACAACATGATGCCATCTAGAATGCAACAAGAAACTAAGCTACTGCACACCAACATAGCAACAAAGCACATGGCAGTGATCTACTCAAGATTCTTGAAAAAACATGAACACTGAGCTACAGCTAAATCACACTAGAACAGGTTCAAACAAGCATGACAAAAGTGCAAAAGATATCAGCTTCACAGACTTAGTGAAAATACTAACATGTCAGGAATAACATCAGGAAGCAATGTTTAGAGCAAGCAAACAACATGCTACAGGAACATATCATAGCAAATAAAGGCATGGAATGAATCTACTCAAAGCATAGAACAAAATCCCCTTACTGATCTTGAGCCAAAAAGGCATAGAAGATATAATGGCACCCATGTAAACATAGCAAGTTTTATTAACAGTTTCACACTTGGCACAAAAACAGAGCATGTCATAAACAGAGTTATGAAAGCATCTTTTGGAGCTCAAATCACTCACCACAATGCAATGCATGACAACGTAAGCATAGCATCGGCAAGAAGACATGTTCATGAAGCTAACCAAGGCAAGATAAAGTACATAGCCAAGGATCAACTACAACAACCATGGAAAAATTGATTGACATGTAAACAATCTGGCAGGAACATTTTATAGAAAAAGTAGAGCAAGATTGAGACATTCTAGGGAACTCCATAAATGCAAACAGGGGCATGGATGGATAGAGCACAACCATATGTCCAAATCATCCTTACTGAAGCAACTCATAACAAGCATGGATCTCACTGTAGCAACATGTTTACATGGCATAAAAATAACAGCAGGAAAAGGACTTGCTCAAATCCTAAGTCCCTGAAATCAGCAGTATCATGAAGGCTACTTTGCATGCTTGTGCGAGGCACCACATTGATCACAAAAATACATGGAAAGCACCCCTGTAAATATGGCATGGAATAGATCAAAACTCATGTAGAGCTCATGCCGATATGATGCACACAACAAATGTGACAAAAATGACAAAACATGATAATCTGCTAAGTAACCGGAGCAAACATTTTATAGCACTCTTGCATCAGTGATTTAGGCATCAAGATGGACTCAAACAAGCATGTCACATTGGAATAAAATGAATAGCATCTCATGATGAACATTTGGATATATCTTGCATAAGAAACGGATCTACGGTCATGGAGTTATGGCATGAAGAACAGGGGCATAAAACATGAGGGGAAAGGACTTGGAAGAAAAACAACCTGCTGTGGATCTGGCTCCGGCGACCTCGGCACCGACGAGCTTGGGTCCGGCGAGGCGCGGAGGAGGTGGCCGGCGGAGAGCGACGCGGCGAGGAGGAGACGATGGCGGCGGAGGAGCGCTGTGCGGCGGCGGAGCACGCGCGGGAGGGCGAGGGCGCGATGCGGTGGAGACCGGCGGAGCCGGCGCATGCGGGCGGTTTGCGGCGGAGCTCAGTGGAGGTGGCCTGATAGGTGGGAACCCGATGAACGAGTTCACGCCCGAGGGTGGCCCGATCTTCACGTCATAGGATCGAATCGGGAGGGATAACTAGCTGCAAGCAGCCGGGATAACTAGCTTTATACCTGCCAAGGTTGGATGTAACCCGTACGTTGGGGATGGCTGACCGAAACTACAAGAACTCCAACCCGCTGTCCGAACAATCGCAGAACCACAAACCGGGACTAATCCACACAAAACGGCCGGAACCGTAGAGCACGAACTAGGGGGAACCAGAGGCTCCTTCTCGCGAATCCGAATAAACTCACAAGAGCAAAGCTAGCAAGATCTCTCGGATCTCTCTAGCAGTCTTGCTGCATAAGCTTGTAGCTGAATGGTTTGACAAAAGGTTTTTCTAGAGGATGGGGGAGATGGGGTTTTATAGCAGGGAAAACCCCCCTTAGCTAGGTGTGAAATGGTTTCAAAAGTAAGCAGGTTTGCATGGCTTCCTTGGGTGAATAAGCAGTCAACTTTGGGAGTTGTTGCAGAGCTCCTCGGAAATTCGCAAAGTCTTAACAGCCTGGACACCTTCCACGAGAATGACTAGAACTTTTGATTCACAACTCCAAATGACATGAGGTTTTTTGCATTGGAAAGATAATTTGATGTAGCTTCTGTTGATGTACACCTATGGCCCCGTATCTCCACCATATGAGTTTGCCACACCAAAACATCAGAGGTAAAAACTGACAGCATCAGCTTCACTTGAAACTTGTTTTCTCCAAACTTGTTCCTCCAATGCAGTTGCTTCAAGAGCTCATAGGTTGTTGGATTGCTTCCATGTTATACCTAAGTTCAACCAACAACAATGGAGATGAAAGCATAGTTGTGTCATCAAGGTTACAAGGTAAACTTAAGTTAGTGTTCACCTGGTCACTTATTTGTTTGGCGCGACTTCTTGTGATTGGACCTATAATTGTTGGAGACTTGTCGATGGTTGTGGTGTCCTCATCATCCTCCCCCTCTTGAAGAGGAGTCGTCCTCGACTCTGATGGTCCAAAGTATGGAGAGAGGTCAGACACATTGAAAGTTGGACTAACAGCGTAATCCATCGGAAGGTCAATCTCGTAGGCATTGTCATTGATCTTCGCAAGAACTTTGAATGGACCATCTCCACGTGGCTGCAACTTGCATTTGCGTTGATCTGGGAAACGATCCTTCCACAGGTGTACCCACACAAGATCACCTTCTTCAAACAACACCTTCTTTCTTCCCTTGTCTGCTCGTTTTGCATATTGTTCAGTCATCTTCTCAATATTTTCCTTGGTCTTCTCATGAATTTTCTTCACGAAGTCAGCACGCTTACTTGTATCAAGATTGGTTCGCTCCTGCAATGGTAAAGGCAAAAGATCTATGGGAGCAGCAGGTTTGAAACCATAAACAATTTCAAATGGACAAAATTTAGTGGTCGAATGTACTGCCCTGTTGTATGCAAACTCCACATGGGGGAGACATTCTTCCCACATCTTCAAATTTTTCTTTAAAACCACTCTCAACTTCATGGATAGCGTCCGGTTTACAACTTCAGTTTGTCCATCCGTTTGTGGGTGGCATTTAGTGGAAAAGAGAAGATTTGTCCCTAGCTTTGCCCACAACGTTTTCCAAAAATAGCTCAGAAACTTGGTGTCACGATCTGAAACAATAGTGCATGGTACTCCATGTAGCCGCACGATTTTCCTGAAAAACAAATCAGCAATGTGTGAAGCATCATCACTCTTATGACACGGGATAAAATGAGCCATCTTGCTAAACCTATCAACCACCAAAAAAACTGAATCACTCCCCCTCTTAGTGCGTGGTAATCCAAGAACAAAATCCATAGAAATATCTTCCCAAGGTGTACTAGGAATGGATAAGGGCTTATAAAGTCCATGAGTGTTAAACGTGACTTAGCTTTGTGGCAAATCTCACAACATAGTATGTAGTGCTCAACATCAGGCCTTATCCTTGGCCAAAAGAAATGGTCAATCAGCACACTCTCAGTTTTCTTTGCTCCAAAATGTCCCATGAGACCACCAGCATGAGCCTCGTGCAAAAGAAACAAACGAATAGAGCAATCTAGGATGCACAATTTGTTAGCTCGAAAAAACAATCCATCATGCAAGTGAAACTTTTCCCAACCTTTCCCCTCACTACACTTTGAGTGTGTTTCAGCAAAATATGGGTCATTGGCATACAATTCTTTGGTGCTTTGCAGCCCAAGAATTTTAGTATCAAGTTGTGAGAGTAAAATATGGCGTCTAGACAAAGCATCGGCAACAACATTATCTTTTCCTTTCTTGTACTTGACAATATAGGGAAAAGATTCTATGAATTCACTCCATTTTGCATGTCTACGGTTCAATTTTTGTTGACCCCTAAGGTGCTTTAAAGATTCATGGTCGGAATGTATCACAAATTCTTTAGGCCACAAATAATGTTGCCATGTTTCTAAAGATCTCACAAATGCATATAATTCTTTGTCATAAACTGAATAATTTAGAGTTGGACCACTTAGCTTCTCAGTGAAATATGTAATAGGCCTACCTTCTTGCATTAGTATGCCTCCAATACCCACACCACTTGCATCACATTCAATCTCAAAAGTCTTAACAAAGTTGGGTAGTGCAAGCAATGGTGTAGATGTCAATTTTTCTTTCAGCTCTTGGAAGGCCTTCTCTTGTGCATTTGCCCACTTGAAGGGAATATCTTTCTTGGTTAGCTCATTCATTGGGGCAGCAATGGTGTTGAAGTCCTTCACAAACCGACGATAGAAACTAGCAAGGCCAAGAAAGCTTCATACTTGCCTTACATTTTGTGGAGGCATCCACTCACGGATGGCCTTGACCTTCTCCTCATCTACCTCCACATCTTGACCTGAAACAAAAAAGCTAAGAAACACAACTTTTTTATGCAAAATTTGCACTTCTCCTTGTTAGCATATAATTTCTCCTCTCTTAGAACAGCAAGCACACACCGAATGTGTTCAACATGTTCATCCAAAGTTTTGCTATGAATCAGGATGTCATCCAAGTAAACAACCACAAACTTGCCAATGAACATTCTAAGCACATGATTCATCAATCTCATGAAGGTACTAGGTGCATTTGTCAATCCAAATGGCATAACTAACCACTCATACAAACCATATTTTGTTTTGAAAGCAGTTTTCCATTCATCACCCTCTCTCATTCTTATTTGGTGGTAGCCACTTCACAAGTCAATTTTAGAAAAGATGGTGGTACCACTAAGTTCATCAAGCATATCATCAAGCCTAGGTATTGGGTGCCTATACCTCATGGTGATGTTGTTAATAGGCCTACAATCACAACACATTCGGGAAGATCCATCTTTCTTTGGTACTAAAAGAACGGGTACAACACAAGGAGAGAGACTTTCCCTTACATAACCTTTGTTTAGTAGGCTTTCAACTTGTCGTTGAATCTCCTTGGTTTCCTTCGAGTTTGTGCAGTATGGTGGTCGGTTCGGCAATGGGGCTCCTGGTACCAAATCAATTTGGTGCTCAATGCCTCTTTGCGGTGGCAGCCCTGGTGGTATCTCCTCAGGGAACACATCTTCATACCCCTGCAACATTTCAACAACAACAACAGGAGTGGTGGAGGTTAATTCATTAGTAGAAATAAAATTTTCCTTGTACAAAGTACAAAGAACACGGAACTGGGTTCTCTCAACTCTCTCATGTCCCTTTTCCTAGCCATCATAACTAATCCCTGTTTTTCCCATGTCTTGGTCAATTTAAGCTATGGGGTTTTACTTGGCTTTGGATTCTCTTGCTCACTATGTTGGTGGATGTCACTCAAGTGTTTCTCGCTCACTCTCTCTTTCTTTTTTAGATCATCCATCAATATTTCTTCGGGTGTCAAAGGAAGCAAAGATATGCGCTCTCCCTCGCATTGTAATGAGAGACAATTAGTACGGCCGCTGATTTGCATATCATGATCATACAACCAAGGTCTTCCCAACAGCAATTGGCATGCTTGCATTGGCACCACGTCACATTCCACTTGAGCTGGGTACTTCCCAATGGAAAACTGAACGGTGACAATGTTGCTTACTCGAAGTGTACCACACTGATTGAGCCATTGCATCTTATATGGACTTGGTTGCCTTGTTTGTTTCAGTCCCAACTTCTCTACCAAATTTGAACTTGCAATGTTGTTGCAACTGCCATTGTCAACAATAATTCTGCAAACCTTGTCCTTGATGGTGCCACGAGTGTGAAAAATATTATGTCGCTGCCCTTTCTCTTCTCTAGGTGCATTAACACTAAGCACACGACGAGAAATAAAGCAATCTCCCATGTCGGCTTGAATATCACAACCACTCTTCTCGCCCTCTTCATCCTCATGATCACCCAATGCTCCATTGTCTTCATGCTCACTCTTAGATTCCCATTCACCTTGTTCATTCACAAAGAGAACTCTCTTGTTTCGACATTCAGAAGAAATGTGACCATGCCCTTTGCACTTCCAACACTCAATATCTCGGCTTCGAGATGATGGCACAGCCGTGGGGTTAGAAGTACTTCCAGCAGCAGAAGGAGCACGCTTGTCAACATTCCTAGGAGACGGTGATGATGCCGATGAAGCCGCTGTTCGCCGGGTGGTGGTAGGGTGTGAAGTATGCTGAAACTGAGAACCACCATGAGAGGCACTTGGCTGCGACCTTTGACATGGTGTGGTGGTGCGGCTATGAGATATCCATCCATGACCACCCCGCTGCACCTTCCTCTCTGTGCGCTTTGCTTGCTCCAAAATATCTTGTAGAGTGTTATAGGGAAACATCTCCACAAAATCTTAAATTTCATTGTTGAGACCATGCAAAAATCTTGCCATCTTTGACTCCTCATCTTCATGAATACGAGCACGAACCAACAACAATTCCATCTCTTTGTAGTACTCATCCATCGTGCGCATACCTTGGCTGAGGCGCTGCAATCTATTTCGGAGATCTCTTTGATATTGCGAAGGAACAAACCTTCGCCTCATGGCTTGTTTCATCTCTTCCCAAGTGTCAATGTGGTCACGGCCTAGCAGCAGCTGATTTTCTTGGAGTTGGTTCCACCAAGTGACTGCGTAACCAGAAAACTCAACACAAGCAAGGTTGACTCTCTTTGGATCAGCAAGGTTATGGATACGAAAAATCTGATCACACAGCTCTTCCCAATCAAAATATGCATCGGGGTCTTCCTTTCCTGTGAACTTGGGGATGTGCAACTTGATTCTTGCCATGTCATCTCGATCATGACGTTCTGCACGACGCCCATCTTCAGCAGCATGATGGTATGGGACACCATCATAATCATCAAAATAATCTCCATGACCACGAGCAACACGCTCATGAGGGTCATAGTAGTGCCCACGAGGACCATGGCCTCGCCCTCGAAGTTGTCCTCCTCGCTGCCCTCCATGAGCAGCAGCACCACGCCCACGAGCAACAGCCACATGTCCACCATGGATGTTGTTATCATCCTCCAAGTCACCGTCAACAACAGCATGCACAGAATTCTCATCGCCAACTTCCTCAAGTGGATCAATAGGGTGTTGTCGGTGTCGAACCCTATCACCACCCGCTACAGGACGCTCGTGAAGCATCCTTTCCATGGCTTGGAGTAAGTTGTTCTCGAGTCACTGCAGCTCAGCACATGTGACCGGGGCATCTTCTTCCCCATGGTTTTCTCCATGAACACTCGATCTAGACCCTACCATGTTAGTAAGGCCAAAAGTGGAGTAGGATAATTTTGTGGAATCACACAACTTCACCTCTTACTCACCAAAGTTCTTATGAGTTCACATGAGATTGTGCTTCTCCCGGATGTGTTAAAGCGATTGAAAGACAAGGAAATATAACTCAAACTATAACTGAAACCCAACCTACTTGTACAAGTACTTTCACAGATATATGCTTCCTATACATAAGCATTTTTTATAGTAACATAACTAGCTTCGTTTTTTGGTGGAGCTTGGTGGGGTAAACAAAAAAGGGGCTTGTGCTGAAATCAAGTTGATGCAAACCAAGAAAATATGGGGATAGATCTGCTGCACCTTTGCACCAAGATTGAAAAAACATGCAACACACAAGCTTCTGAAATTTTTTCTACCAAGATGAAACTTTTGGATCTTGCACAACACTTTTTTTTTCTCTCTTGACTTTTTTTTGCCACTCTTTTTTTCTCTCTTTGATTTTTTTGCCACTTTTTTCTCTCTTTTTCCAAAGCACAACAACCAAATCTGAAAACAGCTATGAAGATGAACTTGGTGCAGATCTAAAAGATGAAGAACATGCAAGGTATGCAACAACAAGATCTCAACACCAACAAGGCTTGGATTTATTTTTGGTGGGGCTTTGGACTTCTAGGACAGAAAATATATCATGAAAAACACTCGATCTAAAAGGATGATAGCAAGATAAACTTGGATAACATATCCTACCGTGTCAACGAAGGCTCTGATGCCAGATGATAGGTGGGATCCCAATGAACGAGTTCACGCTCGAGGGTGGCCCGATCTTCACGTCGTAGGATCGAATCGGGAGGGATAACTAGCTGCAAGCAGCCGGGATAACTAGCTTTATACCTGCCAAGGTTGGATGTAACCCGTACGTTGGGGATGGCTGACCGAAGCTACAAGAACTCCAACCCGCTGTCCGAACAATCGCAGAACCACAAACCGGGACTAATCCACACAAAACGGCCGGAACCGTAGAGCACGAACTAGGGGGAACCAGAGGCTCCTTCTTGCGAATCCGAATAAACTCATAAGAGCAAAGCTAGCAAGATCTCTCGGATCTCTCTAGCAGTCTTGCTGCATAAGCTTGTAGCTGAATGGTTTGACAAAAGGTTTTTCTAGAGGATGGGGGAGATGGGGTTTTATAGCAGGGACAACCCCCCTTAGCTAGGTGTGAAATGGTTTCAAAAGTAAGCAGGTTTGCATGGCTTACTTGGGTGAATAAGCAGTCAACTTTGGGAGTTGTTGCAGAGCTCCTCGGAAATTCGCAAAGTCTTAACAGCCTGGACACCTTCCACGAGAATGACTAGAACTTTTGATTCACAACTCCAAATGACATGAGGTTTTTTGCATTGGAAAGATAATTTGATGTAGCTTCTGTTGATGTACACCTATGGCCCCGTATCTCCACCATATGAGTTTGCCACACCAAAACATCAGAGGTAAAAACTGACAGCATCAGCTTCACTTGAAACTTGTTTTCTCCAAACTTGTTCCTCCAATGCGGTTGCTTCAAGAGCTCATAGGTTGTTGGATTGCTTCCATGTTATACCTAAGTTCAACCAACAACAATGGAGATGAAAGCATAGTTGTGTCATCAAGGTTACAAGGTAAACTTAAGTTAGCGTTCACCTGGTCACTTATTTGTTTGGCGCGACTTCTTGTGATTGGACCTATAATTGTTGGAGACTTGTCGATGCTTGTGGTGTCCTCATCATGGCCGACAGAGGTAGGCGGCGACCGGGCGGCAGCGACACGCAGGCGAGCGGGGCGGCTGTGACGCGGGGCTCCGTCGGGCCCGGTTCGGCCCGGCGCAGGCCGGATCTGGGCAAGGCAGACCCACACGGTTGTGGGCGTTGACCGGCGGCGGGGTCAGTGACATGGCGTCCATGGAGTGGAGGAGGGAGGCGGTGGAGGTGACGTGGCGTGACCCCATTAGTCAGGGCGACGTGTCCGACGGACATGTCCGGCGCGGACGGATGTGTCCGACGGCGCGAGGACGAAGACGCTAGGGTTTCATCTGCGCGAATTTTCAGGGAGGACCACCTATTTATAGGTAGGAGGAGGTAGGTGTGTCCAAATGGAGTGTAGATTTCGCCCACGCAATCGTGATCCGACGGCGGAGAACATGGAAGAGGTTTGGATGGGTTATTGGGCCGCTTTGGAGGGGTGTTGGGCTTCAACACAGAAGAGGCCTTTACGGTTCCCCGGTTAACCGTTGGAGCATCAAACAGACTCCAAATGGCACGAAATTTGACAGGCGGTCTACCGATGGTATATCAAGGCCACTTGGCAAATCTCGGTCTATTCAAAGAATGTTTAACACCCGCTCACGAAAAGAGACAAAAGTGGTACGCCGGGGCACATAGGAGTGTCGGATTGCAAAACGGACAACGGGGAAAATGCTTGGATGCATGAGACGAACACGCATGCAAATGTGATGCACATGATGACATGATATGGAATGCAAGACATGAACAAAATGCAAAACAAAAACAAAACCCAAACACGAAGGGAATCTCATAACTTAAAGCCGAAAATGGTAGAGTCAGAGTTACAAAAATGGAAAGTTGTATCCGGGGCGTTACACCTCGACAGTGGCTATTAAGTGGGTGGTGGGTGGGACGTAAAATTCCCCGCTCTCATCCCCTAATCCAGGCTGGGAGTAGTTCGTACATGATACTTCCGTGAGGGAAAGAGATCACATTAAGTCCAGGGCCTCATTTAGGAGCGAAGGTCGGACGGGGAAGTGGGGACCTGCGGGGCCGTGCATAGTAGATTCTACCAGGCCGTGCTCACTAGACTCATGCCTTGAGAGTTCGGAGTTAGCGTCTAGGGGAGAGTTTGGCTCCCGATAATAGGGAGTCCTGTTTGATTCTAGGTTGGCCAAAAACACAGTCCCCTCTGGGGTCTTCGACAGAAAGTTCCGTAGTAAGAGAGAGTCCGATAGTGTCCAAACTCCCCTCTTCGGATGAGGTGGACTGCTATGGATCTAAGGCCAGGGCAGAGATGATAGTTGGTCTTTGAGTGGTGCTTGATGATGGATCCGATGGGTTTCCTTCTTGGAGATAAGGAATAGTGGTCGAGGCCACGAACCCTTTGAAGATGAAATCTCCTCGGATATCAGTAATGTAATTCAGGCTCCCGAATCTGATTTGATGACCAGGGGTGTAGCTGTCGATCTGTTCAAGGTGACCAATTGAGTTGGCAATTAGAGCGAAGCCACCAAACACAAAAAGTTGACCAGGGATGAAAGTTTCCCCGGAAACAGCATCATTGTTGATGATCAAACGAGCCATCGAACCTTCTGTCGGCACAGTGGAACTCTCAATGAAAGCGCCAATGTCGGTGTCAAAACTGGCCGATATCAGGTAGGGGTCCCGAACTGTGCGTCTGAGGATCGAAGGTAACAAGGGACACAGGGAACACGATGTTTACCTAGGTTCGGGCCCTCTTAATGGAGGTAAAACCCTACGTCCTGCTTGATTGTATTTGATGAGTATACGGGTTACAAGAGTCGATCTACCTCGAGATCGTAATGGCTAGAACCCTAGATGTCTAGCCTATATGAATTCTGATGATCTCTATGGACTAACCACTCCAGTTTATATAGACACTGGAAGGTTCTACGGTTGTACAGAGTCGGTTTAGAAAGGAAGGAAACTATACATCTTGACGCCAATCTTGCCATCCAAGCAAAGGAGAGTCCTATCCGAACACGGGGGTTAGGCCTTCTACCTTGTATCTTCACAGCCCATATCATACAACCCGGATACCCGAGGAACCCTTAATCCAGGACTACCTCAACCGCGGATTACATACACTGGGCATCAAAGGTCGCCAGCAATGCATATAAATGCGCCAACAAAAGAATATACAAAACTAAGAGCACTTCAGAAGGCATTAGGCCTGGCTAGGACGGGCTCCGCAAGCAGCCGAACAAGCTGATGAGACCTCATTTGTGTCAACGATAGATGCTCCACCCCTAGCTTTATAGCACCATAGTGCACAAGGAAGTCCTCTGAGATTTTCATTGCATCATTGACATCAAGTCGGAGCTGAGCTGAAGCAAGCCTTTTCGCTTTAAGTTGAGACTGAAGAAGTCGGACTTATTGATGCAGCGACTACATAGAAGTTGTCTCAAAGCCACGGGTGAGTAGTTTCAAGTCACTATCTTCATCAAGACAGGACCTTGGGGTCATCTCGCTCTCGTCAAGATGGTTTGGCTCACTATCTTCCCTAAAGTTCTTCCTGGCATAAGAGATACGACTCTGAAAGAGGAACAAGGAGACACGTAACAGGATTCACAATTATATAAGAAAATAAATGGATCTATTCTGCATAAGGAACATGTTTTTACAAGTACAATTTAAAACTGGTAGTTGTTGCAAACATCCAATCAGATGTAAACAATAGTGGAGGAAATGATGCCTGTCCAAATATATAATAGAACAAAGTTTGAAGGCTTGAGAAGGATGAACTTACATTACATGTTAACACGGGCTTGACAAAGCCCTTCTCCATGTCGATGGAAGGATAATTCAATAAATTGCCTAAAGAAACTTTTTTTATAAGCGTTGCCATTATTCTACATTTTGCAAAGAGTAAATATAGATCAAATAATATTGAAAGAAACACAAGATAATGAAGCTCAGGTGCAGACTGATGATACATAATAAAGTAGCAATTAATTATGTATAGCATTACAAGGCAAAAGGTACTAAGAAGAGGAATGCACACATCAACGTGTGCAATCGCATTGGCATTATTCAACATTTTGGTAAGAGTAAATGTAGATATGATGATTTGGAGAAAGTGGAGGGCAGGGCAGATAAGATGTAGAGAAATGCTAGACAATCAACTAGCTTGCGATGCAAGTACACTAATACCACCACAATCCGTTATTACTTGTGGCTCAATTGGATGTATCTAGCACTATTAAGTTCTAAATACATCCAATTTATGAACAATTAACTCGATACAGAGGGAGTACATGACAACAGGTACTTACATGAGCAATCCAAAACTTCATAACCATTGTGTTAATTCTACATTTATCCAATAGTAAACATAGATATTATAATTTCGAGCAAATGAGGATAAAGAAGAAAACATTTATAGTGACGCTACACAATCAAACATCAGTGAGTGTAAGTATGCTGGCAAAGGGCAAGTGGTACTGACAAGAGCAATGCAGTGCCCAATATTGTTGTGAGATCCTATGAACCTTTAAGCAAGGAGATACATCTGAAATTAGTTTTCATACAAGAGAGAAGGTAAGGCACATGCAGAAATTTAGGAGTTCAAATTTTGAATTGATATAATAGACAGTACCTGACGCTAGGCTCTCAGCAGTTCTAATATGTGTTTGGCCAGTGGAGGAGGGGTAAAGTGTGGTACAATTAGGCCTGTGTTTTCTGTGGCTGCTGATCTATCTGTTTTAATAGGTATCACAACCTTTTGCAAATACCAAGTTTGTACTCCTTGAAGATCTGCAATCACCCTCTTCCTTTTGGACATCTATTACTAAAGAACAACATTTGACTAGTAAAACATAGTATGATGACACATGGAATATGTACAGAAAATGGATAGGTATGGCATATAGTCATATATGATGCTTAAACTAAGCAGATGGTGGTGTAACAAAGTAGAAGTAATGCAAGAGGTCATATGCAAAATATGTGTGACCAATACAACCTTGCCAAGTTAGAGCAAGTACCCTGATGGGTGAATAAGATAGGCCATCCTCCACCATGCCAAGTTTGTTAGCCAATGGATAGTTCCGCAATATTCCTCTTGTGTGCCCATTATCATATTCATTTTGGTCATGTTCAATACCTGACATGCATGAAAACATAAAAACAAGTGAGATTATCTTTGTAATGCAGACATGATTCTAATCCAATACTGCCTCCCTGTAAACCCCTTTGTGCTATCACTGCAATTCTTCTGAGAGATGTCATGCATGCTGTAATTTCGTGTGTGCATTAATATAATGTGGCCTACTACTCAAAATATGAGAGCTCCAGAAGTGATGATACTTCGCAGATGACAGCTTGAACATATAGTAAAGAATAACAAGTCGTCCTGACCTGATAGATTCAAAATATACTAAGGGAGAACAACTCAACCAGTCGACTGCAAATGTGTCTGCTACTCTTTCCAATAGGGAACATATTTATTGAAGAAGAGAAGAGGATCATGTTAAAGAAGAGTAGAAGAGCAAGTAGATTGAAGATATTACAAGTCTTTCTATACAATGTCTGTTGCCCACCCATGATGAACCAGAGCGCATAGAGAAATACTATTCCTTCCGGTCTCTCCATATGTGGCTCACATGCATTTCGAAACTAAAGTTGAACATTTAGATGACCAATTAAACATGTCTCAGTTTTACTAATATCAGCATAATATCATATCTAAATTTGTACAACTAAGCTTGTTTAGCTCGATGGGTGGAGCAGTGCTATTACGACAGGAACCACGTAGGCTGATTGTGGTCATCCTAAAATGGGGAAACCGTAAGCATGATGAGTATAGTGTTGACCATGGCAGTGGGATGGCAGATCTGAAGCTGCAAACCATGCAAAGGGTAGTTAGAAATCGATGTTTGCTTTGAAATAACAACTAAGATTTGGTATGGACAAGAAAGTATGGTCAACAAGTGACAAAGAAATGAAACTCTGTTGTTTCTCTATATGTCGCGACATGCATTTGGAAACTCAAGTGGGACCTTTAGCTAAAGAATTAAATGTGTATGTTAACTAATATTAGTATCATATCACAATCATATTTGAACAACTAAGATTTGGAATTATGAGTGTTGTGTTGTTTAGCTTGAAGGGTGGAGTACTGCTAGTACGACAGAAAGCACCTGCACAGATCATAGTAGAGTAGATAAAAGGGGAAAACCCTAAGCATCAAGAGTAAAATCAGGAAAGTGGAACTAGCTGGACCAGTGGGTGGCGCACATGCTTTTCGAAATGAATATAGGAACATTAGGTGACCAATTAAACATTCTTGGTTTTAGTAACATGAGCATCATATCAGATTCGTATTTAAACAGCTAAGTTTTGGAATTATGAGTGGCATGTTGTTTCGCTTGATGGGTTGAGGTCTTGAGGAGCAGTGCTAGCACGACACGCAGCAACTACGATGATGGTTGTGAATATAAATGGGGGAAACCATAGCTTTACGAGTATAGTGACCGTGCCATGGCGGATCTAAAGGTGCAAACCAGACAAGGCTACTTCAGAACCAATGTTTGCTTTCAACTAGCCACTATGATTTGGTAGGGACAAGAAAAGTACAGTAAACAATTTACGATCTATTTTCCGGGTGAGATCAATAACTTAAGAATATATGAAAGAGTACCACCTCTCTCGTGACGCTGTGTAGGCCCCTGCTGATACGTTGAGGGTCTTGCAGGTGCGATGGCTATCAGCGGCGCGGAAGAAGACTTTAGAACGGCTGGGTCAAGGGATAATTCATGTTGCCATGGACAAGGCAGTCGTAGGAGCAGCAACGACAAGGTGGACGACAACGCCGATGAAGCAAGAGGACGAGATGAAAGGATCTTGGTCCGGCGCCATGGATCAGAAACGTCCATTTCTTGCAGTGGACGATGGGGTAGGGGTAGCGGCTCCGGCAAGGTGGATGATGGGGTGGCGAACGGAGGAGGCTGGCCGTAGTGGGGAGGTTCTTGTGGCACAGATAGTGTATGAATGGGGAAATGGATGGAGAGGGGGGATCTCAAACTTTGGGACGTGCTTGTCTGAATTGTGGGGAAGATACAAACTTATCCCCCGTTTAAAATTTTGGACATCGGTTGGGGACAGGACGATAATCTCACATCTCCCCAATATTTGCCGGTAGCGATTTCAGGCGAGGAGAGGGTATTTCGCCGCCCACGGTTGGCGCCGACGGTGTATGAACGGGGCTGGCATGTAGGGCAGTTTTGTCACATCTGAGGGAAGTTACACATCTACCCCTGTTAAAAATATTTGCTTACATTGATTTCAGACGAGGAGAGTTTGTTTTGCCGCCCACCGTGTATGAATGGGGAAATGGAGGGAGAGACGCATGCCTTTCAGACGAACTTGAATCAAATGTGTTTTGCCACCCACGTTTGGCGCCCACCGTGTCTAAATGGGCTCAGAGGCGGTCGTGTCATGTCCGATTGAAGTTACTAGTCTACCCCTATTGACAGCACTGTAAATCCGATCGATTAGGATGTCAAGTGTTAGGGGTAGACAGTAATTTCCATCTCGCAAACACTTGCTTTGAGCAGCCCGCAAATGATAGTAGGTGTTTAGCCGCTTCGTTCAAAACTTGGGAGAATTAGCATTCACATGTACCCTGGGCCCTGGCAACTAAATTCAAATCCAATTTTTATTCGATTAATTCTATGTTTTGTTATTTATTTCTTCAAAACCACGACAGAGATTTATTCCACCTTTATATATGATTGTGATTTAGAAATGTCCTGATCTTCGAATTCAGTAGGTTGGATACTTTGAGTCAAACAGTTATTTCATCCAATAGAATATGCTCACACGAAAAACAGTTCACCTTATGTTAATCATACAAGTACTTAGGATTACCTCACCTAAAAAATTCGGATCATTACAACACATGGACAACATAGGGGGTCATACAACATAATCCATTCAGAGGCATGAAATAACATGCAAGTATAATAATCTAGTGACAATTTCAACTGGTATCTAAAGAAGAACTAGGATTATCCTGGGCTTCAGATAGCAGAAGTAGCAGTACCTCCCTTGTCTTCAAATGCAACATTCTTACTTCCTCCAATTCCTGGGTTGTTTGCATAATTCGTGTAGCTAATTGATTAACTTCCAGCCTCAAGATTAACATTACCTCATTCATGGCAGCCACACCATCTCTTTCTGCCTCTAGCAGAGCCTCAAGAACTATAATATCTGTGTTCATACTGCTCTCCAGTGGTGTTGCCTCTGAACTGCTACCACCTGGTAACATGGATGGTGCACTGATTCCACAAATAGATTTTGGGCTTGTACATTCTGTCCTAGTGTGAACGACATCCTAAAAGGTTTCCGTTGGACATAAGTAAGAGATAGTTATCGCATGATCTAGGTAGTAAGCTTACATGGTAAATGACATAAGAATTATTGTCGAGCATGGCAAGCTATATTTAAATGGTTCGAAACAGCATTAGGCGAAAAGAAATTAAAATGGTAAGATGAAACTAGGGATGTAAGTGGCAAATAAACAACATCTGCCAGTCCCATCTAGCCAGTTTTTGCTAGCTCCCTTGTTCATTTTCCTCAAAAAACAAAAATTCTTTCGAACTATCATACCACTAGTGGACTTTAATCGGGATTAAACAGGACCCAGTCGACATCCCTAGTTGAAAGGGAGTGTGCCACCGCTATATTTAAGTTGCCAAGGCATCTAAGCAGTTGAAATAATCTGATAAAGCACTTACCAGTGTGGCCTCATATAAACTACGAAGACAGTCCTGTGATGAAGTTCATAGGAAAAGTTAAGGACTCAAATGAACTAGGCATGCATTTCTTTACGATAGTACAACAGGCACTGCTGACATATTGTCCAACTTAGGTATAGCCAAACAAGTAACAAACAAGCATTCTTATCAAGCAATACAACAAAGCAGACAACTGAACAATTTGCAATTCTGTAGGATTATAGGTTGAGGGCACAATCCAAGAAAGCAGCCCACACACATTACATTTCACATGTACTAAATCACACTGGCTTACCATATGTTGCTGTGAAGCCTCGCTGTTGCTGCAATGTTCTTTGAAGATATCGTCAGCATCCCGTCGTTGCAAATCTAGTTGTTGTAGTTTATTCTACACCCTCTATTTAGGTAAAATTAATTTTAATCTCATGCACTGGTTCAAATTGATCATCAATGGTTCATCTAAACTAGGGAAAGGAGGGTATGTGATTACACGACAATATTTGTCCTTCACTCTATTTTTATGCTTGTACGAGGTGCTAGCCTGTTGGCGTTCTGGGAATGGGGGTACACAGACTTGCGTGCCTGCCGCCCACGGCGTGGCTCCGTCGACGGCCCGGTACGGCCCAGCTTCGGCAACAACAACCCAAGACCCTCACGAGCGGGCAAGCCTCGTGAGGCAGATGACGCCAAGACCTCCCTGGGGAGCGGCCTCACCAGGCTGGCTCCCGAGGAGCAGAGATTTCTATGTAAGATGCACCTCACGAGGTTCACATGACATGAGCCATGACGACCAAGGCCAGGCGGGCGCCAAAGGGCGCAGTGTACCAGTTTCCTCTTTGGTGCTAAGGAGGCAAGGCACAGGAGCGGGGTCCCGAGGAATCAAGCAAAGGTTTCCATATCGGTGCAACAAGACCAAGTCCGCCAGGGTGACAGGACGGAGGTCACCGCAGAGCCCACGACGGCGTCACCACTAGCTCATAAATAGGACTTAGCCACCACCATAGAAAAGGGGGGATCATTCAGATGATCCTCTCATCCACTAGCTCATCGAGCTCAAGAGCACCTCACCTCCTGAGGCTATTCTACCACTGTACTATTTCATCCTCAGCCCCTCAAGGCAATCCACCACAAAGCTGGAGTAGGGTATTACACCGTAAGGTGGCCCGAACCAAGACAAACTGTCATGTCCCTTGTTCATTGGGTTCGTCGAGCTAGGCCTTGGAATCGTTGAGCGGGCAGACTGGGGAGGACGAGTTCTTCGCACGCACCCCAGAGTTCGAACCTCTCAAGGGTTTCCGGAACCCTGAATCTGACATTTGGCGCGCCAGGTGGGGGTGCGTCTGGGCTTCTCTTCTTCCATTCGGCCCGCCATCGCCCCGCAGCTCCGATGGCTGATGATCTGAGGGCTCATACCAAGCACTGGGCTGCTTGGCCTGTCCGGACGGATCCATCCTCACAAGAAGACCTCCACTCTGCGCTCCAGGTGGCCCGCACACCGCCCAACACCGCCGGACGCGGGTGGCGCGGGCCAGCGCCATTCGCCCTCACACCATGGCGTACGGGCGCCACCACACGATCTTCGACCTATGCCGCGGCAAAAACACCACAAACTCGTCGGGAGCAGGCAAACATGCAAGATGCAATCATCGTAGCATGAGAGCTGCTGCGTTGTAGGTTGGCAGAGGGCGGTCGCGACACTGTGCTGGAGCGTGTCGCCGATCTGCTTGACACCATGTGCAGGGGTGCGGCACCCTTCTGCACCCTGCCCATGCTGTAGGTGGTGGCAGGGGCCCATGCCGGACCCCGGCGTTCCCGCGCGGCCCCGGAGCGCCCGGGGGACCCGACAATGTCAACATGGCCCACTGTGCCGCTCGTCCTACCACAACTGCACCACCTCCAGGCAAGGTAAGCTCTGGCGGTCCCTTGCAGGGCCGCGGTTCGATGTCACCCCTAGACGTCAGGACCAGGCACCCGGCCGGGTGGCCCACGGCGCGGGGCACCCATGCGATGGCCCCGGCATACCAACCACGGAAGCCTATGTGCCCCGCAGGATGGACCTGGAGTACATGTCAGGCGAAGGCCTAAGCTTGTTCCCCGAGCCAGGCTGGGTAGAAGGGACACAAGAGGCTGAGGCCTTGCACGAGGCGCCAGGAAGCTTCACCGACCCCTTCAACAACAATAATCGTTGGGTACAGCTAGTATCTCAGGAGCATGCTTACTCTAACCATGGGCCGCAGGTGAACCAGGCAATAGCAGCGGCCAGGGACCCTAGGGCAGTGTCTCCACCCTGGGTGGGAGAGGCGCACTAGTAGCTGTGTGTGTGTGGGGGGGGGGAGCCAGGGCGTCACCCGTGCCGCCTGGAACAAGGTGCTGCATGGAGGTAGGTCATCTGCCGGGGAAGGCGCGAGCGAGCCCTTCCCCCCGGCAGAGGGCCCGTGGTCGCCGAGGGCGCCGCCAGCATTCCCTTTGCCCCTTGGTCTTGTCCTGGTTTCCGAATGCCCCAATGGTGGTCGAGGATGGTGCAGGGCAGGCCCCTCGTCTGGCGATATGAAGCAATGCTCATGCATGTGAAGGTCTCAGCTCGTGACAGTCTCACGTAATAATGAGCGGGGCTGTACACGCCCCGGAGTCTCCTGAGTGCCACCCTCGGGCCTCACGGGGGCCCCCGCCCATGTCCAAGTGGAAGCACCATGCTCCGTGCTAGCCATCGATACTGTCCCCCAATGACTATGCTCACACCCGGTGAAAGAACTTAGCTCCACGCTGGTGAGAAGACAAGAAGACTAGCTACATGCCGGACGCGGCTATTTTCTTTTGTCCCTTCTTTTGTAACCCAATTCGCCGCCTTTTGGATTGAGATTCGAAGTTCTCTTTGTGTTATTAAAACTGGGGGAGTATTTCTCGATTTTTGTCGATTTCTCGCCTTCTGGTTGCCTATTTTTCTGAGGGGCCCGCACCCAATTTTCCCCCTACGAGCGCCTTGCGAGCAGGGGCTCGGTGTGGTATGGCACGCCAAGCACACTCGGGTTGGCCCGGCCGACGGCAAGCCCCCAGGCCAAGGATGCAATCACCGCAGGATCACCACACGCATACCCAATCATAGTTTGACATTCGTTCCTCGCGAGGCTCTCTTGGGCGAGCCAGCAGGCCCCTTGGGAGGTCAAAAACCTCGCAGGCCCCGAAGGGCTCTCCTCAGAAGGAAGGCACGTCTGCGACCTCAAGACCCGCTCAATTCCTACTAAAATCAAGATAAGTCTCAGCAACAACCCTGCTCAGGAGCTCACAAGCTCGCGATAGCACATTTCAAGTCCTACTTTAAAAGGCATGACATATATTTATACATTACAAGGGGCTCCCCCTCCAAAATACTCTCATGCCCTGCGGGGCCATGCCTGAGTTTTTGCGTGCAGGTCAAAGCGAAGGAACATAGGCCTAACTAGACGTGCTACCTCTAGTACCGTCCTGGTCGCCCTCATCTGCGCTACTTGCGCTGCCACTGACGTCGTCTTCATTGTCGTGGTCCAAGCCATCTTCATCCGCAGCGATCACCGCTGCGTCGTCCTTGGGGGCGAACTCTCTGACAAGAGCGTCCACATGATCGTCCACCCAGTACGACAGGTTGTTCCGGATAACCCCAGCACGGGGGCAATGGAAGCGTCAAAATCAAAGTGGGGGTCGAGGTTCTGAAGGTGACTGAAGACACGTGAGAATGCGCACCCAAGGAGGCCCTGACTCCTCTCCTTTACGATCTCGCAAGCCCTCACAGCCTGGTCCTCCCGGCGCGTCACGAGCTTGGTGAAGAACCGAAGGTGGCTAGCCTAATATTCCATGCGAGGATGAGGGGCGCTCTCCTCGTATATGGCACTCAGGGCTCGGTTGGCCGTCACTCTGAGGGCCTGAAGCATAGGAGCATGCTCACGCTACAGTGTCTCCCGTCGACACGCCTCGTCCGTGTTCTGCTTCATGAGGGATGCAGCGCCGCCAATCTATTGCAGAAGCGAGAGAAAGTCGGCGCGTGAGGAGGCCAAGTCGACCAGGGCATAAGCCTCAGCCGCCTTGGCGGCCCTCTCGCGCTGCTCCGCCTCGTTCAGCTTTGCCTTAAGGGCGGTGGTCCTGCCCTCAACTTCGGCCTCCAGGAGCTCCAACTTCAGGAAGTACTCATCGGCATGATCTGCGTGAACCTTCGCCACCCTCCGGCTGACCTCCTCCTGGACCTTGGCTTCCCGTGCGGTGACGACGTCCTCAAGCTCCAGGCTGCGCTCCAAGGCATCCAACGCCAGTGCCTCCTCGTGTTTCAAGATCTCCTTCTCTTCGGAAGGTGCACCCCTCATGGACGCCAAGACGGCCCTGCGCGCCTCGATCTGCTGCTCAAGGGTAGCGTTCAACACCTGGAGCTCCCGTTCGGGCTCCTCGGCGGCTTCACGACGATGGTCGGCCTTCCTGGCATCCTCCAAGGCCTGGGCTCTAGCCTCACGCGAGGTTGCAAGGGACACCGCTGCCTTTGCTTTGTCGCTTTCATGCTGAAGATGCCCAAGGTTCATGGCGACCTTCAACTGGTGCCACTCGTGTGCCAGGAGAAGGTCCTCCGTCTCAAGGCGAGCATCAACATCGACAAGTTCTTCCCCGAGCCAAGTCAGCGCACCCATCCCTTCCCGGAAGAGCTCGTGGCGTACGACGCTGCGCCCGCGTGCAAGCTCCAGCGCACGGCCAAGCCCATCCTCCGTGCTCAGGGTTGTTGGGAAAGCTTGACGTGGCCTGCCTGCCCCTGTCAGGGGGCTCGAGCCCGGTGCCTTCCCTGCCACCTTGCGGGCCTCGGCGGAGGTGCTGGGTGGCGCGGCCTTTCCACCCAAAAATGAAGCCAGTGCTGGGGCTGCCCAACCACCAGTGATGACCGATGGAGGAGCCCTTGGCACACCTTCTGCACCCTAGGACGAATCACAAAGGAAGGATACCAGGAAAGCAGGGTCAAGACCCCCCATCAGCGTGTCCGCCTCTTGGGCAGGCCCCGTGCCTCGTGTGGTGGTCGGACATGGGGGGCTTGAGACCAGGAGAAAGCTAAGGACTGGTGAAGGCAGCATCTCGGGAGGCCTCACCGGTGCAGCCGAAGGGACCCTGAAGAGCCATCATTTGGAAAGGTTGCAGCAGACAAGAAATCGCGAAGATAAGGTACTCACTCATTCGTGGCTATGTACTTCCTCTACTTCAGCGGCCGGTAGGTGTCACCACTTCAGCTTGGACCCCCTTCCTCTTGCAAAGTGCTTCAAATTTCAGGCGGAGCTGGCCGAAGCCCCGGGCGCGACCACTAGCTTCTGGGCCATTCAGCGGGGTTCCTGAGGCGGCGAACTCGGGAGCGTCGGGCTGCGGCAGCTCTCCAGCCTCCACATCAAGACTGCTTGTCCGAGCTTCGGGGGTGGCGACCTCGGGAGCTCCGGATCGCGTCGGCTCTCTGGCCGCCCCCTTAGGACAGGTCACCCGAGCCTCGGGAGCTGCTGCCTCAAGAGCGCTAGGCTACGTCACCTCTTCAGCAACCGCCCCGGCAGCCCTTGACGGCGCTCGCCCCTGCATCCACCTCTGGGGCGTGCGCCACAGGGGTGGCAGGTAGGGGCACCACCAGGATGGGGTTCTCGCGGGGCCTTTCAAGGCCAGCCGAGCATAGCCCTCACTCATCGAAAAGGGGCATCTACCTCACCAACTCCTCCTTGTTCGAGCAACAGTACAGGAGGCAGCCATCCTCCGGAAGCGTTGCTGGCGCCGGGTCGCTTGTCCGGAGCTCGAGCACCATGCGCAGCATCTCGGGAGGAAGCGCGGACACCTAGAGCATCATGGGGTCCCCATTACCAGAGAAGGCCCACATTTGGCGACAGAATGATGCTGATCTGGAGCAATGTGGCACTGGACGAACTCCCTCACCACCATGGGCACCGTCACCCCGAGATTCTTCAGCGTAGCTAGCCGACGCCAGACGTGAGCAAGCCGATGGTCGACAAGCTTCGCATGCCCCCAGCCATAGCTGGGTACGAATGGCACCCATGGAAGTGTGAGCAGGGAGTTAATTTAGCAGGCCAATGTCCACGAACACCCACCGCTTCCAGAATCCACTTATAACTGGCAAGAGCTCGAAATTGATGCCCGAGCCGGCTGTCGCCGCCACAGCTTGGAAGGCCACGCACCCCGAGTGCTGGTGGGCGTCGAACAGGTGAAGTGAGAAGAAATGGCAAAATAAGGCCACGGAAGGGGCGATGCCCACCATGGCCTCACAGATGAAGGCGAAGACGGCAAGGAGAATGATGGATTGAGGATCCAGATGCAGCGCGTGGACTTGGTAATGTGAGAGTATGGCGTTGAAGAAATCAGAGAAAGGGGGGATCAGGCCAGCCAAGAGAGCATGAAGATGACAGGGAATCTCAGTGGCGCCTTGTCGACCATGGTCCGGGAGGCGGGCCAAGTGTAACGCCCACAATGCTGCTATATATCCCACGTGTTGAGGCACGACTTAGAGGCATAACCGCATTGTGGTTTAGTCGCAAGGAGGGTCATCTTCACACAATCCCATGCACTGAAAAAGAAAGGGATAAAGAGAGTTGGCTTACAATCACCACGTCACACAATACTTAAATAATTCATACATCATCCAAAATACACACATATACCGAGTACAGTCAAATCCAAATGAAAAGAAGATAACCCCAAATGCTAGATCCTCGATCGTCCTAACTAGGCTCCACTACTAATCATCAGGAAACAAAACATAGTAACGACCAAGGTCCTCGCCGAACTCCCACTTGAGTTCGGTAGCATCACCTTTACTGGCATCATTGGCACCTGCAACTGTTTTGGTAGTATCTGTGAGTCACGAGGACTCAGCAATTTCCAAACCTACGAGATCAAGCCTATTTAAGCTTATGGGTCGGATGAGGTAGTGAGGTGGAGTTGTAGCAAGCACTAAGCAAATATGGTGCCTAACATACGAATACAAGAGTAAGATGAGAAGCTACGCAACGGTTGTAAAGCTAGAAGTGATCAAGAAGTGATACTGAAACTACGTACGTTCAAACATAACCCAAACAATGTTCACTTCTCGGACTCTACCAAAAAGAGACCGTCATGGCTACACACGCAGTTGATTCATTTTAATTAAGTCAAGTGTCAAGTTCTCTACAACCGGATATTAACAAATTCCCATCTGCCACATAACCGTGGGCACGACTCTCAAAAGTTTATACCCTGCAGGGGTGTCCCAACTTAGCCCATCACAAGCTCTCACGATCAACGAAGGATATTCCTTCTCCCGGAAAGACCTGATCAGTCTCGAAATCTCGGTCACAAGACATTTTGACAATGGTAAAAGAAGACCAGCAAGAACGCCCGACTGTGCCGACAAATCCCAATAGGAGTGGCACATATATCGTTCTCAGGGCACAACGGATGAGACATCCTACGAGTAAAACCAACCCTCAAGTTTCCCTGAGGTGGCCCCGCAGTCTACTCGGTTCGGACCAACACTCAGAGGAGCACTGGCCCAGGGGGGGTTAAATAAAGATGAACCTCGGGTTTGCAACCCCAAGGGAAAGTTATAGGTTGTTAGGCAAAAAATAAGGTTGGGTCTTGCTAGAGCAATTTTATTCAAAGCGAACTATCAAGGGGGTCCCATAACCCCAACCGTGTAAGGAACGCAAAATCAAGGAACGTAACACCGCTATGACGGAAACTAAGGCGGCAACAGTGGAACAAAACACCGAGGAAAATACCAAGCCTTCCACCCTTTTCCATGTATATAGATACATTAATTAAAATAATAGATATTGTGATATCCCAACATATCCATGTTCCAACATCGAACAACCTGCAAGGCAGCTGCAACTAGCAACACTATAAGAGGGGCTAAGAAAAAATGGTAACTTAGCCAAACAACAGTTTGCTAGGAAGGTGGGTTAGAGGATTGACATGGCAATAAGGGAGGCATGATAAACAAGTGGTAGGTAGCGTGACATAGCGATAGAACGAACAACTAGCAAGCAATGATAGAAGTGACATCGAGGGTAATGGTCATCTTGCCTGCAAAGTTCTCAGAGTTGTCGAAAGCTTGATCCTGATTAGTGTACTCAACAGGTTCCTCGTTCATGAACTCGTCTCCCTGCTCTAGCCAAATCAAGAACATAAGCAATGGAACAACAATCAATCACGGTGCAATGCACAAGCAACACGATGCAAGACATCGCATGGAATGGAAGGTATGATGTGCAATGCATATGGGTACTCCAGAAGGGAAAAGATGATCAAGGCATCAACTTGGCAAACCAAGTGTGCCGCTGGAAAGATGGGGTGATGTCAGTCGAAATCTATATAAGGATCACCGGAAATGGATGCACGGTTTGCAAACGACAAGCAAAACAAGAATGATGCAAATATGCGATTAACAACATCATAGCACTTAGAATGCAACAAGAAACTATGCTACAACACTCCAACATAGCAACAAAGCACATAACCATAAAGCACAAGTGAAGCTCTACAAATCATGAACACGGCGATCCTACTAGAACTCACTAGAACAAGCTCAAAATAGCATGGCCAAAATGCAAATGATATCGGCTTCTCGGACATAGAGAAAATACTAAACATGTCAAAATAGCATCATATAGCAATGTTTAGAGCTAGCAAACAACATGCTACAGGAACATATCATGACAAAAAAAGGAACGACATGCTAGTACTAAAGACATAGAACAAAACTCCCTTACTGAACTTTAACAAAAGATGCATAGAAAATGATGTGGCACCCATGCAAACATGGCAAGTTATATGAACAGTTTCAAACTTGGTATTTCATGGCATAACAAGGTAACCAACAATAAGTAGACATGTTCAAGAAGCTAAGAATGGCAAGAGAAAGTTCGTAGGGTACATACATCACTAGCAAAACACATGACAAAACTGAATCTCATGTTAACACTCTGCCAGCAACATTATTTCGCGAAAGTAGAGCATGGAGATGACATGCACTGCTCCATAATTACAACCAAATGCATGAATGGATAGAGTAATACCACATCTTCAAAACACTATTTGTGAACTACCTCAAAATGTGCATGGATCTCATGGTAGCAACAAGTTTACATAGCATCAAAATGTAACAGGAAATGACTTAGCAAAATATTCTGTCTGAAAACAGCAACATCATGAAGCCTACTTGGCATGCTTGTGCTAGTCACCACATAGCTCCTAAAAATACAAGGCTTGCACCACTGTAAAGATGGCATGATGGAGCTCATAAAACATGTATACATCATGGTCATAGGGTGAACACACAAAATGCAACGAAAATGACAAATCGGCAAGTTCTGTTGAATTCCAGCAGACAACATCATATAGCACTTTTGCAACGAGGATTAGGGCATCAATATGGATAGTAACATGCATGCAAATGACACTAACATGAAGAGCATCATGAGATGAACATTTTGATATATCATGCACACAAAATGGAGCTACGACCATGGAGATATAGCATGATGAACAAGTGCACATGATGTTAGGATTTCAGGACTGACGAAAAACGGGGTCAACATTTGGATCTAGGGTTCGGCACGGATCCCAAGGTCAGCCGGATTAGGTCATCGGATCTACGCCGGAGTGGATAAAGACGGCGGCCAGAGTGCGGGGGAGGTTGGATCCGGTGTCGGCGAGGCCGGATCCGCAGCGAGGTCGGCGCGGGGCGCGGCTGCCAGACTTGGGTGGCGCGTCGGGCGGCGGGGCGGTGACGGGTGGCGGCGCGGGCGGGAAGGCAGCGGGCGGAGCGGCTTGGACCGGGTAGGACCGGACCCTGTCCTGGCGGGCCGCTGGCGGTGGAGGCGGGTGGTGCGGCCACGGGCGCTGATGTGGCGCGCAGCGATTGGCTGCAGGCAGCAGCAGAGGTGACGTGTCGCCACCCGATTTGATGAGGTGACACGTCCGGCGGACATGTCCGGCGGCACGAGGGGACGAGGGTTAGGTTTTCATCCGCAATTTCGGGGGAGAGGGACATATATATAGGTAGGGGAGCTAGGAGAGTACAAATGAGGTTCGGTTTTCGCCCGCACGATCGTGATCCAACGACGGAGAGCATGGAGGAGGTTTAGATGGGTTAGTGGGCTGTTTTAGATGGGTGTTGGGTTGCAACAAGAGAGGGGCTTTTGCGGTTACTCGATTAACCGTTGGGGCATAAAACGACCTCCAAATGGAACGAAATTTGACAGGCGGCCTACCGGTGATGTACCAAGTCCACTCAACAAATCTCGGCCCATTCCTAGAACGTTTTTCTCCTGCTCACGAAATGAGATTAGAGGGGTGCAACGGGTGCATGTGGGAGTGTCGGATTGAGAAACGAACAACGGGGAAAATGACTGGATGCATGAGACGAACACGAATGCAAATGAGATGCACATGACGACATGAGCTGAAATGCATGACATGAAAAAAAATGCAAAACAAAAGACAAAAACCCAACCGCGAA
Source organism: Triticum urartu (assembly GCF_056163025.1). Classification (NCBI taxonomy): domain Eukaryota; kingdom Viridiplantae; phylum Streptophyta; class Magnoliopsida; order Poales; family Poaceae; genus Triticum; species Triticum urartu. The sequence goes on along the minus strand of NC_141873.1, from coordinate 170,421,908 downwards.
GGAAATATCATATCACATAGCCAGAAATGGCAAGAGTCAGAGTTAGAAATTTGGAAAGTTACATCCGGGGTGTTACATCCGGGGATCTCGTCCAGAGAGCTAGGACTGAAAAAACTCCGAATATTCAGAACGGAGGTGATCCTCATGTTCCCAGGTGGCTTCTCGGTCGGAATGGTGCGACCACTTAACTTTCTGGAATTTGATTGACTTGTTGCGAGTCTTGCGCTCAATTTCTTCAAGAATAGCAACGGGGTGCTCATGATAAGACAAATCTTCTTGGAGGTCAATTTCTTCGAAGTTGATAGTATGCCCAGGCGTCTTGAGGCACTTGAAAAGTTGTGACACGTGAAACACATCGTGCACATTTGCGAAGTTGGACGGAAGTTCGAGTTGATAGGCGAGGTCGCCTCTTTTGCCAATGATCTTGAAAGGACACACGGTTGATTCATTTTAATTAAGTCAAATGTCAAGTTCTCTACAACCGGATATTAACAAATTCCCATATGCCACATAACCGTGGGCACGGCTCTCGAAAGTTTATACGGTGCAGGGGTGTCCCAACTTAGCCCATCACAAGCTCCCACGATCAACGAAGGATATTCCTTCTCCGGGAAAGACACGATCAGTCTCGGAATCCCGGTTACAATACATTTCGACAATGGTAAAACAAGACCAGCAAGACTGGCAGACTGTGTTGACAAATCCCGATAGGACCTGCACATATCTTGTTGCCAGGGCACCAGATGAGACATCCTACGAGTAAAACCAACCCTCAAATTTCCTCGTGGTGGCCCCGCAGTCTACTCGGTTCGGACCAACACTCAGAGGAGCACTAGCCCTGGGGGGGGGTTAAATATAGATGACCCTCGGGATTGCAACCCCTAGGGAAAGGTATAGGTTGTTAGGCAAATGTAAAACCAAGGTTGGGCCTTGCTGGAGGAGTTTTATTCAAACAAAACTGTCAAGGGGTCCCATAACCCCAACCGCGTAAGGAATGCAAAATCAAGGAACATAACACCGGTATGACAGAAACTAAGGCGTCATGAGTGTAACAAAACATCGAGCAAAAGGCCAAGCCTTCCACCATTTGCCAATTATATAGATGCATTAATTAAAATAAGAGAATATTGTGATATCCCAACATACCCATGTTCCAACATGGAACAACCTGCAAAGGCACCTGCAACTAGCAACGCTATAAGAGGGGCTAAGCAAAAGCGGTAACTTAGCCAAGCAACGGTTTGCTAGGAAGGTGGGTTAGAGGCCTGATATGGCAATATGGGAGGCATGATAAACAATTGGTAGTTAGCGCGACATAGCGATAGAATGAACAACTAGCAAGCAATGATAGAAGTGATATCGAGGGTAATGGTCATCTTGCCTGCAAAGTTCTTAGAGTTGTCGAAAGCTTGATCCTTTTTAGTGTACTTAATAGGTTCCTCGCTCATGAACTCGTATCTCGGCTCTACCCAAAGCAAGAACACAAGCAACGGAACAACAATCAATCACGGTGCAATGCACAAGCAAAATGATGCAAGACATGGCATGGAATGCAAGGTATGATGTGCAATGCATATGGGTACTCTGGAAGGGAAAATATGATCAAGGCAACAACTTGGCAAACCAAGTGTGCCGCTGGAAAGATGGGGTGATTTCGGTCGAAATCGATAAAAGGATCACCGGAAACGGATGCACGGTTTGCAAATGACAAGCAAAACAAGAATGATGCAAATCTGCGATTAATAGCATTATAGCACCTAGAATGCAACAAGAAACTACGTTACAGCACTCCAACATAGCAACAAAGCACATAACCATAAAGCACAGGTGAAGCTCTACAAATCATGAACACTCAGCTCCAGTTAGAACTCACTAGAACAAGCTCAAAATAGCATGGAAAAAATGCAAATGATATCAGCTTCTCAGACTTAGAGAAAATATTAAACATGTCAAAACAACATCATATAGCAATGTTTAGAGCAACCAAACAACATGTACAGGAACATATCATGACAAACAAAGGCATGTCATGCTAGTGCTAAAGACATAGAACTAAACTCCCTTACTGAACTACACTGCTCCATAATTACAACCAGAGGCATGAATTGATAGAACAATACCACATCTTCAAAACACTATTAGTGAACTACCTCAAAATGTGTGAAGAGCATCACGAAGCGAACATTTTGATATATCATGCATGCAGAATGGAGCTACGGTCATCGAGATATATCGTGATGAACAAGTGCGCATGATGTTAGGATTTCAGGACTTTGACGAAAAACGGGGTCAACCTTTGGATCTAGGGTTCGGCACGGATCCTGAGGTCGGCCGGAGTAGCTCGCCGGATCTACGCCGGAGTGGACGAAGACGGCGGCCGGAGTGTGGGGGAGCTCGGATCCGGTGCCGGCGAGGCCGGATCCGCGACGAGGTCGGCGCGGGGCACGGCTGCCGGAGTTGGGCGGCGCGTCGGGCGGCGGGGCGGTGACGAGTGGCGGCGCGGGCGGGAAGGCGGCAGGCGGCGCGGAGACAAGGTCGGGCGGCGGAGCGGCTTGGACCGGGGAGGGCCCGACACGGGCCTGGCGGGCGGCGGGCGGTGGAGGCGGGTGGCGTGGCCGCGGGCGCTGACGTGGCGTGCAGGGATTGGCTGCAGGGGGCGGCGGTGGTGACGTGTCGCCACCCGATTGGACGGGGCAACGCGTTTGGCGGACACATCCTGCGGTGGGGTTTTTGTCTGGTGGCGCGAGGGGACGAGGGTTAGATTTTCATCCGCAATTTCGGGGGGGAGGGACATATATATAGGTAGGGGGATCTAGGAGAGTCAAAATGAGGTGCGGTTTTCGCCCACATGATCGTGATCCAACAACGGAGAGCGTGGAGGGGGTTTAGTTGGGTTAGTGGGCTGTTTTGGAAGGGTGTTGGGCTGCAACAAGAGAGGGGCTTTTGCGGTTACCTGGTTAACCGTTGGGGCATCAAACGACCTCCAAATGGAATGAAATTTGACAGGAGCCCTACCGGTGATGTACCAATGCCACTCGACAAATCCCGACCCATTCCGAGAATGTTTTTCTCTCGCTCCCGAAATGAGATTAGAGGGGTGCAACGGGTGCATGTGGGAGTGTCATATTGCGAAGCGAACAACGGGGAAATTGACCAGATGCGTGAGACAAACACAAATGCAAATGAGATGCACATGACGACATGAGATGAAATGCATGACATGAACAAAATGCAAAACGAAAGACAAAAACCCAACCACGAAGGAAATATCATATCACATAGCCGAAAATGGCAAGAGTCAGAGTTAAAAATATGGAAAGTTACATCTGGGGTGTTACACCAAGCCATCATCTCCTTCCACTCATCGGAATTGTCGGCGAGCGCCGGACGGATCTGTCCAGCCCTTCTTGATTGACCATCGTCGACCGCTCGAGGGCTGGCTCGAAGGCTGGCGGATCGGCATCTCTTCTTGGATCGGAGCCATTCCATCCTGAGCCTCACACCCCAGATCGGCCCTAGCTATGTTGGTGGCCAGTCCTATTTATAGAGGCCCTGGTCCTCTTCCCAAATATTGAGCGGGAAGGGATCCCATAACGACCAATTTGAAGGGGGACAACTAGTACAAGCTATCCTGACAAAAGTAGTCTTCGCCTGCCAAAGGCTCTGGTGGTGACGCCGTCTTGGGCTCCATTGTGACCTCCATCCTGCTGTCCTGCTAGTCTTGGTCTTGTTGCACCGATATGGAAACCTTTGCCTGATGCCTCAGAACTCCTCACCCGTGCTTGCCTCTTAACACCAAAGAGGAAACGAGGACACTCTGTGCGCTGGCGCCCGCCTGGTCTTGATCGTCATGGCTTACATCATTGGAACCTCGCGAGGTTCGCCTTGCCTCGATCTGTACGCCCCTCGCGAGCCAGCCTAGTGAGGCCGCCCCTGAGGAGGTCTTGCATCGTCCGCCTCAAGAGGCTCTACCCCTCGCGAGGGTCTTGGGTGTTTGTTGGTGAAGATGGGTCGTACAGACCGCCGGTTGAGCCACGCTACGGGCTGCAGGCAGGCAAGTCTAGGGACCCCCGTTCCTAGAACGCCAACAGTCATCGCGAAGCCCACCACGGCGTCACCACCAGAGGCTTTTGCAGGTGAAGACCACTTTTGTTAGGATAACTTGTACAAGTTGTCTCCCTTCGCATTTGGCCGTTGTGGGATCCCTTCCTTCCTACATTTGGGAAGAGGGCCAAGGGCACTATAAATAGGACTTAGCCACCACCATAGAAAAGGGCACCTCACCTCTTGAGGCTGTTCTACCACTGTATGAGTTCATCATCAGCCCCTCGAGGCAATCCACCACAAATTTGGAGTAGGGTATTACACCGCAAGGTGGCCCGAACGAGGATAAACTGCTATGCCCCTTGTTCGTTGGGTTCGTCGATCTAGGCCTTGGAATCATTGAGCGGGCAGATTGGGGGACGAGTTCTTCGCACGCACCCAGAGTTCGAACCTCTCAAGGGTTTGCGAAACCCCGAATCCGACACGGCCCCAAAAGAACAAATATTTTGCTTGATGGGGTTGGTAGCTCCATAATTAATAGAAGCATCAAATTAGTCATGGAACTTGGGAAGATCAAGAACTCACAAAAATGTAATGAACAGAGGCTAGGAGCAGTGATGTAATAGCTAGCATCAGAAAATGTAGGGTAAAACGAACAAAAAGCAGTGGAACCACATGCTAGTTTGCTGATGTGTAATTAAGCATAGAGAACATGAAGCAGTCTGATGGAACCAATAGGTGGCATTAGAACAACACAATTATCATAAATATAGAATGCAAGAAGTAAAATAGTAGGCAGTGATATCTAGGAAGTACAATAATACTTAGGACAAAACTAAAGCATTGTAACTATATGTGCACTGGTTTGTAATTTAGCACATGTAACATGTTCACTGCCAGAAGTATGGCCCTACAGGTGCAAGCAGAATAACGCGTCTCATCAAAAATTGAATGATGCCCTGAAGAAATTCATATGTGCGGTGCTTATGCTAAGAAATTGAACGTAGGTGCCGGCCGTTGGATAATAGTACCTGATTCTCGGTGGCTTATGGGTATCATTGTCATACTTGATAGCTAAGGATCGTTGATGGTGCTCATGTTGCGGTTGAGTTTGGGCCGGCTATCGCCGTTGCTGAAGCGGCTCCGGTGCTTCGGTTGCGGCACCTATCGACATACAAGAAAGCTCATCTATGGTAAGTGAACAGTTCCATGATAAAGAAGAGAAAAACCGAAGGAGTACAAATCAAAATAACCTAATGAGGCTGCGGCATCAGTAAAGCAGGGCCGGTGGAGTTGAAAATTGCATCCGTGGAGCGGGTCCGGTGCAGTGGACGAAGGCATTGGCGAAGCACATCCGGCATAGTGTACAGTGCTTTTGGTGAGGCGGATCTGTTGTGGCGGACGAGGGCTTGTCTGAAGGACCAGTGATGGGGCGGACAAGGGGGTTAGTGAAGGGCCTACACTATGGTGGACGAGGGCGCCGGTTAAGCAGATCCGATGCGGTGGACCATGATGGCGGTCAATGAGATCTGGAGCGGTGGACAAGCCAGTTGCTGAAGTGGCTCCGGTGAAGTGGTGAGTTGGTAGTTGGGGGTTCCAAGGTGCGGAAGGTAGATCCGGCGGGGTGTGAGGTTCACCGCTGCGGCGGAGGACTAGATTCGAAGGCTTGGCGTGATTGGGGAGGTCAGGGAGGGGAAGGGGAGGGGCTCTGGGAACAATGTTGGGGGCAAAGAGGAGAAAACAATGGAGTTACCAAAGCAGCCCTTTTCCGTTCATGTGGCAGCGGTTAAATAGGAATCTCGTAGGGCTAAACTTTCGGGCGAGAGATATTTCGATGTGAGTGAGAAGTTTGAAAGCTTTTGGTGTGTGAAATTAAGTGTTCTGCTCTTGTACGACCGACTATGATATCATGGCTGAGAATTTATTTGTTTTGCACGCAAAAAAGTGCAAGTTTCGAAAATCAATGTCTCCAACTCGAAACTTAGATTGTCCATTCAATTCAAATATGGATCATTGTGCTAGTACAAGCAAATACCATCATACAGTCCAATTCAAATGAAATTCCAAATGTGTTTATCCTAAATATGATGAGAAAATAAAAAATGTGTATGCGTATGAATAAAGTGGATTATTATGAAGCTTGAACATGCCTGTATGTGTATATCTCTAGGTTTGATATATGAAATTGAAATCACGAAATCCCGGCTTAAAAATATACCTTCGTTTAAATGAATTACAAAAGCTAATGATGGAGTCGAATTCCAAAATTCCAATATTAGGTTTGTATTTCTGGTACTTCAAGGTATATCATGCATGTTTAAAAGTATCGTTATCTCATAGTCCAAACTGTGAAACAAATTGATCAATTGACCATGAGTGCACACACTATTGACCATATATATCTCAATTACGCTAAAGTCCCTCAAATATAGACACCTCACTCTTTATCTGAAGGCCCCCCGCCGCCCACCCCCCCCACACAAGTCGTTCTCTCCCCCGGACACGAACACACGAGCACATTAACACCCCCTCTCTTCTAATGTCCGGACCCCAATATAGGTCTCTATAACTTTGTCTCTCGGGCGTGCACACATCTCTTCCCCCACTCTCTAGGTCTCCCCGCATCTCTCTTTCCCAAGAACACACACTATATAGAATGTATCTTTCCCATACACACAAAACGTCGCCCCCAAATGTCTATCTCCCTAGTTATGTGGTTCTCGCACACTCACCTCACACACAACCCCCACTGCAAAGAAGAACACTGTGTCTCCTTGTGCAGCACTCTCCTCTTTTTATCTCTCGCACATGCGGACCTACCCCAGCTCCTTCCCTGTATACATATATGTAACGACTCTTTCCATAGCTACCTAATGTATCATTGTTCTCAATCTCACACGTTGTTCTCTACACCATCTATTCTAGATCTCTCATGAAGTCCCTATCACACACACGATGACTCGCTTACCTTGTGTCTCCATACATAGGCCACTTTTGAACAATATCAACATTGTCTCCCTATCTATACGCCACTTCTGCACACAAACGACCCCTCTCTCTTCCCCTCTCTTCCTCTCTCTCTCCCCCTCGCTAGCTCTCTCTCTCTCTCTCTCACACACACACACCCCTCTCCCACACACACTCGATGTCCCTTCCAAATAGTCTGCTCCCCGCCCACATACATGCTATCCCGCTACTACACATGCCTTTGCCTCTCTTTGACACACATGTCACACCATTCCCCCTTCCCTATACTAGGTTTACATCATTAGTGGTCTCTCTTCTCCACATACACACACTCCCTCTCACACACGCGTGCACGCACAAACACACACAGACAAGCACAAACACCCATCTATGTGGATCCTTCTTTTAATACACACACCCTTGCATATTCTCTCCAGCTCTAGGTATGTATATATCCCCCTCTCTCTAGCTCAGATGCACACCAAAATTCTCCATCTCTCTAACTCACACATCTCTCCCCATGTCCACATGTGTATCTCACACACTCACTCTCTGATTATGTGCATGTGTCTCCACGTTACACAACAGAAAGCCCCATGCACATGTCTCTCTCTATCCTCCACACACAGAGACACAAAGAATCTCTTATCATTGCCTCAGTCTCTACACATATCACACACGCACGCTGACTACAAAAAAAAGACACATCCATGACATTTTGGGCTGAACGAATTTTTTTTCTGTCATACATATGGCACTTCTATGACAATAATTGTGACAAAACCCGGTATCATCATAGATGTGGTGAGCTCCTACTTCTATGACAAAAAATCATGACAGAAAAAGGGCTTTTTGTCCTGGGCGGGCCAGAGATGCAGCTGCATGACATTCTTTGGGTCGTCCATAACGGAAAAAATCGTGGTAGAAGCGAGGGGGAGGAAAATTTTGGGGAGTTCCCGGTTATGGTGGGAGGTCGGGGGCCGAGCGATGCGCATTTCTCTCGTACACGTACGCGCGTGTGTGCGAGGCGTTGGCTCTAACTGAACTCGAGCGAGGAATTGGGCTCTAACTCAACCTGAGCAATTGCACTGCAGGCTACGCGTTACTGAACCCGAGCGATCGATCGATGGCTGTTAACTGAACCCGATTGAGCGATTCCTTCGCTACTATTGCTAACTGAAGCCGATCAATGCTGCCTCTGGGATGAATAGTGAGTGTTGCGGGGGGTTTGGATGAACAGTGAGCTATGGCGTTGCCTCTGGATGAACAGGACCCCGTGGTTTGGTGGAGGGCTAGATGAATAGTAGATGGTGGAGGGGTGCCCGTGGAGGGGTGGTTGAATAGGACCCCGTGGTGTGGAGGGTTGGATGAACAGTAGACGGTGGAGGGGTGCCCGTGGAGGAGTGGTTGAGCAGTAGCCGGTGGAGTAGCGCGCGGTGGAGGCTGGATGAACAGGAGCCCGTGGAGGCTGGAGGAGGTCGACGGTAGCCCATGGAGGCTGGAGGAGGTCGACGATGGAGATGAACAGTATCCTGTGGAGTCCCATTTTGCGGTACGCCACACCCCTCCCGATGAACAGGACCCCCGTTTCGACCGTAGCGCTCCAACACAAGTCCGTTTCGTCCGTTTTGCGGTACGCCACACCCCTCCCGATCAACAGGACCCCTGTTTCGACCATAGGAGGTCCGTTTCCTCCATTTTGCGGTACGCCAGACCCCTCCTGATCAATAGGACCCCATTCCGAATGTAGGAGGTCCGTTTCCTCCGTTGTGCGGTACGCCAGGCCTTGTTTCCATCGCCTGTTCTGTCCAAGCCCTCCCAATGAACACGACCACGCATTCCGTTCCGACCCAGCCGGTTGGCTCCCACGCGTTCCGTTGCCTCCCAATGAACACGACGCATTCCATTGCCTCCCCATGAACACGACGCATTCTGTTGCCTCCCCATGAACACGACGACGACGATGTTTCTCCATTCCGACCCAGCCATGTACAGGAGACCTGGCCGTACGTATGCGTGAGTAGGCTTTCGAGACCCCGCCCGTATGTACACATACGTGGCCACATTTTATTTCTTGCACCCTGGCCGCTCTACGTATGTGTACATGCTATGTGCGCGGCTCTACTACGACACGTGCGCGCCTCTACTATGACATGTGCACGCCTCTACATCCACCATTATATATGTACGTACACGTTCGCGGCCAGAATGACAACGCTACGTACGCTTCGACCGGGTGGGTCCCGACTGTCAGGCACTTCCTTGCCTGCGAAGATGTAGCTGGTGGGTCCTAGCAGTCAAGGGGGCGAATCGTTTTTTTTGCCCGGACGCACTTCCTTGCGTGCGAAGATGTAGCTGGTGGGTCCCTGCAGTCAGGGGGGCAAATCGTTTTTTTGCCCGAACGCACTTCCTTGCGTGCGAAGATGTAGCTTGTGGGTCCCAGCAGTTAGGGGGAAACGTTTTTTGACAAAATACGGTGGCCTATCCGGTGGGTCCCCGCTGTCAGGTGGAGGAATCATTATTTTGCACGTAATGAGGAGGCACTTCCTTGCTGCGGCCGTGGACCCAGCTGTCAGCCTCTCCACGTACAGTCCACATCCGATGGAAGTCGTTCCACGCCACGCCGAGAGCACCACGGTGGTGGACGATAGCGAGGACTAGGATGGGGACGACTCAGAGCCAGGGAAGACTCAGCAGTGGATGCCCACGCGAAGAGGAGTATGAGGGTTCACTAGTTCGGCTGCGGTGTGAGGCTGTTGTCGCCGCAGAATAACAGGGGGTGTGGGTGAGTAGAGGGATGGCCTGGCCAGCGGTGGGAGTAGTAGGGGGCGGTGAGGCCTCCGCGGCATCACAACCGGCCACGGGAGGCAAGAGCACGCGGCACGACCAGCGCTGGTTTGGGCGGCTGGAGCAAGAAGACCAGAGGTTGAAGAAGCACTACGGCCGTTGGATGAACATCATACGGTAATAGGAGCTAGAATCGTTCATATTGACTAAGTTGACAAAGCCCTTCGTCCCCGTCAACTTGGTAGGCTCACAAGTCAGCCTCCCACTATGCTGGGTTCCAGCTGGCAGGGGAAATATTCAGTTTTTTTGTGCGTAATAAGGAGGCACTTCCTTGTGTGCGAAGATAGCTGGTGGGTTCGACATGTCAGTGGGGGGCATGTTATTTTCCCAGAAGTCAGCTGGAGGAATCATTATTTTGCACGTAATAAGGAGGCATTTCCTTGTGTGCGGCCGTGGACCCAGCTATCAGCCTCTCCACGCACAGTCTATTTCCGATGGTGTCGTTCGTTGACCACATTGACCATGCCGCGTCGAGCGCATCCAAGGTGGTGGACGACGGGGACGCCCCGGACAGCAACGAGCCGAAGATGGGAAGACACGGGAGTACAGTCGCATACGGAGAGGTGTACGAGGGTTAACTGGTTCTAGTGCGGTGTGGTTCGTAGTCGGTGGAGAAGAACAGGTGGTGTGGAGGGGTGGAGGGATGGCCTGGCCAACAATGGAGTAGCGCTTCATAGCGAAGTGTGCTAAGCAGAGCTTCTAGCAGCAGGAGGCGGGAGGTGGTCCCGGCGGCGCTGGAGGAAGAAGACGAGAGATTGAAGATGGATGTCGGTCGTTGGATGTAAATCCAATGACTAACATGTCAGAATCATTTCTTGACTAAATTGACAACGACTTGCGTTGGCTTCGACCTATTGGCCCACATTTCAGCCTCTAAAAATGTGGCACGTATTCAACCCATTTTTTTAGAATTTACAGTCTTTTTTTTGCGCGGTAGAATTTACAGTCAATTTGATCTTTTTTTTGAATTACAGCCATTAGCTGGGCTGGGTGAACAAATAATGTAGCGTCCATGCGGCCCATTTATTTTATTTCCTAAGAAATTATAGGCCATTTGCACTTTCTCAAAATACACGATCTTGCTGGGCTGATTCTAATTATAATGTTGGGTTGGGCCAGCAATGTTATCAAAAAAATAAAAAGGGGCTGAGCATTTTGTTATAAATATATTTAAATAATAGGTGATATTATTACATGCGTCCATAAATGTTACCAAGCTTTTGTACACAATCACGAGGATTTTCATGCCAAAACAATCCAGGATTTTATTTGTTAAGAAATTATTTTTATAAGTTAATAAGATGTGGGATATTGTTTTCTTACATATGTAAGTATCTGTTAAATATATGATGACAATAAAAATAATATATAATAACATATGAAATAAGTTTTTTAGAAAAACAGGGAGCATCTCCCCGGTTCCATTGCTGACAACGAGATCACAACATACTCTGATACAGCAGCTCAAAGAGCAGTTCGAAAGCAAAGGTAGAAAAGCTAAAAACTAGGGGGGTGGATAAACAAGTTCTCTGAATAACACAAATCACCCGAGTGGTGCCAAAGGCAGAGCGGATTGAGCACTCAAATGACACAAGGAGGGTCCAGCGAAGCCTTCATGGTCTTCAGCGAGGGGCCGTGTCAGCCTGCGGCGACCAATAAGAAAATGGAGACACCGGGCTGGAAGGCGTAGCATGGTGGATGTCCTTCTTTTTCGGCGCCAGGTGCCCATCATCTTCATCAGAGATCTTGAGACGAGCCCACGGGTCCAGCCCCAGAGCAGGTCGAGCCTTGTTCAGCCACAATTGATCACCAATGGTTTCTGGAGGGATCTTGTTAGGGTTACCACGAAGCTCATCAACTTATCCTTGTCCGATCCGGAGGAGAGAATCGCCCAGTTCCTCACCATGTTCCTGATCAACCTCATGACCCGCGGAATGGAAATCCAGGAGGTGTTACTGAAAAACATAGCATTTCTATATTTCCAAAGGCACCAAAGGACAGCTGAGCTAACAGTATTTAAAATCGAGAAATTTTTGGTAGCAATCCAGAATCTGGCGACAGATTCGAAGGATGAGCCAATCTGACTAGAGAAATATTCCGCCCAGAGATGTTTAGCAACTATACATTCAAAAAATATGTGATAACAAGACTCTTGTTCCAAGCAGTAAACACAATCAAGGGGTTTGATGATGTGTCTCTTTCTAAGGTTATCCCTAGTCATCAATTTGTTTTTGGAGAGAAGCCATAGATATACATGAATTTTAGGGGGAACTCTCAATTTCCAGACAGCAAGGATAAACACGGGTTGAACCCCTCTAAAGTTGATAACATGATAGAGGGAGATGGAGGAATACTTCCCCTTATCGTCCAGCTGCCAAATCAGGGCATCCGACTCGGCAGTAAAGGTAATGCTTTTGGCGATTTCCTCCAACTAGAAATATTGTTCTATGAGACTATCACTAAAGTTCCTTCTAAAATAGAGTTTTAGGCATTGACCATCCCAAACTTCATTGACACTTATGTTAAGCTCATTGCAGACAGAGTAAATAGGCCAAAATTGGACTGTTAGGGGGGATGTGCCAAACCAAGTATCTTCCCAGAACCTGGTTCTGCTCCCATCCCCTATGTTCCATCTGTAGCCAAATTTCACAGCATGCATAACAGATTTTAATCCTTTCCAGAATCTAGAGGTCTTAGGGTTGGAGGAAGGGAGAAAAATATTAGGTTTATTTCCTAGGTATTTATGGGCAAAAAGAAGCTTCCAGGGTTTCAGGTCTTCCTCATAGAATCTTTTAATCCAAGACCCTAGAAGACAGATGTTAATTTCTTGGAGGTTAGGTACGCCTAGGCCTCCGAAATATTTTTTCATAAAGACTAGGGACCAATTAGCAAGGTGTATCTTCCTATTTCCCTCAAAATCATTCCACAAGCAATGAGACATCTGAGAATTGATGAGGTTCACTGCCCATTTAGGTAACTTGAAGAAGGAGAGGAGATACACTGAAATGCTAGCCAAACAAGCTTGTATGAGGATCAATCTACCTCTGTAAGAGAGAAGTTTGCCCCTCCACCGAGCAATCCTTTTAATGATTTTATCCAGAAGGGGTTGGATATCCTCTCTCCTCAGTTTATCATAGTGGAGAGGGATACCTAGGTACTTAATGGGGAAGTTACCTTTATTACAGACTAGAATAGGGAGGAAGTCAGCTAACTCCTGATCATCCATGTTGATAGGGATGAGTTCCCTTTTAGAGTAGTTGATTCTCATGCCTGAGACTTGTTCAAAATAGGTTAGAACAGTTTTCATATTGCTAGCATGTGTGGAGTCATTGTCTAAGAAAAGGATGGTATCATCTGCATATTGAAGGCAGACGATGCCACCAGGGCAGACCTCAGGACAGAGCCCTGCAATCAGACTATGATCAGCAGATTTTCTCAGCATTTTAGTAAGAACGTCCACTACTAAATTAAACAAAAGCCGGGAGATGGGGTCACCTTGCCTAAGGCCTTTACCAGCAAGGAAAAAATCACTTTCACAGTTATTTAACTTGACCCCAATAGACCCCCCATGAGTACGTTGTTGGATCCAACTAGTCCATTTACCCCCAAAACCTCTAAGCTCTAGGAGCTTCATAAGGAAATCAAGGTCAACTTTATCGAAGGCAGTCTAAACTAGAACTACCATCTAGAGAAAAATTCTCACAAACAGAGACTTCATATCTGTTTTGGTAAGGGTAAATAAAGGAAGAGCATTCAATGCCATCATTAAGAGAAGTACATCTACACCAATCTTAGCAGCAATGGCATTGAAGGAAGGATCATTAAAGTTGGAGAAGGAAGTGTGTTTCATACCCTGGGGTTTTTGCACTTCCAGGTTCTGAACCTCTTTGAGCGGTTGAGCCTTTTCAATAATGGTTCTCTTGTCACCAGCTACCCTGGCACTGGTTCTGGTGGCTTGAACAGGACCCCATTTGGGAAGGTGCTTCTCCTTAGGAAGGGCAGGGAAGTCAGAGTTGTATTTTGAGTCCAAATTTTCTGGGAGTTTAGTTGTTTCAACAAGTGCCTCTTGATCCTCTTATAGATCTACAGAACCTTCTAATTCCATCAGATCATCATCTTCCAGGAGCCCATTTGCTTCTCCTTAGGAAGGGCAGGGAATTAGGGAGGTGTGTCTTGAGGATTGAAGTGGGTGTATTTTCTCCAAGCATCTGATTGTGGCCAAAAGGCTGTCCTCTGGTGTTAGGGGCCCCAGAATTGGCAGCAGGCCCTTTATCTGATTCAGATCTAGAGCTCCTGTTGGATTCACCATCTTTAGTAAGATTGGTACCAGTTTCAGCTACAGAGACATATGTACTAGCAGAGAGGATGGTGGAGGTGCCAGTTTCAGTGGGGGTTAAGGACTCCACCTCAATGAGTAGCCTATAGATTTTGTTCCCAACTCCAAAAAAGCCTTTCAGCAGGGATTTTGGAGGGATCTTTACATAAGATTTTGACCCTAACAGTTTCATAGAATGACTTGAAATTATGCTGCCAATCCACATCCAATAAGACCCCCAGAGTGGAAGTGATTTGATCCAGCATAGTCCAGTTACACCACTTGGGGGTTCAATTTCCTGATCTTGATCCAAGTTTCCTGGAGGTCCTCTTCAGCCTCAATCCTGCCTTTCCAGACTTCAACATTGACTACAACATTTTCTTTTTTGAGACCAAAACAGGGGTATCCAGCAACTTGAAGTACATCTATTTCAGGAGGGAATTTGACCAAGAATATCCACTCATCTAGGGCATTGATTGGCCAGGGCCAGTTGGTTTTGTAAATGTCTGCAAACTCAGTGGCAAGTTCCTGCTTGGTCACTTCACCAGCTTCTACCAGAACAATCCCCACATTCTTCAGGGAGCCATGATACTGAGCATTTTCATCAGGTGGCTTTATGTGGTAGAACCCTAATCCTAGAGCAGCACTTCCAACATATCTAGCAGAACTGTGGGTTTTCCTTCTGACAGGGCAATTCTCAACTTTATGGTAACCATTTTGCAGATAAAACAACTCTTGGGCTTGAAACATTTATCCAAATGATGCCCTGGTTCCCCACAGTTGTAGCAGATTACCTCAGAGTATGCCATAAGGTCCGAAGCAGGGGCAGGAGCAGTTTTCTGGATGTCCTGTCTCTTCTTTTGCTAATTCTTGCCTTGAAATTTCCTAGTGATCTGAGAGTCAAAACCACCAGCAGATTGATCTTGGGCAATTACAGGAGCCTGCCCAGATTGTGCCCCCATTTGGGGTGGAGGTGGGCCGTACCACTGCCCAACCGGCGCTTCCCCCCATTGTGATAGGGGAAATTCATCGGAGTTCCTGGTTCCTTCTCATCCTCCATCCATATGTTGTCTCTCAGCAAGCAGAAATAACCACCAGACAGGTCAATTGAAGCAGATTACAAGCCTAATTTCAATCTTCTGTAGGTTTTGGGGAGAGGTAAGGTAGGGGATCCACCTGCTCCAGCTCCGGTGGCATGCTAGTGGGCATGAGTCCAGTCAAGCATTCCCATCTCACAGCATAACGTGGATCTCCTGAATTCACTTCTCCTTTCGCCCATCGAATGAATGCAATCGGCGGCTCCCTGGGGTGGGGCATCCTGTTCTTCTCCAAGAAATCTCCTTCAAAGTAGATCCGTAGGGCTAGATTCAGCAGCTCCCAATCCACATGATCCTTGCACATCCGAGTATACCTGCGCGAGTGAGAGAATGGATTCGGTCCCTCCTCAGCCTACTCCCTCGCAGCTTCCTCCTCTGCTTCCCTCCATTCGTGCGTGCACTGGGTCCAGGAGAGAGCGTCATCGCGGATCCGCATCGCTCGCTCCCTCCATCTCCTCCCTCGAGTCTCCCACAGCACCGCCGTCGCGACGGAGTTGAGCGGTTGGAGCATCCGCGGGAAGGCTTTGTATACATGTGGGAGATGCATCTTGTACATCTGCCTGTCTTCCAGCCATTCCCATGTGGATACGGCCGATGACTCCATGGGGCGCGCGAGCAGACTTGCTGAGGTGGGCAGGCGCGCCCGGAGTCAGGAGGCGGGGGGTGGCGGCGAGATCTATGGCGGCGGCGAGGGTGGAGGTAGTGGCGGGGGCGGCGGCGAGGGTGGAGGTGGTGGCGGGGGCAGGGGCGGGGGCGAAGGGGATTGCGAGAGCGGTCATCTATTTTCCAATTATGTGAACTAAAGAGTCAACATATAAAATAATTTAAACATATATAATATAGTTAGAAGGGAAACATAAGTTGGACCTGGCGTTCCTATTCTTATATAGAAAAATAGAACAGACATCTGCGTTTTCTTCAAAAAATACATAAATTGGGCTGCCAAAAATAAAACCTCGGATGGGAGGTCCATTGTCCGGTCGATACATGATGGCCCTAAGAAAATACAAACAGGCATATGGACCTCCCATCCGAGGTCGTGGGCTGCACATGTTAAAAATGAAAGCCTAGACGGGGCAGCCCAAAACCACGTCCAACACTTGCCAAAACTTCGTCCCTCGTTTTCTCTGTGTTTCGCACACTCGACATTGTGTGGAGTTTTGACTGTGCATCATATGAAGATATGCTATGCATGAATGTTGATCAGCATGATGTTAACTGGCTGGTAGTTCCATTTTTGACCATGAATAAAACTTCCAACATGATGTTAAACCTGTTTGAAAAGGCCGTGTTAATATAAATGCTCTGCCACTGAAAGTTGCAGTTTCTTATCTGAAACTAAAACTTGCAGTTTGTTCTGTGAGAATCACATTGTCTGCACTTTTATACTCCTATGAAACTACATTTTTTTATGTGCTAAAAATAGATATCTAAAATTCATAAAATACTTCATATGCTCAATACTGCAAATCTGAAATTCAAAAAACATTCATATCTGAAAGTACTCTCAAAATACACAACACAAAACACAATTCACAACCTGTAAATACTGACAACCCTAAGCTCCTCCTGACAATTCACAACCTGCCTGACTATTGGGTTGGGGGGGTAGCCCCATCCTATTCCTCGGCGACAAACAACCGCCCCGTGAGACGATGTGAATGGCGAGGGAGACGATGGCGGGGAAGCATCGTCGGGCCAACTGCATTTCTCCTCCTGAAGTTGGGTTCGGTCGACGAAGACTCCACCGGCTCGCTCTGGCAGGACACCCTCACAAACGACACCCTGTAGATGCTGGATCCTTCAATCTCTGGTGGATGCTCCATCTAGGATCGATACTCCCACCACCGCTCCCTCACGATCGGATTCGGTGAATCTGTTTGCTCCATGGCCCAGAGGAGCAGCTCTATGTACTCCGGCGCGACTCCCTTCGGGAGTATCGCCGCCTTTTCGCTCTGTTGTAGATATTTGGCCATGGATGTCGCCGTCGCCGCTAGTTGGTCCTTGTTATCAAACCAAGATTGTATCTCCAACATCCTAGCTAGCTTCACAGGGTCGCCGTCTGCGATCCTCACGTATCGGTTGTACTCCTCCATCGACATACTTCTCCACAGCACCTTCACTCGCCGGCGGTGGTTTTTGAATGGAAGAGGAGAGGACCACCGCTGGTTTTGGATTAGAACGAGAGAGGAGCGACGCTGGTTTTGGACTGGAACAGGAGAGGAGGGGTAGTGGTTTTGAAATGGAAGAGGAGAGGAGCGGCGCTACATTTAGATTGGAACAGGAGAGGAGTGGCGGTGGTTTAAGAGGAGAAGAGCGGAAGAGCAGCGCTGGTCTTGGAAGTATTTTGTTGTTGTTTTGCGTATTTTGGGTCAAAGTTTGACCACGTACTGTATTTGACAAGCAAAATGTGAATTCATGTCACCAAAAATTGTATCATTTGGTTCGTATCTGAATGTACTTTCAAATTATATTATTTTTGCAACGTATAACATATATTTTATGTGCGAAAATCATGGTCAATTATGACCCAGAATAAAAGGGAGACTAGTTAATGTGGGATCGCTTTCTTAATTGAAGGGTAAATTGATTTTGATTTTGATCCATTCACAGCGCGCCGGCCCTCTTGTCCAATCCTAAATCGTTGCCGCACGCTCCTCTCCCTCTTCTCCATTGCAAAACAACCTCCGCTCCTCTCCATCATCTCCATTCCAAAACCACCGTCTCGCCTCTCCCTCTTCTGATCTTCTCTATTGCAAAACCACCTCCTCTCCTCTCCATCATCTCCATTCCAAAACCACCGTCTCGCCTCTCCCTCTTCTCTATTGCAAGACCACCGTCTATCCTCCATTTTCTAGACGCTTTGCTCCATGGCGCGGGCGCAATCCATGGATACAAAATTAGTATACTGTATACTATTTAAAAGTCGAGGGCGGGGCTTTTCCTGCGCGGTAGGCGGTAGGGCAGTTTTGCCTAGTCGGTTCGACAGAGACGCGAGAAGACGAGTGAGTAGGCTGCTGCAAACATAGGGCTGTGTGATTTGATAGCGAGTTACTGCTGGACTGGTGGGGCCCCGTGATTTGACTTGCCATTATCATTTTTACTGCGGCGCTACGACCGGCGTGAGTCTCCCGATTCCTGACCACCTCCATACAGGTGCCTCTTTCAATGCTCCACCATGTAGTAGAGGCTGGCTCTTGCATGAGATCCCACTTCTCCACTTTTTCCTTGCCTCTCTTTCCTCCACATATGCAAAAATGCCATGGAAAGCGCACTATTGTACTTACTTTTACTTTCTCCTACAGGTGCTTAAGCTTGCCACATAGGCATAAAGTCTGATATGGCAAGTTAATCAAGAAGAGAGAGACTAGTTTGGTGACCCAAGGAAGAAACGGTGCTAAGCGCGTGTACCTATGTGAAAAGACAATTTTGAGTCTATAGCTAATTAAATGAAGCAAACTTAGTAACACCATTTCATTGGAAGAGGTTACTCCTTGGAAAATGCAATAAATACTAGTACTCCCTGTGTCCCATAATATAAGAACATTTTCTGCACTACACTAGTGTCAAAAACATTCTTATATTATGGGACAGAGGGAGTACGAAGAAAGAGATAGAGAGGAGTAAAAAAATACACTTATAGCCAACCTTATAGCCAACCTTATAGCCAACCTTATTATAGTATGAGTGACTAAGTGATGACTATGTATGACATGCCAACATCAGATAGCCTAACGCACCGTGTTAAATCTCCAAGGGTGCGACCGCGCGAGCGACGCGACGGTCGTGGTAGGCGCGACCAAGATACGGGCTGCTGGCAGCCCTTGGATCTGAGATAAAACGGTCGCATGCTAAGTTGCTGAAAATTTGCATAATAACCCTCCAGGATAGGATATTCACCCATAGGTCTAGAATCACACCATGCAACCGTTCGATCTCAGATCCAAGGGCTCTCGGAGGCCCGTATCATGGGAGAATGGAAAGCCAGTACCCTGCCGTTCGCACGCTGGCAGTTTGCTCCTACTCGTCCCCGCACGTCCTACAATACTACGGCGGTTTGCTCCTAGTAGTTTCGTCCTCCTGCCAAATCCTAACCCTCCTCCCAAATCCTAACCCTCCATTCACATTACGGCAGTTCCACTAATCCTAACCCTCCTCCCAAATCCATGGCGTCCCAAATCTCCACGATCGGCTGTGAGTACATGGTTAGAACCATCACCGGCGATGAGTTCGACGTCATCTACACCCATTCTTCCACGACGGTCAAAGGATGCCTTTCTCGCTTCAGACACATGTTCAAAAACTTAGATGATGAGTGGGTCGCTGGGCTAGGTGTTGAGTACACCATAGTCCTGGGACCAGAGAAGGATCTAAAGGACGAAGAGAGGAAGAAGCCCACCGTGATACAGGTTTGCGTCTATAACATTTTCTTGGTCTACCACATATGCCATGCCGACGTTGAGTGCCAGGATTTTATGAACTTCCTCAAGGACAAAACAGTGAAACTCGTTACTGTAGACTTTAAGAACGACAGGGATGTACTGCGTCGGATAGGTCTCGTTGTAGAAAACCCCTTCGACCTCCACAAGAATCGGCTGGTGCCCTCTCGTCAGCCTTCAATGCTGACCCTGGCAGGAGCCATGGTTCATCCTTCGTGCGGTAAACTGGAGAAACCTCCATACACGTTTCATCGTCAAGCATGGCAGCGGAATGTACTAGATAGAGACCACATCCACTGTGCTGCAATGGATGGCTACCTTTGCTTCAATATCTACAATGGTTGGATGAAGAGCAACAGCCAAGTGTGCGGTTCAAGCAAAGAAGTATCGGCCAAGAGGAAGAGGGACAAGGAAGAAGTCAAGGACGTGGACGAGGACTCTGAGTAAGGTGGTAGTGTCGTTGCTCATGGTGGTTCTAATGCAGTGTCTACCGGAATAGTTGCAACGTTTAATTTTAGGTGTGCTTAATTTAATTTGAGGGGTGTGTTGTGCTGAGCCACCAGTAGAACTATGTTATGTTTCTTCTTGTTACTTTAACTCTTCAGTACGTACATACTAGTATTTCTTACATTTCATCTTTTAGTTGGCATAGTACTACCACTCGTTTCTTCACATTATATACGTACAATATATATGGCCAACATCATATAGCCAGCAGTTTAGTTGTCAAAGAATTTCAGGGTGCTTAGTTTTGTCAAAGAATTCCAGGATGCTTAGAGGGTGCTTGGATCCAAGGGACTTATTTTAGTCTGACTAAAAATAGTCTCTTTAAGAGGCTAAAGTTCCAAGCACCCCTGACTAAAGAGCGGCTAAAACTAGTCTTAAGACTAATTTTTTTAGTCAGGGGTACCCCTACTAAAATGGGATTAGTCCTGTCTCTACTCATTTAACTCCTCTCCTTTAACACGGGCAAGTTCTGGATTGGAGGGTTTGGAGGATAATAAATGCTCATTAACTTGATTTTAGCCTTTTTAGTATTTCGATCCAAGCATGGGTGAGGCTAGCATGTTTTAGTCCCACTACTTTTAGTCTTGGGAATAAAATGTATCCAAGCACCCTCTTAGTTTTATTTGAGGGGTGGGTTGTGCTGGACACCATTATTGTGACTAGCCTTTTTAATAGTACTATATGCATAATTTGGCGACGAGCGCTCTCTATATGTACCACCTTTTTTTAATTTCAAGTTTTGCTCCATGGCGCAATCCATTGATACTACTGCTGTACAAAAGTATACATTTTTTAAAAGGCTAGAGGGCGGGGCAATCTAGCTTGGTCGGTTTCACGAGAGGCGAGGGCCTTTGTGATTTTACGGCTCCTTACTGCTGGAAGGTGGGGCCTTGTGATTTGACTGCTCGTATAAATGCGCCGACGACCTGATTGAGGAGGAGCAAAGAACCGTGCGGTATACTCAAGTTTTCCACTAGAGTAGTACTGCAAGGGAGGAGCACGAAACACGGCAGCCCAGTGCCATATGGCGATAAAAATGATCTAATTTGCTATCATCTCATAGTTACCATTGTTCTATTCATTCCCTCAAAAAAACATTGTTCTATTCATGCCTCGCAGAGAACGTGACACATGCGGCGAAACACCCGAAGCAAAAGATGAAACACAGGAGCAAAAGAAGAAGGAAGATTATCACCCCAAATGATCTAATTCGCCGCGGAGTTGTAACTACTTCTTCATCTCCTCCACGACCTCCATCTCCTTGCGCGTCTCCTCCGCCATCTTCTTCATTATGTCCATGACGCGGGATTTCTCAATGCGAGCCTTCATCATCTGTTCCACGGTCGCATTACGTACCATGACAGCAGCCGGGTGCTCGATGCGGAGCTTCGCCAACTCCTCCTTCTGTTCCATGACGAGCGCCTGCAACATATTCATCGAGGAACTACTATTCTCATGCATCTTCTTCCAGCCGACGTTCTTCTCCTTCAACAGGTCGATCTCGTGGCAGAGCTTCGCCTTGTCCTCCTGAAGTCACAGGATTTCGCCGGTCGCCTTCTTCTCCGAGGCAATGCTCTTCTTCAGTAGCATCACCAAGCTGGCAGTCAACTCCCCCTGCTGATTGAGCTCAGCGGGCATGTCGTCGAGGCTCTCCTTCAGCAACTCCATCAAGCCTTGGATGAACTCCTTCTGCTTATTGAGGTGCTTATTGAGCTGATTGGGCATGCCGTCGAGGGAGAATGACTCCAGCTCCGCCGGCTCGGCATGTTCGCCTCCGCAGCTAGGGCGCTCATGGGAGCCATCGCCTTCCCGTGAGAGATCTTTCAAGGTCTCTGCGTGGCAGCGAGCCCTCTCTTTTTTTTCCACAGCCTTGGTTGCCGCTCCCTTGTTACGAGTAGTTCTCGACCTAGAGCTCTGCTCACCGGCCTTGGCAACGACGGACGAAGAAGAAGCACTTATGAGGAGGAAAGGTAGAGTAATTTTCGGTTAGGTAGTTTCCCTTTTTATAACCTAAGTACTAGCACTATTACTAATACCTGCATAGTGGGAACATGTTCAGGTTTGGTACGTACTAGTAGGTGTGAGCAGGCTTTCGAATGTGATGGGAACAAGGTAAAGATTAATTGATGGTTTTGGTTTTGAGGCCCGAAACGGCTCCCGATGAGTTCAGTGGAACATAAATTTCAAGTACTACACTGCTCAAATGCGTAAATATTATGTTACTGTAAAAAATTGGCACAAAATACGTAGGAGACCAATGGAAGTACTACTAGCAACCCACGATTTAACTACTCGCATGCACGCAGTGGAGTAATAATGTCTTTCTTCCGCCCTCACGTCCACTCAATTTGCATGCGCTGTATTAATTGACCATCAATGAAGTGAATGACTTTACACGCGTCAAATTATCACATGGGGTGGATCTTGGTACAAAATAGCGTCCTCCCGTGTACCCGCATGTGTGTGCGAGGGAATAACTGCTTGCGTGGCGTGCGTGCACATCTTCTCTTCGTGCATGTACCGCCAGTATGGCTCAGGGAGGACGAGTACATTCTTCTGGAACCAGCAGCACGTCACTGTGATCAATCCACGCAAGGAGGTCGCAACAACGCCTCCACATGTGCCACGTGGCTTCATGAACTGTAAGAGAGACAATGTGTAGCGTGGCATTGGTATTCTAATTTACATGTTTTGCACATACTCGAAGTACTAGTAAGGTACACATGCATTGCACGCATCAGATTTTGCAATCAAATTATGAATAAATACCACACTATAGCATTTAAGCTCTGAGTCATATATGCCTGATGTAGCCCTTCGTTTAATTCTTATAGTTCATCTCATTCAAAATCAATTAGTTTTTATAAAAAAGCTAAGAATGCGGGAATAGGAAAAACATGGGATTATAGTGGAATGTCGTCTTGAATCCTACAGGATTGTAGTGTTTGATTGTGCATAGAAAAAACGCAGAATTCTTTTTGAGTGGATGGGATGTTTCCTATGAAATCTAGTGCAAATGAATCATATGGAAAAATTCCTATGGTTTACAATCCTACGAATCAAACAACCAAGATAGGAAAAATTCCTAATGATTAGAATCCTCCAAAATTCCTTTGAGAATCCTTTGAATCAAAGAAGCCCTTAATCTATTTTATGATTCATGGAATTGTGTGTTGTAAAGCATAAAGTAAAAACAAATAATGGCAATTCAACTAGAAAAAATGTTTGGGCAGTTATGATACGGAAGATTCTAGAACAAAAGAGAACCACTGTTGTTTTGAGGTTTGTGCATTATGCTGAAGTTCAACCATGGAGTCTGCTAGATTGTACATGTGGCAAAATCCGGTGGGGGGCTAGAAGATGGTGTGAGGGGCCGAGTGGAGGGAGACAATGAATGAATGCACAAGTGCGAGATTGATATTTAGAGAGAGGGGGCGAACACGTGCGCTGTTGCGGGCAGTGGCGGAGCCATGAAAAATAAATGAGCTAGGGGGCCAAGCATTGCTAATCCTTTACGAGGAGGGTCAATTCATGAACTTAAACCATTTTTAGCAGAAATTGTCTAATGATCATATTCTTATTAGCCTCAATATATAGTGATGTTAGGGGGGAGGGGGCAGGGCCCTTACTGCCCCTGTCTTCGCCATTGTGCATGCGTCTGAGAGATGAAGCGGAAGGCATGGATGATGAGAGGGGGACGTTGGATATATAATTAATATTGGTGTATTAGCTATATATGTTAATCCTATATAGAGAGGTATAGATTGATCGATGTGGACGTGGGAAAGAGGGTGAGACCTCACTGGATATATCGATTGATCGGTTTGTGTGGAAAACTATGAAAGACCGACCTATATACACACATACATAGAGGAACACCGATCGTTGCGCATGCACGCGTGAGAGATAAAGAATGCCTGATATGATGGAGAGGGGGATGTGTGTGGGTGTGTGCCTTCATGGGAGACCGACCTGAAGAAAAAGATTGCATGTGTGCGATGGATAATGCCGACTGGTAGTGTGTGTGCATGCATGCATGAGAGAAAGTTAGTGGTACAATTATAAAGAGAAGACTATGTGTGGGTGTAAAAGAATAGGTGAGGTCATAATCAATGTAAAGTTGAATTCAAATATTTGAAACCCATGCATGCATGAATATAAGGGAGATCTGCGCGGTGTGGTTTGGAAATGAGCATGTTGTAATGTATACACATTGAACAAGGTCAGTCTGATTTGAATTTGAGATACCGATGGCAGACATCATTTGGCCACATCACATCCATGCATGGACACACTATTCTAAGTGGTGATGATGGGCGGCTTTTGCATCACATATCTATATCTATACCCCTATATATATAATTTTTTATATTTTTTTATATTGTGTGCGGGTAACTTTAACTTTGAAAGATGTTCGTTGGATGAGGCGAATCCGATGGTCCAAAGATGGAAAATTAGAGCACCACTGGCCGTTGGATATCATCTAGATTCCATGAGATTTTGCCTCATGTATAATCTAGAAGACTCCATGGTTGAACTTAAGCATAATGCACAAACATCAAAACACAAGCACTTCTTATTTGTTCTAGAATCTTCCGTATCAGAATTGCCCAAATGTTTTTCTACATGATTTGCCATTATTTGTTTTTACTTTATGTCTTACGACGCACAATTCCATGAATCTTAAAATAGATTAGCTTTCTTATAAAAACTAGATGATTTTGAATGAAATGAACTATAAGAATTAAATGAACATCTACATCCTGCATATATGACTCAAAGCTTGCATGCTATAATGTGGTATTTATTCATGATTTGGTTGCCAAATCTCATGCGTGCAATGCACGCGTACCTTACTCTAGTCTAAATGGTGTTTGTGTGTCTGTTGTGCGTGTTGAGGTGCAAATTTTCTTTTTCTGGGTACACGTTAATCTTGTTCTTCTGAAATTTCAAGCCGCGTTTTGTTATGCCAAAAATTCAAGCTAGCGTCTCTGTCTATCGTGTTGCGAAACTCCCGCCTCTTCAACCTGCGCCTTGTTAGCCCGAAATATTTAAGATATATCTTTGTCTCGTTGTGCTCCGACAACTCCCTCCATCTCAACCCGCACCTTGCTATTCCGAAATTACAACGCGCGCGAAAACTCCCACCTCCTGTGAAATCCTGACACACGAAATGCCTGTGGTACCCCTGAACCGAAAGAACTGCCTCAAATCGGTGGGGGTACTTGCGTAACTTACCCCATTTTTGGACAAGCGCGTCTCTAAGCCATGGTTCCCCACTGCCTTCCCATCCACCGACCCATTCGTACACCGAGGCCGCGAAAACCCGCGACGAAACCCCACACCCTGCTCCGTCCGCCACCCAGCCGGAGCCTCTTCCACGATGACGTCGTCCACAGGAACACCTCGACGTCCCTCATCCACCATAGTGGATGAGGATCCGTCGTCGATCTCATCGTCCCGCCGGTTCAGCCACCCCATCCTCCACCTCCAAGGAGCTGCCCCGATGTTCCCCTCGTCTTTTGCGCCACCTCCATTCCCACACCGCCGTCTTCACCTGCACCACCGAAAGAGCATCATCATCACCATTTCCTCAGATGAAGATACGTCCTAATCAGCGCCACCAAAGAGGTTGTCCACTAATCACCGCATTTTCTTCTTGATTCAATCTCACAGTGCTGCCGGCACTCGGTCCTAAGCCGACACAGCGCGGCTCCATCCACGGCGGCGTCGCCGGCCAGTTCCTCCACGGCGTCGCTCCCTCGGCGGCGACGTCCACATCAGTAGGAGCTTCTGCTGCTTTAGCTCTCGCTCTCGCTCGCGCTGCTGCTCTGATCTTGCTCTCGGTCCCCTGCCTGGCCTGCTCTTGCTATTGCTCTTGCTCGCGCTGCTGCTCACGCTCTTGCTCCTGCTTGCGATGCTGCTCCGATTTAGCTACACTTCAGTCGACTGAATCAACTTTTGGGTCAGTCGATTTTCAGGGGGTGGGGGGGGGGGCTCGCCGCGGTGAAGGAAGAACCGGCCGCAACGGGGAGGGGGGCTCGCCGGAGAGGTACCCCACTATCTATCTTAGGATTCAAGATGAGGGCGGTGGTCGCCGGCGATGGCGGGGCGTTGGTGTGGCGGTGGCGTGGGGATCGCCGGAGAAAAAGCTCGGCACGGGGGGGGGCCTAGAGGGCTGGCCGGGGCAGCGGCGGACCGGCGGTGGGGAGTGTTTTCGGGGCGGGCGGGGCGGCGCACCGCCGGCCGCGGGCGGCGGGGGGCTGCTGTTTGGCCGGTGGTGGCTGGCGGGTCAGGGGGTGGAGGTTGCAGATGAACCGCAGGACCTTGATTTCATATCCAACGGCTGCAAAATCGACTGACCAGAGATGAAAAAGTGAGTCGACCGACGTGTAGCCTCACCTTGCTAATGCGTTCAGTTTCGACAACAAAATTCAGTTTCGACAGCAAAATTCAATTTCGACAGCAAAATTCAGTTTCGACAGTTAAGTTCAGTTTCGACAGTTAAGTTCAGTTTCGACAGTTAAGTTCAGAGATGAGGGCATGATGTATTTTACATCTAGCACTTTGTGGTTATGTATTTTACATCATGTATTGGAGATGCTATTAGAATTCCACTCAGGTTAACGTTGTTCGTTGTCTCTCTTATCCGGCTTCAGCCTCGGCGTCGTACAACTCACCGGAGCTGCTCCAATGACGAAACCCTCCATCACAGTGGAGCAGTACCTCGGGCTCCATCTCCAGATTCCTAACATGTTCTTCCCCTCCTCCGACAGCCAAGTCAACCGGAGCATCCTCACCGGCTAACCCAATCACGCTGAGATCGACAAGGCTTTGCCAAAGAGGTTGTACACTTGTTGCATCTCTTTTTTACTCTACATGTTATATATATTATCCACTGAGCACTCGTAGTAACGGGAAATACGATTATTTATCCTACTATATGGCAAGCAGTGAGGTACCAGGCAACTTAGCTATCCGTAATGGACTCTCTTGAACGCCATCATTATTTATCTCTGCGTGTTTGAGCTGTGCATTTGTCGATGGGCCTGGGAGTTGAGCTAGTATGGCAGTGGCCTGGGTCCAAAGTAATAGAAGTAGCACGCAAACATTTTTTTAGTGTAGGATTTTCCTTGCTCAAGCCTGCCTACTAGAATCGCCAGTGCTTGAAAGGAAAAGTGAATGAAAAACATCGGAATTGGAAAGTTTCCTATGGTACTACTTTTCATGAATTTGGTGCAAAGGAATGGAGCAAAGGAAAACTGTAGGATTTGTTCCTTTAGTGTCTCCTTGAAAGAAAAACCGTAGGAATTCTAATTTCCACTTCTCCTCCTTTCCATATTCCTATTCATCAAGCACAAGACTAAGAGATAGTAGCATAATAGCATTATAACCGTACATTTTCTTGTGGTTTGACTTAATCTCACCATGCTTTTTGCATCCTGTGATCTTCCAATTGTTGTGAATCAAATGCCCAGATTGGCAGAAATCCTGTGTTTTAAAATTCTCTATTTTGCACGTGCATTCCTATCCTATTCCTGTATATTTCCTATCCCTGCATTGTTAGAATCCTCAAATTCAAACAAGCCCTTACTCAATTACTTCTTTTGTAGATATGTGTCAAAGAAAACCTTGTGTGGTTTGTCTTGCTCCTGCGGCGCTGTGTTCCACCCCAGCTCACCTGCTCCAACGACGGAAGGGTTCCCCACAGCAGGGATCCGCTCTCCAGACTGTCTTTAGCCGCCTCAGATCTTCTTCCCTGCCGCCGGTAGCCACAGCAACTGCATTACCATCATCAACTGAGCAGATGACCTTGAGGACTACACGGGTCCGCAAGAGAGGTCACACTCTTCCGTGTTTGCTTACGTTATGCGTCGGTTAATATGATGACATGCTACATTATCATCGTGTTCACCTATTAGACCCCGAGTCAGGTCCAAACTAATGCTGAAACTTGAGTTTTTAAATGGTTGTGGGGTACATATTGGGGCAGCAATCAGTACTATCTGTCTACTATCTGTTTAATCTCCAGTGTCTACTATGAGTTTCATGTTGGGTGCAAACAAACATTAAAGGAGACATTATCTGTATTTGTTAACTAAAGCTATTATCTTCCTGCTATCATTGGTTTTGGGTCTATCCACAATTTGCTACCATCACTCTGGATTTGTGCATGCACTCCTTACATAATCTCACTATGTTTTATTCCTATGCATGCCAGTTATTGTACACAATGGAACTGATCATGTAGAGGAAAAGAGACGAGTCTTGCATGGCAACAAAATTTCATGCAGACGTCATTCCATGGTGGGTGCAAAGGCAGCCCCCCTCCACCCATTTCGGATTGTAATCAAGAGGAAGATAACTGTTCTGAGGGGGATTCAGAAGGAGAAGACCACTCCTATTTACCGCATGAGGTCTTCGCTCTAACTTGGTAATATCATGCATATGGTGCCTTGCATTGCTTACTGTATACATTAAAGATGTCATCTGCTTAGTTTAGACATGCTTTGTGTCAATTCCATGTGTTTAGTTTCTTATATGTGAATCATGCAATGCCATCTTGTCTAGCTAGGCATCATATATGTGAATTTTGCAATGCCACCCTGGTTAGCCAGTCATCTTATATGTGAATTATATCACGCCATCATTTTTTTATTATGTATTAAATTTGTCAACAAGATTAGTACATTCAATTACTCTTCCTGTGCATCAGCCATTCGGCATGGTCATGGAAAAATCTGGAGTGGAAACAAGGTCTTCAGAGCAGACAATGCTATCTGACGAAGCGCATGTCTTGCTGGTTACCGATAGCTCATCAGAGGACAATTCAGAGACAGATGACCAGTCATATTCCCCCCCCCCCCCGAGGTGCATGCCCTAACATGGCAGGGTTATGTTGCTCATATCGTGCTTATGGTATCTTGCATTGCTATGTCATTTGCTTAGTTTAGACATGCTTTGTGTGAATGCCACCTGTTTAGTGTCTAATTACCATATATGTGAATTATGCAATGCCATCTTGTTGCAAGACATTATATATGTGAATTATGCAATGTTATATTGTTGCAAGGCACTATGTATGTGAATTATGCAATGCCATGCTGTTTAGGCAAGCGTCATATATGTGAATTATATCATGCCATCCTTTTTTTGTATTTCTCATTGCTTTTGTCGACAATGTTTGTATATTCAACTGCTCTTCCTGTGCATCAGCCATTTGAATTGGTGATGGAGAAATCTGGAGTGAAAACAAGGTCTTCAGAGCAGACAATGCTACCTGCTAAAGCAGATATCTTGCTGGTTACAGATAGATCTTCAGAGGAGGATTCAGAGGCAGATGACCAGTCCTATTATCCCCCTGAGGTGTATGCTCAAACTTGGCAGGGTTATATTACTCATATAATGCATATGTTGTATTGCAATGCTTAGTTTTTACATCATATACATAATATTGAATGCCATCTCCTTAGTTGACACATCATATATGCGATTGCCCTCTGCTCACTTCCTTAGTATATAAATCATATATTTGAATTATGTCATGCCATGATGTTTACATAGACATCATGTATCTGAATTATGGCATGCCAACCCATTTTCTAAAGACATAATATAGTTATATCATCTCATCCTGTTTACATATTCAACATATTTTAAATTATGTCATTCTATCCGTGAATTATATCATGCCATCATGTTTCCATCGATGGCATGTTTGTGATTTATGGCATGCCAACCACTTTAATAGACACATCGTATAGTTATATCATGTCATCCTGTTTACATAGTCATCATATTTTGAAGTATGTCATTCTATGCTGTTTAGTTAGCCATCATACATGTGAAATTGTGTCATGCTATCCTGTTTAATTAGCCATCATATATGTGAAATTATGTCCTGCTATTCTGTTTGCTTAGACAACATAAATGTGAATTATTTCATGCCCTATTTTCTTCCCTACTATCTATTGCACCTGTCTATCTTACAATGTCTGTACATTCAATTACTTTTCTTGTTTATCAGCCATTTCAATTGGAGGGAGTGATGGCAGTATCTGTGGGAGTAAAAACACGGTCTTTAGAAAAGATCGTGCTACCTGTCAATGCAGATAGAACCACAGCTGTACTTGCCCAAGAACCAGCCCCACCACACATAACCCACACTCATGTAGATTGTACCCCTACCCAGTTGGACAGAGAACCAGCTACACCCCTTCTAACCCCAACCCCAGCAGATAGACACCCAGTTCCCGTTGAGACAGCACCGTCTCCACCACAAAGCACCCAAACACGAGCAGTTAGTAAGGCAACTGCAGTGCCCAAATCACGAGGACCACCACTCCGAACCCGAAGTCAACGCTTAAAGCAGAAGAAGAATTGTTCTCAGGTCAGGTTCCGTAGCTATGGTTCGTACTACTTTGCTCTTACATCACTGTATTTACTGATACCAACTAATTTCAAATTTGAAGGATGCAATTGAAACTCCAATGGCGCAACAGGTATGTTTTAAACCTATTTCTTCAATGTGTTTGGTCGTTTGCTGTTGTAACTTGCTCTATGTTGATTTCAGTTTCAATTCAATAAACAGTTATGTTCTCATGCCATGCACATTACAAGTGTTGTTATTGCTGTGTACTTTTCCACACTTATATTCTGTCTATGCTGCTTTGCCTCAAATAGATATGATTCGAACTGTATCTATCTTGATTTGGCAACATAAACTAGAATGATATAGACCATACAGTGACCATACTACATAGATATATGTTTGTTTCATGTTGTTATCCTGTCCACCTTACTACTAAACTGGTTTACCAAAATGAGTTTCATATACTACATTGTAAACCTGAGATGTGTTTGTTTGTTTCTCTTTTAGAACGCGGATAAAATATTGGAGAAGAGTACCCTGTTATGCAATGGTAAAGGAAGTAATGCAGATAAGGTTCAAGATAGTGAGACATCCCTATTGGTCTCCAAGAAAGCCGATAAAAACTATATTGAAGAGACTGAGACAACCCAATGTCCTGTCTTGATGTAGTGTTCGAGTTACTGGCTACCACTGCTGGCACTAGCTCTTCGAACTCGTTACCTGAATCAGTTCGGCTTCTTGAGTCTCAACTTCAAGTTGAAAGACATCGATCAGATGTTATGCGACAGGAAGCCGAAGGACTGAGGAAGTCCCTGCAGAATTCAGATGCATACTTTCTGGTGCAACAACAAGCGCTGGAGGACTTAAGCGCCAAACAAGAGAAAGTTAATAAGCTTGCTAAGCATCTTGCTAGCATTATGGGTGCCCAGGATATTTTTTCTTGAGCTCTTCTGAAGTGGTTTCATTTCTGGACTTGTTTTGCTGCGGCGTTTATATGCTGCTATGTTCCCTATATTTGCACTGGTGGCGAACTTTGATGCCCAGTGGATGTAATATGTGTAATAGCCGTGATAGCCTAGTGTAAGTTGCTTGCTTATTTATTTCCTTGTTGTCTTGTTTATTTGTTTGCTTGTAGTTAGTGCAGTTCTTTTTCTGTGGTTAGCTAGTGGCTGCAATAACCTATTTTTTAAAACTAGGCCACAATAACCATGGGCTAATATTTACTGTAATGACACTGGGCCTCCTACGGGCCGTAGAAACAATGGGCCTTCTACGGGCCGTTTAAACAGTGGGCCTTCTATGGGCCGTAGAAATAGTGGGCCTTCTACGGGCCGTAGAAACAATGGTCCTTCTACGGGCCGTAGAAACAATGGGCCTTCTATGGGCCGTATCATCAATGGGCCTTATACGGGCCGTATGATCGATTGGCCAAACATGGGCCAAAGAGACCGCATTCTGGCCATAAATGGGCTAGAGTTGGAATCGTCCGTTCATGGGCCGACCATAATGGGCCATCGTTAATAGGCCGTATTTGATGACGCTATGTAAATGGCCCAACGTATTAACGGACCACAAATGGGCCGACTGTAACCACGGGCTGAATTTGGCCCACAAGTAGAAAATGACAGTAACGGGCCATAAGTAAAAGAATGCTGGAAAATAGACCAAGAATAAATGGGCTCTGAGAAGGCCGAAAGATAACATGGGCTGGAAACGGCCCAACAGAATAACGGGCCGTTAATGGGTATAAAGTGATACACTATTCTTTACGGGCCAGTTTCACCACGGGCCGTTTATAGGACAAGAGTTACATAGGGTCTCATATGGGCCGAAGGACGTCATCGGCCATACATGGGCCAGAAGTGAAAACGGGCTGGAATCATATTGGATGGCCCAAATGACGCTACTGGGCCTAATTCGAATAGGGCGTAACGGGCCTTGGGTTAGCACGCTGTAAATGGGCTATATGCGAACAGGCCGTTAACAGGCTTTCCATGGGCCGGCCCGCCACCTTTTGACCAAGTCAAACGGGCCTGCCTTTTCACAGGAATGGGCCTCTGTTGGGCCGTGCCACGTGTTGACGTATCATAGGCGCCTTCTGTCCAATGAGTGGATGACATCTGTCCCAGAGATAAGCCGACACATGTTTCCTCCAGCCAATGATGATTTTACACGTGGAAAATCCCCATTGGTCGGGGCTGTTAATGGGTTATCGGATCCAAAACCCGACCCGATAGCTTAATGACGTTCCATAACGTTGGATGCCACGTGTCGGTCACCCTTGATGAAAGCACTTCTGTCATGCGCGATTTATCGTCATGGAAGTGGACATTTCCGTGATGATAATTTTGGTAATGTCATGGAACACTTCTACGATAGCACAGGTATGACTATCTTGATTCTGTCATAAATTTGTCATGGATATACATGCATGACAGAAAACGGGACCTACTATGACAAACACGTATCATCACGGAAGTGTATTTTTTTGTAGTGGCTGTCTCTCTCTCTCGCACACATGCTCAACAAATGTTTTCCCGTGAATAACTTATTGTCTATTCATCAACAGTTATGGTAGTATGGCAAACACGAGACGTGAAACAGAATAAATCTACACATGCGTAGACCACCTAGTATGACTACTAGGACTAGAGCAAGCCGAAAGCGCGCTGCCGTCACCCCCTCCTTATCAGCGATGGGAACACCTTTGTTTTACACAATCGAGAAGTCATTGTGCTAAGGCCCCACATGTCGAGCCATTGAATAGAATGTAGATCCAAGTTTACGGAAACAAGTAACGATAATACCTTTGTATCTCCATACTTATATTACTTCTCATATAAAGAACCGAGTTGGTGATGATGGTATACGCCTGCTATCTTGCAATATAGACCATCCGATCTATAGACCTTCCCTTGTTTATCCTTATCTCCAACAACCTCATTGTTGAGCAATTAAAAAGGAAGCCTCTAGAACAAACTGGCATGGTAGTCGCTGCCGGCGTCGTCCATCCCCATGCCTTCGCTCGGTCCGATCACCAATCACCACCACGCCCCACTCCTCCTCACCTTATCTCTCCTCTTTCTTGAGATATCATTATTATTTACAAATGGGATTACTCCTGCATGGGTCAATCACAACAGGTGTTTTATAATAAAATGCATCTTGATATTCCGTGCAATGCACATACATCTTGCTAGTACTCCTACAAAAGACTTAGATGGTGATGATGCTGTGTCTGCCCTCCGTCATTTCTGAATATTAGATCTACATCTAACGACTGTGAGGTAAGTTGTTGCCTTTTCTCACAAACATCCCACTTCTCTACCAATTTGCACAAAAACCCATAATTAGTATCTTAAAACGAACCACATAATAGATCTCTCGGGCGTTTTGGGATCTACATGCTCATACCCATCTTTCATGGGTTCCAATGATGGATCCACCTTTGGCTTGGACTTCTCCAAGGGTTTGGTTTTTGTAGATAAGGTTTTCCAATCTACTGGTTTTACGGTGCACCCTGTGGATGATTCGGAGATCTTCACCATGGTGGTCTCTTTTGGGCATCATGATTTTTGTTTGAATGAAGATTCAGTGGTGGCGGCTCTGGAGGCGGCGATTAGTGGTTCGGCTATTGAGTTCATGGTTTTCTTGATCAAGGATACGGTATTTGGATTTCAAGTATCTTGTAAGGCAGTAACCATGATTATTCTAAGTCTTAGATATTTTGCTTGTGATCATTTCAAATGTTACTTTCATCTTTGGAGTAACGGTGGCCCAAATTGGGGTCGTGAGTTTAAGATTTGGAAATTAGAATGTGATGCTGAATGGATCCTTGTTAGTCCCTCAAAAAGGCGTGCTACTCTTGGTTTGTTGGCCATGTATAATAAACCTCCAAAGTCCTTGTTCAAATCTGCTTGTCCAGTTGGCAGGAAATTATCATTTGGAGTCTTTCAAAACTACCCAGCTTGTCATGGTTATCATTATCCAGCCTCTGAAAATTGAATTCAAACTACTGAAGATGCGGGTTATCCGATTCCATCATATGAGAGGGTAGTCATTCATCCAACATTGCCGGCGAATCTCCGGTGGACGTCAATGAGGCCTTCAATATCTTTTGGCACGGTGCAAGATTTGTTGTCTCCGGCTAATCGGGCGCCGCCCTTCTTGGGCGGGAATCATGGTTCTTTGAACATGGAAGCCCATGGCCATGTTGGGCCATCTTTGGTATGTGCCACGGGCCGGGAGGAGCGGGCGCCTTCTGGGCCACCGGATGTGGCTCAGCAGGACACTTCTCCTAGGCTATCTAATAACCCTTCCTCGCAACAAGCCATAGAAGATTTTGACAATTTGATTTCTAGAATGGTTGAGGAAATACATACGTGTCGGAAATGCTTGGAAAAGGGTCACTTTGCTACTTCTTGCATGTCCAAACTATGGTGTATTTCTTGCCTTTGGGCCGGGCACGTTAAAAATATTATAACTGATTTGCTCATATCTTGGGTTTGGTTTGGCAACCAAAACTCGGTAACGTTGCAACTTCCGAGGTGCATTGCGAGAATATCTCTCTGACATCACATTTAACAAACTTGGACCTCCTTTGCACTTCCGCTTTTACTCCCTCGTCCAGTTCCATCAGCCTCGGCCCCAAGACACCTTCAACTCCTCCGCCTGCAACGCCCCCGCCGCCGCTACATTCACCATCGATAGAGCGGGAGTGCTCTATTTCGATGGCCAACTTCCATCTGGATCCTCTGCTGTACGATCCGGCTGGTCACCACATCATCGACGGTGGGGACAATCGGCTGCCGAGAACTTTTGTGACGGCACATACCCCAATTGTGCGCCATCATGAGGAGTTCATGCTTGATGAGGTAATGCCTATCCCTCTGCCAGATCAGATTGGGGCTGCTAGAGAGGACGTGGTTCACTGGCTGCAAGCGCATGGGGTGCTAGTCAGGTCTGCGCAGCCTTGGATACGCTCTATGGGGATTTTTGAACTCAGATATGCTTCGGTTAGGTTTAGGCTTCTTCAACTTCCACCCTAATCTTTGGGAAATGTTCTCTTCGTTCGCTTTATGAAACATGATGAGGGTGAGCCCTTCCGCGGTGCGGAAGGTTTTCGTCAGGGTTTGCTTATGGTCCTGGGCGTCCCATTAGATCTTCGTAATACCGATGGTCTCAGAGCAGCAGTAAACACATTTGGCAAGTTTCATATTTGGTTCGATCATTGGTTTTTGCTTCATTCCCTGAAGATGTTCTTGTGCCCCGTGATATGGTTTTTATGGATTATGCTTATTGGGGTGGTGCTCGGGTGTCTTGGACTGCGCCTTTGTATATTTTGGGTGCAAATTTTGCGAAACAGATGCCGCAGGACGAAGACTGGATGCCTCTGAATGGCAATCCGCACCCAGTTCCTGGGGTTCCTTTTCCAGAGATGCCACCATTTCTATTGCCCCCGTTTCCAGCTCTGCCGTGGAATGTTGTACCCGCTCCTCCTCCAGAACCTTCTATCAATGAGGTGGATGATGAGAACTGGGGCAATTGGAATGAGCCGGTGGTGCAGCCTGCACCTCAAGATCAGGAGTCCGTGGTGGTAGACCTTTCTGCCCAGCCAAGTTCTGATGCTGTTCAGTAGGTACCTATTATACCAGTTATCGCGGTCAATGAGGACATGCCTAAATCCCCAGATGCTCCTGTAGATGATGCTCATGATTTAGAAGTGGCCAACAATTGGGCAATAGTTGTCTATCAGCCTCCTGTGTTCGTGCCCGCAGTTGAGTTACCACTTGCTATTCCTTTTGGGCCTGTTTTGCCGCCTGAATTGGTTTGGAAAAGAACATTTGAAAATCTTGTGCAAGCTCCGGTTGTTTTTAATGTCCCAAAGACAGTTGTGCTGCAGCCCATCTCTCCGGTGATTTTATCAAAGACAAGTTGGGATTTTGCTTTCAGGGATATGGATCTGCCTTTGCTCACATGGAAGGACCAGGAGCCCGTCAGGCCTGTTGCTAGGGCCTTGTTTTCTGTAGATGCTGAAGAAACTACTGGGACAGCTCTAGTGATTCCAAAAGCTCGGAAGCCTCGCAAAACATTGGCGCCAACTCCTATTGTTGACACTTCTGTTAGGAGATCTAATAGGAGCTCTGTCCAACGGGATGGGTTCAAGCCCACCTTCCAGGAGCTCTCTTTGCAGCCCAAGAGGGAGAAGCCCATAGCCAGGCATTTCACTGCTGAAATGCCAGATGATCCAGCACATGAAGAAATCCCACCAGCTACACCTGTCAGTCGCCTACAAGATATTGGAAGGGAGCTAGAAATTGATGCTGCTCTTCTATCAGTGGATGCACTTATGGTGGAACCAGCAACTGCTGCTGCCATTAACTCTGATGATTAGTGTGGCTTTGTCTCCATGGGTCTGGCAAGCCCCTAAATGTGCTTTTTATTTGTCCTTTTGTTGGATGTTCTAATATGAAAACTTCCATGTAATAACGGTGGGTCAGACTTTTATGTGCTCTTTTGGACACATGGCATTGTATGCTATGTGGTTTATGGATCCTTTTATGCTCTGTTTTAATGAGTAGCCAATGTACAAACTGGAATGTTATGTGTTGGAATGTTAGAGGTTTAAACTCTGAAGCTAGGCAGAGAGCAATTAGGCAGAAATTGATGAAAGCCAGTGTGCTATAGCCTGCCTGCAAGAAACTAAATGCCCTTCTTTTTACTCTAGATCAATCAAAAGTTTCTGCCCTAAGAGGTTTGATAGTTTTTCTTCCTCTCCTTCCATGGGAGCCTCTGGTGGAATCCTTGTGGTCTGGAACTCCTTTGTTTTTTCATGGGACCTTAATTGAGGTTCACCAATTTGTTGTGGTTATTGAGTTTGTATCCAGGCAGAATAATGACAAATGGACTTTGGTTGTTGTATATGGGCCTTGTCAGGGTCAGGCCAAGGATAATTTTTCTACCTGGCTATACAATCTGAATATACCTATTGAAGATAACTGGTTGCTGTTAGGGGATTTTAATTTCTTGAGGTCTACAGATAACAGAAATCTACCTGGTGGGGATCCCAATGATATGTTTATCCTTAACGAGATAATTGGGCATCTGGGCCTCCTTGAATTGCCCATCAAGTGCAGAG
The DNA here is from genome assembly GCF_056163025.1 of Triticum urartu. Classification (NCBI taxonomy): domain Eukaryota; kingdom Viridiplantae; phylum Streptophyta; class Magnoliopsida; order Poales; family Poaceae; genus Triticum; species Triticum urartu. The sequence goes on along the minus strand of NC_141873.1, from coordinate 170,384,182 downwards.
CTTATACCTGGTCAAATATGCAAGACACCCCTCTTCTTGAGCAGTTAGACTGGTTTTTCACTTCAGTGGACTGGATTTCAGACTATCCTATGACTGAGGTGCTTCCTCTTGCCAAGACTACATCTGACCATTTTCCATGTGTGGTCTCTATTAAAACAACCATCCCAAAGGAAAATCTCTTTAGGTTTGAGAATTATTGGATAGAATTAGATGGCTTTATGGATTGTGTAGAATTATCTTGGAAAAAACCATCCAAGAAGGGCCACATAACTGCTAGGATTGCAGATAAATTTAAATCATTGAAGATGTGTCTCAAGAAGTGGCAAATTAATGTTTATAAATTGAAGCTTATGATTAGTAAATGTAATCATGTTATTTTCCTCTTAGATGATTTGGAGGAGTGGAGGCCTCTGTACAGACAAGAACAGAACTTCAGAATGATTGTCAACTTGCACTTGGAAAAGTTGTTGCATTTGCAATTCCTTTATTGGAAAAAAGGTGCACCATTAGATACATCATGGGGGGAGGTGAAAACACTAAGTTTTTCTATGCCATGGCCACTGAGAGACATAGGAGAAACTCCATTGCAAGTCTTAAATTGTCTGATGGTACTGTGGTATCTGACCATTCTCATATAGAAGGCATTATCTGGAATTGTTTTAGAAACAGAATGGGCACCTCTAGAGGCATTAGGATGGGATTTGATATCTCCTCTCTTATTTCTCCTGTGGATGGCCTTGACATTCTCACCAAGCCATTTGAAAAGAAAGAGATGGATAATGTAGTCAAGCACATTCCTGTGGATAAATTGCAGGTCCATATGGATTGAATGGGTTGTTCTTCAAAAAGTGCTGGCATATCATCTCTCAGGATTTGTATGAACTAGCACAGGATTTTTATGAGGGCTCTGCTGTTTTGGAGAATATAAATGGGTCATACATCACGCTGGCACCTAAAAAGCTCAATCCTGAAGAAGTGGGAGATTATAGGCCTATTTCTCTTACTGGAATGGGGCAGAAGTTTCTCTCTAAAATGGCAGCAAGCAGATTCCAAGAGGTGATATTGCAGTGTATTCACAAGAATCAATATGGATTTATTAAAAGCAGAACAATCCAGGACTGTATTGGCTAGACTTTTGAGTACCTGCACCAGTGCCATCAGTCTAAGAGGCCAATTCTAATTCTTAAACTTGATTTTGAGAAGGCCTTTGATTCCTTGGAGCATGAAGCAATAATGAAAATTTTGAAGCACAAAGGTTTCAATGACAAATGGATTCTTTGGATGAAACAGTTGCTGGCCACTGGTACTTCATCAGTCCTTCTTAATGGAGTCCCTGGGAGGAAATTTGTTTGCAAAAGGGAGTCAGGCAGGGTGATGCAGTCTCTCCTCTCTTGTTTGTTATAGTTGCTGATCTTCTGCAAACTGTGATTAATGATCAGGATTACCCAGTGATTCAGTATGCAGATGATACCTTGAACATCTTGCCTGCTGACAGGGCCCAACTTCTTGCTCTGAAAGATATGCTCCTAGTGTTCTCCCAGTCCACTGGACAGGATGTCAACTACCATAAATCTATCATCATCCCCATAAATGTTGATTCTGCAATTATGATTGATCTAGCTGCTGCTTTTGGTTGCCAAATTGGGAAAATGCCCTTTACTTATCTTGGATTGCCAATGGGAACCACAAGGCCAAAAATGGTAGATTTTATGCCACTTGTTGACTGCATGGAATGGAGAATGACTGCCGGTTCATCCTTCCTCAATCAAGGTGAAAGGCTGCAATTTCTCAATATTGTTTTGTCCTCCATGCCTATCTTCTTTCTGTGTAGATTGGCTATTCCTTCTGGTATTCTCAAACAGTTGGAGAGAATCCAGAGGTAATGTCTTTGTAGGAAAAATAGAGGTGAGCCAGCCATCTCACTTGCTGCTTGGGAGCTTATCTGCATGCCAAAGAACATGGGAGGACTTGGTATTCTCAACTTGGGGGTGCAGAATGTGGCTCTGCTCCTCAAGTATGCTGGTAATTTCCTCAATAGGAAAGATATTCCTTGGGTGTATTTAATTTGGGACTCATATTACCATGGAAGGGTTCCTCAAGGAACATCTGTTTGTGGCTCCTTTTGGTGGAGGGACATTTGCAAGGTCATGCAGAGTTTCAGGGAGTGTTCATGGGTTCAAATAAATGAGGGTGACACTTCACTCTTTTGATCTGACAACTGGAATCTTGGTCATGAGGTTTCTTCTCTGCAGACAAGATTTCCTAGGCTATTCTCATATGCTAAGGACCCATGGATTTCAGTCAAGGATATTTTTAGATCTCAGAACATCTTGCAGCATTTTCACCTTCCACTGTCTGCACAGACATTTGAGGAGTAGAGCTTGATTCAATCTTTGATGGGTTCTCACAACAGAACAACTCGCACTAAAGATGTGTGGTTTTGGCAAGCCTCTTCCAAGCAGTATAGGCCAAAGATGTTTTACTCCCACACTTTTGTGTCTGAACCTTTAATCCTTTGACCTGCTGGATTTGGAAGTCTTCTTGCTCTATGAAGACTGAGGTTTTTGCTTGGATGCTTATCATGGACATACTGAATACAGAGGACATGGTGGAAAGAAGGCATTGGCACATGGACGATGGAGTTCACTGTAGGCTATGTCCCTTGCAGGCTAGAGAAACTAGGGATCATCTTTTCTTCAACTGGAACTTCAGTTTAAGAGTTTGGAATTACCTGCAGATTGAATGAGCATCTGGAGACTCAATGTCTGATCTGGTTTTCAGGCTAGGAGAAGTTTTGATAAGCCTTTTTTCACTGAAGTGGTGTTCACTGCATGTTGGAATATCTGGATCATTAGAAATGCAAAAGTCTTCAGGAATGAGAGGGCCAGCTTTAATAAGTGAAGAGCTGCTTTTAGGCAGGACATTACTCTTTTGCAGTATAGGATTAAATCCGCCTTCAAGGATGACCTGCTCAAGTCGATCTCTTATCTACCCCCTTAAGGCTTAGTATTGTAAGGTTTTCCTTTTTCTTAGCTTCTCCCCTAGATTACCTCTTGTAATTAGCTTGTTGTAACTTATACTTTCCTTTATTAAGAAAGTTTTTGCCATGATGTGGGGGGGGGGGTACCCCACAGTTCACAGTCAAAAAAACCCAACAACATCCCTCCCTCACCTCACCAAAACAAACCAAGGAATATATTCTGATTAAGACATAATATATCTCTAGTGATGTATGTATATCAAAATTAGATTGTTTTCCATCAAGTTTGTGAATAAGTATTATTCTAATTATGATCCGTTGCAACGCAGCTGAACATTGCTAGTATTTCCAACCATGCAAGTATTTCCATAGTTTAAAGTTTTCCATCAATATATTAGTCACTAATGGTTGATATTTAGTTTCAATTACATACACATATGCACTATGTAACTAGCCGTGCTTATTGGCTTCCAAAGCTTAACTTTCACTCCTACTTACAGTATGTAGAGTATTTAACAAAAAACTACCACTTTCAACCAGCCCTAGGAAGAAACTATTGTACAAAAAATAGCAAAAACATTTCCAAAATTTCTTAATCCGCATCAAAAAACTACTACCTAGTGTTGATTAGGCTCGTTTAAACCCGTTTATGACAGGGTTGGCCCACACGTCCATGCTTATGAGGCAGCTTAAACCAACACATTTTGTTTGACCATTGTAACGAGGGACCCACATCTGACCTTCTATCCTGTTCTTCCTCCTCAAATCATTATTTTTCCTAAACATTACTTCAACCAGTACTAATGCGTGTTCGTCGGTGGCGCCGGTGATGAGCGAGTTGGCCACCGCTCCGCCGGACGGGCCGGATGCCGTGCTGGCCTCCGCACGGGTTGGCTGGCTGGCCCGAGCGTGACTCACACGTGAGCAAGCCTCTGCGCTGGCCTTCACTCGAGCCAGATGGCTGGCCTTAGCGTGGTGCGCGCGAGCAAGCCGCCGCACCGTCGTGCCAACCTAGCTAGCAAACTTTGCAGACAAGCAGCTGTATGCATTCAGCAGGGTGTGTGCTATCTTGGCTAGCTAGTGGCCGCGAGTGCCGGATGGAGCTAGCTTCTGGGCTGCCATAAGATGGGCTCCGCACCGTCGGCGGTTTTGACCTCGCCTTCTGCTGGCGTCGGTGGCTACGTACCATGGCCGAGGATGACTAGGTTTATGGGCCGGAGGTAGGAGGTCACTTGGGGATTTTTGTCCAAACTGACATGTAGGTCCCACATGTCATAATGCCTAACTTGCCGATCAAATAGAAGGCATTGACTTAAGGGGCGACATGGGTTGAAACGTGCCTAAAACGGCACTTTGTAGAGTAGTCATTTCTTGGTAGGGCTGGTTGGTAAGGGCATGTACAATGGTTGATAAGGCAGTCTTATCTTAAGTCTGCCACATATGCAAGTGGTTTCTTGTAAGGAACAATGTACTAGTGACAAAAGGCGATTCTATGTTGCGTTGTACTCCAACTAGTATTACTAGTGGTCGCGGGAGTGTATAGCTCGTTTTGTGGGTTCGATCACGGCCGAACGCACAACAGCCTTTTTTAAATAGTAACTTCACAGCGAGCAAATATTGTACACTTGTAGTTTGACGTTTGAAGCCGAGCAGACGTGTCGCACCACAATCTAGGTGCACTGGATAGACTAGCCACGTGAACGGGTTTTCCCTCCCATCATCTCATGGCTCGCGTACTAGAATAGTACTCCTATATATCAATTCACACCATGCAAAGTTTCTCGCCTGCGTGCTCGCCCTAGCCGCACCTCGCTTGCAGCTTCCTCATCAGCTAGCATATTTAAACTAGCACCTCCCAATTAAGCACGAGGAGCCGGAAAAGCCTGGCGCGGCATTGGGAACTGTGCAATATGGCTATGTACATAAAGTGCTAGTACTCTACTACTCTGTAGCTTCTGGCGTTGCACGCATGGACTTAACTCTAGTTTAAAAGAAATTCCTCTTGACGTGATTTTTTTGTTTTGAAACAGAGGCAAAAGCTTTGCCTCATCTCATTCATAAAGAAGGAACTACTAACAAAGTTTGACTAGATCCATTACACCTCCACAAATGGAAGCGAAAAGCCTAGTCTCGCTGTATCAAATAACTCAAATGTTCTGCCCCCGCAGTAACCATCGCTGATAACCAGGCTGCTAGTGTGTGGGTGAGAGGAGCAGCTGAGTAGGCCAGCTACGTGCTTGAATAGAGCACGGAGAGTACCCACTACACAGGTGTACTTTCCCTGCATTGATAGTACATCGATGGCTCTAGAAAATAGTAGTACCCTCCACTTCCAACTGTAGCTCCTTGGCCCTGAGATTCAAGAGTTCAAAACTGGTGCACTATAGAAGTACAATACATCGCACTACTAGTTGAGAAAGAGTACTAGTACTGCTACAGTATGAGTACGTAGTAAATAATAGGCTCACCATCACGTGGCACGAGGCACTGCCACTATGCATGCCCGCATAATTTCCTTAGCGAAGGGACGAGGTCCTACGGTTACTACGCTCTTATGTCCACCTCGCCAGTTCCCCTCCCCCTGAAGAGAAGGAAGTTCGTCGCTGCTCCCATGGATTCGCCAGGCGGTTTTCCTCCTCATCGGGGCTAGGAGACCTTGGACGATGATCCTCCTAGAGAAATCGCACGCGGCTCCAACGTCCACACCGCCGCAAGACTCGGTGCTTCCTGCACCAACATTTTCAAGACGGTGCTTAAACATGCTTGGGAAAAGGCTATGCTTGTTGGTCTTCCTTGCTCCCTTGAGGAGAAGGTTCTTCTATGGGAAAATCCGTCGAACAGTCCGCCGCTCCCTGGCCATGGTTGCACGTTGACTCTGCTAGAGTTGCCGACGTTGAGAGGTGGTCGGATTTTGTCTGATGAGCAAGTCAGTCATGGAGTTTGATCATGTAGTACTTAGTTATTCCATTTCCATCCCGTAATTTCTCCACTGCCCACTGTCTTATATATAGGTTTGGGTTGGTGCCAACGAAGATTGGCTTGCATACCTCTGGCAGGATACCACCATCATTTTGCACAACATCCACAGCAGTGCGGCCGTTCCGATAGACCCCTTCTCCACCATTGGGATCAGCCTTCTGGACTGGCTGGGCTAGAATACGTATGAATATGCCTACATGAGATTCAAGAAGATAGCAATTGCAGACCCGCCGACAAAGCGACGTGGCTACGACGATTACTATCTCATCGCGGTGTTCGACATAAGGGTTGCCATCAATACAAGAGGTAGTAACGGTAGAGGCTGGCGCATGTTGGCCACGACAGATTTGTACACCTACACATTCAAAGACGCTGTGCGCCATGTAGGCCACATCTTCGCGGTGACAAGCCAAGGGACATGATTCATCTAGTTGCCATCCTACGGTACAGGAGATTACAAATGGAATGCACAAACCATCATTTGTATCCCTACTAACTGTACTCCATTATTTTGCAGGGACCAGTCATCCCCCGATCAAAAATAAGATTAACGATCCTAAATGTGCATTTGCATCTGCGATTCGGTCTAACCTGGAACCTTGTAGCTGACTTTGGCATATTGGGGTCAACTATCTTAGCATTCGTTACCCATGGTACGACTGATGTGCAACATGGTCACACAATCTACCACAACCGGACCGTCACCGTCTACCCAGGTATTCCATTTTCTCATTGTTGTGTGTTAGAGTAGTAGAGTAGTATACTTGTTAGTTATTTTCTTTTATTGACTGGGACATGTTAACTGTACTAGTAGTACAATTTAGTATTATAATTTTTAACCCTCTCTCCTTCTCTTCCATTGTTGTACTACTTACTAGTACTAGGGGTACTTTTTACCTTGGAGGACATGTATAGCTAGCTAGGCCCTTGAAGACTTGAACCCACTAGCTCCCACCATTTTTGTTTTTCCATGTCTTACTATCTCATCCATGTAGCCAAGAGTGGCAATATAAAATAAGCCAGTTATTTTACTTCGTCTATACCGGAGTAGTACTATTTTCTGCACAGTATTACTGACCGCCATATTTGAGCACAACATTATTATGCATGGACCATGACTATGTACGTCACCATGTGTCCAGATCTGAGACGCCCCGTGTACCAGATGAACAACACCTAGTTCGACCTTTGTCGTGCTACGTTGGTGCCGAGGAACACTCTTGGAGAGTACTTGCTTTTCATTATGCATAGCTACCACATTATGAAGCAGATGCCACCTTCCGTGCACGACACCGAAGGCCTACCGTTCATGAAGAATGGTTGTGTCTTCAGTGCGCACTGCCAAATGAACGGCATGCAGGGACACGCTATCCCTGATTTATGCCGCTTTAGCTTGGATGAGTCTCCATCGTGTGGAACTGGACTAGAAAGCGGCGACAATGATTCCCATTACCCACCGTTATGGATTGTGCCATCCATGAAGAGCACCTAGGACTGGAACCTGGAGGAGGACATGTAGCCCATCTATAACGTGTAAGTGGAGTATGGTAAATTGTGAATGGTAGCGCTGTGAATATATATAGACTAGTCGTGCACAAATTTATCACATGAAGTGGAGATGAACTTGTGTGGCATACTAGCATTTGTCCTTTAGAATTTATTACTAGTAAATGTGTTATGTGTATGTGCAACTTGTGTGGTTGTTGCAGGGCTCCAACACGCTCTTTGAGAAAAAAGGTGGCACAACTTTGGATATAGGTGACGCGACGACATCATACAGTAGCATCGTTCGCTATAGTTGTAGTGCTCCTACTAGGACGACAACTCCTATAAAACCTTGCGCTTGGATCTTTGCCTCTTCGGAAGGTTCAACAGTTCGTAATTGTGTGAACCTTGCACTTGGCTCTTCGCCTCTTCGGAAGGTCCAACAATGATGATACTATAGTACAATATGCTTCTGGCAATCTTACATCGATTGAACTGCTGCACGTCCACCACGAGGGCATGTGAGGGAGAGGGAGAGGGCACTGTAGTCAAAACCTTCTCCTTGTCCCGCGAGCCACCGCGCACGTGGGCGACGGAGAGGGTGTAGTAAGCAAGCTTCTCCTCGTTCGGCGAGTTGACGGGACAAATCAAAGCAGTACTAGTCCGTACTACGTCCTTTCCGGTTAATATGGCTTAATTTGAAACGAGAAAATACACTGGCGGTCAACGTATGTAAAAAATACGCTCTTTATAGTTACTATATAGTTTTCTAGTGATTATACGATCACTAGCTCATCATAGAGCAACATATTGCACTCTACTGACGGGCCACATAGTCGACATGGCACGTTGTTGACTGGTTAAATTGACACCTTGATTCTGGGTCCCACCTGTCAGTTGGCAGAGCAAAGAAATCAGTTAAGCAAAACTTTACGTAGGAGCAACAGGAGTCCAACCCTTGCGCGTGGACCACCCTGGCTGTCTATGTGAGTGCATGCACGTGTACTCCCTCGGTCTTCCAACAAAGAGTGTACATCGGTTCAATAACAAAGAGTGTACATCTACACTTCCAATGCATTTAGCCTTTAATCTAATCGATGTTGATTGACTGATGCACCATCTTGTGCTCTAGCTATAGGATACATGTCTATCTTTAATTACAACATGCAACAACCTTCATTTAATCTTCTTCTCTCAATGGTCGCATACTCGCATGCACACATAAGTCTGCTACTTTTGGGCGTTAGTTATGCCATGATGTTCCAGTTCCTCCTGGTCAATGTGTAAATCTCTATATGTACAGTCTTCCGCGGACGTAGGGAATAGGTTGAGCACTTGAGCGTGAGCGTGTGTGTTGCATCGTGTGATGCGTACGTGTGAGTGTTGCATGTTGCATGCATGCATGCATGCATGAGGCTTTTACTCCCTCCCATTGACATGTTCATATTTCAAGCTTCACTAAAACATTGCACGGAAGAATTAAGAGATAACTCACTAATGCGTGTTAAAGTTCTGGTCATTTGTTCCTCACGCATGCATTCCAATTAATACGTTCGTAAACACAATTTTCTTGAGAAAAATGAGCCTATTATTGAGTACTTTTGGAAAAAAAATCTTCAGGCACTCATCATTTACTCCTACCTTGGTTGGTGATTTTTTTATTGACCTGTATGTAAACCTCTGTCCTGGTTTAATGGTCCCCTTTGTACTTAGTGTAAAATTTTGACCGTAAAATTAACTAACAAAGTGACAATGCATGTCATAAAAAACTATACCATTAAAAACTATGTTCAAATACGAATCCAGTGATATGATTTTTGGTGAAATGTATTAACATTTTATTAGTTAAATAGATTGTCAAAGTTCGACACAAAATACTACTAGTACTCCTACATTATTGGCGTCGGGTGCCTTGACCAATGTTTCATCTTGTTGGACATGATGAGCATAGAGGCACAGAGATACTATAGATAGGAAGTCTTAGCGATGCATTATTCCCCATCTCGGTCAGAGAGAACTATTCAACTAGTCTTCACAGTGAAGTGACAATACACGCTGGAGCAGATGGGACACTTAATTAATAAGCTGAACCAGTGTGTTGGTGTTACTAAATCAGCCTTACCCAGTACTGCCATCATGTTTGCTAGTGGAGGACACTTACGCAAAATACGCGTACGCACCTCTCTCCTCCATTAATTGACATATGCGCCCTCTTGAGGTAGACCCACACTTCATCGGCTTAACTATTTACACTCTGAAGGACGATATATCCTAGTAGTAGTACTAGTAGAATTGAGATGTAATGCACTTTCTTCCCCGTCTTCCCTCTTCTTCCTCCTCTCTTCTTCTTCCTCCTCTCTTCCCCATCATCGGCCGCACACCATTTCCCCCCGCTCACTGCTCGCCCGCCCATGCCATCTTCCTTGGTAGCTCGCGCGTACCATATCCCCCCGCTCACTGCTCGGCTACACATGCCATCTTCTTCATTCGCCTGCCCGAACCCACTTCCCCGCTCGCTCATAGGCACCGAAAACCCCAGTCCAGTGCCCTAAAAAACCATATGGCAAAACCGTCTGACACGCAGAGCCGTGATTGGAATTCCCTCCCTGATGTTCTCTTGGAGCAGATCTGTAATTGTATGGACCTACTCAGCACTGTCCATCTGGCCGCATGCTCAGTGTCTTTCTACCTTCTACTCGTTTGCAACCGGCCGACCCTTTTCAAGACACCCTGCTTGCTGATGCCCGATCCTCATAGGTGGCCCAGACACCGACTTGATGATCCTACGAAGGTTGTCGTGGTGCCCCTCGACAGGCTACCACTACTCGTCCACCTATCCTTCATGCGCGACCACTATTGGGCGGGCATGAAGGCCAACTGGATCATCCTCATCCACCAATCCGGTAGTCCGTGGCGTCTCATGGATATCTAGACCCAGTGAGTGATCACTCTTCCATCGTTGGATACCACCGGCATCGAGCCTCGCGGCCCGTCGAACACTCCTACCTACTACACACGAGACACGTTGAGCTATTGGTTCGACCTCTGTTTGCTGAAGGTGGTAATCTACGAAGTGCCCACACCATCAGAAGACTACATGGATTACAAGCTCATTACCTTGTTCAACGTGGGATTAGTCTATCTGGAATCTGATCGCTATACATGGTTATGGCTCATCGTCAATCCTGTTGAGCCTCCATTTCTGTGTGATGCTATAGTGCATGATGGCATCGTTTACGCGGTCGACGCACAGATTGGAGGCCTATACTAGTGGAATCTATCATTGTGTAATTTGTCTATCTCATCTCATCTTTACCTTATGAATACGACTGCGTGTTGATTATTACAAATTTAGAATAGATAGTATGTCTATAACCACATCATTGCTATATGTTCCTCTTATTTTCTAGATTTTTATGACCACACATGTTATTGTTAGAGTTGATATGAGAACAATTGGCATCTAATGATTGTTAGAGTAGATATTATGAGTATAACCTCATGATTCCTATATGTTACTCTCATTTCCAAGATTTTTATAACAACGCATGTTATTGCTTAGAGTTGATATGAGAACAGTAGTAAGTGCTATGGTAGAATATGAGTAGGCCCTATCATAGTTGTTTTCCTCTCATTGTTACAAGATGTTTGAACCATGACATATTGCTAGAATATGAAAGCCATTGGTTTATTTTTTTAACTTGGGGTATGATTATGACCACAGCATTGCAATTCTCTATCTATGATATGTGTCACTGTTATAATAGTCTTAATTCCACACATACTCTGAACATGATTGTACATTTTTGTCCTTTTGGTCTGCAATTAGATTTGTTGCAGCAGATGCAAATGCGCTAGCCTTCATGATTCTAGGACCCGGAATCATACCAGTCAATGGGTGGGGGTTTATCGCTCGTTCAACTGGTGGCGGTCATTTGATGCTAGTTCACACGTACCAAATTGACCAAACCATTTCGTCAAACCACATGCAGTACAATGCCTAGGGAGTTCATGACTGTGATGGCTATGGCTGCTTCGTGTTCGAGAAAGATCCCAGCTCCGTTGGGCTAGGCGTATTCAACTGGAGGAGGGTTTACAGCCTCGGCAACCACTCCATGTTCCTCGGGCTCAATTATCCGATCATCGAACTAATCATCGATCATGTCACCGGTGGTGATTACCGTGCTATGCAAGTTCCATTCGCCAGGGCGAAGTGTGTTTAGACATCATACCATGGGTTTCATGAATCACCATATCCATAGATTCATCGACACAACTTGTTGCTAGATAATCTTCAGTGTGTGAAAGGTATCAAGCTTTCATGCGATTGTCGGCGTTCTGGGAACGGGGGTCCCCAGACTTGCCTGCCTGCGGCCCATGGCGTGGCTGGCCTGGCAGGTCTGTACAGCCCATCTTCATCGACAAGGCATTCAAGACCCTCACGAGGGGCCAAGCCTCGTGAGGCGGATGACGCAAGACCTCCTCAGGAGCGGCGTCGCCAGGCAGGCTCACGAGGGGCGGAGAGATCAAGGCAAGGCAAACCTCGCGAGGTCCTTGTGACGTGAGCCATGACGATTGAGACCAGGCGGGCACTAGCGCGCGTAGTGTCCTTGCTTCCTCTTTTGTGCCAAGGGGGTAAGCATAGGCGTGGAGTACCGAGGCTTCAAGCAAAGGTTTTCATATTGGTGCAACAAGACCAAGACCAGAAGGACGACAAGACGGAGGTCACCGTGGGGCCCAAGACGGCGTCATCACCAGATCCTTTTGCAGGCGAAGACTACTTTTGTCAGGATAAGGTGTACTAGCTCTCCCCTTTCGAATTGGCCATTGTTGGCTCCCTTCCCGCTCAATATTTGGGGAGAGAACCAGGGCCTATATAAGTTGAACAAGCCACCATAGTAGGGGGGACCAATAGAAACGAACCGAGAGAGAGAGAGATCTGATTCCGATCCTCACCCACAGAAGTTCGCCAAGCACAAGAACACCTCAACCTCAGGAGGCTGTTCTTCCCCTTGTACTATTCATCATCAGCCCAAGAGGCAATCAACCACCACCACACTGGAGTAGGGTATTACACCACAACTGTGGCCTGAACCAGTATAAATCTTTTGTCTTTGTGTTCCAACTTCGTCGAGTTCGTCCGCGAGATTTTAGAGAGCTGGAGCGTGGATCGACAGGGAGAAAACCTTCGCGCACACCAAAGTGTTCGAACCTTGAGGGTTTGCTAGAACCCATGATCCAACATTTGGCGCGCCAGGTAGGGGTGCGCCGTAGCTTCTCTTCCGTCGACCCGCGCTCCGTCGCCACCGCGCTTCGCCCACATGACAGGCGCCCTGCCGCCGACTCCGACGACCTGTGTTGACGACCGGGCCAGGGGGCTCCGAGCCCTGGCCCCCGTCTTGCGGCTGGTACAGTGGCCGCCCAAGTTCAAGCCGGAGATGCCGCCACGCTAGGACAGCGTGGTGGACCCATCAGCTTTCCTGCTGACGTATATGGAGGCCGTCCTCAAAGCCGGGGGTGACGACAAGGTCATGGCCAACTGGATTCCCATGGCCCTCGCTGGCGAGCCGCGCGCCTGGCTGCGCAACCTTCCCGGATCCACGGTGGCGCCTTGGGAGGGGCTTCGCTACCTCTTCACTGCGCGCTATGTGGCGCCGGTGCACCACGCGGTTGCGGCCCTGGTAGGCGGCTCACAGGAGCCGCCTTCAGAGCGCCACATCAAGCCGTTCCTCCGCCAGATTGGTGCCGCTTCCACGTGCTTGGGGGCTCCACCGGGCTGGGCCGCGCCTGAGGCCGACCTCACCTTCAGCTCAAAAGACCACCCCGTCACCACCACCGGCTCGGGCAAGCTTCTGATGCTCTGCATGCCCATCATCTGCAACATGGCCGTCACCAAGACCCTCATTGACGGCGGCGCTAGCCTCAACTTGCTCTTCATGGAGGCCTTCAGCCTTCTTCACATGCCGCTCGAGCGACTCAGCCTCAGCAAGCCTTTCTCAGGAGTTGGTGGCGGCCCTGCCCTCTCCCTGGGGAAGATCCGCCTTCCCGTCACCTTCGGCACGCGCAACAACTACTGCACCGAGCTGGTTGACTTCGACATCGCCCGCATCGGCCTCCCGTACAACGCCATCCTCGGGTACCCAGCTCTAGCTCAGTTCATGGCAGCGACTCATCAAGCCTACAATCTTATGAAAATGCCTGGAAGCAAAGGTGTCCTCACCATCAAGGGGGACACCAAGGATGCCGTGACGACGCTCAAACTTGCCTTCAGGGCCGCTGCGGTGGCGCAACCCGTCGGCACCGGTGCCCCCGAGGCCAAGGAGGCCGTGCCAACCAAGAAGAAGTAGTTGTTCACCCAAGACAAGGCAGAGACCAAGCAAGTGCTGGTCGATGAGGACAGCTCCTGAGGAGCCACCTTCACCATAGGTGCCGGCCTCTATCCCAGCTAAGAGGAAGCATTGGTGAAGTTCTTGCGCGCGAACAAGGACATATTCACATGGGAGCCCAATCCGCTGGTGGGGGTCCCGAGAGAGGTGATTCAACACCACTTAAGGGTGTGCCCCAATGTGCGCCCTGTGAAGCAGCGAGCAAGGCGGCAGTCCACGGAGAAGCAGGCCTTCATCATCCAAGAGACCCGCAAGTTGGAGGCGGCAAGTGCCGTACATGAGGTTAGGTACCCCGAATGGCTGGCGAACCTAGTCATGGTGCCGAAGAAAGGCGGGAAGGAGCAAATGTGTGTCGACTTCACCAACCTCAACAAGGCATGACCTCAAGATCCCTTCCCTCTCCCGCACATCGACCAGATCAGCGACTCCACCGCCGAGTGCGACCTGCTGCGCTTCCTGGATGCGTTCTCAGGGTATCACCAAATCCATATGGCGGTGGAAGATGTAGAGAAGACAGCCTTCCTGACCCCGTGTGGGGTGTACTGCTACACCTGTATGCCCTTCAGAATGTGCAACGCAGGTGCGACCTTTCAGCGGCTGATGCACATCGCTCTAGGGCGGCAGCTCGGGAGGAACATGGAGGCCTACGTCGATGACATTCTGGTGAAGTCTCGGGAGGCGAGAACCTTGATCCAAGACCTGGAAGAGACCTTCGAAAGCCTGCGCCAGGTGAACTTGCGGCTTAACCCGGAAAAGTGTGTGGTCGGTGTCCCTTCCGGCAAGCTGCTAGGGTTCCTCGTGTCACATGGAGGGATCGAGGTGAACCCGGAGAAGATCAAGGCCATTGAGGGCATGAGCCCGCCGCAGACCCTCAAGGAAATGAAGAAGCTGGCTGGTCGGGTGACTGCATTGGGGCACTTCTTCTCCAAGCTGGGAGAGCGAGCCTTACCCTTTTTCAAACTGATGAAGAAGAAGGTCCCGTTCGAGTGGATTCCAGAGGCCGACCGAGCCTTCCAAGACCTCAAGAGATACCTGACCAGCCCACTGGTGTTGGTGGCGCCACGGCCTCTCGAGCCTCTAGTACTTTATCTTGCTGCCACCCCATACTCCGCCAGCGCTGCGCTACTGGTAGTTCGGGAGGAGCTCCAGGCCAAGAGTGCGCCGTGCCAATCTACGTCGCCAGCCAAGATGACTGTCACACCCTGATTTTCATGCCACAACACTTAAGCTAATAAATCGTGATAATGTGTGGTTTGACAAAAACTTTTGCATTATTTGGCTTCTATTTTTGAGTTGGTTTTCTTTGTGTGGTTTTTCAAGTGCTCTTTAAAGTCAACTACTCCACCTTCTGTGCTTGTAAGTGCATCTAGTGCCACCCCTAGTTGGTTTTGGAGTATTGACGACAAACCTAGTTGAGGGACTAATGTGTTTGTGAGAATTGCAGGATAACACAGGTAGAAGTCCCTCATTGATTCGGTTTTATTACCAGAGATGACCCCTAAAAATGTATGAAGACATTGAAGTCAAAGGTGGTATATGAAGATATTCATATTGAAGACTATGACAAAAGAAGACACGTTATGAAGCCTATGGAGCTCGAAGACGTAGATCTTTCGTAGTTCTTTTTCTTTTGTGTTGAGTCATAGGAACCACCATACTGTTAAGTGGGGTCCAGGACAACCAGTCACCATGACTGAAGTGATGCCTAAACCAAAAACCTATGTCTTTGAGTGAAGACAATGAGAGCGAATCTTGTCCAAAGCCGGACAAGTCAGCTTTGCTTGTAGCCCAAGTAAAGTTGCCATGAGAGTTTGAAATCTGACCGTTGAGACACATGTCAATTCATTAGTGACCCAGGGTCATTTCGGACAAATCAGGTCGGGTTGCCAAGTGGCTATAAATAGCCCACCCCTACAACCATAAACGGTTGGCTGCTCAGATTTCAGTGCACGGCTTTTGTCGTTTGAGAGCAACCCACCTCGAAGCCTTTGAGAGAAAATTCCTAGCGAGGAAAAAGCCCTAACCACCCAGAGCCAGAGAACATTGGGCATCACTTAAGTCTTCTTGTCTGTGTGATCTGAAGATTTATTACACTTGAGGACTGTGAATCCTCCAGACGGTTAGGCGTCGTGTTCAGAGCATCCAAGAGACATTGTGGATTGCTAGTGAACAAAGTCTGTGAAGGTTTGGGAGTCTACCTTGAAGACTTACCAGAGTGATTGGGCGAGGACTATGTGACCTTAGCTCAAGGAGAATACGGTGAGGACTTGGTGTCCTGAGCTGCGTGTTCAGGACTGGGTGTCCGGGACTGTGTGTCCTAAGGTTTAAATACCTAGCCGCTCCAACCAGACGTACAGTTGTCACAACAACTGGAACTGGTCCAACACATCATTGTCTTCAACGAGTCACTGGTTTCATCTTCACTTCCTTTTTCTTACTGTTACTCATTGTGAAGCCATTGCATGCTTGCTCTATCTTTTGACTTCACAACGTGAATGTATGATCTGTTTGGCTTCATAACTTCTTCCTACCTGATCCTTATTACACTGCAACTATTTGTCATTGTGCTTTCACTCTATTGAATACTTGACCATGGCTTGCCTAGTGTAATCTAACTTCCACTGCATAGTAATAGGCATATCTTTGCTGTTTGTCTTCATAACTCCCACGTTTTGAAGACTTTCATAAAAATCGCCTATTCACCCCCCTCTAGTCGATATAACGCACTTTCAATTGGTATCAAAGCAAGGTGCTCCCTTGTTCTGTGTGATTCGGTTTAACCACCTGGAGTTTTAGGTATGTCGACTGCAGGGATAATCAAAGTCTCCGCTGCGTGCCCCGTCTTTGATGGAACCGAATATCCCTACTGGAAGAATAAGATGCGCATGCATCTTGAAGCCATTGACGTCGACCTATGGTATGTCGTCGAGAACGGCGTTCCCAAGGCTGGAGAAGGTGTCACTGCTGCTGATGTCAAGAAGTTCACTCATCTGGACTCTACTGCCAAAAATATCATCTGTGGTCATTTGACGAAAGGACAGTATGGCTGTGTGAGTGCCTTGAAGACATCCAAGCTGGTCTGGGACTGGCTCTCCAAGGTCAATGAAGGCATCTCAACCCAGAGAGATCAGAGAATCAGTGTTCTTCGCAACCTCTTCAACCACTTCAAGCGAAATGACAATGAGAATGTCCAGCACACATTTGACCGGCTCACTGACATCACAAATGAGCTTCAAGCCCTCGGCGCCACTGAGATCACCAAACATGAAATCGTCAAGACGCTGCTGAGATCACTTGATAGTTCGTTTGACACCCTAGCCTTGATGATTCAAGAACGTCCTGATTTCAAGACACTCGATCCGTCTGACATACTTGAGAGGCTCAACACACATGAGTTTCAACTTTCTGAGAAAAGAGATATCTACGGTCCAAACTATGGGCGAACTCGTGCCTTGAAGGCAAAAGCTGTTTCCTCATCTGAAGAAGAATCTGATAGCAGTTCTGATGATCCTGAAGACATTGGAAGGGAACTTGCAATGCTAGTGAAGAAGTTCCAAAAATTCACCAAGAAGAAAGGCTTCAGAAAATCTTCACGATCGAGCTCAAGGAATGATGAAGCTTCTGCTCATGACTACAAGAAGAAAACATGTCACAAGTGCAAGAAAACTGGACACTTCATCTCTAAGTGTCCACAGTGGGACAATGAGAACAGAAGGAAGAAGAAGAGCAAGGAATATGATTCTGACGACAAGAAGAAGAAGAAATACTCAAAGTCTTCTTCCAAGTCTTCCTCAAAGTCTTCATCACACAAGAAGAGCTCATCTGGCAAGGCACGTGCGTTTGTTGGCAAGGAAATGGATTCAGAGGAGGAGTCCGCTTCTGAGGAGGCAGAGGTGGAGTCTGAGGAGGAGTCTGATTCTGGCATTGCGAGTCTAGCTACAACATACGTCGCCAAGTCCAAATTCAACACTGAAGACAATGACTTCATCACCGACACCGATGCAAATGACAAGAACGACTCCACTCCTACCTACTGCTTCATGGCACGCGGTGCCAAGGTAAACACATGCACTACTCGCTATCAAACATCTAGTGACGATGACTCTGACTGTGATTCGAAACCCAGCTACAAAACACTTGCTAAAATTGCAACTGAACAACAGAAAGCTATGGAACATATTCAAAAACTATTAGACAGAAGCGATGATCTGTTGGGTGATGAAATGACTCGATCTGAATCCTTAATTGAAGACATAAAAAATCTTCACGTTAAGTATCAGGAACTTGAAGATCGTCTTGATACTCTCTCAACAACTCATGAAAAGCTTTCCTATGATTATCTTCAAAGGAAGCAAGAACTTGAGAAATTGAGAGTGGCTCATGAAGATCTTCAAAAGGAAAACGAGTCACTTCGCGCCGAACAGATCAGTTCTGCTCAGGAAGGATTTGAACCACCATGTCTTAAATGCATTGAGCATGATAATGCTACTTCTATTGCTGAATGTTCCACTGCTACTGCTGTTGCAATATCTTCAACTGTTGATGTGGTAACTAACCCCTCTGCTGAGGATACCACTGCTATTGCTGATGAGAATGCTAGGTTGAAGACATTGCTTGAAACAGGGATGTACAAAAGTCTTAAAGGACATCAGACATTATGTGATGTCCTCAAGAAGCAGATTCTGAACCGAAACCCTAGGAAAGAGGGTGTTGGGTTCGTAAGGAAAATAAATGCAGATGGCTCTTACTGGAAACCTGAGCAGTACCCCAAAACCACATGGGTTGCTGCAAAGGAACTTTCAGCAGATCCATCCAATTTATCTGGCTTCACTTGTGCTAACCCCATTATCATTGATGAATCCTTTGATGCAAACTATAAACTGTTTAAGAATCAGAATGGTGAAGTGTTTGCCAGGTACATTGGTACTAACTGCAGGAATGGACCGCCTATGAAGAAGATCTGGGTTCCGAAAAAGTGTCTGGAAAATCTTCCTGTGAATGTCTTCATGACACCTCACTTGAAGAAGACAAACCTCAGACCAAAGGCTTCATACGGTCCAAAGGCTTCATACAAACACAGGACTCACCTGAGTCACACTAATGCAAATGTTTTGCAGGGAAACCATACTCAGGCATATGAATATGAGAGCGGTTCATCAAACCGTCATGTTCATATGACCAAAAATTATTCTGCTTATTCTTATGAGTACTATTGTCCACCTGCAAGACTGTTTGCTAAGGCTTCAAAGCCAAAATTTTCAGATGCTGCACTTAGACTTATTGCTTCTAAGCCACCCTTGAAGATGTGGGTGGTTAAGAAGGCTTAACTCTCTTTTGCGGGGAAAGGTCTCCAGCAGAAAACCAAAATCTTCTGATGCTATTGCTGGGGACTTTAAAAATCTTGTAGGGCGCAAGATAAAATGCCCGAATGGCATCATTATGTACTTCGTTCCTGAATCGCATGCTACTCTCCCTATTAGTCCTAATCTGGATCTAAGTTTTCATAACCCACTGGTTCGTCAAATGTTTTTGCTTCACAATTCTCTTCGTGCAGCCTATCCCCCTAACTGCACTGTAGGGTACGACACCAGCTTCTTCAAAGTCTTCAAAATGGATTATTGACAGTGGGTGTACAAATCACATGACTGGCAAAAGAAGCCTTCTTATGGACTCAACCTTACGTCCATCTGACAAGAGCCACATCACATTTGCTGACACTGGTAAAAGTAAGGTATTGGGTCTAGGTAGAGTTGCAATCTCAAAGGATCAACACATGGATAAAGTCATGCTTGTTGAATCCCTTGGTTTCAACTTAATGTCTATCTCAATGCTTTGCGATCTGAACATGGTCGTAATATTTGGAAAATATCGTTGCCTGGTACTAATGGAATCTGACAAGTCTCTAGTGTTTGAAGGGTATCGGAAAGATGATTTGTATGTGGTAGATTTCTCAGCAGGGCCACAACTTGCAGTATGTCTTCTTGCAAAAGCTTTAGAATGCTGGCTTTGGCATCGGAGGCTTGGGCATGCTGGCATGAGGAACCTCCATACCCTTGCGAAGAAGAAACATGTCATAGGCACCGAGGGCGTCAAGTTCAAGAAAGATCACTTATGCGGTGCCTGTGAAGCAGGGAAGATGATGAGGGCAAAACATCCTTCGAAGACAATCATGACTACTACTCAACCCTTCGAACTGCTCCACATGGATCTTTTCGGTCCCACTCACTACTCAACTTTTACTACAACTGCTTGCCTCTATGGCTTCGTCATTGTTGATGATTACTCTAGATATACTTGGGTGCACATAATCCTTTACAAGACTGAAGTGCAGGATGTCTTCAGACACTTCACCAATCGTGCTATGAACAATTTTGGCGCCAAGATAAAGCACATCAGAAGTGACAATGGCACTGAATTAAAGAACACTGGCCTTGATACATATCTTGATACCTTGGGCATCACACAAGAATTCTCAGCCCCATACACGCCACAGCAGAATGGCGTCGTCGAACGCAAGAACAGAACACTAATTGAGATGGCCAGAACAATGCTAGATGAATACAAGACTACAAGAAAATTCTGGACTGAAGCCATTGACACTGCATGCCATACAATCAATCGTGTTTATCTTCACAAACTTCTGAACAAGACATCTTATGAACTCCTAACTGGCAAGAAGCCAAATGTCAGTTACTTCAGAGTATTTGGCGCAAGGTGCTGGATCAAGGACCCACACCACACCTCAAAGTTTGCACCAAAAGCACATGAGGGTTTTATGCTTGGATATGGAAAGGATTCGCACTCCTACAGAGTCCTCAATCTGTTTCATTACAAAGTGGTTGAAACAATGGATGTGCGGTTCGATGAGACAAATGGTTCACAAAGAGAGCAACTGCCAAATGTGCTAGATGAGATTCCAGCTAGTGAATCAATCAAGCTAATGGGAACTGGAGAGATCATACCTTCTGAATCTCATCCTGAAGAAGAACTTATCATCTCAGCACCTGATCAACATGAAGACAATGCTCAGCCTGAAGACATTCCTTCCAACAACAACACAGATCAACAAGAGCAAAGTCTTCGCCCTGTACATCCTCGCGTTGCCAATGAAGTGCAGATTGAAAGAATAATTGATAGCATCAATGCACCTGGTCCACTCACTCGTTCAAGGGCAACTCAGTTAGCAAATTTCTGTGGGCACTTCGCATTCGTCTCAATATCAGAACCCAAGAAAGTTGAAAAAGCCTTCATGGAACTTGAATGGATTCAAGCTATGCAAGAAGAGCTTCAACAGTTGAGCTGAATAATGTATGGGGACTGGTTAAGCGTCCTGATCCACGGAAGCACAACATAATAGGCACCAAATGGATATACCGCAACAAGCAAGATGAGCATGGTCAAGTTGTCAGAAACAAAGCTCGTCTCGTTGCTCAAGGATATACTCAAGTGGAAGGCATTGACTTCGATGAAACAGTTGCTCCTGTGGCTAGGCTTGAAGCCATACGCATACTGCTGGCATATGCAAATCATCATAACATTCTTCTATATCAAATGGATGTGAAGAGTGCCTTTCTCAATGGCAAGATTGAAGAAGAAGTGTATGTTGCACAACCGCCTGGCTTTGAAAATCCAAAACATCCTGACATGGTATACAAGCTCAACAAGGCACTGTATGGCCTCAAACAAGCCCCTAGGGCCTGGTATGACACACTCAAATACTTCCTGAAGAGCAAAGGCTTCATACCTGGTTCCCTGAATCCCACTCTTTTCACGAAGACATATGATGGTGAACTGTTTGTGTGCCAAATTTATGTGGATGACATTATCTTCGGCTGCACCAATCAGAAGTACAGTGAAGAGTTTGGATATATGATGCAAGAGCAATATCAGATGTCCATGATGGGGAGCTGAAGTTCTTCCTTGGTCTTCAAATACGACAACAACGAAATGGCATCTTCATATCTCAAGAGAAGTATCTCAAAGATTGCCTGAAGAAGTTCGGTATGCAAGACTGCAAAGGCTTCACAACACCAATGCCAGCCAAACATCATCTGGGTCCTGACGACAATGGTAAAGAGTTCGATCAAAACGTATACCGCTCCATGATTGGTTCTTTGCTTTATTTATGTGCATCTAGGCCAGATATTATGCTTAGTGTTTGCATGTGTGCTCGATTTCAAGCGGCACCAAAGGAGTCGCATCACTTAGCTGTGAAGCAAATTCTTCGATATTTGGCTCATACCCCAACTCTAGGATTATGGTATCCAAAGGGATCAGAGTTTGATTTGGTTGGATTCTCGGATGCTGATTATGCTAGTGACAAAGTTGATCGCAAGTCTACATTAGGCACATGTCACTTTCTGGGACGATCACTTGTATGTTGGTCTTCAAAGAAGCAGAACTGTGTATCTCTCTCCACTGCTGAATCTGAATACATTGCTGCTGGATCTTGCTGTGCTCAGCTTCTGTGGATGAAGCAAACACTCAAGGACTATGGCATTCATCTGAAGCAAGTGCCACTTTACTGCGACAACGAAAGCGCCATCAAGATTGCCAACAACCCAGTTCAGCACTCGAAGACAAAGCACATTGAAATTCGTCATCACTTTCTCAGAGATCATGTTGTGAAGGAAGACATTGATATCATACACGTCAACACTGAAGAGCAATTGGCAGATATCTTCACCAAGCCCTTGGATGAGAAGAGGTTTTGCAAGTTACGGTGTGAGCTAAATATCCTGGAATCCTCAAATGTCCTGTGATCAGGCACACATCCTCACCCTTATGCATATTGATGACTTAGATGTGCAACACACGAAATGAAGTATATCATCAATCAATGAGGACATACATTCTAAGTGTGAATACATTAATGTGGAATTTGACTTCGGAGCGCCACGATAATTGTGCGCCGTGTCTGGGTCTAATACTTCCTATACGGTGGGTAACGCCACCACCAAACGTTCCATTTTGAAGTGTTTCACTCATGGCGTTACCTTGCAATGTCTTCACATTTGGTTTGGATTCGAACTCAACATATTTTGATGATTATCTTCACTATGTTGACTATATATATATGCTAGTGTTCTGTCCTCTACAGCATTCACTTATAGCTATGTCTTCGTGTTGAATCTTTTGAACTAAGTGAATGTGATCGGACCCCAAACTTCTCTATGCTTTCTATCTCAAACTCTATCTCTCTAAGTCATATGCATTCTATTGAAACTGTCGAATGTCTTCACTGTGTCCTTGTCAGTAGAAGATATAGAGACAACCATAAAGTCCGTTTTCAATGCTCATTCATCCACATAAAATCCAGAGAAGCAGGAATGACCGCCCGACAATCCAGGCGTGCGTGGGACGTGGAACAAACCCCAAACTTCCGCAAACTGGCCACGCATTCCTCAGATGCGAATCGCCAGGGGCACCTATGTAATAGCACAGTGCCGCCCCTGTGCATATAAATTCACACTTACCGCGGTCATTATCTCCTTCTTCCACCCTCGCACGAACCCTAGCGCCACCGCTAGCTCTCGACGACGTCGGCGACGAAGCGCTTCGCTGCCGCAACCTCTCCGACGCCGTCCTCACGCCGACCGCGGACATCGTTCTCTCCGCCGTCGCCGTAGGTGTCTTCCGTCGCCAAGTTAGGGCACGGAGGATTGAACTGCTCGGCATCATCTCCCACTCCGTCTAGCAGTTCCAAGAGTGGTAAATAAAACTTCTTTTTACAACCCCTTTTGATCTCATGGTTCTGACACTTTCTACCATAAGAAGTTTCTCTTCACACAAGTTAGATCTCTCAATCTGCATCTCATAACATGCCTAGTATATTCACTTGTGCTTCAAGAAGTAGTTAGATTCCTCACTTGTACTAATCTGTGGGTTCGTACAAATCTGGAACCAACTTCTTATCTATGAGTGAATGTCTTCGCACGATGAGGTCGATGTCTTCTAAACTGATTAATCTTCAAAACCTTCTGAGAATGCATATGACCTCTTCCCCTTCCCTCGCACCTTAATGCTGTCACAGGTACATGTCCGTGGGAGAATCCTTCGGTTCTCATAGTCTGCATTCATTTGCAGAATTCCTACAGCATCACATAAATTCTCCTGAAGCCAGTTCCTGTTGGTCCAGCAAAAGAAAGCCTTTGAAAGTTTTGAAGCCTTTCAAGTTAAAGTTTATGGCTTCAGAAGCAGCAGCAAGGAAGGGGGCAGACAGCGACGTGGAGGAACTTCCAAAGATCTGCCTGAAGACCTGGCAGAAATGTATAAAACAGATCCTGAAGAGAATTATGGGGAGCGCAAGACCCGAATCCAATGGATTCGACGCTATTGGGCAGAACAATGGTTCAAATACCGCTTCACAACCCAAGAGTATGCTGAGAAAAGTGCCATCAAAAGACCGTGGGGAGACATCTTATACAAGAACCTTGTACCCAGGTCCATAGATGAAGCCATTGCCCAAAGCTTCTATCCATGCATGGTTCGTGGGCCACAGCCTGATGATGCACATCCGTCGTCACTACTCTGGTGTCATGACGACAATCTGTTCAAGCGCAACTTCCAGTTTGCCCAACAATCAGCGAAGCAGAACAAGAAGAAATTTGGGTTAGACTTCAACCCTGGTCCCTCAGCACCAAGGGCAGATGGCACACGCGACGCAGAACCCAATATCATCGGTCCGTATGCCAACCTTGAGGGCCTCATCACCCGCATCTTAGTCCAAGGGACTGCCGTGAATGACCCTCCAGCTGACTCTGAGTCTGATGAAGCTCCTGCTGTACCGAAGCCAAAGCAGTCAAAGAAGCCAAAAGCTTCAAAGCCGGCCCCTTCATCAAAAATATCAAGGGCGAAGCCATTGGCAACTGCACCTCCTGAAGACAGTGTGCAGTCTGAAGACGTATCCTGCGTCTCCAAGCCCCAGAAGGCCAAGGTGCCTCAGCCACACACCGGCAAAGAGCTCACAGCTGCTGCCATTCTGCGCAGCGAAGCCATTGATCTGTCAATTGATGAAGATCTTGGAGATGACGCTCTAGAGCAGCTCATCAAGAGCAAAGAAGAAGCTGAAATCTTCAACAATTTGCCTCTCTTTGATGTCGCCATCATCCACAACTTCATCGACGAATGGTTTGCCACACCAAACATCAGCTTCGAAGATCTGCAGCTGCCCGTTGGCCTCAGCGTCGCCTTCCAAGGCGCTATTGCTTCAGAACTTGCAATTGCCCAGCGCATTGTTGAACTGAAGCAGAAAATTGATCATGAAAAGGCTCAGTTCAAGAAGAATATGGCCAAGCTCAGCGTGCAAGAAGTGACGAGCTTCAAGACCATGTTGCATGAGCTAAAGGAAAATTTTCTGAAGAAGCGTGCAGAAGCTCAGGGTTCACGTGAGCGGATGAAGTCTCTGGCTGAAAGATGTGTACAAGCCTACAATGAGGCTGAGATGCGCAAGGCACTTGGGCGTCCTGGCATCGACCCCAAGATGGCCGCGAAGAAGAAGAAGAAGCCTGCTATGGCTGAACCAGAGGCACCTAGGCAAGAAGCAGTTCCAATTGTCTTCCCAACTGCAACGACTGGCTCGAAGCCAAAGAGCCGGTCAACAGCTTCAGAGCTCATGAAGACAAGAACTGATGAGGCTGAAGCCAGGAAGAGGAAAAGCTCTAAAGCCTCTCCTACTGCCCCCAGCAAGAAGAAGCGAAAGATCAAGAAATCTCGGGCTGCTCCCACAGAGCCCTTGATAGTTGAACCTATTTCTATGGTTCACCCCAACGCAGAACGACAACTGACAGTTCATGAGCCTGCTTCCACAGAGGCTCCTGAAGCTGAAGACATACTAGGAGCCGACCCCATTGCTGCTGAAGACATTGGTCATCAGGACAATGTACAAGATGATGCAGCCCTTCCTCAGTATGAACAAAGCGAACTCATCAGCATTGGTTGTCCTCTGACGCCAATTGCACAAGATGCGTCATGGGCGGATCGCCCTCAAGAGGAAGAAGACAATGAGGCCCAGCCCACTCCAACCCCACAGGCGTTGTCTGCATTCTGCAGGCTTCGCAAAGGTCCAAGGCCTCAAGTCTATGTTGAAGACATTCCGGCTGCATCAGCCGCAGAAGAAGCACCACAAGAGCCCACTCCTATGCTCCACCAAGAAGCAGTTCTCCAGGAGAACGTGCTTGTAACCGACCCTCCAGCTAGTCAAGCAGAGGCTGAAAATGTTGAGGCTGCCACAACCAACACTGAAGCCAATGTGGAGCCCTCCCCACCAAAAGCTTCAGAAGACAACGAAGCTACTGATCCAGACACTTCTGTTCCTGAGTCTGCTGCAGGTCCTCAATTTGATTACCATGTTGAGCACATGCCTCATGTCCAAAAGTCAGTCCCAAGGCTGCCGAGGTTCCCAGGTCCTGCATCAGCACCTGGGTCCTTTAAAATCAATAGCTTCAAGGCAGAAAATACGTTCTTCAACAGCTCCAAGAACCCCTATTCAAGGGAAAGGATTTCATCAGATAGGTTCTGGAGCTATCCTCAGCGCAGCTACTATTCATGCATCCTATATAACCAAGGTCGCATCTTCCCGCACAAGCGCCTTGATGTTGAAGCCATTGCTGGTCTGCCCTGTTTAGAGGAAGCGCTGGATTGCTTCAAGCAAGTGGGTCTGCTGCAGTTTGTAACTGATGAAGAGCACTGGAATGAAGAGCTTCTGTTGCAATTCTATGCCACATTACACATCAAAGGATACAACAGAGATCCGAAGACTTGGGCCCTGGAGTGGATGACCGGAAATGTCCATCACAAAGCCAATGCATTCGATATCATTGAGCTCACCGGCCTGCCCACTCCTGGCGAACTCTTCGAGGAAGGCTATCCACTACATACTGACACTCTTGAGAGCATATTCCAGAGGCCTGAACCAAATATGAGTCAGATGCTCTCCATGATGAAGCCATTGCCCCATGATGCTCCTTATCCAACAGAGTTCTTCGTTGAAGACTTTGAGTACCTACCCAGAACCATCTATCACATTATCCGGCGGACTCTCTGGCCTATTAAAGGGCACTCTCCAAATGCCAAGATCGAGGGTGCAATGAAGACTCTGATATTCTGTATCCTTCATGGCAAATGCTTGAACGCACAGGATTTCTTCATACGCCAACTAGCTGCATCAGGCTCAGATCTGTTTGATTTAAAGTACTATGCTCCTTGGGTAATGAGACTGATCAAGCTTCACTCTGTGATCTCATATCAGCCCTCAGCCCGCAACCATCGGATCTTCTTGCCAGATGTGGATACCTCTGCTGAAGCTATATATCCTGAGCCTGCCAAGCAACCTTTGAGTCTTCAGAATGCAGAACAACAGAGCTTCACTCAGAACGATGAAGGTGTTGAAGCCATCTCCAGGGTGTATCCTTTGGCTGGCACTACACGTGCGCCACACCCTGCTTCAACTGAAGCCACTGATAGTGCAACTGCTTCAAGACCCAAGAAGCGCGCTCGTGTTCTCAATGACCGAGAGCTTCTTGTGGCCCTTCATCAAAAACAAGATAGGCATCATGACTGGCTAAAGCGTCAGATGAAAAGCCTGTTGGTGGATGTTAACCGTCTTCGAAATCTTGCCACCAAGAATGCTTTCGTTACCCATGAAACCTGTCGTCGTACATGGAAAGGGCTATCAATGATGTGTACTGAAGCTGAACTTGAAGAGGATGGCTTCACTTAGCGATTTAAGTTTGACACCACACCTGCTAGAAGGGCTGTGATGCGAAGCACACCATCACTTGAAGACTCTGAGTTTTCTTCATCTGCTGCCACAGTCACTGCCAGAATCATTGATGAAGAAGACGATGCTACCTCACCGCCACCTGCTTCAGCACCTCCAAGCTCTTCTGCACCACCAAACACCTCCAACGACCCTGCTGCTCCAGGGAATGAGTAGACACTCTATGTCTTCAAACCTTTTTGGTCCTTGCTGACAAAAGGGGGAGAAGCATATGGGTTGATAGTCTTCAAGCGGGTCCATATGGGCGGGTGCTTTATGTTTTGCTTTATTTTGCTTCGTGCTTACAACTCTCGTTTTTGCTTCATTTGGTTCTTTGAGTTGTAACACTAAAAATCGATGGTCGTCTGCTACTTGTTTGCCACCCTGTTTTGCGAAGATAAATTCCGCATGTGCGACGATAAATTCCGCACTTATCTCATTCTGCAGACGTCCATTTTCCATTATGCATGTCATTATCTTCATATACCTTCACATGCATAGTGGATTGTCATCATAAGTTGAAGTGGATCTCCACAAGTACAACCTGCCATGTGCATTTGCAATCCAAAGGCAAATTACTTATATGCACATCTTCAGGGGGAGCCCTTGCAACTTATGAAGACAATTCCCTATCCTTTACAAATTTCACAGATTATATTCCCTGTTGAAAACTTGAACTAGTTTATCATCAATCACCAAAAAGGGGGAGATTGTAAGTGCATCTAGTGCCACCCCTAGTTGGTTTTGGAGTATTGACGACAAACCTAGTTGAGGGACTAATGTGTTTGTGAGAATTGCAGGATAACACAGGTAGAAGTCCCTCATTGATTCGGTTTTACTACCAGAGATGACCCCTAAAAATGTATGAAGACATTGAAGTCAAAGGTGGTATATGAAGATATTCATATTGAAGACTATGACAAAAGAAGACACGTTATGAAGCCTATGGAGCTCAAAGACGTAGATCTTTCGTAGTTCTTTTTCTTTTGTGTTGAGTCATAGGAACCACCGTACTGTTACGTGGGTTCCAGGAGAACCAGTCAGAATGACTGAAGTGATGCCTAAACCAAAAACCTATGTCTTCGAGTGAAGACAATGAGAGCGAATCTTGTCCAGAGCCGGACAAGTCAGCTTTGCTTGTAGCCCAAGTAAAGTTGCCATGAGAGTTTGAAATCTGACCGTTGAGACACGTGTCAGTTCCTTAGTGACCCAGGGTCATTTCGGACAAATCAGGTCGGGTTGCCAAGTGGCTATAAATAGCCCACCCCCTACAACCATAAACGGTTGGCTGCTCAGATTTCAGTGCACGGCTTTTGTCGTTTGAGAGCAACCCACCTCGAAGCCTTTGAGAGAAAATTCCTAGCGAGGAAAAAGCCCTAACCACCCAGAGCCAGAGAACATTGGGCATCACTTAAGTCTTCTTGTCTGTGTGATCTGAAGATTTATTACACTTGAGGACTGTGAATCCTCCAGACGGTTAGGCGTCGCGTTCAGAGCATCCAAGAGACATTGTGGATTGCTAGTGAACGAAGTCTGTGAAGGTTTGGGAGTCTACCTTGAAGACTTACCAGAGTGATTGGGCGAGGACTATGTGACCTTAGCTCAAGGAGAATACGGTGAGGACTTGGTGTCCTGAGCTGCGTGTTCAGGACTGGGTTTCCGGGACTATGTGTCCTAAGGTTTAAATACCTAGCCGCTCCAACCAGACATACAGTTGTCACAGCAACTGGAACTGGTCCAACACATCATTGTCTTCAACGAGTCACTGGTTTCATCTTCACTTCCTTTTTCTTACTGTTACTCATTGTGAAGCCATTGCATGCTTGCTCTATCTTTTGACTTCACAACGTGAATGTATGATCTATTTGGCTTCATAACTTCTTCCTACCTGATCCTTATTACACTGCAACTATTTGTCATTGTGCTTTCACTCTATTGAATACTTGACCATGGCTTGCCTAGTGTAATCTAACTTCCGCTGCATAGTAATGGGCATATCTTCGCTGTTTGTCTTCATAACTCCCACGTTTTGAAGACTTTCATAAAAATCGCCTATTCACCCCCCCTCTAGTCGATATAACGCACTTTCAGTGCTTCATCTCCTTGCCCCAAACTTCTGCCCAATGATCATGCCATGTGTATAGTGCAATATAGTATTTTCTTACAAAAATAATTTGGCAAAATAGTATTTTCAAAAATATAGTTTTCCAAAAACCCCTAAATTGAGGTTTGCACTACAAGTACTTGATTTGGGGTATGAAAAATATTTCAAAGAGTATATTTGAAACCTATTAGATATAGGATTCCCATAAACCACAAAAATATAATTTTAGAAGTTATTTTCCTATTTTATTTAAAAGCTTTTTCTTAAGGACAGAAATGGTCTTTGATAGGGAAAAATTATTTTATTGTTTCAAAAAATATTTGACAAAAATCAGGGAAACTCAGTGGACATATATTTTCCATATATAGGAGTTTCAACACATGGTCATGTTCAAAATATTGGACAAAACCTCCCAAAACCATTTATGCCCATTTCAAGGATTTGAAATATTTCTACAGGAAATATTTTCATAAAAATCCAGGGATAATCCAACAAGTCACAAATGCATATTGTGATCACCTTGCAAGGCCTCATATCAATCAAGGTCAATTTGGCTCACCAAAATGCCCCAAAACCCTCTCTCACCAGAATCAAATTTGAACAACTTTGTACTACCAACTTTCTCTCCTTGTTCCCAACTTTCGTGAGAATATTCACATGACCAAATGAGGCTATTACACCAAGTGGTGCATCAAGGGGAAGTGATTTTCTCAACTAGATCTTCACAAGTTCATTTCTGCTAATTTCTATGGTTTACAAAAGTTGCATTGGCAACTTTTCCCAAATGAGCTAAAAATTGGTGGAAGGCCCTAATTATATGTTTCATTTCACCCTATAGAGTCTTATGCCAAATGGAGTTCATTTTCTTACCCAAACAAGCAACAGACACCTTCTGCCACATTTCCAAAAACACCATTCTGACCCCTTCCACTAATCTCCATGGGCTCAAAGTTTTACGACAGCCCCTCCTAGTCCGCTTGCACCTCCCGTAACAATGTCAAATCCACAGCTCAATTATTGGAGGGGTAAAACCCCATTTTCTCTCTCTGGACAGCCCATTTCCCTCTCTCTCTCTCTCAACCCCACTCCTCTCCTACTGGCTCTCCAGGGTCCCCAATGCGCCTCCCCTCTTCTTTACTGCCCCTAGGGCAGCCATACATCAGTGATCGTGCCCACAAGGAATATAAAATGCCATGGCATGCCATTTGCACGCTCTAGAGCGTGCTACAGTGCGGCCAGGCACTGTAGCCGCCCCCTGCCAACCACCTCCGGCCACCTCAGGCCTCCCCAACGCGCCCGACAATGCGCCTCGACGTCTGCGACACACCACGCCTCTGTCCCCCTCCTTCCTCTCTCTCTCTCCCTCCCTTTCTCGCACGTGCACCGGCCGCCCGAGAGCTCCAGTGAGCGATCTCACACGCGCAACATCTCTGACCCCTCCCCGCTCTCTCCCTTAGTTCCCCTCGGCGTAGTCCACGCCCAGAAACACCCCAGACACAGCGCCAGCTCCTCCCAAGCCCTGTTGTGACGACCTGGAGCTCGCCGGCGCACGGGTCCACGACACCCCGCCATTCACCTATTTAAGGGCCTCCCCGAGCTCTCCTCTCCTCACCACTCGCCCTCTGCACCACCAAATCATCCGCCTGGACCCCCAGTTCCTCTCCAGAGCCACCCGAGCTCGAGATCGAGCTCGAGCTCCACCGCTTCGGGTCGCCGGAGTTCGTGAGGTACAGGCCGTCCCCGCTGCTTCTAAGCCTCGATCTGGAACCCCCGCACTCCACCGATCCGTTTCCCCCTATTTCCCATCTCTATAGATGCCGGAAACGGCCGGAGCCATCAACACCCGACGCTCCTCTGCCAGGAACCTCGTCGCCGGTGAACCGCAGCTCCCCTCCGGCCAGCTCTAGCACCACCTTAACGACGACACGATGAGGAGTCCAACGGTGCCATCATCTCACCCCGCCGTTCTCGGAAACGTCGCCGATGAGCTCGCCGGCTCTCTGTCGCAGGGTTAGGGATGACAGGCGGGCCCCGCATGTCAGCCTCTCCTCTCCCTCGCCTCCCTCCCTCTCACTGGCGCCTAGGCCCCGCCCGTTAGGTTCAAACCTGGCGCGTGCGCGCCGCTCGGCTCGCCTGGGCCGAACCACCTCTGGGCCTGTGCACTGCAGCTGTTCTGGCCCAGTTGCACAATGGCCTTTTTCCTTTTCCTTTTCTGTCACTTTTCCAAAAAATCCACAAGATTAAATATTCATCCAAATGCAATAATTCCAACTCCCGTATTTTTCTAAAAATCCCACCTATTTAATGGTATAACTTTTACTCATGCCCACACAACTTTTATGTACTTTCATATTCAAATTCAAATTTGAATATGTTTAAACCCCTCTGAAAATCAATTTCTCCTGTTCTTCCACTCCAAATCCAAAAACTAGGAATTTTCCCCTTCTTAGTTTTCACCCTAGTATTTAACAAAAATAAGTTGACATTTTTCTGAGCACTTTGGTTTTTCTGTTTTATTATTGCCTTATTTTTTCTCGTTATTATTTTGCGACGATAGATTGCATTGCTGACGAAGGAGTTGGACCAGAAGAATTTGAAGACCCAGAAGACTTTGCTGAGCCAGGCAAGCAGCCCTTTGACCATGTCTAAGAAACCCTTTTTATGCATGTCATATGGCACTTTTATTGCTTGCATCGAAGCCATGATAATGCGGTGACCACTTGAGGTGGTTTGCTTCCGCTGCTTTTCTCGTTGACACTTGCATGATGCATGACATTACCTTTCTATGAGGGTTATGCAAGTGGGTGTAGTAAGGATGCTAAGTAGTTGCTACGTAAATGGGTTGGGTATACGCATGGTGATGGAAGCAAGATCATTTTCAAAAACTTTTTGAAAACCCCATCGGGTGCCACTTATGCCCGAGCGAGATAATCAGTTGGGTAACCACTTGATGACGAAGTGGTGTACCGAGGCAAGTGTGTGTTGTTTTCAAAATGGATTGGTTTAAGTTGCGACCTTTATTCCAACCTTACATGCGCAACCACTCTACCCTTATATGGGAAAGGGCATTATTGATTACCTAGGCCGATACTAGCTTGGAGCCCGCATTACTAGTGACGAGAGAGTTGTTGTTGCGCTCTCTCAGGACGGGGTCATGCCAGGTAGGGCGGCCATGAATGTTTTTATAGGGCACCGGACACACCGTTGGTACCCCGTGCTTGTGGTATGAGATGAATATGGGAGCGTGGCTCCAAATTCTTAAGATGAGAAATGTTGGGCACGAGGGTTGCTACCAATCGAGTGGACTCTATGTTAGTGTCGTCTAGGGAAAGGTAATCATCGGGTGCTTACCCCGGGTACTTGAGGTACTGCGGGTCGTGGATGACACGGAAGTTCCCCGAATCTTGTGGGTAAAGTGTGTAACCTCTACAGAGTGTAAAACTATTCGAATGGCCGTGTCCACGGTCAAGGACAGTTGGGTAACCGCTCTTGGGCTACGTCCAGTTGTTTACAAACCAGTGTGTGTGGGAAGAACTACTTGGGTCAAGTCAAAGGACTTGACATGGATGCGTTGGGTTGGATCCCACTCCCTTTATGTTGATATCTATAACCAGTTCCTAAGGTTATTTGAATTCATATGATGCATGTTTTAGTAGTTGTTGAACATGTCATAACACAACAAAATTAGCTTTCTGCAAAAATTTACCTATGTCATGCATTGTTGTATCTTGAGCCAAAACATGGTTTGCTTGCGAGTACATTCAAAGTACTCATTGGCTTGCCACTGATTATTTAATTGGCCAGGCATGGAAGAACAGGAGTTCGAAGAAGAGTTCTTTGGAGATGAACATGCGAACTAGGACATTTCCCAGTCAGAGTGCCTGTAGGGTTAAGGCAGATGGCATGGGTTGTACTTATCGACGAAGACTTCCGCTGCTAATGTTTATTTGGCATTCAGCCCTTGTGGCTTTATCTATGTAAGACTGGACCATAATGGTCATAATTTGTGTAAGACGATATGTATGAATGTAAGACTCTTGTTATTCAGCTTCTGTGTGTTCAGTGGGCATTGATCTCTGGGATCACTGTACATGAGTCAGGGTCCCCAAAATGACGCAAGACCAGGAAGGTGCAGCAAGAGCCATAGTGGCAGCAATAGAAGACCAAACTCGGCAGGATGACACCGCAGGGATTCCCACAGGCGACAAGGTGCTAGGGGTTCCACCACCTCAGGAGGCACCCCATCTTGCACAAGACGCAAGCCTCACCAACACGCCGGTCCTCGTCGAGCACCTGGTGTACTTCATCAGCATGGTGTTGCGGGACGCGAGGGCATGCTATCCCATGCCTCAGAAGCTCCTGCTCGCGCTCCTGGTGGCCTCGCGCAAATTGCGACACTACTTCTAGGGCCACCCCATCAAAGTCATCTCGGCCTACCCATTGGAGAGGGTGCTTAGGAGCCCCAACTCTGCTGGAAGGGTCGCCGAGTGGAACATCGAGCTGCTGGCATTCCAGTTAGAGTTCAGCACCACTAGGGTCATCAAGGGAGCCGCACTCGCTGACTTTGTGGCGGAATGGACGGATGCCCTGGTGCTGGAAGTAGGCGAGGACCGGTCCGCCTCGCCAGGAAGTGAGGCGCCCGACGGATGGGTCATGTATTTCGATGGTGCCTTCGCGCACCAGGGCGTGGGGGCTAGAGTAGTACTCATCTCGCCCACGTAGGACAAGTTCTACTATGCTGTGCAGCCCTGCTTTCAGTAGGGCGAGAAGGTCTCCAACAACATCGCAGAATACAAAGGCCTCATAGCTGGCCTGAAGGCCGCGGCAGCTCTAGGGGTGAAGCGCCTCACCGTTAGAGGTGACTCACAGCTCCTCGTCAACTTCTCCAACAAAGTGTATGAGCCAAAGGACAATCACATGGAGTTGTACCTCGCAGAAGTACGCAAGATGGAAAAGCAATTCCTTGGCCTGGAGGTGCAGCATGTGCCCCGTGGCACCAACAAGGAAGCCGACGACATCGCCAAGAGGGCATCCAAGCGGCAGCCCCAAGAGCTTGGCGTCTTCGAGGAGCAGCTCTTCAAGCCGTCAGCCACGCCACCACTTTGAAGCACGGCACGGCCTCGGGAGGAGCTCCCAAAGCCGCCAGCCACGGGAGCCCCAGCTTGTGGCCCAACCTCAGGAGCTCACTTGCTCTTGGCACTCGAGCCTCAAGAGGGGTGTTGGACCAAGGAATTCAAGGAATATCTGATGCAATTTTCACTACCGGAGAAGGAAGAGGACAAAGAGCGCATGGCTCGGCAAGCCACGGCATACTGCATCTAGGACGGTGAGTTATACAGGAAGCGACCAAATGATGTTTCATTGCGTTGCATTTCCAGGGATCAGGGGAAGGAGCTGCTGATTGACATACAGGGCGGGGACTGCGGACACCACTCGTCGTCGCGAACTCTCGTCGGCAAGGTGTTCCGTAGTGGATTCTACTGGCCTACGGCGCTCAACGACGCATCTGAGCTGGTGAAGTCATGCGAAGCTTGCCAGTTCCACGCCAAGGAGATCCATCAGCCAGCTTAGGGCCTCCAGACTATACCGCTCACATGGCCATTCGCGGTCTGGGGGCTAAATATCTTGGCCCATTCCCTCGAGCGCCAGGGGGCTACCACTACCTCTACGTCGTCATCGACAAGTTCACCAAGTGGGCGGAAGTGGAAGCCGTCTGCACCATCCCAGCTGGTTCCGCGGTTAAGTTCATCAAGGGCCTCGTCAGCCGTTTTGGGGTCCCCAACCGCATCATCACCGACAACGGCTCGCAGTTCACCAGTAACCTCTTCAAAACATACTGTGCTAACCTTAGAACGCAGATCTGCTACGCTTCGGTGGCACACCCCAGGAGCAATGGCTAGGCTGAGCACGCCAACGCGGAGGTCCTGAGAGGCCTCAAGACCAGGACCTTCAATAAGAAGATCGAGGCCTGTGGCAGGGGCTGGCACGACAAGCTCCAACCCGTGTTGTGGTCCATCCGCACCACCGCCACTAAGCTGACGGGCGAGACCCCATATTTCCTTGTCTACGAAGCCGAATTGGTCCTCCCTCACGAGGTCAAGAATCGCTCCGCACGGGTCCTAGCATTTGATGAAACACAACAGGATGCCACGCGAGGGATGGACCTCATACTGGGGGAGGAATGACGCCGCGAAGCTGCACTGAGGGCGGCAAGGTACCAGCAGGTGCTGCGGCGGTACCACTGTCACAACATCCGCTCCAGGATGCTCGAGGCAGGCGACCTCGTCCTGAGGCGGGTCCTCTCCAGGGAAGGGCTGCACAAGCTCTCACCCATGTGGGAGGGCTCGTTCAGGGTTGTCCTTATCTCCAGGACTGGCGCCGCGCGCTTGGAGACGCAGGACGGGGTGCCCATCCAGAACGCCTGGAACATCCAGCACCTCTGGAAGTTCTACCCATGAAGCAAGGCCCAGCGGCTATGAAGCAAGGCCCAGTGCCTGTGAATAAAGGCCCAGTTCTTGTGAAGCAAAGCCCAGTGCCTGTGAAGCAAGGCCCAGTGCCTGTGAAGAAAGGCCCAGTGCATGTGAAGAAGGCCCGATGCTTATGAAGAATCGCCGCCCGTGACACTCTCACATAATAATGAGTGGGGCTGTTCATGCCCCAGAGTCTCAAAAGTGCCGCCCTCGGGCCTCGAGGGCTCCCTCCCACGCCTAGTGGGAGCACATAGCTCCGCGCTGGTGAGAAGACGTCGAAGACTAGACTAGGTGCCGGACGCGGCTTTTCATTTGCTTTCCGTAGTTGGCTCGTCTTCTCTTAATAGAAGTTTGCTTCTTGTGTTCCTTATTGATTTGGTTTCGTCGCCTCTTGCCGCCTTTTCTGAATCCAGTTCGCTTGTGTTCTCTCTTTCGCACACCTCGCGAGGGGGCTAGGCAGGCGCCTTCGCGAGGGTTTCTTCCTCCTGTGTTGGTACTTCTCTCTGCCTTCGGCCTGTTTTCTCGTGAGCCACCCTCATTCGAGCCCACAAACCGGCACATCTTTCCTAATCCATGCCTCTCGGGTACCGCAATATGAAGCGCTGGGTCGAGGCTCGGGTGAACGATAATTCTCCTAGCGATCTTCCTAACAAAATTTTTGCAGCTCCTAAGCAACCGCTAAGCCAAGACGGGCACTGATACGTCTCCAATGTATCTATAATTTTTGATTGCTCCATACTATATCATCTACTGTTTTGAATGTTTATGGGCTTTATTATACACTTATATATCATTTTTGGGACTAACCTATTAACCCAGAGCCCAGTGCCAGTTTCTGTTTTTACCCTGTTTTAGGGTTTTGAAGAAAAGGAAAATCAAACAGAGTCCAATTGACCGGAAACTTCACGGAACTCATTTTTGGAAGGAAAGAAGCCCAGAAGACTTGCAGTGCACATCGGGGGATCTGCGAGGAGGTCACGAGGCAGGGGGGCGCGCCCACCCCCTGGGCGCGCCCTCCACCCTCGTGAGCCCCTCGTGGCCCCCCTGACGTATTTCTTCTGCCTACATAACTCCATATACCCTAAAACTTTCAGAACACAATATAGATCGGGAGTTCCACCGCCAGAAGCCTCCGTAGCCACCAAAAACCAATCTAGACCCGTTCCGGCACCCAGCCGGAGGGGGCAATCCTTCTCCGGTGGCCATATTCATCATCCCGGCACTCTCCATGATGAGGAGGGAGTAGTTCTCCCTCGGGGCTGACGGTATGTACCAGTAGCTATGTGTTTGATCTCTCTCTCTCTCTCGTGTTCTTGAGATGATACGATCTTGATGTATTGCGAGCTTTGCTATTATAGTTGGATCTTATGTTTCTCCTCCCCCTCTTCTCTCTTGTAATGAATTGAGTTTCCCCTTTTGAAGTAATCTTATCGGATTGAGTCTTTAAAGATTTGAGAACACTTGATGTATGTCTTGTCGTGCGTATCTGTGGTGACAATGGGATATCACGTGATTAACTTGATGTATGTTTTGGTGATCAACTTGCGGGTTCCGCCCATGAACCTATGCATAGGGGTTGGCAAACGTTTTCGTCGTGATTCTCCGGTAGGAACTTTGGGGCACTCTTTGAGGGCCTTTGTGTTGGTTGAATAGATGAATCTGAGATCGTGTGATGCATATCGTATAATCATACCCACGGATACTTGAGGTGACATTGGAGTATCTAGGTGACATTAGGGTTCTAATTGATTTGTGTCTTAAGGTGTGATTCTAGTACGAACTCTAGGGCTGTTTGTGACACTTATAGGAATAGCCCAACGGATTGATTGGAAAGAATAACTTTGAGATGGTTTCTTACCCTACCATAATCTCTTCGTTTGTTCTCCGCTATTAGTGACTTTGGAGTGACTCTTTGTTGCATGTTGAGGGATAGTTATGTGATCCAATTATGCTATTATTGTTGAGGGGACTTACACTAGTGAAAGTATGAACCCTAGGCCTTGTTTCAACACATTGCAATACCGTTTACGCTCACTTTTATCATTAGTTACCTTACTGTTTTTACAATTTCAGATTAGAAATACCTTTATCTACTATCCATATACCACTTGTATCACCATATACCACTTATCATTTATGTCTAACATACTTCCTATGCATAGGGATTTTGTGAACAAATACCTTTATCTACTATCCATATACCACTTGTATCACCATCTCTTCGCCGAACTAGTGCACCTATACAATTTACCATTGTATTGGGTGTGTTGGGGACACAAGAGACTCTTTGTTATTTGGTTGCAGGGTTGCTTGAGAGAGACCATCTTCATGCTACGCCTCCTACGGATTGATAAACCTTAGGTCATCCACTTGAGGGAAATTTGCTACTGTCCTACAAACCTTGCACTTGGAGGCCCAAAAACGTCTACAAGAAGAAGGTTGTGTAGTAGACATCAAGCTCTTTTCTGGCGCCGTTGCTGGGGAGGTGAGTGCCTGAAGGTATATCTTTAGATCTTGCAATCGAGTCTTTTAGTTTCTTGTTTTATCACTAGTTTAGTTCATAAAAGAAAACTATAAAAAATGGAATTGAGTTTGTCTCATACGCTTCACCTTTTTAATATCTTTCTTGAGTATGATGGAAAGGATAATTGTGCTCAAGTGCTAGAAGAAGAAATCTATAAAATGTTTGGCACTAAATATTTGAATGATGAGCATGATTGCAATGTTGTTAGTATGAATTCCTTGAATATCCATGATGCTAATGATATGCAAAGCCACAAGCTTGGGGAAGCTATGTTTGATGAAGATGATATTTTTTGTCCCCCAAGTTTTGATGAGCAAATGTATTATGACGAAAGCATGCCTCCTATTTATGATGATTATATTGATGAAACTGGATTTGGAGAGGTCATGACTTTATTTTGTGATGAATCCACTATTTCGGAAGAGGTTCCAATTGATTATGAGAACAAAGTTGCTATTTATGATGATTATTGTGATGACTTGTATGCTATAAAGAATAATGATATCCATGAAACTTGTCGTCATGATTTTAGTTTTCAATTGGATTATGCCTCACATGATAATTATTTTGTTGAGTTTGCTCCCACTATTATTCATGAGAAGAATTTTGCTTATGTGGAAAGTAATAAAATTTCTATGCTTGTAGATCATGAAAAGAATGCTTCATGATGCTACTGAAAATTATTATGAGAGAGGAACATATGCTTGTAGGAATTGCAATAATATCAAGTTTCCTCTCTATGTGCTTAAAGTTTTGAAGTTATGCTTGTTTTACCTTACTATGCAAGTTGATTCTTGTTCCCATAAGTTATTTTCTCACAAAATCCCTATGCATAGGAAGTATGTTAGACATAAATGTGCTAGTCATATTCTTTATGATGCTCTCTTTATGTTACAATTCTTATCTTTTATGTGAGCATCATTGAAATCATCATGCCTAGCTAGGGGCATTAAACGATAGTGCTTGTTGGGAGGCAACCCAATTTTATTCTTGTTCCTTGCTTTTTGTTCCTGTTTAGTAATGAATAATTCATCTAGCCTCTGTTTAGATGTGGTTTTATGCTTTTAATTAGTGTTTGTGCCAAGTAGAACCTTTGGGAAGACTTGGGGAAAGTCTTGTTGATCATGCTGTAAAAAACAGAAACTTTAGCGCTCACGAGAATTGCTGCCATTTTTATTTGAAGAGTGCTATTTAGTTAATTCTTTTTTAATATAATTAATAGATACATTACTCAGGTCCAGCAATTTATTTGAGAATTTTATGAGTTCCAGAAGTATACGCTTGATCCATATTACTACAGACTGTTCTGTTTTTGACAGATTCTGTTTTTCATGTGTTGTTTACTTATTTTGATGAATCTATGGCTAGTAAAATAGTTTATAAACCATAGAGAAGTTGGAATACAGTAGGTTTAACACCAATATAAATAAAGAATGAGTTCATTACAGTACCTTGAAGTGGTGATTTATTTTATACTAACGGAGCTTACGAGTTTTCTACTTTAAGTTTTGTGTTGTGAAGTTGTCAAGTTTTGGGTAAGGATTCGATGGACTATGGAACAAGGAGTGGTAAGAGCCTAAGATTGGGGATGCCCAGATCTCGGTGCGGAACGACATCTATGGGATCATGAGCATCCCTACTACGGTTGGCGGGGCGCGGGGTTGTGAGAAGAGCGGATCTAACAGGTAGCACACGGTTCGTTTATCCAGGTTCGGGCCGCAAGGATGCGTAAAACCCTACTCCTGCTTTCGTGGATTGTATATTTGTGCTCTTGAGCTAGCTATGGGGCGTGAGGAGCTCCAAAAAGCTGAATCCTTCTCCTAGTCGCCTTGGGCCTCCTTTTATAGGAAAAGGGGTTGCCAAAGTGGCACACAGGAGGTGGAAAGGGAACAATGATGCGAGGTTATCCCTCGCATTACATGACAAGGCGCATTTAATGCGTCTTTCTTAGGTGTCCTCGCTTTATCGGGGACGGGGGAGAGATCTGCCTCGTCCATCGTCGCCACTCCTTCTTGTGTTGACACGCGCCCTGGCCAGCGACGCCTGCGACGCCACGTAGGTAGGCAGGCAGCTGAGGTGGCGCAGTGGTGGGTCTTCACAAAGATCTGCATGCCGCCACGCAGGTGTTGGCTCGGCAGCTGCATGCATGTGGTGGTGGAGGTTTAGTCGGCGTGGGCCTGATGGTGGCCCTGCAGGTGTCCTCGGTAAGGGCCTTGCCGGGGCCCCGGCAAGGGACTTGCCGAGGCGCCTGCTGTCATCCCCGGCAAGGCGCTTGCCGGGGGCCTTGTGGTTTTCCTCAGCTGGGATCCCGCCAAGGGTTGTCGTCTCCTTAGTGTGTATCTGATCTTGAATGTCTACACGAAGATCTGCATGCCTCCACGGGGATGTCTCCCGAATCCTTGCCCTTTGGGGGCAGTGGACTCAAGGGTGATTCGCTCCGTAGGTGTGGGACGGGTCGCCGCGGCAAGGGTCTTGCCGGGGCTGCTAGAACTGTCCCCTGGCAAGGATCTTGCCGGGGGAGTCCGCTTCGTCCCCTTTGCTCTTCATGGTCTTGGCCTTGGCGTTGTTCTAGTTCTCTTGAGCTTCGGTCTTACCCTGGCTCACCTCCCTTGCCTTGCTTGGTGTGGTGGTGCCCGCGGCTCGGATTGCCCATGCACAGTTATAGGGGTACAAAAAGTGTACCCCTCTTTTTGTACACCGACAGGAGCCCCCGGGCCTGGTCCACACATAAGCAAAACGCGTTGTTTGGGCTAGG
Organism: Triticum urartu; assembly: GCF_056163025.1. Taxonomy (NCBI): domain Eukaryota; kingdom Viridiplantae; phylum Streptophyta; class Magnoliopsida; order Poales; family Poaceae; genus Triticum; species Triticum urartu. Next base: position 170,342,740 of record NC_141873.1, on the reverse strand, counting down.
CCCAAAAACAGTGCGCGGGCAGGCGGGGCAGTTTTTACCGTGGTAAGATTCTTCGCGCGCTGCGCTTCCCACGATTCCCGCGCGTGCCGCGGCATGGGGAGGCGCGTGTGACGTGGGCGGCACGCGTGGGGTTGGTTCCCGCAGGCATGTGTCATGTCGTAGTAAAGGGGGCGGTTCGCGCCTTCCCCATAAACGGAGGGAGGCGTGGAGGCGCGGCCCATTTACTGAATGGGGCCGAGGTGCGGTCCTCGAGGCGTCCACTCCCCACGATCACGGGGTGGGGAGAGGTCGCCTCACCCGTCCCCTCGGTTCTGCACGTTCGCCATGTGCCTCCCATGCGCTTGGGGTGGCAAACGGTGGAGGCGGGAAACTGGGCCGTCGCTGGTTGGGGCAGTGCATCGGCCCTGGCTCCCCGTGCCTCCCGTGTCTTGATTGGCCGAGCGGGGCGGCCAAGCCCCAACCCCGATCCTTTATAAAGAGCGAGAGGGGGGATGGCGTCCCGCATTCTTTCATCTTCTTCTTCCTTCAGCTTCTGCTCCTCCCTTCCATCCGTCATGGAGAGAGCGAACCCCGGTCCTTCAACAGTGACAGCGAGGGTCGCCCCTCGACAACGCGCCCCTCCTTCTCCTGTGCCTGCGGTGGCAGAGCTAGCCGCGAGGGGAAGGGGGAGGGGGCGAGGCCGGGGCGCTCGGGGAAGAGGAGGACGGGGTGGCGCGCCGGCCTTGCCTCCGCCAGCAGCTCCTCCTCCAATGGAGGGCCATGTTGGGGATGACCCTTATGAATTCTTTGTCAGGCTACGCCGGCCGCTGCGCCGTCGCCTTCGTCTCCCGACTCCATTTGCGCGGGAGATGGAGCTGGATCCGCCGGAGTCGTTGTGGTTGCACATGAGGGGCTGCGGGATCAGTGGCACGCGGGCCCGTGTCGACTTCCCCACCCCTCACGTGATGTATCTCCGTCGGGGATGGAAGACGTTTGCCCATATCCACCGCTTGACGGAGGGGATCACTCTCCACTTTAAGCTGATGGAGGGTGGCCTTCTCTCCATCAAGGTCTTCGGGTGGTTTGGGACTCGTGCAAGGTGCTGCGTGGAGAGCTCTTCTGATAGCGAAGACTCCTCCTTCAGCGGGAGTGACGAGGAGGACAGCGCCAGTGATGACGAGGGTAGTAGGCGGCAGGATGACGGGTCCGATTAGGTGTCGGGTGACGCTCCGTGCGGCACCGGCGACCCCATCATCCGTGTCGCCGGCTCCCTGAACTTCTTGGGGTCGTCTCCTTGGGCGGCTGGCGTTGGGAGGCTGCGGAAGAGGAAGAGGGCGGGCGGCAAGGCCGTCAAGTCGGAGTACGCGGGCACCGACGCCTTCGACGCGTGCTGACGTCCTGCCGCCTCGTCTTCGAGCTCTGCTTCCGGGGCCGCCATCACCATCCAGCCTTTGGACGGCCACCAAGATGTTCTCTTGGTGTCTTCTCCCACCCGTAGCTCGCCTAGGCGCTCCTTTTGTCTCTTTCGCCTTCTTGACCTGCCTCCTGAGGAGAGGGACAAGAAAGGGATTACAGGCACCTTATCTCTTTTTAGTTTGTAAGCCTTTGGGCCTTTGTTGAATTTAAAACTTGTAATCCCATCATTCATGTTTTTCATTCCCTATGGACTGTACCTGAGTGGAATGTCTTTAATGAAAAAGGGGTGCTTGCCAGGTCATTTGTTTGCGGGTGGAACCCACGACAAGGAGTAAATCCTTGATATCTTCAAGATAAACATTTCCTTACCCGGCAACAGGCCTTGCCGTCTCCCCACTTCGCTCGACCTTCCTCACGCCTTTGGCGGAGGCAGGGATGAGGCGGGTTCAGGCTCCTTGTTTCATCCTTTCGCTGCCGCGACTACGACCAAACTTGGCCCCAGGAACGAGCCCTAGGGCCTAGAGTTATGGGAGCACGGTAGCTTAGGGGAAAACGAGGTTTCACATACCTCAGTCCATAATGGAATGCATGATAAGGGATGAAGAACTTATCTGAAGCTGCAGCCCCCGGCAACCCTGGTTCGCCGTGGGTGAATCTTTGCTCTTGCAGCCCCCGGCAATACTGGCTTGCCGGGGGCTAAATGCTGGTATGTTCATCTTCTTTTCCTCCCCATGTGGTTCGGCACGGATATCCATGTGTCTTGTGAACCAAAGAAGACAAAAGAAAGACAAGGAGACGCACACTCGACCTCTAAGCTAGGGGTTAGTCGCCACTAAGCACTATCAACCCTAACCAAGGACGAGACTCGACCTAGCATGCATGCTATAACTCAGGGCACCAGCGCTTCATTTACTTATGCTCAGGGTCTGCGCTTGGCTTTGTACACAGGGTTACATGCGTCATCGGCAATGCTCGTACAAAAGGTGGCTTGCTGGGGGGCCCGGCAAGCCGCGCCTTACGGGAAAAACTTGCGAAGATGCTCAATGTTCCAGGAGTTACTCACCGGAACGGCATCTTCGGTCTCCAAGCGGACTGCGCCGGGCCTGGTGACTCGTATTAACCGATAAGGGCCTTCCCACTTCGGCGTCAACTTGTTGGAATTTTTGGCCGATTGAACGTGTCGAAGAACAAGGTCACCTTCCTCAAAGCCTCGGGCATGAACCTTGCGGCTATGGTAGCGGCGCAAGCCTTGCTGGTAGCGCGCTGCTCTCAGAACCGCCCGAAGATGATCTTCCTCAAGGAGCGTTGTGTCATCTTGGCGCAGTTGCTCTTGCTCAAGCTCATCATAAGAGAGTACTCGAGGTGACCAGTATATGAGTTCAGTGGGGAGAACTGCTTCTGCCCCGTATACCAGGGCAAAGGGTGTCTGGCCGGTGGCTCGATTTGGTGTCGTTCTGATTGACCAAAGAACCATCGGCAGTTCATCAATCCAGCGCCTTCCACTCTCGTGCAGCCTGTCAAAGGTCTTTGTCCTTAAGCCTCGCAGTACTTCAGCGTTTGCCCTCTCAGCTTGACCATTGCTTCGTGGGTGAGCAATGGAAGCGAAACAGACTTTGCTGCCGAGGTCTTGGGTATATTGCATGAAGGTGCGGCTTGTGAACTGTGTACCATTGTTGGTGATGACCCTGTTGGGTACACCAAAACGGCACACTAGTCCCTTGAAGAATTTGACGGCTGAATGAGCTGTGACCTTCCTCACTGCTTCCACCTCTGGCCACTTTGTGGACTTGTCGATTGCGACGTACAAGTACTCAAAGCCCCCGACTGCGCGAGGGAAAGGGCCCAGTATGTCGAGCCCCCAGACCGAGAAGGGCCAGGAGAGAGGAATGGTTTGAAGGGCTTTAGCTGGCTGATGAAGCTTCTTGGAATGGAACTGACACGCTTCACACCTGGTGACCAGTGTCGTCGCATCCTGGAGGGCGGTGGGCCAGAAGAAGCCTTGCCGAAACGCTTTGCCGGCAAGGGCCCTTGACCCGATGTGGGATCCACATATGCCTCCATGTATCTCTGCCAACAGCCCCAGTCCTTCCTCTCGAGGGATACACTTCAATTTCACGCCGTTCAGCCTCTTTATGTAGAGGACGTCATCGACGAACTGGTACATAGTAGAGCGACGAGCTACTTTTTCCGCTTCTTCCTGCTCCTCAGGAAGTTCCCCTGTTTGGAGGAATCGGACGGTATGTTGTGCCCATGCTGGAGCCTGGGGCTCGATGGCGAGGACTAAAGGCGTTTCCTCCGCTACAGGAGCGGCTGTCTCAACGACAAGAGCTTGATGCTCCGCCGGAGCTAGCCGTCTCGTGGCGGGTTCAGTATCTCCCAAAACATCCTTGCTGGCGGCTCCGGGGAGCTCGGCGGGAATGTACTTGCCGGGCCCTGATTTCCTCCTCTTGTTTTGCTCTGTTGATGGATCAACGGATGGCTGAGTTAGCTGAAGCACAAAGGTACCTGGTTCCACAGGTAGCTTGAGGGCAGCGCGTTTTGACAGGTAATCGGCGATATCATTCTCCGCTCAGGGAACGTATTCTGCCTGTATACCGTCAAAACACTCTTCCAGCTTTCTCCACTTCATCGACGTAGGCCTTCATCAACGGGCTCTGGTAATCCTTGTTGACTTGCTTGACGACAAGTTGCGAGTCGCCTCTGACGACGAGTTTCTTGATTCCGAGGTCCACCGCGATCCTAAGACCGGCAAGCAGCCCTTCGTACTCAGCCGTATTGTTCGTTGACACCTCCCTGGGAAAGTGCATCTGGATCACGTACTTGAGGTGCTCTTCGGTGGGCGCGACAAGCAGTATGCCAGCCCCAGCACCCTATAAGGAGAAAGCTCCATCAAAGTACATGATCTAGTCGCAACTTGCCTCCTTGCCCGAGAGAGCAGTCTCTTGGGCTTCTTCGTCAGGCGTCGCGGTCCATTCTGCAACGAACTCCGCCAGGACTCAGCTTTGAATCGTCAAGGTACTCTCAAACTTGAGGCCAAAGCTGGACAGTTCCAGTGCCCACTCTACGATCCTTCCCGTTGCGTCTGGATTGTGCAATATCCGTGGCAGAGGGAGGCGAGTGACGACAGTGATTTCGTGCGCCTGGAAGTAGTGACGCAACTTCCTCGAGGCCATAAGAAGGCCGAAGAGCAGTTTCTGCACACCGGAGTACCTTAATCTAGCCCCCTGGAGAAGGGAGTTAACAAAGTAGACCGGGTGCTGCATCATTTCGTCCTTGGCGACACTCCATCCGGCTGCGTCGTCTCGGCATCGGTGGCATCAGGCTCCGTCGCTGCTATTACCTCATCATCAATTTCTCTCTGTGCCACTAGTGCGGCGCTGACCACCTAGTTCGTTGCCGCCAGGTACAGCAGCAACGGTTCCTGTGGCCTAGGCGCAACTAGTATTGGCGCGAAGGAGAGGTACCTCTTCAAGTCTTGCAATGCTGTTTCGGCTTCTGGTGTCCACTCCATCGGGCCCGCCTTTTTCAAAATCTTTAAAAAGGGAAGGGCGCGCTCGATGGACTTGGAGATGAACCTGCTCATGGCGGCAACGCAACCGGCAAGCCGATGCACATCCTTGACTCGCTTGGGTGCTTCAATCCGCTCTATAGCTTTGATCTTGTCCGGATTGGCCTCTGTCCCACGCTGTGACACAAAGAAGCCGAGAAGCTTGCCAGACGGGACGCCGAAGACGCACTTCTCAGGGTTCGGCTTGAGATTGATCTTGCGTAGGTTTGCAAATGTTTCTTGTAAATCTGATACGAGGGTTGCCCTGTTTTTGGTTTTGACCACTATATCATCCATATAGGCTTCCATATTTTTATGGAGCTGGGGTTCAAAACCAATCTGGACCGCCCTTGCAAATGTTGAACCAGCACTCTTCAACCCGAAAGGCATCCGTATAAAGCAATATGTACCACTTGGGGTGGTGAATGCCGTTTTCTCTTCATCTTCCCTTGCCATGAAGATCCGGTGGTAGCTAGAGTAGGCATCGAGGAATGACAACAGATCACACCCAGCTGTGGAGTCAACAATTTGGTCGATGCGCGGCAGCGGGAAGGGGTCTTTGAGACAAAGCCTTATTAATATCTGTGTAATCAATACACAGCCTCCACTTCCCATTTGCCTTGCGCACTACCACCGGATTGGCCAACCACGTTGGATGGAGCACTCCTCTTACCAAACCCGCTGCTTCCAGTTTCTGGATCTCCCCTGTGATGAAGTCATGTTGTTCCAGAGTTTGGTTTCTGACCTTCTGCTTGACGGGCCGTGCATGAGGATAGACAACAAGGTGGTGCTCAATCACCTTCCTGGGAACGCCGGGGATGTCAGATGCTTGCCAGGCAAACACATCGACATTCGCCCGCAGGAAGGTGACGAGCGCGTCTTCCTATGGTAAAAGCTCCTCCCGTGCCGTCCTCCTTGACAGAAACCTTCTTGGTTCCTGGCGGTCTGGCCCTGGACTTCTTGTTTCTGTCGACGGAGCTCTCTGGCACGTCCTTGACGGGAGCGCTACACTCCGAAGAGGTGCGCTTGCCGGAGTGGGTGCCTGAGGTCTCACCGGTCTTCTTCTTTTGCCTTCCCGGGGCTCCAGCGGCAGGAGCAAGCGCCTTGGCAGTGGCGGCTGCTGCAACTGCTTGTTGATAGAGTTGGTCAGTGCAAATTAGCGCATCCTTCTTGTCTGATGGGACGGTGACGATCGTCACAGGCCCCGACATCTTCAGGGTGTTGTAGGCGTAATGTGACGCCGCCAAGAACTTGGCCAGCACTGGGCGGCCAAGGATCCCGTTGTAAGGCAAGGGGATCTTGGCAACGTCGAACACAACCCTTTCTGTCCTATAGTTCAGATCACTTCCAAAAGTCACGGGCAACATGAGCTTTCCCTTTGGTTGGCTTCTTCCCGGTTGACCCCCTGAAACGTGCCCGTCTCTTCGAGGTCTTCATCAGGAATCTGCAATTTCTCGATCACGGCAGGTGATATTAAGTTCAGACCGGCCCCCCATCGACTAGCATCTTTGTCACCTTGAGGTTGCGTATTGTTGGTGAAACCAACAATGGCAAACACCCGACCGTAGTAGTGCGATCAGGGTGATCCTCAGTTTCAAAAATGATAGGTGTGCTGGACCACTTCAGCGGCCTTTGGGCATCAAACGACGGTTCCGCCGCTATAATCTCACGCACCCACTGTTTAAGCTGGCGGTGAGAGGTATGCAGCGAGGCGCCGCCATCGACGCACATGGCCTCTGTAGCTTTCTGAAATCCTTGGTCACCAGAGTCATCGTCCTCTTCGTGATCATCGTCTTCTGGCTTTTTGTCACGGCCCCGGGCAGGCCTCTCCTGTTGTTTGTCTTTGCCGCGACGGCCCGCCTGGCCTTCACACTTCTTGTCGGAACCCTCAGCACCGTCCTGGCCTTTCTCCTTGTCCCGCCTCTCATATTCAGCCCTCTGCTTCTCAGCAAGGAGCTCAACCTGTCGGCAGTCCTCGAGATCATGGCCTTTGGTGCGATGGATCTTGCAGTATTGCTTGTCGGAGTTTCCTAGCTTCTCGGCAGCCGCCAAGGCCCGGCAGGCGACACATCCGGCAATTTCCTTGCCGGGGTCATCTGCCTTGGTTTTCTTGGTGGAGCCGGAGTGGCCAGATCCCTCGACGGCAAGCACAACTTTACCTTTCCGCTTCCTGTTGCGGCGCCGGCCTTTCTTCGCCGGGGCGGCAGTATCCTCATCTGAGTCGGTTTCCACGCCGGCATCTTCGTCGGGGTACTTCCTTCCCTCTTCAACCCGGGCACATTTGTCAGCGAGAACATAAAGTTCTGCCACATCTTTCACCTTGTTCATTTCGAGTTCTTCGCGCATATTGAGGTTACGCACGTTCTGATGTAACGCGCTGATGATGGCGGCAGGGTGAACATCAGGGATATTGTACTGTACCCGGCTGAACCTCTGTATATACTTGCATAGACTCTTGCCTCCCTTCTGGGGAATGACATGCAGGTCGCTTGCTTGGCCATGGGCTTGGTGACCCCCAGTAAAGGCGCCCACAAACTCATGGCACAAATCCGACCAGGAGGAAATAGAGTCTACCAGCAAGTGCATCAACCACGACATGGCGTTGGATTTAAGAGCCAATGGAAAGTAATTCGCAAGCACCTTATCGTCGCGGGCTCTGGCGGCTTGCATCGCGATGGTGTAGATGCTGAGGAACTCAGACGGGTGAGTCTTGTCACTGTACTTTTCGCCAATGTCAGGTTTGAAGGTGCGGTGAGTGGGCCACTGGAACTGCCGTAGCTCACGGGTAAAAGCCGGACAGCCTATCTCGTAAGGTAGGCCTCTAGGGCTCTCCGGTGCTGGGTGGTTCACAACAGGCCCTGCTCGCCTGTCTGACAGGTGGCGTGCTCCGCGCCGGTGCTCGATGGTGGTTCGAGCATCTTCATGGGCTCGTCCCCGAAGAACTTGGCGCTGATCACAGTGGGTCCGCGGGTCAGACGATGCTATGGAGATGGCGTTGCCCGCGACGTCGCGATGAGCTGGCGTCCGTGGTACCGGATGGGGAAGAGGTGAATGCACCATGGTCGCGGCGCCGCCGGCTTTTCTGCCACTGGTCCGTGGGACTCCATCGGAGCGTCGACCCGGGGGCCCCACCGGACTTGGTTTGTCTTTGTTGGCCACCGCAACAAGGCTTCGGATAGTGGCTCTCCATTCGTCGAGTTTCCCCGTAGTGGGAGGAAAGTCGAGGAGCAACTACGCGCGCACCAGGGCCTCTGCCGGCGTCGGTGGCAGCGAAACCTGCACGGATCACGACGCGCTTCGACTTCTGACCATGTCAGAAGGAGCTCTATCACGACCCCGCGGTCGCATGCCATTTTCACCAGCGCCTCGGCAAGTGGGCAGGTCTTCTACATCCTGGGAGTGGCGCTCGGGGCTCTTCCCGCGGCGACGCCCGGGATCTTCGGCGTGATTACGCCGTTCATCGCGCGCTGCCTGGGAGGAGTGCGCTGTTGACGCCAGCGTGGGAGTCTTGGAGGCCCTCGCGTTGCCTTCGGGCGGGGTGGCGATGACCTTGGAAGGCCCCGCTCCACCCGCGAAGGACTTGGCTCCGCCTTTGGATTTGGCGACGTGTGGCCCGTTACCAGGCACACAAACATCGCCGCCTCCCAAACTACGGCTGCTAGAATGGTGTTGGTGTTCCCGAGCAGCGCCCCGGGTCCTCTCTGCGACCGGTCCACTCCTCGCCTGCGTCGGGACGGGCTGTCCGGCTTCCGACTGGCCAACCGCCACCGTCGTCTTCTTCTTGGGCGCCATCATGATGAAGAAGCGCCGAACTAACTGCTAGAGCCGATTCTCACAACTGCACCCCCTACCTGGCGCGCCAGAGACGTCGGTGCGGAACGACACCTATGGGATCACAAGAATCCCTACTACGGTTGGCGGGGCGCGGGGTTGTGAGAAGAGCGGATCTAACAGGTAGCACACGGTTCATTTATCCAGGTTCGGGCCGCAAGGATGCGTAAATCCCTACTCCTGCTTTGGTGGATTGTATATTTGTGTTCTTGAGCTAGCTATGGGGCGTGAGGAGCTCCAAAAAGCGGAATCCTTCTCCTGGTCACCTCGGGCCTCGTTTTATAGGAAAAGGGGTTGCCACAGTGGCACACAGGAGTTGGGAAGGGAACAGTGATGCGAGGTTATCCCTCGCATTACATGACAAGGCGCATTTAATGCGTCTTGCTTAGGTGTCCTCGCTTTATCGGGGACGGGGGAGAGATCTGCCTCGTCGGTCGTCGCCGCTCCTTCTTGTGTCGACACGCGCCCTGGCCAGCGACTCCTGCGATGCCACGTAGGTAGGCAGGAAGCTGAGGTGGCGCAGTGGTGGGTCTTCACGAAGATCTGCATGCCGCCACGCAGGTGCCTGCCCAGCTGGTTGGGTCGGCAGCTGCATGCATGCGATGGTGGAGGTTTAGTCGGCGTGGGCCTGATGGTGGCCCTGCAGGTGTCCTCGGTTAGGGCCTTGCCGGGGCCCCGGCAAGGGTCTTGCCGAGGCGCCTGCTGTCATCCCCGGCAAGGCGCTTGCCGGGGGCCTTGTGGTTTTCCTCGGCTGGGATCCCGCCAAGGGTTGTCATCTCCTTAGTGCGTATCTGATCTTGAATGTCTTCACGAAGATCTGCATGCCGCCACGGGGATGTCTCCCGAATCCTTGCCCTTTGGGGGCAGTGGACTCAAGGGTGATTCGCTCTGTAGGCGCGGGGCAAGGGTCTTGCCGGGGCTGCTAGAACTATCCCCTGGCAAGGATCTTATCGGGGGAGTCCGCTTCGTCCCCTTTGCTCTTCGTGGTATTGGCCTTGGCGTTGTTCTAGTTCTCTTGAGCTTTGGTCTTACCCTGGCTCACCTCCCTTGCCTTGCTTGGTGTGGTGGTGCCCGCGGCTCGGACTGCCTGTGCAGAGTTATAGGGGTACAAAAATTGTACCCCTCTTTTTGTACATTGACACCAAGGCACCCCAAGGTAATATTCAAGGACAACCAAGAGCCTAAGCTTGGGGATGCCCCGGAAGGCATCCCCTCTTTCGTCTTCGTTCATCGGTAACTTTACTTGGAGCTATATTTTTATTCGCCACATGATATGTGTTTTGCTTCGAGCGTCAATTTATTTTGTTAGGATTTGCTTTCTGTTATTTAGAACAATGTTTTGCATCTTTTATTCCAATAAAAGTGGCATTGATAGTCTTTACTATGCCTATTTTAGAAGTCCACATGTTGCTGTTTGAAAACAGAAAGTTTACCGCTGTTGCAATAATTCCCTAGAAAAGTAAGAATGTGATAAAATGTTGAAACCTTTTGCATATTAAGATCTGATAAATTTACTACAGTGGGAATTTTATTTCATGATTTTTGGAGTTAGGGAAGTATGGATGTTGCAGCCTTCTTGACAGACTATCCTGTTTAGGCAGATTGATGTTATGTTTGCATTGTTTGCATATGTTTGCTTCTTTAATGATTCTATTTGAGGATAGGACTATTAAATATGCAGAGGCATTTAGTATGCAATGTTGAATAATAATTTTAGTGATTTTCTACAGTAGAGTATGATAAGGTTTTGGCAATGGTTTATACTAACTTATCTCACGAGTCCTTGTTGAGTTTTTTGTGGATGAAGTTTTTGATATTTAGGGAGACCGTGATATGAGCGGAATTAAGGAGACACAAAAGCTCAAGCTTGGGGATGCCCAAGGCACCCCAAGATAATATTTCAAGAAGTCTCAAGCATCTAAGCTTGGGGATGCCCCGGTTGGCATCCCACCTTTCTTCTTCAACAACTATCGGTTAGTATTGGTTGATCCTAACTTTTTGCTTCTTCACATGATGTGTGCTATTCTTAGATGTCATTTTATTTTGCTTTGCTTGCTGTTTGAATAGAGTACCAAGATCTGAAATTATTAAATGTTAGAGAGTCTTCACATAGTTGCATAATTATTTGACTACTCATTGATCTTCACTTATATCTTCCGGAGTAGTTTGTCATTTGCTCTAGTGCTTCACTTATATCTTTTAGAGCATGGTCGAAGTTTCATTTTGAAGAAATAGATTAACTCTCATGCTTCACTTAGATTATTTTGAGAGTCTTAAATAGCATGGTAATTTTCTTAAAATCCTAATATGCTAGGTATTCAAGAATAATAAAATTCTCTTATGAGTGTGTTGAATACTATGAGAAGTTTGATGCTTGATGATTGTTTTCAGATATGGAGATGGTGATATTAGAGTCATGCTAGTTGAGTAGTTGTGAATTTGAGAAATACTTGTGTTGAAGTTTGTGATTCCCGTAGCATGCACGTATGGTGAACCGTTATGTGACGAAGTCGGAGCATGATTTATTTATTGATTGCCTTCCTTATGAGTGGCGGTCGGGGACGAGCGATGGTCTTTTCCTACCAATCTATCCCCCTAGGAGCATGCGCGTAGTAATTTGTTTCAATAACTAATAGATTTTTGCAATAAGTATGTGAGTTCTTTATGACTAATGTTGAGTCCATGGATTATACGCACTCTCACCCTTCCACCATTGCTAGCCTCTCTAGTACCGCGCAACTTTCGCCGGTACCATAAGCCCACCATACACCTTCCTCAAAACAGCCACCATACCTACCTATTATGGCATTTCCATAGCCATTCCGAGATATATTCCCATGCAACTTTCCACCGTTCCATTTATTATGACACGCTTCATCATTGTCATATTGCTTTGCATGATCATGTAGTTGACATTGTATTTGTGGAAAAGCCACCATTCATAATTCTTTCATACATGTCACTCTTGATTCATTGCATATCCCGGTACACCGCCAGAGGCATTCATATAGAGTCATCTTTGTTCTAGTATCGAGTTGTAATTCTTGAGTTGTAAATAAATAGAAGTATGATGATCACCATTCAATAGAGCATTGTCCTAAAAAAGAAACGCCAAAAAAAGGGGAAAGGCCAAATAAAAAAAGAAAGGCCAAATAAAAAAGGAAAGGCCAAATAAAAAAAGAAAATAAATAAAAAGGGGCAGTGCTACTATCCTTTTTCCACACTTGTGCTTCAAAGTAGCACCATGATATAGTGAGTCTCATATATTGTGCTTCAAAGTAGCACAATGTTCTTCATATAGAGAGTCTCATATGTTGTCACTTTCATATACTAGTGGGAATATTACATTATAGAACTTGGCTTGTATATTCCAATGATGGGCTTCTTCAAAATGCCCTAGGTCTTCGTGAGCAAGCAAGTTGGATGCACACCAACTAGTTTCTTTTCTTGAGCTTTCATACATTGATAGCTCTAGTGCATCCGTTGCATGGCAATCCCCACTCACTCACATTGATATCTATTGATGGGCATCTCCATAGCCCATTGATACGCCTAGTTGATGTGAGACTATCTTCTCCCTTTTTGTCTTCTCCACAACCACCATTCTATTCCACCTATAGTGCTATGTCCATGGCTCACGCTCATGTATTGCGTGAAGATTGAAAAAGTTTGAGAACATCAAAAGTATGAAACAATTGCTTGGCTTGTCATCGGGGTTGTGCATGATTTAAGTAATTTGTGTGGTGAAGATGGAGCATAGCCAGACTATATGATTTTGTAGGGATAGCTCTCTTTGGCCATGTTATTTTGAGAAGACATAGTTGCTTAGATAGTATGCTTGAAGTATTACTATTTCTATGTAAATATGAACTTTTGTCTTGAATCTTATGGATCTAAATATTCATACCACAATTAAGAAGAATCACATTGAAATTATGCCAAGTAGCACTCCGCATCAAAGATTCTGTTTTTATCATTTACCTACTCGAGGATGAGCAGGAATTAAGCTTGGGGATGCTGATACGTCTCCAACGTATCTATAATTTTTGATTGCTCCATGCTATATTATCTACTGTTTTGAATGTTTATGGGCTTTATTATACACTTATATATCATTTTTGGGACTAACCTATTAACCCATAGCCCAGTGCCAGTTTCTGTTTTTACCCTGTTTTAGGGTTTCGAAGAAAAGGAAAATCAAATGGAGTCCAATTGACCTGAAACTTCACGGAACTCATTTTTGGAAGGAAAGAAGCCCAGAAGTCTTGAAGTGCATGTCCGGGATCTGCGAGGAGGTCACGAGGCAGGGGGGCGCGACCTCCACCCTCGTGAGCCCCTCGTGGCCCCCCTGACGTATTTCTTCTGCCTATATAACTCCATATACCCTAGAACTTTTAGAACGGAACATAGATCGGGAATTCCGCCGCCAGAAGCCTTTGTAGCCACCAAAAGCCAATCTAGACCCGTTCCGACACCCTGCCGGAGGGGGAAATCCTTCTCCGGTGGCCATCTTCATCATCCCGGCGCTCTCCATGACGAGGAGGGAGTATTTCTCCCTCGGGGCTGACGGTATGTACCAGTAGCTATGTGTTTGATCTCTCTCTCTCTCTCATGTTCTTGAGATGATACGATCTTGATGTATCGCGAGCTTTGCTATTATAGTTGGATCTTATGTTTCTCCTCCCCTTCTTCTCTCTTGTAATGAATTGAGTTTCCCCTTTTGAAGTAATCTTATCGGATTGAGTCTTTAAAGATTTGAGAACACTTGATGTATGTCGTGCCGTGCGTATCTGTGGTGACAATGGGATATCATGTGATTAACTTGATGTATGTTTTGGTGATCAACTTGCGGGTTCCGCCCATGAATCGATGCATAGCGGTTGGCACACGTTTTCTTCGTGATTCTCCGGTAGGAACTTTGGGGCACTCTTTGAGGTCCTTTGTGTTGGTTGAATAGATGAATCTGAGATTGTGTGATGCATATCGTATAATCATACCCATGGATACTTGAGGTGACATTGGAGTATCTAGGTGACATTAGGGTTTTGATTGATTTGTGTCTTAAGGTGTTATTCTAGTACGAACTCTAGGGCTGTTTGTGACACTTACAGGAATAGCCCAACGGATTGATTGGAAAGAATAACTTTGAGGTGGTTTCGTACCCTACCATAATCTCTTCATTTGTTCTATGCTAAGAGTGACTTTGGAGTGACTCTTTGTTGCATGTTGAGGGATAGTTATGTGATCCAATTATGCTATTATTGTTGAGGGGACTTACACTAGTGAAAGTATGAACCCTAGGCCTTGTTTCAACACATTGCAATACCGTTTATGCTCACTTTTATCATTAGTTACCTTGCTGTTTTTACAATTTAAGATTACAAATACCTTTATCTACTATCCATATACCACTTGTATCACCATCTCTTCGCCGAACTAGTGCACCTATACAATTTACCATTGTATTGGGTGTGTTGGGGACACAAGAGACTCTTTGTTATTTGGTTGCAGGGTTTCTTGAGAGAAACCATCTTCATCCTACGCCTCCTATGGATTGATAAACCTTAGGTCATCCACTTGAGGGAAATTTGTTACTGTCCTACAAACCTCTGCACTTGGAGGCCCAACAACGTCTACAAGAATAAGGTTGTGTAGTAGACATCAGGCACGAGGAAACAAGTGCCTCGTGAGGAAAAGCCTGCCCCGAACGAGCCAGGCTAAGTTATCTCCGAACAAAATAACGACATAGCACAGAAATAACTAGCATAGCATAATGATTGAGGAACCACAGTTCGATACACGCCCCTCCGGGCCCATACTAGTTTCATTTTGACACAGGAAAGAAAAGAGGAGCAAAACAAAAGTGGTGTTGCAGCGAACCATGGGGGCAGGCCTCCAGCGATGTCCCGATCTTAGCTGGATCCCTCCTTGCGCTTCACAGAGGCGCGGCGATTAGACGACCCGCTACCACCTTCGATGCGAGCGCGGCGGCGTGTCGGCTGGTCGCAGCCACCGCTAATGGAGCTTTCGCCAAGAGAAGAGCCACCGTAGCTGGATGAGGCGCGGCCGGCGTGCTCGCCCTCATCGCGGCCGTTGCGGAGACCGAGCACATCCTAGCTGTCGTTCGTCTCAGGGCAGCACCCAGCGCAGCGACCATCTTCCCTTAACACCCTCACGTAGAGGGTCGTATCACCATCATACTTGAAATGGAGAGTGCACCGCCTGCCCAAGCCGTGCGCGCGGGCGAACGTTTGCCAACCGCAGGCTAGAGCTATGTTGCCCGTGGCGGAGACTTCAACTGCGACCGAGGAAGCCCTACTGCAGAAGCCGTCCGCCTGCAGCCAGAGCCCGCCTGGACCAGAGGGCGGCAACTCGTCGACGAAGAAGGCGGAAGATGAAGCCAGTTGCCGGCCAGATCCTCCGACCAGACAACAAACTCCGGCAGCACCTCTGCCGCGTGGAAGTGTGGTCAGGGAGGTCGCACAACCACGACACGTCTCACCTCATCGACAGGGCTGCCGCGACCGGAGCGACCACCACCACGCGCAGCGGCGCCACCCCGGGAGCGGGGGGCCATGGCGGGAGTCATGGTGTGCTTGCGGGGGCGGCCGCGTCTGGCGCCGGGGAGCTGGACCCCTCGCGAGGGGCCTTTCCTTTCTCCACGGCGGAGAACCTCTTCGACGGCGCCATTGGAGTCGGTGGAGGAGCAGAGGAAGAAGAAGCAAGTGGAATGGGAAATAGTGGGGGATGGAGGCTCCGCCCCTTCCTCATTTATAGCAGGAGAAGGCCAACCAGCACCCCCCATGATCACATGGTATGATGGTTCTCCTTGCATGTCGTAGGGACTTGTCAAGTCAGGCAGTTGCCAAGGCAGCGTGGGGAAGCGGAGACGCCCACGTCCAATAAACCACCATGCATCAACTGAGGCCGCAGGCTTTTGGGGCACGCGGCGCTCCACACTTGACCCTTGGCTTCGCCTCGAAGCCAAGCCTGAGTGCACCTTGGGCCTGGGGGCTACTGTCGGCGTTCTGGGAACGGGGGTCCCCAGATGTGCCTGCCTGCGGCCCATGGCATGGCTGGGCTGGCAGGTCTGTACGGCCCATCTTCATCGACAAGTAATTCAAGACCCTCGCGAGGGGCCACGCCTTGCGAGGCGGACGATGCAAGACCTCCTCAGGAGCGGCCTCGCCAGGCAGGCTCACGAGGGGCGGAGAGATCAAGGCAAGGCAAACCTCGCGAGGTCCTCGTGACATGAGCCATGACGATTGAGACCAGGCGGGCGCCAGCATGCAGTGTGCTTGCTTCCTCTTTAGTGCCAAGGGGGCAAGCGCAGGCGCAGAGTACTGAGGCATCAAGCAAATGTTTCCATATTGGAGCAACACGACCAAGACCAGAAGGACGGCAAGATGGAGGTCACCATGGAGCCCAAGACGGCGTCATCACCAGAGCCTTTTGTTAGGATAAGCTGTACTAGCTGTCACCTTTCGAATTGGCCGTTGTTGGCTCCCTTCCCGTTCAATATTTGGGGAGAGGACCAGGGCCTATATAAGTAGAACTAGCCACCATAGTAGGGGGGCCCTATAGAAATGAACCGAGAGGGAGAGAGAGAGAGATCTGATTCCGATCCTCACCCACACAAGTTTGCCAAGCATAAGAACACCACCTCAGGAGGTTGTTCTTCCCCTTATACTGTTCATCATCAGCCCAAGAGGCAATTACACCACAACGGTGGCCTGAACCAATATAAATCTTGTGTCTTTGTGATGCAACTTCGTCGAGTTCGTCCGCGAGATCTTAGAGAGTTAGGGTGTGGATCGACAGGGAGAAAACCTTCACGCGCACCCTAGTGGTCTAACCTTGAGGGTCTGCCGGAACTCGTGATCTGACAGTGATGGATGGCTTTTGCAAACCCAACATGCGTCGATGTGGTTCATGCCAACAGCAAATATGCACAACTTGATTCGTACTGATATCTACACTGAGCCATGTATCCTCCTGCTGTAGCATGTCCCTCTTCTGTTGGATATTATGTACTATTGTTAGTTTGAAGGATAGATACCATTCTGGGATCAAGTGCATCCTAACTCACCTGCGTAGGACGTACTGATAATGATTATGGAGATGATGTGCAAGAAGCCATATATATCAATTAGGCTTCAAGTGTGTACTTATTGGTGAAAGTGTTGTCAAATGGAAATTATATTTTGTATTACTCATGTAGCCTACAAAGTCTGTCACACAACCTTGTAACTTCATAGTGCATTTCTAAATTTGTACTAGTCCTCTATACCGTATATTGCGCTACTCGTACTACTACCTCCCTCCTGGTTTATTGGCCCCCTTCGTAATTTGTGTCAAATTTTGACCATAAATTTAACTAACTAAATGTTAATGCATGTCACAAAAAATTATATCGTTTGATTCGTATTTGAACATACTTTCCAACAACATAATTTTCGGTGACATGCATTGACATTTTGTTAGTTAAACCTATGGTCAAAATGTGACACTAAATACGACTAGTAAGTAGTACAATAGTAGTACTAGTACACGTCGGTCAAATTATTCATCATGTCCTCACACTGAATTGACATGACAACACGTTGCGTGTGAGGTGACACAAGAGTCCCGGCGGCGTGTTCACGTATTGTGGACATCAGATTTGGAGTACCACTTATCTGTCAAATCTTTCATCATTCACTTAAAACAGTCGATTAATCATACATTGAGTACCATATAACTGGAATTAACCGATGCAAGTCCAAGAATGATTGGCCGGTACTTCCTGTTGGCGTCAAGTTCGATCCCACGGATCTGGAGCTGATCGAGCACCTTGAGTCCAAAGTGAGTGCTGACAGCGCGAGATCTCACTCTCTCATCGATTTTGTCGATGCACAAAAGGAGGGGTCCTATTTTGTAACCCTTTACTTGTGAACGGGTAGTTGGAGCCGCGCCTGCGGCCACACCTAGCGGGGAAGAGGAAGGAAGCAAAGCCACAAGACAACCAGAGTAACGCCAAGCCAGAAACACGAAGAGTAGAAGGGCGAGGTGAGCTCCCCCGCCAAGGCCCTTGCCGGGGCGGCCTCCACAGCCCCGGCTAGAACCTTGCCTGGGCAACTTGCCCAACACCAGCAGAGCCGCCACCCTTGAGCCCAAGAGTTCCAACACCATAGACCACTTTGGAACCGAGGCTCGGGAGGCACCTCCGTGGTGTCATGAAGATCTTTGTGGATACCAGAAGCACACAAGACTAGATGATAACCAGAAGATGATGATCCTCGGCAAGATCCTTGCCATGGATACCCACGAGACCCCCGGCAAGACCCTTGCCGGGGACGACCATGATGCCACGGCAAGACCCTTGCCGGGGCCCCGACAAGACTCTTGCCGACGATGTCCGCGGGGCCGCAGTGAGGCCCACATCTGCCAAGACTCTACCGCCATTCCCATGTAGCTGCCAGCACACCAGCTAGGCAGGCTCCTGCGTGGCGACATGCGGCCTCTAGGCTGACTCGGCAAGCACCTGCGTGGTGGCATGCAGATCTTTGTGAAGACTCTGCCACCGCACCAACTCAGCAGCCAGCGCTGATTTTTTTACCACTGGTTTTCCCTTAAACCAACTCAATTGTCCCACGTCTTATTTGCTTACAAAAACAAAATTATTTTTTTCACAAATCAATAAGTTCTTAATAAATAAATGTTTATCATTACTGGATTAAAATAGTTTGGACTCCAACGAAATATGCAAAATAAGGTTGAACTTTTTGACCATGGTCCTGGGTAGAAAATGGGTTGTAATAAATTCCTTAAGAATTAGCAAATGGGCCGCAAATTATTAAAAAATAGCAAATGGGCTCTATGTTGTCTGCCACAGATTTGGATGCTGACTTTTGGGCCTAATAAGTTCCTGCATACATGATTTCTCAAAAAATGAACTTAGTCAACAATCGACTCTACCAGCGTTAGACCGTTAGATGTCAATCTAATGGCAATCGTGCTTCTTTAGGCTCTAATCTTCCTGCTCCAGCCGCCCAAAACAGCACCGGCGAAACTGCCTGCTCCCGCTTCCCGTGGCCTGCTGTGCTGCCGGGCAGGCCTCACGGCCCCACCATACTTGCATCCTTGGCCTGGCTATCCCTCTACTCACCCACACCTCCTGTTATTCTCTGGCGACGACAGCCTCACACTGCGGTACCCACGCCACGTGCGAAACAACTACCAAGTCTTCCTCGGCTCCGGGTCATTCCCTTACTTGGCCTCGCCGTCGTCCACTGCCTTGGTGCTCTCGGCACAGCGTGGTCAACGAACGACATCCATCGGAAGAGGACAGTATGTGGAGAGGCTGACAACTGGGTCCACGGCCGCATACAATTAAGTGGCTCCTTTTTTGCGTGTAGGAAGTGCCTCGTTATTACGTGCAAAATAATAATTCCTCCTTCTGACAGCTGGGACCCACCGGAAGGGACTCTGTATTTCGCGAAAAAACATCCCCCCTACTCACAGCTCGAATCCCCCAGCTATTACGCACAAAAATAATGAATAGCCCTGTTGCTAGGTCAGTCCCGCCATATTTGGAGGCTAACTTGTGGGCCTACTAAGTTGATGTGGATGTAGGGATTTGTCAACTTAGTCAACAAACGATTCTACCAGTAGTGACCGTTGGATTTTAACCGAACGGTCTTGCTGCTTGTTCAATCCCTGCTCTTCTTACACCAGCTACCCAAACCAGCACCGGCTAGACCGCCTGCTCCTGCCTCTAGTGGCCAGCCATGCTGCCGCGCATGCCTCACCCCCCCGCCCTACTCCCACCACTGGCCAAGCCATCCCTCTACTATCTACTCATCCACAACCCGTGTTATTCTGCGGTGACGGTAGCCTCACACCGCAGCTGAACCAGTCAACCCTTGTACTCCTCTCCGTGTGGGCATCCCCTTCCGTGTCTTCCCCGGCTCCACGTCGTCCCCTTCCAGGCCTCGCCATTGTCCACCGCCCTAGTGCTCTCTGCACGGCGTGGTCAACGAACGACATCCATCGGAAGTGGACTGTATGTGGAGAGGCTCATAGTTGGGCCACGGGCGCAGCAAGGAAATGCCTCCTTATTACGTGCAAAATAATGATTCCCCCACCTGACAGCTGGGACCCATCGGAAGGGCCTCTGTATTTCATGAAAAAACGCCCCCCCCCCCGCTTACAGCTCGGATCCACCAGCAATATCTTTGCATGCAAGGAAGTACCTCCTTATTACGCTCAAAAAATGAATACTCCCCTAGCTAATTGGGACCTACCATAGTGGGAGTCTAACTTGTGGGCCTACTAAGTTGACGCGGATGGAGGGCTTTGTCAACTTCATCAATATGGACGATTCTAGCTCTAGTGACCGTACGATGTCCATCCAACGGCCGTAGTGCTTCTTCCACCTCTGGTCTTCTTGCTCCAGTCTCCCAAACCAGCACTGGTCGTGCCGCCTGCTCCTGCCTCTAGTGGCCGGCTTTGCTACCGCGAAGGCCTCACCGCCCCCTACTACTCCCACCACTGGCTAGCCCATCCCTCTACTCACCCACACCCCCTATTATTCTGCGGTGACAACAGCCTCACACCGCAGCGGAACGAGTCAACCCTCGTACTCCTGTACGCATGGGCATCCACCACCGCGTCTTCCCCGGCTCCACGTCGTCCCCTTCCTAGGCCTCGCCGTTGTCCACCGCCTTGGTGCTCTCGGTGCAGCATGGTCAACATGGTCAAGGAATGACTTCCATCAGAAGAATAATGTATGTGGAGAGGCCGAAAGCTTGGTCCACGGCCGCAGCAAGGAAGTGCAACCTTATTACGCGCAAAATAATGATTCCTCCACCTGACAGCAGGGACCCACCAGACGAGCCACCATATTTCACTGAAAAAATGTTTCCCCCTGACTTCTGGGACCCACCAGCTACATCTTCACACGCAAGGAAGTGCCTCCTTATCCTTCCTTATAGTCGTGACCCACCTGGTCGAAGCGTACGTAGCTTTGTTATTCTGGTCGCGAACGTGTATGTACATACTGGTCGATCTGTCTGTCTGCAGGCTGCAGTGATGAAGCGTGGCCGAGTAAGGAAGGGCATATGTCATAGTAGAGGCGCGTATGTAGCATGTACACGTACGTATAGCCAGGGTGCAAGAAAGTAAATACGGCCACGCACGTACATATGGGCGGGGTCTCAAACACCTACTCGCGCATACGTATAGCCAGGGCTTGTGTACATGGAGAGGTAGCTACGACATGCTCTTGATTGGCAGCCAACCGGCTGGGTCGAACGGAGAAACAGCGTCATCGTTGAGGGAGTCCTAGACTAAGGGGTCCTCAGGCATCCGACCTATTGGATATGTGCTGGACTGTTGGGCCATGGAGATACGAAGACCGAAGACTCTACCCGTGTCTGGATGGGGCTCTCCTTGGCGTGGAAGGCAAGTTAGCGACCAACTATGAAGATTCAGTTCTCTGTAACCGACCTTGTGTAACCCTAGATACCTCCTATGTCTATATAAACCGGACAGCTAGGTCTGTAGATACGCCCCGAATAATCATAGCCAGGTTAGACTTTTAGGGTTTAGCCATTGCGATCTCGTGGTAGATCAACTCTTGTAATACTCATATTCATCAAGATCAATCAAGCAGGAAGTAGGGTATTACCTCCATAGAGAGGGCCCGAACCTGGGTAAACCTTGTGTCCCCCGTCTCCTATTACCATCGATCCTAGACGCACAGTTCGGGACCCCCTACCCGAGATCTGCCGGTTTTGACACCGACATTGGTGCTTTCATTGAGAGTTCCACTATGCCGTCAAAAGATAGGGTCGATGGCTCGCCTTGTTCTCAAGGATAACGTCACCTCCAGAGGAAAACTGGCCCCAGGCCGAACCCTCTGGCTGGGCGACTTCATTATGACCGCCTGTTCGGCCACTAAGCCGACGATGGCTTCTCGGGTCATCAAAAATCCCCTTCATGTTGACTCTAAGTACTCCAAGCAGATGGATCCGGCGGAGCTATCGTCTTTAAATGAGCTCCTAGATCGCATTGCCACCTCGGGGGTCGCCACGGACTATGATCGGGTTGGGCTTAAACCCGACCAGAGAGAAATTAGAACTCCACCAATAACTCATCAAGTAGAGGTTGTAGAGGAGCAAGGCGACAGCTGTTCCTCTATATTAAGGACGAACTACATTCGGATCTCCGAACTTGAACAGACGGATACCTATCCGCAGAAAGACATGTCCTGTCCTCCGAACATAGAATCGGATGACAAGCCCAAAAAACCAGTTGACATCCTAGAGCCCGAACTACTAAATCCGGAGATTCTCCAAACTCCGGATCCGAATCTGGGTCAGGGTTCGGACTTGAATCCACCCACCCACCCAGACATAAGCGCTCTCAGGGGCATACGGCAGAAGTACAAGGAAATGGCCCACCACTTCTGGGCCAGATTCCTCCTTGTGAAAGATAAGATTGAAGATTGCAATGACGAACACGCGATCACAGTGTTCCGCAACAATTGCACGGATGAAGGAATCCTCAACGCCATCAACCGTTGTCGCATATCACGCTTCGCAGATTTGGCAACCATAGTATACAAGTACTGCACAATGGAAAGCGCCTAGAAAACTCAGGCAGCCCCCTGGGAACCGCCGGTTTCGACCCAATCCCTCGTTCAGGTGAAAAGGACGCACCCTAGTGGCACGCCCGGTTCAATGACAAAGAAATACAAGCCCATCACGAGATCCGGAATGGTTTTGGCGGGATGGCTCGATGGACGATGCAAGCTACACACAACACCGGACACTATATCAACTCACAACCTTAGAGCATCTTGGTTACTCCGGCAGGTGGCCAAGAGCAGCGAGGATATCCTCACCAAAAATAACCTAGAGTAATATCCTCCAGAAGATAACGACCCCAGAGTACTGACATTCTTTGAGACTTTCGCTTCAAAAAATAAGTGTAAAAGGGCACTTCGCGACCTTGCCGAAGTCTGCCAAATCGCTGCAACAAACCCTTGGAACGACACGGCCATTACTTTCAATGCCGATGATGAACCAAAAGTCAGGAAAATCCGGCCACCAGACGCCTTGGTCTTCAGTCTGATCGTGGATGGCTTCGGCTCACCAAGGTTCTCATGGACGGCGGTAGCGGACTAAACCTCATTTACGAGGACACACTCAGTATAATGGACATAGACAGGAGCCACATCAAGCAAAGTAGCATGACCTTTCGTGGAATTATTCCCAGTCGGGAGGCGCAATGCGCGGGAAAAATTACCCTCGATGTGGTATTCATCACACTGGAGAACAATCGGACCAAAGAACTAACCTTCCAAGTGGCCCCTTTCAACAACAGATATCACCCCCTATTGGGGTGAGATGCATTCACACGCTTACAAGATATACCTCACTATGGGTATATGAAGCCCAAGATGCCGGGGCCCAATGGCATAATCACTCTTGCTAGTGATCCGTACATAGCACTCAGCGCCGAAAACAAAACTACATCACTGGCCCTTGAGGCATTATCTGAAGCCCTCGCGGCCGAAGAATTAACCGCATTACGCTCCACGGTGGATAAGGATGACGTAATCTTGGACAAACGACCCAAATCCACCTCCTTCAAACCAGCAGAAGAAATAGTCAAATTCCAAGTCCATCCAACGGACCCCAAGAAGTCAGCATCTATCGGGGTACAATTACACCCAACGGTCGACAACATGCTACGAGAATTTATGTGCGAAAACTGGGATATATTTGCCTGGCATCCTTCTGATATGCCAGGAATCCCACGCAGGTTGGCCAAACACAGCCTAAACATATTGAAGGGATACAAACCGTTCAAACAAACAATGCGGCGTTTTTTGAACCCAAACGTCAAGCGATGGGGGAGGAGCGAGCCAAGCTAATCGAGGCCGGATTCATTAGAGAAATAAAATGCCCGGACTGGCTAGCAAACTTGGTGATGGTGCCAAAGAAGGATAAATCCTGGCGCTTGTGCGTCAATTTCATAGTCCTCAATAAGGCCTGGCCTAAGGATTCCTTCCCCCTCCCCCACATCGACCAGATTATCGATGCCACCGCAGGACACGATTCGCTACGCTTCCTCGACACATATTCTGGATACCATCAAATCAAAATGAAGGAGCCCGATCAAGCATGAACGTCATTCATTACCCCATACGGGCCATTCTACAAAAATGCCGGGGCCACCTACTAACGCATGATTCAAACATGCCTGGAGAAACAGATCGGCAAGACAGTTGAAGCATATGTGGACGACGTCGTCATTGAAACTATGCACGTCGACTCACTAATAGACAATTTACGTCTCACATTTGACAACCTCCATACATATGACATCAAGCTCAATCCGGAAAAGTGTGTTTCGACGTTCCTGCTAGAAAGCTGATGGGCTTCATCATTTCCAATAGAGGAATCAAAGCAAATCCACCCAAAATCTGAGCCTTGTCACAATTGGCCACACAACCGGACCTTAAGCAGGTCCAAAAACTCGCTGGGTGCGGGGCAGCTTTAAGCCGCTTTATCTCTAGATTGGGGGAAAAGGCATTGCCATTGTATCGCCTCCTCCGGTGCACCGATGACTTCGAGTGTACGGATGCGGCAACAACCGGACTGGAAGAAATAAAAACCCTTCTTGCTAGCAACCCAATCCCGGCCACACCGAACGTCGGCGAACCCATGTTACTATACATATCGGCAACACACTAGGTGGCGAGCGCCGTGCTCATCGTGGAATGAGACCAGGACGGACACAAATTCCCAATTCAGACGCTAGTATATTACGTATCCACCGTCCTCACACCATGCAAATCCTGGTAACCTCATTATCAAAAGATAGCATACGCGGTCTTCATGGCATCCCGGAAGCTAGGACACTAGTTCCAAGAATGTTCTATCACGGTGGCTTCCGAAGTACCACTCAATAATATAATAAACAACCGCGATGCTACCGGCCGGATAGCCAAATGGGCCATTGAGCTCCTTCCATTTGACATAACATACAAACCGTGCTGAGCCATCAAATCCCATGTACTGGCAGACTTCGTCGCCAAATGGACAGAGGCCGAACTCCCTAAAGAGTACGACACATATTCCAACTGGGTTATGTTTTTCGATGGTTCCAAAATGCTGGCAGGATTAGGAGCGAGTGTCGTTGTAACGTCCTGCACTAGAGGTGTAGTCCTGTACGTACTCCAAACATTATACGCAGACTCCAATAACGGAGCCGAATATGAGGCATTATTGCATGGTCTCCGGATGGCTATCTCTATGGGCATACAATGCCTGGAAGTGCGCGGGGATTCAAACCTCGCAATATCTCAAATAAATGGAGATTTTGATGCCATAGATCGGAAGATGGCGTCTTATCGCAATGATGTCCTAAAAATGTCGGCTCAATTCGAGGGGCTTGAGTTTCATCACGTGGCTTGAGAAAGTAATCAAGCAGCGGACGCCCTCGCTCGCATTGGTGCCAAGCGCGATCCCGTCCCACCCAATATCTTTCTGGAAAGGATCTTCAAGCCATCCGTGGTGTGGCAAGGGGAGAGCAGCAGCACCAGTCCGGATCTGAACACAAACCCACCCTCAGAACACAACGATATAATCGGTGGCTCACGCACCAAAATAACACCGTCAGCCCACCTAATCATGACAGTCATTGCCCCATGGACCGAACCCTTCTTTGCCTACCTTATTAGGAAAGAACTCCCGGAGGACCAGAATGAGGCTCGCCGCATTGTTCGGCACTCGAAGGCCTACAAGGTTCATGAAGGAGATCTCTACAAGAAAAGCGCTACCGGAGTTCTTCAAAAATGGATCTCCGAGGAAGAGGGGCGGCAACTCTTGGCTAAAATTCACGCCGGACTCGATGGGCACCACGTTGCAGCTCGGGCCCTTGTTAGCAAGGCCATCCATATAGGTTTTTACTAGCCAACGGCCCAAGCAGATGCATAGGACCTTGTCCAACGTTGCATCGGATGCCAGCTATTCGCCAACCAAAGCCACATGCCCCCACCGCTCTACAAACAATCCCCATCACTCTGCCTTCCGCGGTCTGGGAGCTCGATATGGTCGGACCCCTTAAAGGAGGAATCCATAAGAGAAAGTATCTACTGGTCATGGTGGATAAATTCACTAAGTGCATAGAGGCCAAACCAGTCAAAACGGCCGAGGTGGGGCCAGTAATAGACTTCATATCCGGCGTGGTGCACTGTTATGGTGTTCCACACAACATCATCACCAATAATGGCTCCAATTTCACGGCCGATGAGGTGAAAACTTGGTGTGCTAATCTGGGCATTAAGCTCGATTACGCCTATGTCTATCACCCACAAACAAACGGTCAAGTCGAACGGGCGAATGGTCTTATTATGAGCGGCATCAAACATAGACTAGTGCGGTCTTTGAAAGAATCAGACAAGAACTGGGTTGAGGAGCTTGACTCCGTACTCTAGGGGCTGCGGCCACGCCCAACCGCACTACTAGATATACACCTTTCTTCATGGTGTACGGTGCAAAAGCTGTGTTGCCTTGTGATATTATCCATGACTCACCTCGAGTGCGCATGTACAAAGAGAGAGAAGCCGAGGTTGATCGGCAGGACAGCCTAGATACCCTGGAGGAGGAGCGCAATGTTGGAAAAGCCCGTACCGCATTTTATCAACAACAAGCCCGCAGATACCAAAGCAGAGAAGTACGGGCCAAAACTTATATTCTCGGCGAACTCGTCCTATGCTTGCCGGAGAAGAAAAAGGACAAACTCAAGGCCAAGTGGGAAGGTCCCTTCATAATTGACGAGGTTCTCACGGGAGGAGCAAACCGCCTACGCGCTGCATCAGACAATCGCCTAGAGCCAAACCCCTAGAACGTGGCTAGACTCCGAAGATTCTATGCCTAGCGCCAAACTATATGTTTGTCTCCTTCTCCCTGCTGTCTCCTTTATTTTTTCCTCTCTTTTCGTTTTTTCTCTTTTGTCTAGAACTTAAACTCTTTTGCATGTCTAAACCATGCGCTTGTGATGTACACATCCTTGAGAATGTATGTCCATTATACCAGGGGGCTTCCCAGACAGAAGCTTATTTTCCGAGCATCAAGCTCATCACATATGTGTTTCTTCTCATATGTACCTTTTCCTTTTTTCTTCGCCATTATATGCATCGATATGAATTTAGTTTTGGCAAAGCTGGGTTGTCTGGCTCCTGTTTATGCCCTATGTCCCCGTTAGTTCAGCTAGGGCATAAAGCGAGCACCTCTGTGATTGTTACTACCAGGTCATCAAAATGTGTACCTCAGACTGGGTGAAGTCGAAAGCTAGCGTTCTTGACAACATACTCGGTCGGCGGACTAAAGATGCTTTATATTCCTTTCATTATGAACCCCCAGATGATTACCTATACTTTAATATAATCAATCACAGTTCGGACATGCATTTTAATGCATGCACACACAGGGAAAGGAACCCCTAATGAAACTATTCTCCCTAGAAGATGTTTCTTACAATCATAATGTAATATAACATAACTAGCCGGATAAACATTGTCTGTTCAAGCAACTATGACCCCTACGCCTGGTTCCCATGCATACCCCAGTCTATTTTACCATTATGGTATTCGGAAACACTTCGCACCTTCGGGTCCAGAGGTTGAAGCAAAAAGGTCTGCCATGACAATTGTTTTTATAATTCAGCTAGAGTTACGGATGTCAAGGAATGTACATAGTCACTAGGACTTAGTTGGGCCCGCACATCCTTCAGCTCCTCGCCCAGTTGGGTGTTCGATTCCCGGAGCTTGTTTTTCTCTGCAACGACCTTTGTTAACACACGCTTGCCCGCGACTAGCAGTTTTTTGGATCCTCGCTCTCCGCTTCGAGTGGCTTCCGGTTGTTCTTGCAGTGGACCTAATGATCCAATTAAGAGGTAAGTGACCGTGTTAGCATTATTGGTATACCATTATGTTTCTCGATGGACGGAAACATTACCAGGAGATGCCTTCTTTGATTTTTCCAGTTTGGCATTGGCAACATTTAGCTGGCTCTAACACTTTTCTAGTTCCTGAGATAACAGGTTGTTCTTCTGCGTAAGCACCTGGTTATATATTGATCCTTAAATCAGTTGTATCAACTACTTTAAGTCTCAAGGGCTACTGGTGTATGATTATTAAATCTACGCTTGCCCGCATATCTTTCAGATGCTGGTCTGTGGCTCTGACAAGCCCATCCCGAGCAGCCCGGATGTGCGCATCGGCCGAATTAAAGGCATCAAATGCCTCCTTTGAAAAACCAGGGTTACAAAGAACAGCCCTGCGACGACGATGATTCATAGCGCTTGAAGGAAA
Organism: Triticum urartu; assembly: GCF_056163025.1. Lineage (NCBI taxonomy): Eukaryota > Viridiplantae > Streptophyta > Magnoliopsida > Poales > Poaceae > Triticum > Triticum urartu. The sequence goes on along the minus strand of NC_141873.1, from coordinate 170,314,598 downwards.
TATGCCCTAGAGGCAATAATAAAGTTATTATTTATTTCCTTATTTCATGATAAATGTTTATTATTCATGCTAGAATTGTATTAACCGGAAACATAATACATGTGCGAATACATAGACAAACAGAGTGTCACTAGTATGCCTGAACTTGACTAGCTCGTTGATCGAAGATGGTTATGTTTCCTAGCCATAGACATGAGTTGTCATTGGATTAATGGGGTCACATCATTAGGAGAATGATGTGATTGACTTGACCCATTCCATTAGCTTAGCACTTGATCGTTTAGTTTGTTGCTATTGCTTTCTTCATAACTTATACGTGTTCCTATGACTATGAGATTATGCAACTCCCATTTACCGGAGGAACACTTTGTGTGCTATCAAATGTCACAACGTAACTGGGTGATTATAAAGGTGCTCTACAGGTGTCTCCGAAGGTACTTGTTGGGTTGGCGTATTTCGAGATTACGATTTGTCACTCCGATTGTCGGAGAGGTATCTCTGGGCCCTCTCGGTAATGCACATCACTTAAGCCTTGCAAGCATTGCAAATAATAAGTTAGTTGTGGGATGATGTATTATGGAACGAGTAAAAGATACTTGCCGGTAACGAGATTGAACTAGGTATTGAGATACCGACGATCGAATCTCGGGCAACTAACATACCGATGACAAAGGGAACAATGTATGTTGTTATGCGGTCTGACCGATAAAGATCTTCGTAGAATATGTGGGAGCCAATATGAGCATCTAGGTTCCGCTATTGGTTATTGACCGGAGACGTGTCTCGGTCATGTCTACATAGTTCTCGAACCCGTAGGGTCCACACGCTTAAGGTTTTGATGACAGTTATATTATGAGTTTATGAGTTTTGATGTACCAAAGGAGTTCGGAGTCCTGGATGAGATCGGGGACATGACGAGGAGTCTCGAAATGGTCGAGACGTAAAGATCGATATATTGGACGACTATATTTGGACATCAAAAAGGTTCCGAGTGATTCGGGTATTTTTTGGAGTACCGGAGAGTTACGGGAATTCGCCGGGGAGTATATGGGCTTTATTGGACCATACGGGAATAGAGGAGAGAGGCCAAAAGGAAGGAGGTGCCCGCCTCCCTCTGGTCCGAATTGGACAAGGGGTGCAGCCCACTTTTCCTTGTTCCTCTCCCCCTCTTTCCTTCTCTCCTACTCCAACAAGGGAAGGAGGAGTCCTACTCCTGGTGGGAGTAGGACTCCCCCCATGGCGAGCCCTCCTCCTAGGCCGGCCGCCTCCCTCCCTTGCTCCTTTATATACGGGGGCAGGGGGGCACCCCAGAGACACAACAGTTGATCATTGATCTCTTAGCCGTGTGCGGTGCCCCCCTCCACCATAGTCCTCGATAATATTGTAGTGGTGCTTAGGCGAAGCCCTGCGACAGTAGAACATCAAGATTTTCACCACACCGTCGTGCTGACGGAACTCTTCGCTGACATTCTGCTGGACCAGAGTCCGGGGATCGTTATCGAGCTGAACGTGTGCTAGAACTCGGAGGTGCCGTAGTTTCGGTACTTGATCGGTCGGGCCGTGAAGACGTACGACTACATCAACCGCGTTGTGCTAACGCTTCCGCTTTCGGCCTACGAGGGTACGTAGATATAACTCTCCCCTCTCGTTGCTATGCATCACAATGATCTTGCGTGTGCGTAGGAAAATTTTGAAATTACTACGTTCCCCAACAGTGGCGTCCGAGCCAGGTTTAATGCGTTGATGTTATATGCACGAGTAGAACACAAGTGAGTTGTGGGCGATATAAGTCATACTGCTTACCAGCATGTCATACTTTGGTTCGGCGGTATTGTTGGATGAAGTGGCCCGGACCGACATTACACATACGCTTACGCGAGACTAGTTCTACCGATGTGCTTTGCACACAGGTGGCTGGCGGGTGTCAGTTTCTCCAACTTTAGTTGAACGGAGTGTGGCTACGCCCGGTCCTTGCGAAGGTTAAAACAACACCAACTTGAGAAAATATCATTGTGGTTTTGATGCGTAGGTAAGAACGGTTCTTGCTCAGCCCGTAGCAGCCACGTAAAACTTGCAACAACAAAGTAGAGGACGTTTAACTTGTTTTTGCAGGGCATGTTGTGATGTGATATGGTCAAGACGTGATGAGATATGAGTTGTTGTATGAGATGATCATGTTTTGTTGAAGTTATCGGCAACTGGCAAAAGCCTTATGGTTATCTCTCTATTGCATAAGATGCAAGCGCCAAATAATTGCTTTACTTTATCGCTATGTGATAGCAATAGTTGCAAGAGCAATAGTTGGCGAGACAACCATGTGACGACACATTGATATAGATCAAGATGATGGAGATCATGGTGTCATGCCGGTGACGATGGAAATCATGACGATGCTTTGGAGATGGAGATCAAAGGCACAAGATGATGATGGCCATATCATGTCACATATTTTGATTGCATGTGATGTTTATCTTTTATGCATCTTATTTTGCTTAGTTCGACGGTAGCTTTATAAGATGATCTCTCACTAAATTTCAAGATAAAAAGTGTTCTCCCTGAGTATGCACCGTTGCCAAAGTTCGTCGTGCCTAGACACCATGTGATGATCAGGTGTGATAAGCTCTACGTCCATCTACAACAGGTGCAAGCCAGTTTTGCACACGCAGAATAGTCAGGTTAAACTTGACGAGCCTAGCATATGCAGATATGGCCTCGGAACACTGAGACCGAAAGGTCGAGCGTGAATCATATAGTAGATATGATCAACATAGTGATGTTCACCATTGAAAACTATTCCATTTCACGTGATGATCGGTTATGGTTTAGTTGATTTGGATCACGTGATCACTTAGAAGATTAGAGGTATGTCTATCTAAGTGGGAGTTCTTAAGTAATATGATTAATTGAACTTAAATTTATCATGAACTTAGTCCGGGTAGTATTAGCATATCTATGTTGTAGATCAATAGCTCGTGTTTAGCTCCCCTGTTTTATTTTTTGTTATGTTCCTAGAGAAAATTAAGTTGAAAGATGTTAGTAGCAAAGATGCGGATTGGATCCGTGATCTAAGGATTATCCTCATTGCTGCACAGAAGAATTATGTCCTTAATGCACCGCTAGGTGATAGACCTATTGCAGGAGCAGATACAGACGTTATGAACCTTTGGCAAGCTCAATATGATGACTACTTGATAGTTTAGTGCACCATGCTTAACGGCTTAGAATCGGGGCTTCAAAGACGTTTTGAATGCCATGGAGCATATAAGATGTTCCAATAGTTGAAATTGGTATTTCATACTCATGCCCGTGTCGAGAGGTATGAGACCTCTGACAATACTTTGCCTACAAGATCGAGGAGAATAGCTCAACCAGTGAGCATGTGCTCAGATTGTCTGAGTACTACAATTGCTTTAATCAAGTGGGAGTTAATCTTCCAGATAAGAGAGTAATTGACAATGTTCTCTAGTCACTATCACCGAGTTACTAGAACTTAGTGATGAACTATAATATGCAAGGGATGACAAAAGTAATTCCCAAGCTCTTCATGATGCTAAAATCGACGAGCATCAAGTGTTGATGGTTGACAAAGACCACTAGTTTCAAAAAGGGCAAAGGGAAGAAAGGGAACTTCAAGAAGAATGGCAAGCAAGTTGCTGCTCAAGTGAAGAACCCCAAGTCTGGACCTAAGCCTGAGACTGAGTGCTTCTACTGCAAAGGGACTGGTCACTAGAAGCGGAACTGCCCCAAGTATTTGGCGGATAAGAAGGATGGCGAGGTGAACAAAGGTATATTGGATATACATGTTATTGATGTGTACTTTACTAGTGTTTATAGCAACCCCTCGGTATTTGATACTAGTTCAGTTGCTAAGAGTAGTAACTCGAAACAGGAGTTGCAGAATGAACAGAGACTAGTTAAAGGTGAAGTGATGATGTGTGTTGGAAGTGGTTCCAAGATAGATATGATCATCATCGCACACTCCCTATACTTTCGAGATTAGTGTTAAACCTAAATAAGTGTTATTTTGTGTTTGCATTGAGCATGAATATGATTTGATCATGTTTATTGCAATACGATTATTCATTTAAGTAAGAGAATAAATTGTTGTTCTGTTTACATATATGGTTACACACCCAATGAAAATGGTTCGTTGGATCTCAATTGTAGTGATACACATATTCATAATATTGAAACTAAAAGATGCAAAGTTAATAATGATAGTGCAACTTATTTGTGGCACTGCCGTTTATGTCATATTGGTGTAAAGCGCATGAAGAAACTCCATGCTGATGGACTTTTGGTATCACTTGATTATGAATCAGTTGATGCTTGCGAACCATGACTCATGGGCAAGATGACTAAGACTCTGTTCTCCGGAACAATGCAGCAAGCAACAGATTTGTTGGAAATCATGCATACTGATGTATGTGGTCCGATGAATATTGAGGCTCGCGGCAGGTATCATTATTTTCTGATCTTCACAGATGATTTGAGCAGATATGAGTATATCTACTTTATGAAACACAAATCTGAAACATTTGAATAGTTCAAAGAATTTCAGAGTGAAGTGGAGAATCATCGTAACAAAAATAAAAGTATCTACGATATGATCGCAGAAGTAAAATATTTGAGTTACGAGTTTGGCCTTCAGTTAAAACAATGTGAAAAAGTTTCACTACTCATGCCACCTGGAACACCATTACAGTGTAATGGTGTGTCCGAACATCGTAACCGTACTTTATTAGATATGGTGCGATCTATGATGTCTCTTACCGATTTACCCCTATCGTTTTGGGGTTGTGCATTAGAGACAGCTACATTCACATTAAATAGGGCACCATCTAAATCCGTTGAGACGACACTGTATGAACTATGGTTTGGCAAGAAACCTAAGCTGTCGTTTATTAAAGTTTGAGGTTGCAATGCCTATGTGAAAAAGTTTCAACCTGATAAGCTCAAACCCAAATCGGAGTAGTGCATCTTCATAGGATACCCAATAGAAAATGTTGGGTACACCTTCTATCACAGATCCGAAGGCAAGATATTCATTGCTGAGAATGGATCCTTTCTAGAGAAGGAGTTTCTCTCGAAAGAAGTGAGTGGGAGGAAAGTAGAACTTGATGAGGTAACTGTACCTGCTCCCTTATTGGAAAGTAGTTCATCACAGAAATCTGTTCCTGTGACTACTACACCAATTAGTGAGGAACCTAATGATGATGATCATGTAAACTTCATATCAAGTTACTACCGAACCTTGTAGGTAAACCAGAGTTAGATCCGCACCAGAGTGGTACGGTAATCCTGTTCTGGAGGTCATGTTACTTGACCATGACGAGCCTATGAACTATGAGGAAGCGATGATGAGCCCAGATTCCACGAAATGGCTTAAGGCCATAAAATCTGAGATGGGATCCATGTATGAGAACAAAGTGTGGACTTTGATTGACTTGCCCGATGATCAGCAAGCCATAAAAATAAATGGATCTTCAAGAGGAAGACAGACGGTGATAGTAGTGTTACTATCTACAAAGCTAGAATTGTCGCAAAAGGTTTTTGACAAGTTCAAGGTGTTGACTACGATGAGAGTTTCTCACTCGTATCTATGCTTAAGTCTGTCCGAATCATGTTAGCAATTGCCGCATTTTATGAAATCTGGCAAATGGATAAACAAAACTACATTCCTTAATGGATTTATTAAAGAAGAGTGTATATGATGCAACCAGAAGGTTTTGTCAATCCTAAAGGTGCTAACAAAATATGCAAGCTCCAGCGATCCATTTATGGACTGGTGCAAGCATCTCGGAGTTGGAATATACGCTTTGATAAGTTGATCAAAGCATATAGTTTTATACAGACTTGCAGTGAAGCCTGTATTTACAAGAAAGTGAGTGGGAGCACTACAGCATTTTTTATAAATATATGTGAATGACATATTGTTGATTGGAGACAATGTAGAATTATTCTGCAAAGCATAAAGGAATGTTTGAAAGGAGTTTTTCAAAGAAAGACCTCAGTGAAGCTGCTTACATATTGAGCATCAAGATCTATAGAGATAGATCAAGACGCTTGATAAGTTTTTCAATGAGTACATACCTTGACAAGATTTTGAAGTAGTTCAAAATGGAATAATCAAAGAAGGAGTTCTTGCCTGTGTTACAAGGTGTGAAGTTGAGTAAGACTCAAAACCCGACCACGGCAAAAGATAGAGAGAGAATGAAAGTCATTCCCTATGCCTCAGCCATAGGTTCTATAAAGTATGCCATGCTGTGTACCAGACCTATTGTATACCCTGCCCTGAGTTTGGCAAGGGAGTACAATAGGGATCTAGGAGTAGATCACTGGACATTGGTCAAAATTATCCTTAGTGGAATAAGGATATGTTTCTCGATTATGGAGGTGACAAAAGGTTCGTCGTAAAGGGTTACGTCGATGCAACTTTTGACACTGATCCAGATGACTCAAAGTCTCAATCCGGATACATATTAAAAGTGGGAGAAATTAGCTAGAGTATCTTAGTGCAGAGCATTGTTGACATAGAAATTTTCAAAATACTTACGGATCTGAATGTGGAATACCCGTTGACTAAACTTCTCTCGCAAGCAAAACATGATCACACCCTAGTACTCTTTGGGCGTTAATCACATAGCGATGTGAACTAGCTAGATTATTGAATCTAGTAAACCCTTTGGGTGTTGGTCACATGACGTGTGAACTATGGGTGTTAATCACATGGTGATGTGAACTATTGATGTTAAATCACATGGCGATGTGAACAAGATTATTGACTCTAGTGCAAGTGGGAGACTGAAGGAAATATGCCCTAGAGGCAATAATAAAGTTATTATTTATTTCCTTATTTCATGATAAATGTTTATTATTCATGCTAGAATTGTATTAACCGGAAACATAATACATGTGTGAATACATAGACAAACAGAGTGTCACTAGTATGCCTCTACTTGACTAGCTCGTTGATCGAAGATGGTTATGTTTCCTAGCCATAGACATGAGTTGTCATTTGATTAACGGGATCACATCATTAGGAGAATGATGTGATTGACTTGACCCTATCCTTAGCTTAGGACTTGATCGTTTAGCTTGTTGCTATTGCTTTCTTCATAACTTATACATGTTCCTATGACTATGAGATTATGCAACTCCCGTTTACCGGAGGAACACTTTGTGTGCTACCAAATGTCACAACGTAACTGGGTGATTATAAAGGTGCTCTACAGGTGTCTCCGAAGGTACTTGTTGGGTTGGCGTATTTCGAGATTACGATTTGTCACTTCGATTGTCAGAGAGGTATCTCTGGGCCCTCTTGGTAATGCACATCACTTAAGCTTTGCAAGCATTGCAACTAATAAGTTAGTTGCGGGATGATGTATTACGGAACGAGTAAAAGAGACTTGCCAGTAACGAGATTGAACTAGGTATGAGATACCAACGATCGAATCTCGGGCAAGTAACATACCGATTACAAAGGGAACAATGTATGTTGTTATGCGGTCTGACCGATAAAGATCTTCGTAGAACATGTGGGAGCCAATATGAGCATCCATGTTCCTCTATTGGTTATTGACTGGAGACGTGTCTCGGTCATGTCTACATAGTTCTCGAACCCGTAGGATCCGCACGCTTAAGGTTTCGATGACAGTTATATTATGAGTTTATGATTTTTTATGTACCGAAGGAGTTCGGAGTCCCGGATGAGATCGGGGACATGACGAGGAGTCTCGAAATGGTCGAGACGTAAAGATCGATATATTGGACGACTATATTCGGACATCGGAAAGGTTCTGAGTGATTCGGGTATTTTTCGGAGTACCGGAGAGTTATGGGAATTCGCCGGGGAGTATATGGGCTTTATTGGGCCATACGGGAATAGAGGAGAGAGGCCAAAAGGAAGGAGGGGCGCGCCCCCCCTCTGGTCCGAATTGGACAAGGGGTGCAGCCCACTTTTCCTTGTTCCTCTCCCCCTCTTTCCTTCTCTCCTACTCCAACAAGGGAAGGAGGAGTCCTACTCCCGGTGGGAGTAGGACTCCCCCCTTGGCGCGCCCTCCTCCTAGGCCGGCCGCCTCCCTCCCTTGCTCCTTTATATACGGGGGCAGGGGGCACCCAGAGACACAACAGTTGATCATTGATCTCTTAGCCGTGTGCGGTGCCCCCCTCCACCATAGTCCTCGATAATATTGTAGTGGTGCTTAGGCGAAGCCCTGCGACAGTAGAACATCAAGATCGTCACCACACCATCGTGCTGACGGAACTCTTCCCCGACATTCTGCTGGATCGGAGTCCGGGGATCGTCGTCGAGCTGAACGTGTGCTAGAACTCGGAGGTGCCGTAGTTTCGGTGCTTGATCGATCGGGCCGTGAAGATGTACGACTACATCAACCGCGTTGTGCTAACGCTTCAGCTTTCGGTCTACGAGGGTACATAGACAGCACTCTCCCCTCTTGTTGCTATCCATCACCATGATCTTGCGTGTGTGTAGGAAAATTTTGAAATTACTATGTTCCCCAACAGCGCTCTCCACTTCAGAGTTCGTGACAAACATGTTGTCCGAATCCTCTATGGAAGGATAGTTCGGCACCGCTCCCGTGTCGGGCCCCGTCCTTTGGATGGGGTCCAGAACCTGACTAGTGGAGGCCTGTCTGGCTAGATCCCCGGGCACAGTCGGGTGGATACTTTTCCTGATAAGATGTGGTGAAGGGCATTACAATTTGATGTGACGATTAGAAAGGGTATTCTTGAAAAGAAAAGCCTGACCTCTTTGACGAGGGTTCTGCCGTGTTATCATTTGCCTTCCTCTTCAAAGACATGCCAGGCATGGGTGCTGCTCTCCTTGTAGATGCTGCCAGTTCATATTGCGGTGCTGAGCACCTCCCTTTGGAACACGGAATGGTGTGGTGGGTGAGGCATAGTGTAACACCCCGGATGTAACTTTCCCAATTTGTACTCCAACTCTTGCCGTTTCCGGCGTTAAGTTATCTTATTTTCTCGGGTTCGGGTCTTTGTCTCCATGTGTTTTTATCGTTGTCATGCATCTCATATCATGTCATCATGTGCATTGCATTTGCATACGTGTTCATCGCATGCATTCGAGCATTTCCCCGTTGTCCATTTTGCATTCCGGCGCTTCGTTCTTCTCCGATGGTCATTTCTACCTTTCTTTCATGTGTGGGGATTAAACATTTCCGGATTGGACCGAGACTTGCCAAGCGGCCTTGGTTTACTACCGGTAGACCGCCTGTCAAGTTTCGTACCATTTGGACTTTGTTTGATACTCCAACGGTTAACCGAGGGACCGAAAAGGACTCGTGTGTGTTGCAGCCCAACACCCCTCCAATTTGGCCCAAACCCCACCTAAACCCTCTCCAGCATCTAGAGCGTTCGATCACGATCGCGTGGCCGAAAACCGCACCTCATTTGGACTCTCCTAGCTCCTCCTATGCCTATATATAGACCCCCTCCGAAATTCCCGTTCTTCTTCCTCCGAAACCCTAGATCCACCCCACGCACGCGGCCGGACATGTCCAAAGTCCACCGGACAGAGCGCCGCCGCCACTCGTAGCACGCCACGTGGCAGGCGCCGCCTCCTCGCGCCCCAGCCCGCCAGGCCCACGTCGGGCCCCCGCAAGCCCGAGACCGCCGTCTCCCAAGCGCCGCTCGCCCCGCCGCCAGGGCGCCTGCGCCGCCTCCCGCGCCGCCTCCCATCGCTCGACGCCGCCGCGCACCCTCACCGGACCGCCTCGCCGGCTGCCGCGGCTCCTCAACGCCGGCGACTCGGCTGCGCCTCGCCGGCTCGTCGTTCGGCTCCGGCGGCCCCGCCGCCCTCCGCCGTCCTCCTCGTCTTCTCCGACCTCCCTCAAGTCCGGCCGGCGTGCCTCCCCTCGCCAAGTCCGGCGACGAACTCCGGCAAGCTCCCCGGCCATCCTCGGGAACCGTGTTCCCAGATCCAGAGCCAAAATTTTTTGGGTTGACCCCGTTTTCTTCCCAAGTCCCTAATATTTTTCTCCTGTTCATCGTGCCGTAACTTTGCATCCGTAGCTCCGATTTATGCATATAGCATATCAAAATGTTCATCTCAAAGGGTACATCATTTCATTCCATTGCATCATTTTCATTTGAGTTCGTCTTGATGCCCGAAATGCTGTTAGAAGAGGGCTACTTAAGATAATTGTCAGATCTGCTGCTCCATTTAGAAATTTGTCATTTTTGCCATGATTATTGTGTGCATGATATGCCCATGAGCTCTTCATATGTTTTGTTAAGGGTTTTGCCATATTTCCAGAGGTGCAACCCATGTATTTTTGTGATGTGTGTGGTGACTAGAACAAGCTTGCAAAGTGAGGCACTTTGTAATGCTGATTTCAGGGACATAGCTTTTCCACAAAGTCCTTGACCTGTTTATCTCATATGGCGATATGTTCATGTTGTTTCCTAGTGATCCGTGCCTCTTTTGAGGATGATCAGTGAGGATGTTTTGTTAATCTTGTAGTGCTCTATCCATCCATGTCTTTGTTTGAAATTATGGAGCACCCTAGCTTGAGTCAATCGAGCTCTACTTTTGCTACTTCGTGAATCTGGGCAGATTGTCTACTTGTTAGCGATTTTGCCGAGGATGTTGTAGTTGATCCGTGCATGCTATGTTATTGTTCTTGCCATGTCTAGCTTGAAATTTGTGTATTCTTGATGGGTGTCTGCTTAGTTTGTCATTACTTGCTCCATAGTGAGTGCATCGAGCTCGTAAACATGCCTACTTGATATCTATTTTCAGCATGCTCCAGTTTTCACTAAGTCTGAGAACTGACTACGTTTTTGCCATGTTCACATGCTTGCAATTGTATTTTCTGATCCCTTTTGGCTCAAGGTCACTAAGAGACTTCTGTTAAGCGCTTTGAGTAGCTTCGTGCCATGCTTTACTTTGCCATGTTCAGCTCCTGTAGCATGTAGTTTTGATGCTCCGAAGTGTGCTACCTGATCTGAAATTCCACACAAGTGTTAATTTCACTAAGTCTGAAATCTGTTTACCATATGCATTTTTGCCATGCTCGTTTGAACATGTTAATGGATGAATTGGTCATAGCTCAGTGCTATACTTTTGTTAAGCATCATGAATGCATCCCTGCCATGTATTTTGTTGTCATGTTTGGGTGCTGTAGCTTGTTCATCTCATTGCATTTAGATGGCTACTTGCTGTAAATCGCAGACCGGTGTCATATTTGAATCGCTTGCCATTTCCAAACCGTAACTCCGATTCCGACGTTCTTTATATCATTTTCAAGCGATTTCATCTCATCTTTCCAGTGGCACACTTGGGTTCCCAAGTTGAGGCCAGGTTCATGCATTCCTTGTCAAATCTTGCATATGCATCCCGCATCGCATCCCGCATAGGATACCATCCTTGCATCATATTGTTTGAGCTTTGCACGTGGTTGATTGTGTTATGTTTGCTTGTTTCTCTTGTTTGGGTAGAGCCGGGAGAAGAGTTCGCTAATGAGGAGCCCGTTGAGTTTGCTTTCGAGGATCTAGTCAACTCTGACAACTTTGCAGGCAAGATGATCATACCCTCGAAATCACTACTATCTTTGCTTTGCTTGATGCTCGCTCTTTTGCTATGCCAATGCTAAGATGCCTACCACTTGCTTTCAAGCCTCCCAAATTGCCATGTCAAACCTCTAACCCACCATGTCCTAGCAAACCGTTGATTGGCTATGTTACCGCTTTGCTCAACCCCTCTTATAGCGTTGCTAGTTGCAGGTGAAGATTGGAGACCGTTCCTTATTGGAACATTTATTTACTTGTTGGGATATCATTATATTATCTTGTTATCTTAATGCATCTATATACTTGGTAAAGGGTGGAAGGCTCGGCCTCTCGCCTAGTGTTTTGTTCCACTCTTGCCGCCCTAGTTTCCGTCATATCGGTGTTATGTTCCCGGATTTTGCGTTCCTTACGCGGTTGGGTTATAATGGGAACCCCTTGATAGTTCGCCTTGATTAAAGCTGTTCCAGCAATGCCCAACCTTGTTTTACCATTTGCCACCTAGCCTCTTTTTCCCTTGGGTTTTCGGAGCCCGAGGGTCATCTTATTTAACCCCCCCCCCGGGCCAGTGCTCCTCTGAGTGTTGGTCCAACTCGTCAGCCGCCAGTGGCTACCAGGGGCAACTCTGGGCTGACCTACCGGAAGTTTAGACAATCTGAGTGTGCCCTGAGAAAGAGATATGTGCAGCTCCTATCGGGATTTGTCGGCACATTCGGGCTGTGTTGCTGGATTAGTTTTAACCTGTCGAAGTGTCTTGAAGAACCGATGTACTGAGTCTGATCGGAACGTCTCGGGAGGAGGTCTATTCTTTCGTTGATCGTGAGAGCTTGTCATGGGCTAAGTTGGGACTCCCCTGCAGGGATTTGAACTTTCGAAAGCCGTGCCCGCGGTTATGGGCAGATGGGAATTTGTTAATGTCCGGTTGTAGATAACTTGAACTTAACTTAACTAAAATGAATCAACTGAGTGTGTTACCGTGATGGTCTCTTCTCGGCGGAGTCCGGGAGGTGGACACGGTGTTGGAGTAATGCTTGTGCAGGTTGTTCTCTAGTTTCTCTCTCCCACTTTGCCTCCTCTTCTCGCTCTCTTTTGCGAACAGGATAGCCACCATATATGCTAGTCGCTTGCCGCAGCTCCACATATTTACCTTGCCATACCTATTAAGCTTAAATAGTCTTGATCGCGAGGGTGCGAGATTGCTGAGTCCCTGTGGCTCACAGATTACTATTACACCAGATGTAGGGCCTGATGATTCCGCTCCAGGTGACGCGCTCGAGCTCAAGTGGGAGTTCGACGAGGACTCTCAACGTTACTATGTTTCCTTTCCTGATGATCAGTAGTGGTGCCCAGTTGGGGGTGATCGGGACCGTGTCGCATGTTGGATTATCTTTTATTTTGGCGCCGTAGTCGGGCCATGAGTGTTTGGATGATGTAATGTTATTTATGTACTTGATTGACGTGGCAAGTGTAAGCCAACTATGTTATCTCCCCTTTTATTACATACATATTACATGGGATGTTGTGAAGATTGCCTAACTTGCGACATATGCCTTCAATGCGATTATGCCTCTAAGTCGTGCCTCGACACGTGGGAGATATAGTCGCATCGAGGGTGTTACAAGTTGGTAATCAGAGCCTTCCCCGACCTTAGGAGCCCCATTGCTTGATCGTTATTAGTGGCTGAGTTGTGTCTAGAAAAATGTTTTGAGTCATTTAGGAATTATATATCGGAGAGTTTAGGAATTCTTTTTACTTCCCAGTCTCCTCATCTCTCTGGTAAGGCATCCTGACGTAGAGTTTTGACTCTTCTCTTCTCAAATTTCATTAAAAAAATTTAGGATCACGTGGGTATCTTGGAATTGTTCCGATGGTTTTATGACGAGAACATTGTCTTGGTGCCTCCTGTCAGGGGTTTTGTGGAAGTGTCCCGGGGAGTTGAGCTCTGAGGTGTTGTCGTCATAATTTTATCATTGCAGTTCTGGAATACCTGAGTTTAGTAAGCCGACATCGAAAATCTCTTTTATGCAGTTCGTTGGTGAGATAACCTCGACGCCACCCAGTATTGGGGCGGGAGTTCGGGAGTATCGGCATAACTTGTATAACGGATGCTTTTCGAAGGTTGAGGTAGATGGTTTTCGAAATTTTTCTCGGTTATGTGTTGAAGGATGGATACAGCTGGATGTAGGATTTGCTAGATTTGGGTGAGATATTATGCTTCCCCTGTATCCCCAACACCTGATTGCATAACCGGAAAGGTTCGGGAGTTTCATAGGTGGGAATTCTAGTAGCTCTAGTTCTTCTTCCACGGATAGTTGGTTTGAGATTGGGATTTCTTACCGAGTATTCGTTCTTGATCCGTACCTTGTTGATTTATTTCCCTACCTAAATTCTAAGTGGCTTCTCAATTTATGGATATGTGACCATTTCAAGAGGAATGCATTCGTTCATTTTGTTCGGATGTGAAGACTATATGTTGCAATTTTCATTCCGTTGGATTTAGCTTCAATATTTGTCTATCAATGTGCTAATGGATGTCAACCTCTTCATGATGGCTCCTCCAACGCGCACGACTCCGAATCCTGATCCGCCACCACCTCCACCTCCTCCGGAGGCATGGCAAGCTGTGATGGCCGCAACCAATGCAAACACATAGTTGATCATGCAATTCTTCAAGAGCGCAATCAAGGCAACCAACGGAACCAAGGCAACAATCAGAATCACTTTGCTACACTCAACCAGTTCCTTGCTAATGGGCCAAAGACTTTCAGCAATTGTGTTGAGGCAACTGATGCTGACGATTGGCTTGTGGATCTGTGCAAGCATTTCGAGTGCAGTAACGTCAGGCCTGAGGACTTTGTCAAGTTTTCTTCCTTCCAACTCAAAGATCAAGCTGCAGAATGGTTCCAGCAGTACAAGGATTCCAGAGGTGGACGTGTTATCACTTGGGATGAATTCCGTCAAGATTTCAGAGCTCACCATATCCCTCAGAGCGTGGTTGAGAGCAAGCGTGAGGAATTCCGCAACCTGAAGCAAGGCTCTTTGTCTGTCTATGACTACAACAAGTTGTTTCAGAAGCTCGCCCGCTTTGCTAAGCAGGACGTCCCTGATGAGAAGAGCATGATATACCAGTTCAGGGGTGGTCTCAGAGAAGAAATTCAGCTAGCTCTTGTCCTCTTTGAGCCCTTGAGGTACGATGAGTTCTACAACATGGCATTGAAGCAAGAGGCTGCTCAATTGAGGTGTGATGCTTCCAAGAAACGAGTCAGAGATGTTACTCCTTCTTCCTCTAGTCAAGTGGCCAAGCAGCAGAAGTTTTGGCTTCCTCCTCCGTTCCGTCAGCCGTATCAGCAGAAGAGCAAAGGCGGCAGTGGTTCTTCCCACCCACCCACCCAACCCTGGCTTTCAGAACAAAACTTCGTCTCAAGCTCCAAGATCGAGTGCTCCGTGTCACCATCCGCTTTCGGAGGTCACGTGCAACAAGTGCCAACAGAAGGGTCACTATGCCAACAAGTGTTTGAACCAGAGGCGTCTTCCTCCTCCTCCTCCTGCCAGATCGGCAAGTATAGCTGTGGTCAAGCATAACCCCAAGTATGCCAAGGTCAATATGGTGAATGCAGCTTAGGCAGAGGATTCATCAGATGTCATCATTGGTAACCTTCCTGTTAACGATATTCCCACAAGAGTTCTTTTTGACACTGGTGCATCACATTGTTTTATCTCAAGACCTTTTGCATCTAAGCATGGGTGGTTTTCTCAAGTCATGCATAAGCCATTAGTAGTTTTCTCTCCGGGTAGATGTTTGCTCGCTAACTACGAGGTTCCGGATATTTCTATCTCGATGGGTGATTTCATGTTTCTGGCTTCTCCAATGATCCTTGGTAACTCGGATATTGATCTTATTCTCGGGATGGATTTTCTTTCAAAGCACAAGGCTCAGCTTGATTGTGCAGCCAGGAAGATTCAATTGACTCATTCGTTTGAGGATGTAATTGTCTTTGCTGCTCAGGATAATACTATCTGTCTATTTTCTCTCAATGAGAAGGGTGAACCAGATGCTATCTCGCAGATTCCAGTCGTTTGCGAATATCAAGATGTCTTTCTAGAAGAGCTTCCAGGAATGCCTCCGCACCGGCCAGTTGAATTCGTCATTGATCTTGAGCCCGGCACGGAACCTGTGTGCAAGCGTCCTTACAAGCTCAGACCTGAAGAGTTGAAGGAGCTGAAGAAGCAACTTGATATTCAAGAAAGAATGGGTCTCATCCGGCCTAGTTCTTCTTCGTGGGGTTGTGGTGTTCTTTTTGTGAAGAAGAAGGATGGAACGGACCGACTTTGTGTTGATTACCGTCCATTGAACAAGAAGACCATCAAGAACAAATACCCACTTCCCAACATCAATGAGCTGTTCGAACAACTCAGAGGTGCCCAAGTATTCTCCAAGCTTGATCTCCATATGGGTTATCATCAGATTCGAATCTGTGAGCAAGATATTCCCAAGACGGCTTTTAGGACAAGCTATGGTTCATATGAATACACTGTCATGTCTTTTGGCCTCGTCAACGCTCCTCCGACTTTCTCTCGCATGATGAACTTCATCTTCAACGCCTACACCAATGACTTCGTTTTGGTCTATCTCGACAACATTCTGGTTTTCTCGAAGAACAAGGAAGATCATGCCAAGCACTTGCGTTTGGTACTCGATAAGTTGAGGGAACATCAGTTCTACGCCAAGTTCTCCAAGTGCGAATTTTGGCTCAATGAGGTTCTTTATCTTGGTCATATCATCTCTGCCAAGGGCATTGCGGTGAATCCTGAGAAGGTGTCTGGAATTGTGAATTGAGAACCTCCTCAGAACGTGAAGCAACTCCGTAGCTTCCTCGGTCTCGCAAGCTACTGTTGAAGATTCGTTGAAAACTTTTCAAAGATCGCGAAGCCTCTCTCAAATCTTCTCCAGAAGCATGTCAAGTACGTTTGGTCTCCGGAGTGTGTCATTGCTTTCAACACTTTGAAAGAGAAATTGATCACTGCTCTAGTTCTTACTCTGCCTGATGAATCCAAGCCATACGAGGTCTTTTGTGATGCCTCTCTCCAAGGTCTTAGCGCAGTGTTGATGCAAGAGAAGAAAGTTGTTGCTTATACCTCTCGCCAGTTGAAGCCTAATGAGAAGAACTTACCCACTCATGATCTCGAGTTGGCGGTAGTTGTGCATGCTCTTTTGACTTGGAGACATCTCCTATTGGGGAGAAAAGTGGACATCTTCACTGACCATAAGAGTCTCAAGTACATCTTCACTCAGCCTAATCTCAACCTCAGGCAAACTCGATGGGTCGAAATGATTCAAGAGTATAATCCGAGTATCGAGTATACTCCAAGCAAGGCCAATGTGATTGCTGACGCATTGAGCAGAAAGGCTTATTGCAACAGTCTTATTCTCAAGCCTTATCAACCCGAGCTTTGTGAAGCTTTCCGCAAACTTAATCGGCAAATTGTTCCTCAAGGTTTCCTCGCCAACCTTCAAGTCTCTCCTACCTTGGAAGACCAGATTCGCCAAGCCCAACTTCTTGATGCTATGGTGAAAAAGGTGAAGATTGGGATTGCCAAGAGTCAACCCAAGTACAAGTGCTACCGCCTTGACGACAAGGACACTCTCTTCTTCGAGGATCGTATTGTCGTGCCCAAAGGTGACCTCTGTAAAGTGATCATGAACGAGGCTCACAAATCTCTCCTCTCCATCCACCCTGGGAGCACGAAGATGTATCAGGACCTCAAGCAGGCTTATTGGTGGACTCGAATGAAGCGCGAGATTGCTCAATTCGTGAATGAATGTGATGTCTGCAGAAGAGTGAAGGCAGAACACCAAAGGCCAGCGGGTCTCCTCCAACCTCTTGCCATTCCAGAATGGAAGTTTGACCACATTGAGATGGACTTCATGACTGGGTTTCCAAAGTCCAAGCGTGGCAATGATGCTATATTCGTTGTCATCGACAAACTCACCAAAGTGGCTCATTTTCTGCCTATCAAAGAGTTGATCACTGCAGCTCAATTGGCGGAACTCTATACCTCTCGGATTGTCTCTCTGCATGGTATTCCACAAGTGATCTCTTCAGACCGTGGCAGCATCTTTACATCCAAGTTTTGGGATTCTTTTCAGAAGGCCATGGGCACCAACATCCGCTTCAGCACAGCTTTCCATCCTCAAACTAGCGGTCAAGTCGAGCGTGTCAACCAGATTCTTGAAGATATGCTCAGGGCTTGTGTGATCTCCTTCGGCATGAAGTGGGAGGATTGTCTTCCTTATGCTAAATTCTCCTACAACAACAGTTTTCAAGAAAGTTTGGGCAAGGCCCCATTTGAAATTCTGTATGGCAGGAAGTGCCGTACCCCTCTCAACTGGTCTGAAACCGGTGAACGTCAGCTTTTGGGAAATGACTTAATCACAGAGGCAGAGGAAATGTACAAAGTCATTCGAGATAACCTCAAAGTAGCCAAATCCCGCCAGAAGAGCTACTATGATAGTAAGCACCGTGATTTGGCTTTCGAGATCGGATATCATGTTTACCTCCACGTCTCTCCAATGAAAGGTACTCGTCGCTTCGGTATCAAAGGGAAGCTTGCCCCTAGATACGTGGGACCTTTCAATATTGTCAGCAAGAGACGCGATCTCGCCTATCAACTCGAGCTTCCTTCAAACTTTGCAAATGTTCATGATGTGTTCCATGTCTCTCAGCTCCGAAAGTGCTTCAAGACTCCTGACCGCACCGTCAACTTCGAGGACATTGAGCTCCAAGAAGATCTCTCTTACCGTGAGCACCCAGTTGCTATTCTTGAAGAGACCGAACGCAAGACTCGCAACAAGTCAATCAAATTTCTCAAAGTCAAGTGGTCACACCATTCCGACCGTGAAGCTACCTGGGAACGCGAGGATCACCTCCGTTCTGAGTACCCGGCGTTCTTTTAGTCCTAGATCTCAGGACGAGATCCTTTCGTAGTGGTGGAGTCTTGTAACACCCCGGATATAACTTTCCCAATTTGTACTCCAACTCTTGCCGTTTCCGGCGTTAAGTTATCTTATTTTCTCGGGTTCGGGTCTTTGTCTCCGTGTGTTTTTATCGTTGTCATGCACCTCATATCATGTCATCATGTGCATTGCATTTGCATACGTGTTCATCGCATGCATTCGAGCATTTTCCCTGTTGTCCGTTTTGCATTCCGGCGCTTCATTCTCCTCCGGTAGTCATTTCTACCTTTCTTTCGTGTGTGAGGATTAAACATTTCCGGATTGGACCAAGACATGCCAAGCGGCCTTGGTTTACTACCGGTAGACCGCCTGTCAAGTTTCATACCATTTGGACTTCGTTTGATACTCCAACGGTTAATCGAGGGACCGAAAAGGCCTCGTGTGTGTTGCAGCCCAACACCCCTCCAATTTGGCCCAAAACCCACCTAAACCCTCTCCCTCATCTAGAGCGTTCGATCACGATCGCGTGGCCAAAAACCGCATCTCATTTGGATCTCTCCTAGCTCCTCCTATGCCTATATATAGACCCCATCCGAAATTCCCGTTCTTCTTCCTCCAAAACCCTAGATCCACCCCTCGCGCGCCGCGGGACATGTCCGAAGTCCGCCGGACAAAGCGCCGCCGCCACTCGTAGCGCACCACGTGGTAGGCGCCGCCACCTCGCGCCCTGGCCCGCCAGGCCCACGTCGGGCCCCAGCAAGCCCGAGACCGCCGTCTCCCAAGCGCCGCTCGCCCCGCCGCCAGGGCGCCCGCGTCGCCTCCCGCGCCGCCTCCCTTCGGTCGACGGCGCCGCGTGCCGTCACCGGGCCGCCTCGCCGGCCGCCGCGGCTCCTCAACGCCGGCGACTCGGCCGCGCCTCGCCGGCTCGTCGTTCGGCTCCGGCGGCCCCGCCGCCCTCCGCCGTCCTCCTCGTCTTCTCCGGCCTCCCTCAAGTCCGGCCGGCGTGCCTCCCCTCGCCAAGTCCGGCGACGAACTCCGGCAAGCTCCCCGGCCATCCTCGGGAACCGTGTTCCCAGATCGAGATCCAAAAAATTTAGGGTTGACCCCGTTTTCTTCCCAAGTCCCTAATATTTTTGCTCTTGTTCATTGTGCCGTAACTTTGCATCCGTAGCTCCGATTTATGCATATAGCATATCAAAATGTTCATCTCAGCGAGTACATCATTTCATTCCATTGCATAATTTTCATTTGATTTCGTCTTGATGCCCGAAATGCTGTTAGAAGAGGGCTACTTGAGATAATTGTCAGATCTGCTGCTCCATTTAGAGATTTGTCATTTTTGCCATGATTATTGTGTGCATGATATGCCCATGAGCTCTTCATATGTTTTGTTAAGGGTTTTGCCATCTTTCCAGAGGTGCAACCCATGTATTTTTGTGATGTGTGTGGTGACTAGCACAAGCTTGCAAAGTGAGGAACTTGGTAATGCTGATTTCAGGGACTTAGCTTTTCCACAAAGTCCTTGACCTGTTTATCTCATATGGCGATATGTTCATGTTGTTTCCTAGTGATCCGTGCCTCTTTTGAGGATGATCAGTAAGGATGTTTTGTTAATATTATAGTGCTCTATCTATCCATGTCTTTGTTTGCAATTATGGAGCACTCTAGCTTGAGTCAATCGAGCTCTACTTTTGCTACTTCGTGAATCTGGGCAGATTTTCTACTTGTTAGCGATTTTGCCGAGGATGTTGTAGTTGATCCGTGCATGCTATGTTATTGTTCTTGCCATGTCTAGCTTGAAATTTGTGTATTCTTGATGGGTGTATGCTTAGTTTGTCATGACTTGCTCCGTAGTGAGTGCATCGAGCTCGTAAACATGCCTACTTGATATCTGTTTTCAGCATGCTCCAGTTTTCACCAAGTCTGAGAACTGACTATGTTTTTGCCATGTCCACATGCTTGCAATTGTATTTTCTGATCCCTTTTGGCTCAAGGTCACTACGGGACTTTTGTTAAGATCTTTGAGTAGCTCCATGCCATGCTTTACTTTTCCATGTTCAGGTCCTGTAGCATGTGGTTTTCATGCTCCGAAGTGTGCTACCTGATCAGAAATTCCAGACAAGTGTTAATTTCACTAAGTCTGAAATCTGTTTACCATATGCATTTTTGCCATGCTTGTTTGAACCTGTTAATGGATGAATTGGTCATAGCTCAGTGCTAGACTTTTGTTATCCATCATGAATGCCTCCCCTCCATGTATTTTGTTGTCATGTTTGGGTGCTGTAGCTTGTTCATCTCATTGCATTTAGATGGCTACTTGCTGTAAATCGCAGACCGGTGTCATATTTGAATCGCTTGCCATTTCCAAACCATAACTCCGATTCCGGCGTTCTTTATATCGTTTCAAGCGATTTCATCTCATCTTTCCAGTGGCACACTTGGGTTCCCAAGTTGAGGCCAGGTTCATGCATTCCTTGTCAAATCTTTCATATGCATCCCACATCGCATCCCGCATAGCATACCATCCTTGCATCATATTGTTTGAGCTTTGCACGTGGTTGATTGTGTTCTGTTTGCTTGTTTGTCTTGTTTGGGTACAGCCGGGAGACGAGTTCGCTAACGAGGAGCCTGTTGAGTTTGCTTTCGAGGATCCAGTCAACTCTGACAACTTTGCAGGCAAGATGATCATACCCTCGAAATCACTACTATCTTTGCTTTGCTAGATGCTCGCTCTTTTGCTATGCCAATGCTACGATGCCTACCACTTGATTTCAAGCCTCCCAAATTGCCATGTCAAACCTCTAATCCACCATGTCCTAGAAAACCGTTGATTGGCTATGTTACCGCTTTGCTCAGCCCCTCTTATAGCGTTGCTAGTTGCAGGTGAAGATTGGAGACCGTTCCTTGTTGGAACATTTATTTACTTGTTGGGATATCATTATATTATCTTGTTATCTTAATGCATCTATATACTTGGTAAAGGGTGGAAGGCTCGGCCTCTCGCCTAGTGTTTTGTTCCACTCTTGCCGCCCTAGTTTCCGTCATATCGGTGTTATGTTCCTGGATTTTGCGTTCCTTACGCGGTTGGGTTATAATGGGAACCCCTTGATAGTTCGCCTTGATTAAAGCTTTTCCAGCAATGCCCAACCTTGGTTTTACCATTTTCCACCTAGACTCTTTTTCCCTTGGGTTTCCGGAGCCCGAGGGTCATCTTATTTAAACCCCCCGGGCCAGTGCTCCTCTGAGTGTTGGTCCAACTCGTCAGCCGCTGGTGGGTACCAGGGGCAACTCTGGGCTGGCATACCGGAAGTTTAGACAATCTGAGTGTGCCCTGAGAAAGAGATATGTGCAGCTCCTATCGGGATTTGTCGGCACATTCGGGCGGTGTTCATGGATTAGTTTTAACCTATCGAAGTGTCTTGAAGAACCGAGGTACCGAGTCTGATCGGAACGTCTCGGGAGGAGGTCTATTCCTTAGTTGACCGTGAGAGCTTGTCAAGGGCTAAGTTGGGACTCCCCTGCAGGGATTTGAAATTTCGAAAGCCGTGCCCGTGGTTATGGGCAGATGGGAATTTGTTAATGTCCAGTTGTAGATAACTTGAACTTAACTTAACTAAAACGAATCAACTGAGTGTGTTACCGTGATGGTCTCTTCTCGGCGGAGTCCGGGAAGTGGACACGGTGTTGGAGTAATGCTTGCGCAGGTTGTTCTCTAGTTTCTCGCTCGCGCTTTGCCTCCTCTTCTCGCTCTCTTTTGTGAACCATATATGCTAGTCGCTTGCTGCAGCTCCACATATTTACCTTGCCATACCTATTAAGCTTAAATAGTCTTGATCGCGAGGGTGCGAGATTGCTGAGTCCCTGTGGCTCACAGATTACTATTACACCAGATGCAGGGCCTGATGATTCCGCTCCAGGTGACACGCTCGAGCTCAAGTGGGAGTTCGACGAGGACTCTCAACGTTACTATGTTTCCTTTCCTGATGATTAGTAGTGGTGCCCAGTTGGGGGTGATCGGGACCGTGTCGCATGTTGGGTTATCTTTTATTTTGGCGCCGTAGTCGGGCCATGAGTGTTTGGATGATGTAATGTTATTTATGTACTTGATTGACGTGGTGAGTGTAAGCCAACTATGTTATCTCCCCTTTTATTACATACATATTACCTGGGATGTTGTGAAGATTGCCTAACTTGCGACATATGCCTTCAATGCGATTATGCCTCTAAGTCGTGCCTCGACACGTGGGAGATATAGTCGCATCGAGGGTGTTACACATAGTAAGGGAACTCTTTCGAAGAAAGTGTCTTTTGAATTACTTACATGTGAAGAAGGAGGCCGGGGTAATCGGCGATGATAGGTATATCTGTGCGGTCATAGCTCGTCTAATAAAATATTCCATCCTCGAGCTCCACAAATATGTCCAGATCTTCTTCATATCCGCGGTCGAGATCCCGGTTGCGATTCTCCGGATAAGGGGCAGGGTCATGGATCCCCTCGGAAACCTTTCTCCATTCCTGTCATGAGTGGATAGGATACTCCCCGTCAAAGATAATTTGGGGAGAGGAGTAAAATGGTGGAGTTAGAGCTTACCCAGCTAGGAGGCTTACACATGGAAAATCTGTCTCGGTATTGGAGCCGGGTGAGCTCCTCCTTCTCCCCTTTATATAGTTCGGCTAATATTTTAGCCAGAGTGGCGGGGGTCTTTGGGCCCTTCCGACAGTAGCGTGAGGCGCCGTCTTCCCCATTGTAGTGCCAGATGGGTAGCCCTATGTATTGGAGTGGTTGGACCCCCCGTGCTATGGAGATTGCCATTACCTTGACTATTGACAATCCGGACTGGGCGAGCATCTTAATCTTGACCAGTAGCAGACTGATGTCTGCGCTATCCTCTTCATCGAGGCTCTGAGGACGCCAGCTATGGCATTTCTTCAATGGAGCACTTGAAAATTCGGGGAGGCCCATACGGACTGGGTCGGGGAGGGCAATATCGTCGATATAGAACCATTCGAAAGGCCACTCTTCAGAAGCCTTCTTCGGCGTGCCGGACAGGTATCCGTTGCCGGCGATGCGCCACACTTCGGCTCCCCCCACCTCAAATATTGACCCTCCTTGATTACGAGGGACGAGGCAGAACAGTCTTCTCCATAAATTGAAATGGGCCTGGCAGCCCAGGAATAGCTCGCATAGAGCGACATAACCCACAATATGCAGCATGGAGGAAGGAGTGAGACTGCAGTTGGAGGCCGCAATACTCCAGCAGACCTCAGAGGAAGGAATGGATCGAAAATCCGACACCTCTTAACAAGAAGGGGACGAAGCATACTCGTTCCCCCCTGGACGGATTGGGGAAGTTCTTCGCTTGAGCCCCGACATTGAAGGACGTCATCCCTACTCGTACGGGGACCAAATCCGCGATAGGAAGAAATCCCTATGTTTGCAGCTCCACCAACTGACTATGAGAAACAGAACATCTCTCCCAATCCCCCTTTTCAGAGTTGTGGGGACGAGAGGAAGAGCTGGGAGCACTAGCCATATTGGGGTGGTTCTACTCCGCAAGCTCTGAGGATTTTTTTTCCGTGGGATTTGGAAGGGATTTGAGATCTATTCTCTTTAAATAGGCACCTTTCTAGTACGGTCAGAGTGCTATATGTAAAAATACCCCGACCTCTTGTATTCACTCGACACGTGGAAGCTGAAGTCAGGAAGGCATGGAAGCCGAGGGGTGAGACATTAAATGGAGGGTCAAATACATCACTTTAAAGTCATAGGAGGAGGAACCCGCCTTGCAATGCCGAAGACTATCTGCACGCCGAACACCTCGTCATTGAAGTCTGGTTTGGGGGCTACTGAGGGAGTCTTGGACTAAGGGGTCCTCAGGCGTACGACCTATTGGATATGGGACGGATTGTTGGGCCGTGGAGATACGAAGACCGAAGACTCTACCCATGTCTGGATGGGACTCTCCTTGGCATGGAAGGCAAGCTTGGCGACTAACTATGAAGATTCCTTTCTCTGTAACTGACCTTGTGTAACCCAAGATCCCTCCTGTGTCTATATAAACCGAAGGGCTAGGTCTGTAGATACCTCCCGAATAATCAAAGCCAGGTTAGACTTTTAGGGTTTAGCCATTACGATCTCGTGGTATATCAACTCTTGTAATACTCATATTCATCAAGATCAATCAAGCAGGAAGTAGGGTATTACGTCCATAGAGAGGGCCTGAGCCTGGGTAAACCTTGTGTCCCCCGTCTCCTGTTACCATCTATCCTAGACGCACAGTTCGGGACCCCCTACCCGAGATCCGTTGGTTTTGACACCGACAAAATCGTGTTCATCGGGAGGCAATGAAATGCGTCGTGTTCATAGGGAGTCAACCGGTTCGGATGGAACAGCCGGAACGAGGTTTGGCGTACCGCAAAATGGAGGAAAACGACCTTGTGTTTGACCGCGTACGGTCAAAACAGGGTCCTGTTCATCGGGAAGGGTCTGGCATACCGCGAGATGGAGGAAACAGACATGTCTTCGAGCTCCTACGGTCGAAACAGGGTGCTGTTGATCGGGAGGGGTGTGGCGTACTGCAAAACAGAGGAAGCAGACTTGTGTTGGAGCGCTACGGGGTCTTGTTGATCAGTAGGGGTGTGGCGTACCACAAAATGGGACTCCACGAGCTACTGTTCATCCATCTTCCATTGCCTCCATGAGCTACTGTTCATCCACCGCCGACCTCCTCCAGCCTCCAGCTGTGACTGTTCATCCACGGCGTCTCCCTCCTGCCTCCACCAGCTACTGTTCATCCATGGGCTCCTGTTCATCCAGCCTCCACCGCTCCTCCACCGGCTACTATTGAACCATCCCTCTCCATGATTGGCTCTTTATTGTAGTATGTGCATAAGGTTGTGAAGCACATTCTTTGATATCTAGCTCACACTCCAACACTTGGATTGTGGTATCCCAAGGGCTCGGCTTTGGTTCTGATTGGATATTCTGACTCTGACTATGCTGGTGATCGTGTGGATCGCAAGTCAACATCAGGCACATGCCATTTCCTCGGACGATCCTTGGTATGTTGGTCCTCGAAGAAGCAGAACAACGTATCACTCTCTACTGTTGAAGCTGAGTACATTGTTGCTGGTTCGCGCTGTGCTTAATTGCTATGGATGAAGCAAACCCTCAAGGACTACGACATCAATGTGAAGAATGTGCCACTCTTTTGTGACAATGAGAGTGCCATCAAAATTGCTCATAACCCAGTTCAGCACTCGAAGACAAAGCACATCCAGATTCGTCATCATTTTCTTCAAGATCATGTGTTGAACGGCGACATCTCTATCGAGCACGTGAAGACTGAAGAATAGCTAGCTGATATCTTCACAAAGCCCTTGGATGAGAAGAGATTTAGCAAGTTGCGTTGTGAGCTAAATATCGTAGAATCTTCGAATGTTCTTTGAAAAGTACACACATCCTAACACTTATGCAAAATTGATGACTTTGATGTGCAACACACGAAGTAACTTTTTCTTCAATCAATGAAGACTAACCCTCTAAATGTGAAGAAATTAAAGAAGAATTTTATTCTCAGAGTCCTACGACAATTGTACATGGTGTCTGAAATCATCATTCTTATACGGTGGGTCACGCCACCAACAAAAGTTGAAAATCTTCAATTTGAGTTTTTCTTCAGTTTTTTTGAAATTCCTTAGTTGTTCAAATTCTTCAACTTTGCAAAGTCTTCACTCTTTCCGACTGTGTTCTTCATTGACTATATATATATTTGAGTTTTTAGTCCTCTACAACATTCACTTATTGCTATTTCTTCAAGTTGAATTTTTGCCTAAGTTAATGTGATCGGACCTGTCCCCCTCTATGCTAAACTCAACCCAGTCTGTTCACAAATTCTTCATGTGCGTTCTATTTGAAACTCGTTCAATATCTTCGCTGTGTCCTTGTCAGCTAAGGAATTTGCGAACATAACTTTAAAATATTCTTATCTAAATTTTCGGCTTTTGCCGCTCAAACCGTTCCACATCCCACATTATGAGTTATGTATTCACCCACGATCTAACATGATCTCCACTTCATAGTACATGGGTGACACATGTCGCTAGGATGAGAAGGGTCATGGGTATGTTCATCCATTTTCTTCGGACGAGCAGTTTTCACCTCAGCTGTAAATACCCCTCGCCCTCCTCACACCTCATTTACTCCACTCGATCTCACTCCCCTCACTCAAGCTGTCTGACCTAGTGTCGCCGCTACTCTCCATCGTCGCCGATGAGGAAGAGCTTCATTGCCTCGACCTTGTCGCCATCGTATTCGCGCCGGCCGTAGAAATCTTCACTCCGCCACCGCCGTAGTTGTCTTCCGCCGCCAAGTTAGGACGTGGAAGATCTGAATGGACGAGCATCTTAATTCCAACTCCTAGTTCATCGTGTTCTTCGTCAAGGGTAAATAAAATATGTTTTTCCTGCCCTCATTGATTCTGATGATTTCCACAAAATCTTCGAAATGTGTTTATTCTTCAACTTTCATTCCCTTAAACACCATAGTTGAATCTATTCTTGACTTGTTTCTCTAAGCAACATTTTTCCTCTAGATTCCTCAATTGTGTGGATTTTAAATCTATACAACTCTGGAACCTAAGTCAAGAATTCTTAGTGAAATTCCTCAATACACCCCTGGTCAAATTCCTGAAACTTGATTCTTTTGAAAAACTTCTGAGAAAGGATATGACCTCTCCAAATTCTTCGCACCTATACTCTGTTCACAGGTACACATGCCCGCTGCTAAATCTCCAGGTTCTCATGAACTTAAATCATTTGTAGCATTCCTTGAAGACAAATTGCATACCTCTTCAGAAAACTCAACTGTTCAAAATCCTCTAGTGAAGAAAATGGCTAATGGTAAAAGACCTCAGAAGGGAGGAAAGAAACCAGAAGTGAATACTGCTTTTGAAATCCCTAACGATATCTATGCGGGGTATTGTACTTCTGATGAAGCAACTCATGGGAAGGAGACGAAGAATAAGCGCAAAGTGCGCATTCAGAGGATAGAGAGGAGATGGGCCAGAGAATGGAGGGAGTACAGATATGTGACTCCATTGGCTCCAAGCCAAGAGGTTGATCCCTCAAGCATCAAAAGAGGTGAAGAATTTCCAAAAGTATGGGCTAGCCGCCAAGCTAAGCTGGCCAAAATGGCCAAGGAAGCAGTGAAGAAATTGAGGATTCTGCTGCTGCCGCTGCTGAGGCCTCTGCAAGCATACCCAAGAAGGCTATGCCAAAGAAACCAGGTAATAAACCCAGTTCATCAGCTGCAATGCCCTCATAGCCAAGCTCCTCAAAGCCCTCACGACCTATTCCTCAAGCTAAATCTTCAAAAGTAGCTCCAATTCCCTCAACTGCAAAATCTTCAGCCGCTCTTGCAAAGTCCTCGGCATCTGCGCATCTTGCCTATTACCAAAGGACCACTGGAATATCTATTACTTCAGGAGCATCTGCAAGTTCTTCAGCTCCTCCACAGTTCTCAAGAGTCCCAACCTTGCTGAAGAAAAAGGACACTTCTGGACGAGGCAAAGACCAAGTCCTCACAAGAACCAGGTTGCCTTTCAAGTACCATCAAGTGATGACGATGCTGATGATGAATAATTGACTAAAATCATCAGAGATAGGTAGCAAAGGGCTTCTAGAGCCAAAGGCAGTACCGTGCCACTCATTCTAGATCCAAAGTTGATCCTCAAATTCATCGACCTACGGAACAAGGACCCCAATACTCCTTTGCCTGAGCTTGTCAGATTTCGGGTTCCTGCAAAACCCTTGAGGTTCAAACTCTAGGATGCGCACGAAGATCACTCTTCCCTCTAGCTCACGACCTTACAGTGATCACAAGGCTCAGCGCATCGAACTCGCAGAACAAAGGGACATAAGATTTATACTGGTTCGGGCCACCGATGTGGTGTAATACCCTACTCCAGTGTGGTGTGGTGGATTGCCTCTCGGGTTGAGGATGAACATTTACAAGGGAAGAACAGCCTCCTGAGGAGAGGTTCTCTTGTGCTTGGTGAGTTTGTGTGGATGAGGATGATCTGAATGGCCTCGGATCAGTTTAGTTCTGTTCAGTCGCCTCCTACCGTGGTGGCTAGCCCGGTTTATAGAGGCCCTGGCCCTCTTCCCAAATGCTGGCTGGAAGGGATGCCACAACGGCCAAATTTGAAGGGAGACAACTAGTACAAGTTATCCTGGCTAAAGGTGGTCTTCGCCTGCCAAAGGCTCTGGTGGTGACGCCGTCCTGGGCTGCATGGTGACCTCCGTCCTGCCGTCCTGCTGGTCTTGGTCTCATTGCACTGATATGGAAACCTATGCCTAATGCCTCGAGACTCCTCACCTGCGCCTGTCCCTTTAGCACCAAAGAGGAAACGAGGACACTGCACGCTGGCGCCCGCCTGGCCCTGGTCGTCATGGCTTGCATCACAGGAACCTCACGAGGTGCCCCTTGCCTTGATCTCTCCGCCCCTCGCGAGCCAGCCTAGTGAGGCCGCCCCCGAGGAGGTATTGCATCATCGGCCTTGCGAGCCTTGGCCCCTCGCGAGGGTCTTGAGTGTTTGCTGGTGAAGATGGGCCTCACGACGCCGCTCGTGGAGCCATGCCGTGGGCTGCAGGCAGGCAAGTCTGGGGACCCCCATTCCCAAGACGCTGATAGTAGCCCCCGGGCCTAAGGCGTGCTCGGACATGTCTTCGAGGCGAAGCCCAGGGGCAAGTGCAGCGTGCCGTGGGCCCCAACAGCATGCGGCCTCGGTTGACACATGGCGATTGATGGGACATGGGCGTCTCCGCTTCCCCATGCTGCCTTGGCAACTGCCCGACTTGACGATTCCCTATTGCATGCAGAAAAGGGTCATTATTACCTTAGATCATGGAGGCCGGCGGTTGGCCTCCTAGTGGCTATAAATGGGATGAGGGGAGAGGAGCCCCCGCCACAAATCCCTTCCTTCGCTCCTCCTGCTTCTTCTTCTTCTTCCTTGCTGTGCTGCTGCACAACGTCTCCCATGGCTCCAATTTAGAGGTTCTCTGTCGCCACCGAGAAGGGAACCCCTCCCCCCCCGCGACGAGCCCGGGCCAGGTCCGCCGAAGAAGAGGCTGGCCCACCACTGCGACGTAGTCGTGAGGATGGAGGTGTCAAGGCCTTGGTGCAAGCGGCCACCTACCGGGTATCCGCTGCCTCTGTACGCCAAAGCTGAGGGCTCCGGAGGGAGAGGCGGTGAGTGGCGCCGCCCACGCCATGGTTGTGGTCGCCGCGCCGTGGTGACGCACGCGGTCGCCCAGGAGCGCACGCCGCTGACTCCACGCGCGAACTCGTGATGTGGGCGGCGATGCCTCTGCGCACTTGGATGCACTTTCCGCAGTTCTTCTCCGCCGAGGTGCCGCCGAGGGACCCCCCTCGAGCTTCGGTTGTAGCACGCCGACTGCGACGCCCCGGCGACTGGAGCGACGGTTGAAGCCGTCTCCCTAGGCAAGATCTTCATGATCCATGGCTGGGGCGAGGTTCCTTGAGTCTGCCATGCGGAAGGCGCCCTCGCCATCCATTTTGAGTACGACGGCGCCTCCATAATGTTCTTCAAGGTCTTCGACAAGGAAGGCCGCCGCTTGCAGTGCTGTCCTAAAGGGGGTCATCTGGACGGCGCAGCGGCCAACACCGAGCCTGCCGCTGGCTTCGCCAGCAGCTCCTCCAGTAGTAGTTGCGGTGCTTGGGAGTCCACCAACTCTCCTGATCCCTATGGGACCCCGGAGATGAGCGACGAAAGCTACGTGTCCCCGAGCTCTCGCCGCGCCCGAAGTAAGGCCGTAGCATTCGTCCGCCGCAATCGCTGATCTGGATGGGGTTGGCGCCAGCCTCCCGTGGCCCACTGTTGATGATGGTGTCGGCCGTGCTGGCTCCTGTAGATAGGTCCCCTAGAAACTCCCGTCTTTCATTCCCTGCAAGGAATTGAGATGGACCTCACGGGGGCATGTAAAGGGTCTGCAATGTCTTTTGTTGATATTATCCTTATTATGAAAATTTGCAAACGCATGTCCTGTTTCGGCTCGGTCTCACCTTTCCAACCCCGCGGCAGCTTGGTGCTCTACACCGACAGGTCCCGGTCCCCAGGCAGGCTAAAGTAGTCGTTGGTATGCCAGGTCGTGATGTTGTGGTCAAGGCCAGGAGGTGAGCGGCCCAAGGTCCAGTAAGAGCTCCTGAGGCGAGATGCTCAATAGGTCCCCTTTACCGCGCAAGCAGCTACCTAAATGTAGGAATGGGAGGCGACATCGTCGCAGCAGGGCTGCGAGAGGTGGGAATCTTATGCCGTAGCGCTCGGCTGACCTGGGTGCGAAACTTATCTTGGCAGTCCAGAGTTGATTCCTTGTGCAGCGCCAGGCTTGTGCATCGACGGCCATGTTGTAGCTAGGTTAGGCCCGTACGAGCCTCTGCCTCTTCTCCACGCTCTTCTATGTGCTCTATGTCCTCAGGTCCCGGCCCTCGAGCGAGCTCAGCCGCCGCTGGTATGCCAGGTCGCGGTGCCGTGGTCAAGGCCAGGGGGTGACGGCTGGAGAGCCAATAAGAGCTCTTGAGTCGCGATGCTCAGGAGCCCCCTCTTTTTACACGCAAGAGAATTGCATGGGAGAAGAGGGAGCCCGCAGTACCGCCTGCTGTTGTCCTCAGGAAGTTCCTGCAGGTTAGCGCGAGGAGGGACACAAATTGCCACTACCATTGCCGGTCTGCCACTGGTCGCTCCGCAAGAAGATGAAGGCACTAACTGTCTGGTGAGGTGACGTGTGCGGGCGTGCCATGAGACAGAGCTCGACCGCTCAGATTTGTCAGCGTTGCAGGGACGGACCCGAGCACAAGAGCCGTGCCAGCGTGAGTAGCTCCCATTGTGGGACGAGCATGGGGAGGATCGGCCACGTGGGCGGTCACGATGGGTGACAATCAAGCAAGGGATGACTATAAATAAAACATGAATGGGACGGACTCGAGCGGCCTGGGGATGATGCAGCCCAAGGGGCGCCCGCAGTAAGGTAAGCTAAAGATGCAAGAGGATACACGCTGCAGGGACAGGCCCATGCGAGCTAGGAATAATGCAGCCCGAGGGGCGCTCGTAGCTGAATGAGCTTGGAAAATGTCACCTGGTTTTGTTGTCAAAGGAGCGTTGTGGTAGCTTAAGGCGCGTGATGAAGAAGTCACTCCTCATGAGCCGCCAATACCCTAAGCCTGAGGAGGCTCTCGGGGCTCAGGTGGCTCCCTGAGGACCGTCTCCATCGCCGCCAGGACCGCGTGATTCCTGGCCTCCTGGGTTGCCAGGATGCTTCGTAGGTTGCGTGGGAAGGCGACTGCCATGCTCGATAGGCCAAATGGCATGCGAACGTAGCTGTGAAGAGGATCCTCGCACCGGCCAGTGCGCGAAGGCCAGAAGCACTCCTGAGATGCGGCCCTATTGAGCCCTGGGATATTGATGCAGACGCACATCTCTCCACCCTCGCCTGGATAGATAACTGTGCCAGGTGGTCGGCGGTCGCCGTGCATGGCCCTTCCTTCCTGAAGCTCCTGGGTGGCCTTGACGATGAACTCCTTAGAGCCGGGCGCTCCTCTCCCGTTGTCCTCCTGAGGGAAAAGTGCCACGAAGCATGCCTCCACGTGGTGCCCGAGCTTCTCTCTCGTGATATCGGCTAGGTTTGAGGCCCTCCAGAAGAGAGCCCCCGAGCCCTGCCTGAGGAGGGCGCCGGGCGCGCCTTCCTATGCGAGGGAGGAGGCGCCCCAGGTGCAGGCGTCGATCCTGATGTGGCACCATTAGAGGCGCCGCTCCCCTAAGGCCCAATGTGGGGCAACTGCTTCTTCTTCTTGGGGATGGCTTTAGGAGGGTACTGCGTGCCCTCGCTATCCGGGTCTTCGATTGCTGCGGCTTGGAAGGCGCGCTCGAGGGAGCACACCGCATCTCTTTCTTCGCAGGGGACTGTGATGATTCCGCTGTTTCCTGGCATCTTGAAGACGTTGTAGCCGTGGTGGCTCACTGCCATGAATTTGGCTAATGTTGGGTACCCGAGGATCGCATTGTACGGCAGACGGATGTGGGCGACGTCGAAGTCGATGAGCTCGATGTGGTAGTTGTCGCGCTGACCGAAGGTGACAGGGAGACGAACTTGCCCTATCAGGGTGGTGGAGTTGTCGATGACTCCTGAGAAGGGCTTAGTAGGCTACAGCTGAAGGCTGTTGAACATCTCGATGGACAGGACACTGAGCCCCGCGCCACCGTCGATGAGGGTCTTGGTGACTTGGACATTGCTGACGACGGGCCAGCCGAGCATCGGGAGGACCTTGGCGGTCGCCACACATTTGAGCTGGTCCGTTGAGCTGAAGGTGATGGCGTACTTGGACCACCTGAGCGGGCGTGTGGCCTCGAGCCTGGGGAGGGCTGCATTCACCTCACTAGAGAACTGCTTGAAGATGCACTGGGAAGCCGGGGCCTGAGCACCACCCAAGATGCAAGCGATGGCGTGCGGCTCCTAGAAGCCCCCATCCCCCTCGTCGTTCCTTCTTGGTGGTGGCAGCAGCGGAGGAAGGCCATGATTGCCCTAAGGACTGTCCTCGCGAGGCTGGTCGCGCCAGGCGCCCTCACGAGGCTGCTCCTGCCAGTGGTCCTCACGAGGCCGGTCACACCACTCTTGGCGGGGGCCGCGGTGGTCCCAATGTCCTCCACCTCGTCCTCCTCCTCGGCCGTAGCCCCGGTCGTTGCGCTCGGGGCATCGATCGAAGCGTCCATCTCAGATGGCCCTGAGCTCTCGACAATCATTGGTGTTGTGGCTATGCACGTTGTGGAAGGCGCAGAACGGACGGCTGCCCTTGGACGACTCGGGGCTCGGGGTGGTCCTGACCGCGCTTCGTGTCCGTCTCTACCGTGAGTACGGCTACTCCCTTGTGCTTCACGTCCTTGAACTTGGCCTTCTTCTCCTCTGGGTCGGCAGCAGGGAGCTCGAGGAGGGAGATACACCCCTCCTCATCTCTTGCACAGTTGGTTGCTATGTTGAATAGCTCCAGAGTCGTGCATATCACCTCGTGGATGGCGAGCTCCTCCTTAATCTTGACGTCGCAGACGCCATCGGAAAACGCTGAGATGATGGCCTCATCCGTCACCTTGGGGATCTTGAGACGAACGCTGTTGAAGCGCTGGATGTACTTCTGCAGGGTCTCTCTTGGCTGTTGCTTGATGCAGCGGAGGTCACCCGCGGCCGGAGGGCGGTCGCGAGTGCCCTGGAAGTTGGCGATGAAGTGGTTGCGCATCTCACCACAGGAGGAGATTGATCCCACGGGCAGGTTCAGGAGCCATAAGCGGGCGCCATCCTTGAGAGCCATGGGAAACCAGTTCGCCATGACCTTTTCGTCATGGTTGTCCGCCTCGATGGTCAGCTCATAGAGCTGCAGGAAGTCCGCGGGGTCGGGTTGCCATCGTAGCGCGGAGGCAGATCTGGCTTGAACTTGCCGAGCGAACCGACCGTGCGCAGCTTGAGAGCGAAGGTGCGGCAGCCTGCGGTGGCCACCGGGGCCCTCTGCAGGGGCGGAGCCTGCCCTTGATGTCCGTGCACCGCCGCCGCAGGAAGTACGCGGACTTGTCGTTGTGGTCCCGGGAGCACTAGAGCGTTTACTTGCGGCCGGGGAACCTCTTGGCAGCTTCCTTCTTCTTGCGCGGGCACACGGCGTGGCGGATCACGCCGCAGGACCGTGCATCTTGGGGCGAGGATACCATCTTCATGCGGAGGGGCGGTGGCGCTCCGTGAGCTGCGCGTCTTGGCGCAAGGGCGCCGTCTTGATGTGGAGGCGGCGGAGGGGCTCCATGAGCTACGTCGCCTGCGGCCGTTGGTGGCCGAGGCAGTGAGAGAGATGGTGCAGGAGAGCCCCCTACGGCGCTGACGAGCTCAGCGACGCGGTCTAAATAGTCCTCGTAGAGGTTGTCGACCGGGTGGTAGCGCAGGGGCTCGCATGCCATGAGCAGCGCAGCCTCCGCGTCCGTGAGTGCGTGGCGACTGTGAGACGATAAGCCGGCCGGAGTCAGCGACGGGGTAACGGTGCGGCCGTCCCGCCGCATGGAGGGGTGCAATGAGGACGCTTGCTGCTCATTTGCTGCCGCGCCGATAGCGGCGTTGGCAACAGGAGATGGAGAAAGACAGGGAGGCCAACCGACAGGGGCTGTCTGAGCGACACAGGCGGCGAGGGCGGCTTGGCGCTCGACGCAGGCTCGACGCACGTCTGACATGGATGCAGTGGAGCGGTGGAACGTGGATCAATGGAAGGAAAGCTTCAGCGCTCCCCTACCTGGCGCGCCAAATGTCGGATTTCGGGTTCCGGCAAAACCCTTGAGGTTCGAGCTCTAGGGTGCGCACGAACATCTCTCTTCCCTCTAGCTCACGCCCTCACCGCGATCTCAAGGCTCAGCGCGTCGAACTCGCAGAATGAAGGGCACAAGATTTATACTGGTTCGGGCCACCGATGTGGTGTAATACCCTACGTCAGTGTGGTGTGGTGGATTGGCTCTTGGTCTGAGGATGAACAGTTATGAGGGAAGAACAGCCTCCTAAGGAGAGGTGCTCTTGTGCTTGGTGAGCTTGTGTGGATGAGGATGATCTGAATGGCCTCGGATCAGTTCAGTTCCATTCAGTCGCCTCCTACTTTGCTGGCTAGCCCTATTTATAGAGGCCATGGTCCTTTTCCCAAATGCTGGCGGGAAGGGATGCCACAACGGCCAAATTTGAAGGGAGACAACTAGTACAAGTATCCTGACTAAAGTTAGTCTTCGCCTGCCAAAGGCTTTGGTGGTGACGCCGTCCTGGGCTCCATGGTGACCTCCGTCCTGCTGGTCTTGGTCTCATTGCACTGATATGGAAACCTTTGCCTGATGCCTCAGGACTCCTTGCCTGCGCCTGTCCCTTTAGCACCAAAGAGGAAACGAGGACACTGCACGTGCTGGGGCCCGCCTGGCCCTGGTCGTCATGGCTTGCGTCACAGGAACCTCGTGAGGTGCCCCTTGCCTTGATCTCTCCGCCCCTCGCGAGCCAGCCTAGTGAGGCCACCCCCGAGGAGGTCTTGCGTCGTCCGCCTTGCGAGGCTTGGCCCCTCGCAAGGGTCTTGAGTGTTTGCTGGTGAAGATGGGCCGCACGGGGCCGTTGGTGGAGCCACGCCGTGGGCCGCAGGCAGGCAAGTCTACGGACCCCCGTTCCTTGGACGCCGACAAAGCTAAACCTCAATCCTGGCCAAAGTCATGTGTTGATGGCCTTCATTGATGAAGAAAAATGGAAATTTGAACAGAGGAGGAAAGTTAAGAAAGCTCAGTACAAGAAAGAGCGCTTTCTGAAGAAAAATGTTCTGAAGTTATCTCCTGATGAACTTGTGGCTTTGTAAAATGAGTTTGAGGGACTCAGAGATGAATTTGACAGATACTATGTTGATTGGCTAGGCGCCAAAGTCAGATTCCACAAAATGGCGAAGGGTTTTACAACAAATGTTGAAGCTTCATCGCAACATGAAATCCTCAGGCTGAGACATCTGCTCAGCCTACTAAAGAAAATGAAAGCACACCTGATGAAAATCAGGCTGTTGAAGAAAATGAAAGCACAACTGATGAAAATCAGGCTGTTGAAGAAAATGAAAGTACCAGGGCTGCTGAAGAAATTCCAGCCAATGAAGAAACTGTGAGGGCTACCTCCAGTGTTGCGCCTGAAGAACAAACCAGGCCAGTTGAAGCATCTGCTACTATGCCTAAAGAATCTGAACATGCCAGGGCAAGTGCATCAGTTGCGCCTGAAGAAATTGAACCTATTTCCTCTTCTCCTCCTACAAAGTCATCATGGATGAAAAGTATGAACCTTCCTTCTGCATCAGAAGCGAAGCGGACCAAAGCTGCGGAGAAGGCATCAGTGAAAAAGAGGAAATCATCTACAACCTCCGAGTCTTCATCTCCTATGAAAGTGAAGACTTTGACGAGATCTTTTGCAAACCCAATTGATGTTTTTCCTATATTAAGCATGCCATCAAAGGAGATTGTTCCCTTCGATGAGGAATATGTCATTCCAGATGACAGTGATGAAGATAATCCTTCTGTTGCTTCGTCGGAGCAGTTGGATGACGAAGTTGAAGTGGATAATATCCCTTCAACTACGTTGGTATCATCACCCATGCCTTAGTTCATAGCTGAAGAGGCAGGCGTGGAAGAAATTGCTGAAGAAGACGAGGATGTGGATATTGGGTCAACAACTCCTATTCTGAATGATGACTATCGGGAAAGTCATCACCCCAATTCACCTCTAAAAACACCTCCGCATCAACATCCTCAGTCCCCGGTCCAAACTAAAGAAATTCATACGGGCACTGAAGGACATCAAGCTTCACTTCTTTCTATTCGAGAAGAAGTTATAGCCACTAGTGCTGAAGAAATGGAGGCCAAGGCTTCTGCTGAACCTGCTACTAAAATTCCTCGGCCAGTGGCTCCAGAAGTTGTGCGTCAAGAGGTTGTGAAGACTTCAACTGCTAATCTTTAGCCCAAACCACAAAATCCTCACATCAAGAAGGATAAATTCAAAGCTGATGATTTCTTCGCTGAACATCATTTCTTCACTAACTACAATCCCTATGACTCTTTTCGACTTCATCGCAAGCGTTTCTGGACTGCCGGTGAAATGAATTTCTATTCCTCGCTGTTGTTTGATATGGACAAGATCTTTGACCATGAGGAAATTCCTCAAGTGGATATGGAGTGTCTTCCATGCTTCACACCAGTCCTCAGTTTTCTTCATGATGCTGGGCTACTCAACTTGTACACTGACATCTGCAACTGGAATGAAGAACTAATTCTTCAATTCTATGCAAAGCTGCACATCACTGGAAATATTGAAGATGTGAATTCATTGGTGCTTGACTGGATAACCGAAAACACTCATTACAAAGCACTGACCTCTAAATTGCTTAATGTCGTTCTAGTGAGTCCTCCCACTGAAGGTGCAAGGCGCATCTATGATGAACCTGAACTTTCAAATCATCTAATGCAAGTGATGATGAAGCCTTTGAAGCCTGGCCAACCTCCAAGGACTAGATTCCTCGTCAAGGAATTGCTCTATGTGCCAGGGACGATATACAGAATATTGACCAAAACCCTTAGTCCAATCAAGGGCCACAACTCCGATGACGAAGAAGTTGTTGGCATAATGTAGAATCTGCTATTCAATATCATACATGGTATTCCTATCAACTACCACGATTTCTTAATGAGGACTTTGGCCAATGTAGCTCTATCACCTTTTGAGTTGAAGACTTACACTCCCTGGATTATGAGATTCATCAGATCAAGGTCTTCCATTCATTACAAGGCTGATTGTCAAAATCATCTCAGCTACTTGCCACCACTTGAAGTCCTCAAAAGGACTATTTCTTTAGTTGATCAGAAGGGAAAGGCTACTGTCGTTGATGAAGGCACTTGTCCATTGGATGGACAATTTCACAAAGCTGCATCCTATTCCTCCAATGAAGATTCTACTACACAAGATTCTGCCGCAAAAACTTCAAAGCAATATCCTCAAGCCACTGCTCTGGGTGTGACGACTGATCATGAGCTTCTCCACAGTCTTCATCAAAAGTTTGATCGCAACCACAAGTGGGTCAAGCGTCAGTTTGGTTCAATTCTTCAAAACATGACGATCACGTGGAATACTGTAAAGAAGAATCACTACTACTTGCATGAAGTATTTGATCGCACTTGGGTTGTATTGTCTCACCTCTATGGTGATGAAGATCTCAAACAGATGGGTTTCCAACAGGACTTTGACTAGTCACAACCACCTTCGAAGAAATTCAAGAAAGACAAAGTTCCTCACTTGGTCGCTAGCTCATATTCCTCATCACGCGAGATGGATGAAGCCGAAGACTTGAACAATACCGCTGCAGGCCGTACTCCAATGGACGACCCCAACAACGTTGCCGCTCCTCCATCAGCATCTTGATGATATTCTTCAGCGGCATTAGTCCTCACCTTTCATCCATTTTTGTCGTTCAATGATAAAGGGGGAGAAATTTGAGTTAGTCATCAAGCGGGTCTATTATATGGCCATTTTTTCGTTAAGTTACAACTCCTGCTCTTCTAAGGTGTTTTCTCTGATGAGTTGTAATCTTAAGTCCTATGGTGGTCTGATACTTTTGCTCTGCTTTCTGCATGCTATTTCCTCAATACCTTTAATGCACGCATGCTGAATTTCATCAGTCACCATATTTCATCATGCATTTCAAATTCTTCATATCATATGTTAAATGCGTGTATGAATTGCAAGAATAGGGAGAGATCTCCATGATTTTACTCTACAATGTGCATTTTCTATCCAACGCAAATTTCTCATATATGCACATCTTTAGGGGAGTTCTTCTATATCTTGCAATCAAATTCCTCAATATCAGTATTTACACTTCATATGTTTATCCCCATTGAAAACGTAACCTATATTATCATCAATCACCAGAAAGGGGGAGATTTTAAGTGCATCTAGTGCCCCGTAGTGATTTTGGTGTATTGAAGACTTATAGGTTAAGGGACTAATGTGTTTGTGAGTGTACACAGGTCTATAAGTCTATGATGAGTTTGATATTTACGATGAAAGTCAACCCCTAAAAATGAATGTCTTCAGCTGAAGACTTTGGTTTTCTTGAAGACTTTGAAAGTGAGCAAATTCGCGTGACCTTGAAAACTTGATATTCATGTGAGGATTATGAAGCGTGAAGACTTTCGTTTTCGTAGTTTTATATTCTCTTTCTTGATTCATTGGATACACCGTACTATTAAAGGGGGTCGATATAAAACTAAGGAAAAGTTTCCAAGTGATGCTAATCTCAAAGTCCTACACCTACCCAATCCTTTCGAGTGAATCCATTGGAAATCTCATAGAGTTCAGTCAATTTCTTCAGTGACAGAGAGGAAGTTCTTCTAGTCTCTGAGGAATTTGTTCTGACTGAGGAGTTAGGAGTTCGCCAGTGCGGACTGCCTACAAGTGAGAAACATGATAGCCCTGAGGAATTTGATACTCAAATATCCGACCGTTGCTGTGCTACCCGCCAGCTGTCCCAAAATATCTACCCACCTAACAGTCATATCATTGAATGGCATTTATGTCTTATCATGTCCGGCTGCTCCCCTAGCCTATAAATATCCGCCCCCTACAACCACTAGTTTGTTGGCTGCTCCGAGAGAAACTGACACTTGTCATTGAGAGCATCCCATCCTCCGAGGACTTTGAGCGAAAATCATCAAGTGAGGAAAAACCCAAACCCAATCACCTACAAACCCAAAGTGATTGAGCATCATTGAAGAGATTGTTCCTGTATGGAACCGATGCTTGTTACCTTTGAGGACTGTGCATCCTCCAGACGGTCAGGTATCATGGTCTAAAGCATCCAAGAGGAAATTGTGGATCAACGAGTGACCGAGTCTGTGAAGGTTTGGAAGTCACTTGAAGACTTACCATGAGTGATTGGGTGAGGTCTGTGTGACATTAGCTCAAGGATAATATGGTGAGGCCTATGTGTCCTCAGGTTTAGATACCTAGCTGCTCCAACCAGATGTACAACTGTCACAACAGTTGGAACTGGTCTACCAAATCATCATCTTCACCAAGCTAATGGTTCTATTTCCTCAACCCTTTCATTTCACTGTTTGAAGACTTTGACTGAAGACTTTCTCAATTTCCTTAATCCTAATTCTTCAATCACTTTGTCTTCAGCCTGCTTATCCTATTTATACGCTTCTTGTACTTATTCCGCTGCTTGTTTTCATTTCATCATGATGACTGTGTTACTACTCTGTTACGCTCGCATCTGAGTACTTATTCCGCTGCTAGTTGTTCGTGACCTAGAAAATTCCTCACCTTGAATATCCTCAATGACGAATTTCTAAAAAGCTCCTATTCACCACCCTCTCGTCGATATAACGCACTTTCATTCTTCAAGAGAGGAAACTGAGGGAGAGGAGTGAAATGATGGTTGCTTTGTCCGT
The DNA here is from genome assembly GCF_056163025.1 of Triticum urartu. Classification (NCBI taxonomy): domain Eukaryota; kingdom Viridiplantae; phylum Streptophyta; class Magnoliopsida; order Poales; family Poaceae; genus Triticum; species Triticum urartu. The sequence goes on along the minus strand of NC_141873.1, from coordinate 170,274,053 downwards.
CCAACTTACTGCTGGAAAGGTGGGGGTTTTGTGATTTGATGGCTCATTGGGCATTACCGTGGCGCTTCGATCTGGGTAGTCTACCATGCAGTTGGGCACTCTAGTACGGAGTAATTTAGTGCATGGATAGTGGACCCTGATGCTGGCTGTCCCACACGTCGGCGAAAGTGAGTAGCAAGGTTCCCGATGACGATCGAGGAGGATCAGCATGGTAGAGGGTGTCCACTATTTCTGAGGAAAAAATGATTACATCAAGCATTTCCACTCTTACAAGGGAGGAGTGCGAAACACGACAGCCGCTTGAACTTACACAGTGCTCCTACTACTAGGCATGTGAAGTGGTTCGTATGTCAGTGATACATCATCTGGTTGCTCGTGTAGTAAGATATGATGATAACAAATGATGTTGTGCGCATGTCAACTATATGAACAATAATGTAACATAGTACCCATTTTTTGACTGTTCAGTCGAGAATGAACGGTGAGATGATCAATGTTAACAAAGCTGGGTATATAGCGCACGGAGAGTACGGTGCTACAGTACTCCACGGGACATGAACCATATGAAGTATGAATCAGTCACTACTAGGAAAAGGGCTATAGATGATATGGACATTAATGGCGCACCGTGTATGTGGTGCGCCACTGCTATATAGCAGTGGCGCACCAGATACAAGTGCGCCATTAGTAATATATTACTAATGGCGCACCAGATGCAAGTGCGCCATTAGTAATATATTACTAATGGCCAACCTAGTGTGTGGTGCGCCATTAGTAGTTTTGAAAAAAACAATTAAATTTTTTTTGTTAGTAATGGCGCACCATGGGATAGTGCGCCATTACTAGTTGACATAGTAATGGCGCACCACACCCACCGTGCGCCATTAGTAGTTTTGAAAAAAAAATGTTAGTAATGGCGCACCAGTGGATGGTGCGCCATTACTAGTTACTAGTAATGGCGTAACAATTTTTTTTATTTTTTTTCAAAACTACTAATGGCGCACCACACACCAGGTGCGCCATTAGTAATATATTTAGCACTAGGGTTACTAATGGTGCACCTGATGTGTGGTGCGCCATTAGTAACCCTGGTGCTAAATGCACCCCCCCCCCCCCGTGGATCACCTTTTCAGTTTTAAAAAAATAAAAGAAAATGATGGAAATGTCAAAAAAATAAAAATAAATAAGTTTCCCATGTGATATGTGGCCTAGTTGTTGGGAAAATTTACGAATATGAATTTCAACTTTATTTGCAAAATTTCTTCAAAATCTAGAGGGGGGGAAAATGAAAAAAAATTCAAAATCTTCAAAATCCCCCAAAACCTAACAGAATGAAAGATACGGGGCTTTTAAGATCTAGAGGGGGGGAAATGAAAAAAATTCAAACTTACTAGTGGCGCACCATTTGCTAGGTGTGCCACTAGTAACAAAAAAATGGTTTAAAAAAATTGGATTTTTTTTCAAAATATGATACGTAATATGACCGGGATGTTTGAAATATTTTTTCAAAATTTCATCATACTCATGAACGTGAACAAAGTCCTAGACATCAACAAGGTTTAATAGGATTGATATGATGGAGATATCAGCAAGTACCTGTGAAGTGAGCTGGTGCTGGGGTTGGATAGAACTGCGAAGTTAAGTGTGCTCGGGCTGGAGTAGTGTGAGGATGGGTGACCTTCCGGAAAGTTTGACCACATAGTGCGATTTGACTTGAGATTAAGCATATTGACCCGAGATTAAGCTATAGTTACCCGAGATTAAGAAAAAAACGAAAAAAAATAAAAAAAATTTGAAAAAAATAAAAAACTTGTTACTAATGGGCACTTCCATGTGGTGCGCCATTAGTAACTGGAATACTAATGGCACACCATAGGTCTGCCATTAGTAGAAAATACTAATGGCGTGACGCTAGTGGCGCACCTGTAGTGCGCCATTAGTAGGCAAAATAGGTGCGCTACTAGCACGCCTTTTCCTAGTAGTGAGTGTTTGGCAGGGTGTATGATGGGTGCATGGGATGGGAGCAAAAGTTCCCTTCTCGACCCACTTTTGGGTGTTTGGCAGAGTGCATGATGGGTGCATTAGTCCACACTAGTAGGTTAACACAAATATACTAGGAACATGCATGAAGAGGGGTGCTGAGATGAGCATGCACGAAGAGGGACCAACTATATTGAGATGAGAATGCAACCAAAGACACCCGCATGCTTTGTGCTACAGTTACTGATCTGCACCGTCCGAGTTTGATCCAACGGTCATGTTGCACCGAGACATGGACATGCCCATGCAGAGGACGCCTAAACACCACCGAAGCCCCTCTACTTCTCGAGGTGCATGACATTGGTGATGAAGGGTGCCACCGCCCGCAGAGCTCGCTCCCGGTCGACGGGAGCCTGCTCGTCAAAGACGGCGTCCAATGGCACGAATGGATTCCGGTGACGGAGCCCTGAGAGGATTCGCCCATCAACGACGACGGCAGCCCGCAGCCCCTCCTTGTCCAGCTCCGCCCCCACCATCGCACGGAGACGGCTCAGCTCCTCGGAGATATAGGTGAAGAAGGAGACCAGGTCAGGAAGCCGCATCTCATTGAAGTCGACGGGGTGGTCGAACCGGTTTAGCCTGACGCCCAGCATGGTCGCGCTGGCATGACGTTGGGCATTGCGCAACCGCAACACGTGCGTGGCAACATGGTCCACCAAGTGGCTAGGGCGATCCTGGACCTTGTCACAATCGGCCCGCTCACACTCCAGTCGGCTCGCCTGATGGCCTATCGTATCTCCCACTTTCTGCAGCAACACCGTCGACGCCTCGAGCGTCTTTGTGGTGGACGCCTGCCGCTTTTGAAGCTCCGTGAACACCCGCACATAAAGGAGGAGCATGGCACTCCTCTCCTACTTGAGCTCACAGAGCTCCACGTCCTTGGCCCTGACCTCCGTATCCTTGGCTTGGAGCTCCTGTGTCAGGAGACTTACCCCAAACTCCATGATCTGGTGCACCGCTATGGAACTAGGTAGAAGCAATGGCGAGAGGAAGCAAAGGGGGCGAAACGGCTGAAAGGCAATGCAATCTACGGGTAGGCGGAGGTAGGAAGCCGAGGAGCGAGGTTAATCTTTTGGTTTTCACCATGGGAAAACACCAGTCGATGAAATTTCACATCAGGGAGCAGTGGGTTTTATAGGCGATGTCATCGAGACTAATTGCTGTCGTGATTGCTCCCGTCAGTCAAAAAATTAAAAGTCCTACCGCGCCTGCCGCACCCAAAGACCAGAGCAACGCCACGGTGCATACTTAAATTTACCTGCCGGCAAGGAGATAAAAAGGGGTGAAAAAACAAATGTGTTGGCAGCCTAGCTAATTAGTCGCACTAGCCCAACTAGCTAGCCACCATGCTTCACTGATGTACTCAGTGGGAATGGTAGTCTTTCGTGATTTGATGACACATTTACTTGCTTCGGCGCTACGACCGATGGGGGCCTAGAAAATGCGTGGTAGGGCGACTCATGTGGTCGTATGTGGGGTTCTGGCAAACCCTTAAGGTTCGAACACTTGGGTGCGTGCGAAGTCCTTTTCTCCCACCGATATATGCCCTAGCCCAGTAAGATCTCGCGGACGAACTTGACGCAATCGCAACACGGAAAGACACAAGATTTATACTGGTTCGGGCCACCGTTGTGGTGTAATACCCTACTCCAGTGTAGTGGTGGTGGATTGCCTCTTGTGCTGATGTTGAACAATACAAGGGGAAGAACAGCCTCTTGAGGTTGGGGTGTTCTTGTACTTGGCCAACTTGTGTGGCTGGGGATGATCTAAGATGTCGTCTCCCTGCCTATGGTGTTGGCTAGTCCTACTTATAGAGGCCCTAGTCCTCTTCCCAAATCTTGAGCGGGAAGGGAGCCAACAATGGCGGGCAAATTTGAAGGGGGCAGCTAGTACAAGCTATCCTGACAAAAGTGGTCTTCGCCTGCCAAAGGCTCTAGTGGTGACACCGCTTTAGGCTCCACGATGACCTCCATCTTGCCGTCCTTCTAGTCTTAGTCTTGTTGCGCCAAAATGGCAACCTTTGCCTGATGCCTCGGTACTCCTTGCATGCGCTGTATTCCTTAGCACCAAAGAGGAAACAAGGACGCTGCACGCGCTGGCGCCTGCCTGGCACCAGCCTGGTGTCAATCGTCATGGCTAACGTCACGAGAGCCTCGTGAGGTTCGCCTCGGCTTGATATCTCCGCTCCTCGTGAGAATGCCTGACTAGGCCGCTCCAGAGGAGGTCTTATGTCGTCCTCCTCGCGAGGCATGGCCCCTCGCGAGGGTCTTAGATGCCTTGTTGATGAAGATGGGCCGTATGGCCTACTGGCTTAGCCACACAGCGGGCCATAGGCAGGCAAGTCTGGGGACCCCCATTCCCAGAACGCCGACAGTAGCCCCCGGGCCCAAGGCGCACTCAGGCTTTGCTTCGCGGTGAAGCCAAGGTCCAATTACGGAGCACCCCGGGCCCCAAAAGCCTGCGGCCTTGGCTGACGTGTGGCGGTTAATTGGACGTGGGTGTCTCCGCTTCCCCACGCTGCCTCGGCAACTGTTCGACCTCACAAAAGGCTGGCACAGGCAGCACTTGCTTCATTGCTTCTTCCTCGCCTTGCTCCAGATCCCCTACCTTGCTCTCCGCCACCGCTATCTGTAGATCCACTCCAATCTCATCCCGTAGCTGCGATCCATGGCGCCGCGCAAGGCCAAGGCTTCATCAGCGCCGGCTTGGTACGAGTCGGCCCTTGAGGCGCCCACCGTCATGGAGATAAGCCTCGCCTCTGTGCGCCTGCTGACGCCGAGCGGGAGCAATGAGTGGGAGAAGACCGAGCTCCGGCTTGCCTCCGACGCGCCGGAGCCCAAGGAAAGCACCTTGTTCCCCTTCTTCTCGAGCAGCATCGCCGTCGGGTTGGTTCCTCGCTTCTCCGATTTCTTTTATGAAGTCCTCGCCACTACGGGCTGTAGGTGTTGCATCTCCATCCCAACTCTATCCTCCTCCTTTCCATCTTCGCCTACTACTGTGAGGCGTACCTGGGCGTGACGCCGTCCGTGGCTCTCCTGCGCCATTTCTTGTTCCTCCATGTCAGCGAGGGTAACATCTCTGGATGCGCTAACTTCGTTGCATTCGGCAAGGCCAACTCGATCTCGAGCACCAGGAAGAGGGCCGACAACATTCGATCCAAATGGGTCATGATGGACGCCAAGTGCGCTGATCCACGTCTGGCGTTGCCCATGGCGGCGCCCTCTTTCCATGGGGGATGGCCCAGGGCGGAGCTTGCTGATGAGGGGGCCTCGTCAGTGTTGGGGCAGATGGTGACCGACCTGAAACTGGGCAACGCGAGGGCGGCAAAGGTGACGGGGGTCATGCTTCTGAGGGAGTTCTTGACCCTGCGAGTAGCTCCACTCCAGGTGTGTGCACGCCCCTTGTGGGTGCTTGAAGAAGAGGGGAACATGACCCGCCTGAGGTAGGAGCCCTGCCTGATGATGAATTGGCCGCTGTCCTGCGCCTCATAGTTGGGGACAACCAGGAGTACCCACCAAGCACCTTTGTCCCCCTATTCCAGCACAAGGATCAGGAGGAATTCGTCGCCTCCAGGCCGACCTTTGATGCGCGTGGGTTGGTGCTGTCAGTGCTTCTAGGAGCCCCCGCGAAACCGAAACTGGTGGAGGTTTCTTCTGGCGAGCCCCACGGGGAGGGGGAAGAGGAGGTGCACCCAGAGAAGACTCTGGAAGAGGTGGGGGAGACTTCCCCTTTGAGCAAATCTGATATCCTCCGCGCCCTTCCTGACAATGTCGAGGCTGACGCCCACCAAAGGGAGAGGGAGCAGCCCCCCATCCCGATGAGGGATAGGTCGTCGTTGGTGCCTCGCGATGCCGCCTCCGCCCCGATGCTGTCAGGGTTCAGGCTTCCTAAGCGGAAGTATGTCACGGTGGATCACTAAGTGTCTCAAGCTTCTCCTTGTCCATGTTTGCACTCTTCATTTCCTGATGCTGGCCCTTGGTTGGTCAGGCCGACATCTTCTGCGAAGAAGATGAAGGAGGATGCGCCGTCTGTGCCTCCTTCCTCAGGGAAAGGTGCGAGCAGCGCCCGCATGTCCACATCCCGGTCGTCCTCACGGGGCCAAGAGGAGCATCGCAACGTGGAACCAACCCCCATGGCCCTGCTTGCTCCGGAAGTGCCGGCGCCTGGCGCGGCTGATGAGGTCCCAGCTGCTCCGGAGGTCGCGGTCTCCCAGGTCCTAGTGATGATGTCGCCTCCTCCCACTGCTGCACCTCCACTTCCACGTTCTTTTGCTCCTGCTGCTACTCTGGAACGTGATCTCTCGGAGATGACCCAGCTGCAGGCGGGTCTCCTGGGCCCAGACCCATGCCTTGTGGCCGGGCGCTTGGAGCTGGCTTTAGGCTGGCTCCATTCTGACTCGGCGGTTCGCGCGGCGCTGGGCCAGGCCACTGCGGCTTCTGAGAAGAAGCAGAGTGCCGCCAATGCCGCAGCCGGTCGTGAGATGGCGCTGAAAGACGTCGAGGTCGCCCCCGACCGCTGCCATGTTCTGGAGGACGAATTGCAGGGCCTGTGCACCAAGCTCGCCGAAGAAGCACGCTGCCACCAAGCGAAGGAGGGGGCAATGAAGGCCTGGGAGGATGCAGTCAAGAACTATGATGCCGAGCTGGCGGAGTTGGGGAGGACGCAGGCCGCTGAGCGCAATCGATTGGAAGGGCTGGAGCAGGAGGCAAAGGCGAGGGAGGCTGAGCAAGACGCCAAGGCGCGTGTCCTGACCGAAGACCATGCGGCCTTTGCCAATCTCAAGAAGAGGTCCCACAAGGTGATGAAGACGTTTTACGAGCACGGTCTAGAGAGGTCACTGGCCACCGACGAGGACGGCCCCGCCAAGCTGCTTCCTCTCTTGGTGCAGGCGCTCGAGGAAGTCGTTGATGGCATTGGTCCTATGGCGGGGGCGGAGGCTCGCATCTTGTCTTCAGCTGCATTGACTCGCGTCTTCAGCCACCTGCACCTTCGCGACCCCGACGCTTTCCTTGACGAGCTGCTGGAGCCTGTGGCTAAAGACCAATACGAGGCTACCGCCGCAGCTGTGCAAGGTCAGGTGGAGGCCTTGTTGGAGAAGTTCCGCGGCTTTGTCTCCGCTCCTCTGTCCGGCGATGTCGCTGATCCTGCGGCTGGTGGTGAAGGCGAAGACAACGTTGCTCATGAAGTGGCGCCTTCCGCAGGTGATGGCGGCATCCAGGGGTAACCTGCGGCTACTCTCCTGTTTCATTCCTGCAACATGCATTAGGCCTCGGGGAGGCGTTTAGATTTTTCATTTGGTATCGTGAGGACAAGGTGTGGGGACAATATCTCTGTAATATTTGCTTCAAGATTTTGCGATTTCCTTCCTATTTTCTTTGCATTCTGCGTCGGTAGATCCCGGCCCTGCGCATACCTCAACCGCCATTCGGCCGACCGGAAACCAGGACAAACCAAGGAGTGAGGGGCTACGTGACCAGTTAGGCTTCTGAGTCACGATGCTCAGGAGTCCCCCTTGACGCGCAAACAGCTTATAGGGAGAGTTCGCGGGGATAGACTGATGTTCTACGTCGGCAGGGCCCGGCCCCGAACATACCTCAACCGCCTTTGGGCCGACCGGAGACCAGGACTTTCCAAGGAGTGAGGGGCTACGTGACCAGTTAGGCTCCTGAGTCACGATGCTCAGGAGTCCCCCTTGACGCGCAAACAATTTCCATACCTGCCCTCGCCGAAGCCTCAGGAGGGACGTGCGAAGCCCAGGTCCGGGAGACCTGGTTGGGTGGTGTGCGCTTTGGTGTGGCCCGAGCGCAGCTCCCGTTCCCAGCCCCCTCGCGTGGCTCTCCCGAAGGGAGGCATTGCGGTGAGGCCGGACGCTGAGCTTTGGGCTCCCTGAGGTTGGTACGACCGTGAGGCTACCCTCAGTTGTTTATCACCAGCGCGAAGCGTAGTGCTTCCGCTTGTGCATGGGCATAGCTGCTCCTTGGCAGTGTCGACGGCCAGCGCGGAGCATGGTGCTTCCACTTGTGCGTGGGATGGGGGCCCCCTTCGGGAGGAGCTTCGGGGTGTGTACAACCCATCCCTGACACGTGGCTTGTACGGCAGGGCTGCGAGGTGTGTTTGGGCACTTGTGAGCCAGCGCGGGACTCACGAGTCCCTACCTCAAGGCAAGTTGCGCTTGGTCTTGAGTGTTGGTGACTGTGTGTTCCTAAAAGGCGGTCAGGTGCAAGCACTCTACGTCCTTAGGTCCCGGCCCTCAAGCGAGCTCAGCCGCCACTGGTATGCTAGGTCACGATGCTGTGGTCAAGGACAGGGGGTGAGTGCTAGAGAGCCATTAAGAGCTCCTGAGTCGCGATGCTCTGGAGCCCCCTTTTAACGCGCAAGCGAATTGCACAGGGTGAATGTATCCGCGACGGATGGCAATCGAACAGGCGATAACCGTAGGCAGGTTAAGCAGGGAAGGAAAATCAGCTTGGGTAAATGTAGGAAGATACATGCCACTAGGTCCGGCCCGAGCGGCTTGGGGATGATGCAGCCCAAGGGCGCCCCCGGCAAGGTAAGCTAAAGACATAAGCAAATGGGATACATGCCGTAGGGACGGACCCACATGGCCTGGGAATAATGCATCCCAAGGGGCGCTCCTAGCTTAACAAGCTTGGAAGATGTCACCTGGTTCTGTAGACGAAGCAGAGTTGGTGCAGCTGAAGGCGTGAGTCGAATAAAGGACTCCTCATGAGCCACCGGAGTCGTAAGCCTCGGGAGGCTCTGGGGGCTCAGGAGGCTTCCTGAAGACCGTCTCCATTCCCTCCAGGATGACGCTACACCTGGCCTCTTGGGCCGTCAGGTCATGCCGCATGGCACGCTGATTGGTCGGCGCCACGGTCGGCAAGCCAAGGGGCATGCAGACGTAGCTGTTTGGCGGGCCCTCGCAACGGCCCACACGCGAAGGCCAGGAGCGCTCCTGAGACGCGGCCCTGTTGAGCCCTGGGACGTCGATGCAGACACGCAGCTCAGCCCCCTCGCGTGGGTGGTGAGCCGCGCCCTGTGGGCGGCTGTCGCCGCGCATGGCTCTTGCGTCTTGTAGTTCCTGTGTGGTCTTGGCGATGAACTCCTGAGTGGTGGGCACCCCTTGCCCTATGTTCTACTGAGGCAAACGTTCCGTGTAGCACGCCTCCAAATTGTGCCCGAGCGCCTCCCTCATGAGGTTGGCAAGGTCCGAGGCCCTCTAGAAGAGAGCCCCTGAGCCCTACTCGAAGAGGGCGCTGGGTGCGCCTTCCTATGCGATGGAGGGAGGCGCCCCTGGGACGGACGCTGATCCTGACAAGGCTCCTGCAGCGACACCATCCTCCCGAGGTCCTGCGCACCGCAGCTGCTTCTTCTTGGGGATGGCCTCCGGAGGGCCCTCACTTCTGCTGTCAGGAACGTCGATTGCTGCAGCTTGGAAGGCACGCTCGAGGGAGCACACCGCATCCCATTCTTCACACGGGACCGTGATGACCCCACCACTTCCAGGCATCTTGAGGATGTTGTAGCCGTGGTGGGTGACCGCCATGAACTTTGCCAGGGCCGGATACCCGAGGATGGCGTTGTAGTCGCATGTGCCGAAGGTGACAAGCAGGCGGACCTGCCCTACCGGTGTGGTGGAGCTGTCAGTCACTCCTCAGAAAGGTTTGGTAGGCTCGAGCTGCTCATATGGCACTTGGAGGTTGTCGAAGGTGTCGACGGACATGACGTTGAGCCCTGCACCGCCGTCGATGAGGGTCTTCATAACCTGCACATTGCTAATGACTGGGGAACACAACATCGGGAGGACGCCAGCGGTGGCCGCGCACTTGAGCTGATTTGCCGAGTCGAAAGTGATGGCGCACTGGGACCACTTGAGCAGGCGCGCGCCCTCAAGCTTGGGGAGCGCCGTGTTCACCTCACGAGCGAACCATTTGAAGATGTGCTGAGAGGCTGGGGCCTGGGCGCCGCCCAAGATGTAGGCGATTGCACGCGGCTCCTGGAAGCCGCCAGCCCCCTCGTCCGGATGATGGTCGTTGTTCCTTCTTGGTGGCAGCAGTGGAGGAAGACCGGTGTTGCCTTGGGGGCGATCCTCACGAGGCTGGTCCCTCCAGGGCCCCTCGCGAGGATGGTCCTGCCAGCGGTCCTCATGAGGCCTGTCACGCCATTCCTGGCATAGGCCACGGTCGTCCCAGCGTTCGCCTCCTCGTCCTCCTCCACGGCCGTAGCCCCGATCGCTGTGCTGAGGGCGCCGACCGTAGTGCCCCTCGCGTAGGGCTTAGAGCTCTTGGCAGTCGCTGGTGCTTCGGGTATTCAGGTTGTGGAAGGCGCAGAACGGTCGGCTATTCTTGGATGAGTCGGGCTGATCTCTGCCCTGTTTGCTGTCGGGCTCCACGGCTAGCACTACCGCTTCCTTGCGCTTCACGTCCTTGGCCTTCGCTTTCTTCTCCTCTGTGCCTGCGGCTGGCAGCTCAAGGAAAGGTGCCCCTCCTCAGCTCTTGCGCACTTGGTCGCCAGGTTAAATATCTCCTGAGGCGTGCAGAGCTCCTCGTGGATAGCGGGCTCTTCCTTCATCTTGACGTCACGGACGCCGTCAGAGAACACGGAGATGATGGCCCCATCCATGACCTTGGGGATCTTGACGCGGGTGCTGTTGAAGCACTGGATGTACTTCTGGAGGGTCTCCCCTGGTTGTTGCTTGATGCGGCGGAGGTCGGTCGCGGCCAGCGGGCGGTCGCGAGTGCCCTGGAAGTTGGCGATGAAGTGGTCGCGCATCTCGTCCTAGGAGGAGATCAAGCCGTGCTGCAGGTTCAGGAGCCAGGTGCGGGCCCCATCCTTGAGAGCCATGGGAAACCAGTTCTCCATGACTTTCTCGTCACCGTTGGCTACTTCGATGCTCAGCTCGTAGACCTGCAGGAACTCCGCGGGGTCGGCGGTGCCGTCGTAGCAAGGAGGCAGGTCTGGCTTGAACTTGCCTAGCCAGGCGACGTTACGCAGCTCGGGGGTGAAGGCGCAGCAGCCAGCCGTGGTTACTGGGGCCCGCCTTAGAGGTGGAGCTTGGTCTTGTCGAGGCCCCCGCGACGCCACCGCAAGTGGCGCACGGTCTTATCGAGGTGGCACGGGAAGTGCGGGTGCAGCTTCTCGCGGCCGTGCGATTTCTTGGCAGCTTCACTCTTTGCGCGCGGGCACCTGGCATGGCGGATCGCATCGTGGGGCCGCATGCCTTGGTGCCAAGTTGCCGTCTTTGGGCTGGGTTGGTGGAGGCATGCCTCGGGCCTCGTCGCCCGTGGCTGGCTGAGGGTGAGGACGAGAGAGGGACGGCGCCGGGGAGCCCCCTGTGGCGTGGACGAGCTCGGCAACGCGGTCAAGCCACTCTTCGTAGAGGTCGTCGACAGGTCGGTAGCGTAGGAGCTCGTTTGCGGCGAGGAGTGCGGCCCGCGCCTCCATGGGAGCGCGGTGTGCATGAGACAAAGAACCGGCTGGGGCCAGCAATGGAGTGGCGGTGCGGCCGTCCTGCCACACCGAACGATGCAGCGAAGACGCTTGCTGCTGGTTCCCCACCGGGCCGGTGGCAGCGTTGGCGGCGCGAGACAGAGAACGACGTGGTGGCCTGCCGACGGGGGCCATCTGAGCAACATGGCGGTAAGGGTAGCCCGACGCCCAGCTCGAGCACGGCGAGCGTCCGCCATGGAGACGGTGGAGCGACGGAGCGATGAACTGATGGAAGGAAAGCTACGGTGCACCCCTACCTAGCGCGCCAAATGTCGGATGTGGGGTTCCGGCAAACCCTTAAGGTTCGAACACTGGGGTGCGCGCGAAGTCTTTTTCTCGCACCGATCTATGCCCTAGCTCGCTAATATATCACGGACGAACTCAACGCACTCGCAACACAGAAAGACACAAGATTTATACTGGTTTGGTCCACCATTGTGGTGTAATACCCTACTCCAGTGTAGTGATGGTGGATTGCCTCTTAGGCTGATGATGAGCAATACAAGGGGAAGAACAGCCTCCTGAGGTTGGGGTGTTCTTGTACATTGCCAACTTGTGTGGCTGGGGACGATCTAAGATGTCGTCTCCCTTCATATGGTGGTGGCTAGTCCTACTTATAGAGGCCCTGTTCCTCTTCCCAAATCTTGAGCAGGAAGGGAGCCAACAATGGCGGGCAAATTTGAAGGGGGACATCTGGTACAAGCTATCCTGACAAAAGTGGTCTTCGCCTGCCAAAGGCTCTGGTGGTGACGCCGTCTTGGGCTCCACAATGACCTCTGTCTTGCCGTCCTTCTAGTCTTGGTCTTGTTGCGCCAAAATGGCAACCTCTGCCTGATGCCTCGGTACCCCTCGCTTGCGCTGGTTTCCTTAGCACCAAAGTGGAAACAAGGACGCTGTGCGCTGGCACCTGCCTGGTGCCAGCCTGCTGTCGATCGTCATGGCTCACATCACGAGAGCCTCCAAATGGGTTGTACGGAAGATGGGCCGTACGGCCTGCTGGCTTAGCCACGCAGCGGGCCGCTGGCAGGCAAGTCTGGGGACCCCCGTTCCCAGAACGCCAACACATGTCTCAGGAAGGAAGAAAATATGCATGCACCACTAGGAGGACCCCGAAACCGTGCAGTAGGGTGTGCCACGTCTCAATACGGAGGAAAAATGTGTTTTTAAAAATATACTCTATCAGACGTAATACCTATGGTTCGACCTCAGGACTTAGCCAGTCAGTTGAAAACACCCCACAAGCCACACAACTTCATCATGATAACATGGCACAGAGGATAGGTGTGGTTAGCTATGTCTCGACCATCCATTATGTCTCTTGTTCTCGGTGATCCTTTTATTTTCCATGCTTTTTTAGTTATAATAACACCACGGCAAGCTAGAGCCGCTCTTCGTGTGTGCTCGTGCATCTAAAGGTTAGACGACGGAGAGGAGAGAGAGATCACAGACCTAGGACCCACCAGTAAGTGAGTCAATGATCATGCACGTGTTGACGAGCCACTCCATCTACTCTACTCAACGCAATACTGTATAAAATCAAGTTATGGGACAAATCCAACAACCGTTGTTGTTTCAGGCTATCGACTTACAATTTGTAGTCCAAGTTTCCAGTTCGAATCTCGTCTTTCAGATTTGTTAGTTTTAGGTCCAAATTTGATCAATGACAAGTGGGACCCCCATGTGTTGTTCCGATATTTTAGTGTAGGATGTTTTTTTTGAACAAACACTTTGCATGGTTAGACAAGTAACGACACTAGTTACACATATTTTGCAAGTTCAGGAACAAAAATGACAACGACATAGAATTTCACATCCACCCCGCAGCTTAGATGCTATGGTGATACAAGTTTTTACATTGTTGGAACTGAGATAAAATGGCTTGGGAGTAGTGTTTGCAATTATGCAGAACTTCCAAACTCTCCAAGGTTTTTTTGTAAATAAAACATTCATGCCTCATGTGTGCCGCTGCATCTCGGATCCAACGGCTCCAAGTTGCTCATATTAGGTTCTCCCGATAGCTTAATTAGCCACTACGGTGATACGAGCATCTAGGTCATATGATCTGTGCTCTGATGCCACACGCATAGTACTTGTACTTTCTACGCAATTCCCAAACTCTCTCAGGCGTATATTGCAAAAACATTCAAACCTCCTACTATGAGCTGTTCGATCTTCGAGAACTCATATCACCATAGAATCTATTGTGCGGGAGCACCTCATATTCTCCTGTGCGAGAAAACATCAGGTTCTCTCGCAGCTTGGATGCTACGATGATACGAGCTTCTAAGCAGTCTTTGTGCTTGTAAGTAGTTGCCGAACTCTTTGGGGGCTTTTCTGCAAAAAAACATTCAAACCACCGAGGAGCTGTTGGATCACAGGTCCAACGGCTCCGAAGAGTTTGGATCACCAAAGCATCTAAGCTGTGGTAGAACATGATATTCTTACATAAATTAGAATATGAGGTCCTCCCACTACAAAAAAGACACATCCGTGACATTTTGGGCCGAACGAAAAAAATTCTGTCATACTTATGATACTTCGATGACGATAATTGTGACAAAACCAGGTATCATCATAGATGTGGTGGGGTCCTACTTCTATGACAAAAAATCATGACAGAAAATTGGCTTTCCGTCCTGGGCAGGCTGGAGACGCAGCTGCATGACATTCTTTGTGCCGTCCATGACGGAAAAAACCATGGTAGAAGCGAGGGCGAGGAAAATATAGGGGTGTGCCCGGTTACGGTGGGTGGTCGGGGCCAAGCGATGCGCGTTTCTCTCTCGTACACGCACGCGCATGGGTGCGGGGCGTTGGTCTCTAACTGAACCCAAACGAGGCGTTGGGCTCTAACTGAACCCGAGCGATTGCACTGCCGGCTACGCGTTACTAAACCCGAGTGATCGATTGATGGCTATTAATTGAACCCGATCGAGCGATTCCTTCGCTACTGCTGCTAACTGAAGACGATCGATGCTGCATCTGGATGAATAGTGAGCGTTGCTGGGGGGTTGGATGAACAGTTCCTGGTTGGGGTGGATGAACAGGACCCCGTGGTGTTGCCTCTGGATGAACAGTGAGCGTTGCTGGGGGTTTGGATGGACAGTTCCCGGTGGGGGTGGATGAACAGGACCCCATGGTGTTGCCTCTGGATGAACAGGACCCCAATCGATCGAGCCGGTTGGGGCTGGATGAACAGGACCCCGTGGAGGGATGGATGAACAGGACCACCCGTGGAGGGCAGGATGAATAGTAGACGGTGGAGGGCTGGATGAACAGTAGCCCCGTGGAGGGGTGGTTAAACAGGAGCCCATGGAGAGGGCTGGTTGAACACAAGCCGGTGGAGTAGCGTGCGATGGAGGCTGGATGAACAGTAGACCATGGAGGGGTGGTTGAACAGGAGCCCGTGGAGAGGGCTGGTGGAATAGTAGCTGGTGGAACAGTAGCCCATGGAGGGGTGGTTGAAGAGGAGCCCGTGGAGAGGGCTGGTGGAATAGTAGCCGGTGGAGCAGCGTGCAGTGGAGGATGGATGAAAAGGAGCCCGTGGATGAACAGTCGCAGGTGGAGGCTGGAGGAGGTCGACGGTGGATGAACAGTAGCCCGTGGAGGCTGGAGGGGTTCGACGGTGGAGATGAACAGTATCCCGTGGAATCCCGTTTTGTGGTACGCCACACCCATCCCGATGAACAGGACCTCCATTTCGACCGTAGTGCTCCAACACAAGTCCGTTTCCTCCGTTTTGCGGTACGCCACACCCCTCCCGATCAATAGGAGCCCCGTTTCAACTATAGGAGGTCTATTTCACCTGTTTTGCAGTACGCCAGACCCCTCCCGATGAACATGATCCCATTTCAACCGTGGTCGGTCAAACACAAGGCCGTTTCCTCCGTTCTGCGGTACACCAGGGCTTGTTTCCATTGGCTGTTCCATCCAAGGCGGTTGGCTCCCAAGCGTTCCATTGCCTCCCGATGAACATGATGCATTCTGTTGCCTCCCCATGAACACGACGATGACGCAGTTTCTCTATTCCGACCGAGCCATGTACACGAGCCATGGCCGTACGTACGCGCGAGTAGGTGTTCGAGACCCCGCCTGTATGTACGTATGTGGTCGTATTTACTTTCTTGCACCCTGGCCACTTTACGTACGTGTACATGCTACACGCGCGCCTCTACTACGACACGTGCGCACCTCTACATCGACCAGTATATATGTACACGTTCGCGACCAGAATGACAACACTACGTAAGCTTCGACCAGGTGGGTCCCGAATGTCAGGCACTTCCTTGCATGCGAAGATGTAGCTGGTGGGTCCCAGCAGTCAGGGGGCGAATCGTTTTTTTTGCCCGGACGCACTTCCTTGCGTGCGAAGATGTAGCTGGTCGGTCCCAGCAGTCAGGGGGGATGTTTTTTTTTGCGAAATACGGTGGCCCTCCTAGTGGATCTCCGCTGTCAGGTGGAGGAATAATTATTTTGCACGTAATAAGGAGGCACTTCCTTGTTGCGGCCGTGGACCCAGCTATCAGCCTCTCCACGTAGAGTAGTCTTCCGATGGAGGTCGTTCCTTGACCACGTTGACCATGCCACGCCGAGAGCACCAGGGCGGTGGTCGACGGTGAGGCCTAGGAAGGGGACAATGCGGAGCCGGGGAAGACGCGGTAGTGGAAGCCCGCGTGGAGAGGAGTACGAGGGTTCACTGGTTCGGCTGCGGTGTGAGGCTGATGTCACCGTAGGGTCTGGCCAGTTGTGGGAATAGTAGGGGCAGTGAGCCTCCATGATAGCACAGCTGGCCACGGGGGGTAGTAGCATGTGGCACTACCGGCGCTGCTTTCGGTGGCTGGAGCCAGAAGACCAGAGGTTGAAGACGCACTACCGCAGTTGGATGGACATCGTACGGTCACTTGAGCTAGAATTGTTCATATTGACTAAGTTGACAAAGCACTCTGTCCCCGTCAACTTAGTAGGTCTGCAAGTCAGCCTGCCACTATACTGGGTCCCAGCTAGCAGGGGAGTATTCATTTTTTTGTGCGTAATAAGGACGCACTTCCTTGCATGCGAAGATATAGCTGGTGGGTTCAAGCTGTCAGCGATGGTAACATTTTTTCATGAAATAAAAAGGCCCTCTTGGTGGGTCCCAGATGTCAGGTGGAGGAATCATTATTTTGCGCGTAATAAGGAGGCATTTCCTTTTGTGCGGCCATGGACCCAGCTGTTAGCCTCTCCACGTACAGTCCACTTCAGATGCATGTCGGTCATTGACCACATTGACCAGGCTGTGCCGAGAGCACCAGGGCGGTGGACGATGGCGAGGCCTAGGAAGGGAACGACACGGAGGCAAGGAAGACTTGGCAGTTGTTTCCCACGCGGAGGGGGGTACGACTGTATGATGGTTTACTGGTTCGTCTGCCATCGCCGGTGAATAACAGCAGGTGTGGGTGAGTACAGGGATGGCTAGGCCAGCGATGGGAGTACGGTGGGGCGGTGAGGCCTGCGCGGCAGCACAGTCGGCCGCGGGGAGGACGGAGCAGGTAGTCCCACCGGTGCTTGTTTGAGCGGCTGGAGCAGGAAGAGCAGAGATTGAAGAAGCACGACGGCCGTTGGATGGACATCCAACAGTCACTACTTGTGCGTCAACCTTTTTTTAGGAAAGCCTCAAATCTGTGGAAAACAGCATACAGCCCATCTGCCAATATTTCTAATATTTTACAGCCCATTTGCTAATTCTTAAGGAGTTTTTTGGAGCCCGTATTCTTTTTGTTAGCATTACAGCCCATATTGTGGCCACGGTTAATAAATTATACGAAATTTTGCATATTTCGGTACGGTGTGAACTGTTTTTAATACCGAAATTTCGAGTCACATTCAAAATGATTTTAAAAATAAATGTATATCAATATAAAATCCAATGTATTGTCCACGCATAAAAATTAATGCAATTTAAAATCTCGAAATGAAAAAAAAAATTTGAAACTAATTGCCGGTTTGATGTGTTTCAAAAATGTACAACCCATTTCTCGTTTCTAATAGGCCATTTTCTTGTCCAGCTGAATGAAGCTCTCCTCGTCTTGAAAGATTTGTAGCCCAACATGCATGACAAACTGACTTGGAAAATCACAAAAAAACTGGGTTAGCGATTTTCAGAAAGAAAAAAAAACTACTGGGCTGGTTTGTGGTAAACATAAAATAGAAGGTTGTCTAGACAGGCCAGAGTGCCCCGCACAGCCCAGTTGGCACCCTGCTTCCATCTCAAAAACAAATTAGATAAATGCCACTCCAATTATGGCGATTCATAAAAATGCCACTGCAATTTCCAAACTTTGAAAAATGCCACTGCAATTTTTGCGAACTTTGGAAAACGGCACTGCAATTTGCAAACTTTGAAAAATGCCACTCCAGACTTCGAAAAATGCCACTGGAAATGGCATGAAATGGCATTTTTCAAAGTTTGGAAATTGCAGTGGCATTTCTCAGAAACACCAGATTTGGAGTGGCATTTATCAAATTAACCCAAAACAAAAATAACTGGGCGAGCTGTTGGGTCCCTGGTGTCAGTCGCTCGTTGTGCAATTCTCTCGTTTATTGACTACGTTGACAATGGCATGGGACCCAGATGTCAGAAATCCATTAGGAGGAGCCATTTTTTATTGGCTTGAAATAAGGAGGCACTTGCCTGCGTACTGCCATGACCTTGGCGGGTCCCTGATGTCATCCTCTCCATGTACAATCATCTCCTGATTGTGTATGCGTCAGCTTGGTAGGCCCACAAGTCAGCCTCTAATCCCGTGGAGGACAAATACAACCCATTTAAAAAAATAACAACCCATTCCATATGTTCAAACGGAAAGTTCAACATTCGGAGCAAAGTAACAGGTCTGATCCACATATAGAGTACTGAACTTCCACGTTGACAACCATCATAGCCAAGTTAACTATCTACTCCCACTAATACTCTAGTAGCGTACAAGTACTAACTTACTGTTAGCTAACTAGACGATGCCGGCCGCCATCTGCGGTACACACTAAACACCGGCACCGGCGTCCTCCGCCTCGCCTCGGACTTGCCAGAGGTGCGATAGGGCGCGTTACTCGCGCGCGTTGGCCCTTTCCATGCCGGCGTGGTCCACCGAAGCTTCGGCTTCTAAGCGGGAAACCCACTTGACGAGCTGGTAGTAAAAATCGGCATCGCGAACGCGTGCGTGCCCGACAGCCTCCAGGGCTATTTGCCGGGCGCCGGCCTCCACGTAGTCGACCCAGTTGCGGGCGCTCTGCTCGCTACTCAGAGCATCGGTGCGCTGCTGCTCCATGTCCCCCTGGCGGCGCAAATCGGTGATACGCTGCTGCTCCGCCAAGCGGTCGCGCTCCAACAACTCCTGCTCCTCCGCCAAGCGGTCGCGCTCCAACAAGTCCTCGATCTCTGCATTGCCATCTAAAGACCGATAGAATGCCTCCTCCCTCCGTCTACCTTCTGGTGAAAACCGAACACTAGTTCCAGCGGTGACCGCCTTCGGCCTCGCTTATCACGGACGGGCGGGGGCATGGTGGATGTGGCGAGAGCGAGGATAAGTGGCAAGAAACGTCGGGCAGGTGGGGGCTTATGAGGATAGGGCGAGTTGGGTCACGGTGCCACCATAGAAGGCCAGCAAACATTACTTATAGGCGGAAGGTAGCACGACGGTCATCGGAATTCAATGGATAATTAAGCAGGGATGGCTTAGCGCGCCAGCTTGCCGTGGAAAACAAGAGAAACTGAAATTCTAACTATGTTGTCCCGTCCCGTCCATCCTTGGTCGCACGCCGGCATGACGGTCAAATGAGTGCACTCGAATCATCTCCCTCCTTGTTAATAATGATTCCATGGATTTAAAAGTCCCGCAACAATTAAAGCGCATCTTTTTTCGCATCAGTTAGTTGCCTTAATTACGGCCGGCTGCATGCAGGCACTCAAAATCGCTCGCAGCAAGTACGCGGAGCAGCATGCAACGAGTCGCAGCTGAGGGCTTTATTTGATGAACTTTAGCTAGGAGATAAGGCATTTGCGAACGTTTTCGCTGGCAGTTTCTTCAGATTCGCATGGCATTTTATTTAGAGAACATTGTAAGTTTCTTCAGAGGTAGGGATTTTTATTCAAAAAACTGCCACTTTGGATCTTGCGTCGCAACTAAAACTGCCAGGAGCGCATTAGTAGGCTAGCTAGTGATCGACCAGTAACTTGTAAACACTAAGCGAACAGATATAAGGAACTGTTAATGCATCTCAATGATTCACAGATCGTATACAAATATGTAGCTCCAAAAGCAAAGATTAGCCACAACTAAAACCAACAAGTACGATTCTCATACATAAGATCAACATGTTAATGCATCTCAATGATTCACAGATCATATACAAATATGTAGCTCCAAAACCAAAGATCTAGAAATAACATATCTTCTTCCTACTAACATAGATGCTTCTCTTGGCCAACATTCAGTACAGACTGAAAGACAAATTTGTTTGTGAAGTCTACAATTCCTCTTACAAAAGTAAGTGGTTTCACCAATAGCTGGAACCATGAGAATGAACCACACATGATGGAGGAACATCCACTTCAATATGATTTGGTCTTCTCTCGATCACACGGCGAGACTATTTTTGGAATATAAACTTTAACTTAGGCAAAATGATGCCCATTGTATAATCTGGCCAAAGCAATGAAGCACCTACTGTTGGCCAATAAATAGTACAGTACTACTTTTCTGCAGTCCATGAAGTGACTATCCAATCTTTCTGTGTCTATTTTCAAATGGCACTACATGCAGTGACTATACTATTCTCTTGTGTAGTTCAACCAAAATTGCGGTCACTTTGTGTGTTTGCCAAATAGCACCTGGCAGACATGTCTGTCTGCACAAATATCAAGCATCTAGTAAACATATACCCCAGCTTGTATTTTCGGTTTAAACATTTTTCTTCCGCTTAGCATCTGTCATGTTTTGCACTGGACAATTTGATACAGTCATGTTTTGCCCTAGACAATTTCATACTGAATTGATTTTCTTGTTCAGAGCAGAAATATAGCGCCTATTCTTCATCACACCAAGGATATCCATGTTCGCAGTGATGGAAGAGGTGAAATCGATACAACCGAAATTGAGCATGCAATCATTGAATCATGTCATGCACCTCCAATGCAGGTCCACCCTGCCAATAAATTCACATGCAAACCACTAGTATTACTATCTAATGATAGTACAAAAAGAGTAGCAAGATAGTTGCAATCCATGTACCTTCTTAATGAACAGCTCATAGTGCCACCAATTGGATATAATGGTTTGGAAGAAAACATGCTCCTAATGTTGAACCAGTTGGACTTTTTGTGCAGTTCCACTAAAATCGAGCATCCTTGTTTGCATACATATTGAAAGTGTGATTACTATAAAAGTGGCACTAGTTGAAGCATAGACTCACAAATATAAGCATTCCAATTTCTTAATGGGAAAAGGTAGCAAGACTATTTCTAACCACCTGTTTGAAGGAATAAATAAGGAAACATCGGCTGATGTCAGAAAGGCATATATAGTTCTTTCTGAAAGAATGATCGATTCCTGACCTTTCCTCTTCTTTTAAGCATATTTTGTGCAGTTCAACTAAAATAAAATGCCATCACCTCCTTGACAATTCAGTGACACTATACAAAAGGAAATGACTTAACATTACATCATGATGTCAGGTATGTAGTCGATAGGCATTAGAGACAAACTTACAGACCTCCTCCGATAACATAATGAACATTAATTTTAACAAAGGTGTGAATAGGTTTACCAGGATAATTTGAGTGAACTCTACACCCTCTGTTCCTTAATATAAGACATTTTTGCGGTTCAGTTTAAAGTACCCAAACGTATATTATTTAGAAAAACAGGTAGTAGTTTTCTTGAGCACATATCTGGGAAAGCTTGCCACACTTTATTTATGTCCATACGCTAATGCAACACCATTCGAAATTCTGAATAATACAAATATACACTAATCCAGTGGCTAGTGCAACAGTAGAGTAGTTATTTTATTAAAGGGAATAGTACAATGGTTTTACTGAACAGATTTCAATAAACTCTGGCACTGAAAGATTTCTATAAGAATTAACAATACAAAATGTAAAGGTAACATGTTTCAACATTGGTATACTAGCTGTGCATGAGCATTAAACCAAATACAAAAGTCTGAAGGTAACTAGCATTATTAACTAATGACAGTATAAAAATATTGAAAACCATGTACTTCCATGGTAAATATCATTTCGAACTCGGGGGGACCTTAACAATTGCTATCCCAATCTTGATAATCGATCAAACATAAAAACATGATCGAACAAATCAAGAGAACAGCCGGAGGAGGAGGTGCCCACTCTTGACCTTTCCTCTTATCTTCATAATTTTTTGTGTAGTTTAACCAAAATAAAATGACATCAGCGCCTTGGCATTTTGGTGACACTGTACAAAAAAATTAGCTTATCTCATTAAAGTGAGGTACGTAACCTATAAGCATTAACAGTGCAAAAATCTGAAGGTAGTAACAAGTTTCATCATTGGTATACTGGCTGTGCAACAACATTAGAATGCCTTAGCTGAAAAATCTTTAATATATCCACAATCAACAGCTAACCCTGAAATAATCCAGTGACATTAAATGGCATTGCTTAAATTTATTGGTGGCAATATTCAAAAAAAATATTGGTGGCATTAGACTGAGTGCGGCATTAGTTAAATGTGGCATCACTTTAGCAGTAGCATTGCTTGACTTGACTGCTGGCGTTATACTAACAGCAAAAAAGTGACAATAAGAGCATGGGAGGCCCATTCGGACAATGGGCGCACCAGTACGATGTACCTCCACAAACGCATAGAGTGGTGAGGGAGGTATGGTTGCCTAGAGCAACAAATATCCAGGCAGCATATGTAGATTACGTCCCATTTTTGTTACGTTTAGCCACCTTTTTAGTATGTGAGGACAACAAACCGATTGACCTGGTCATTCTCTATAGCGTTGCCATGCATTTCTACCCTTCTTCAACCAAGAGACACGAGACTCGTTCCTTAGTTACTGATTTTCCCCTTTTCAACCTAGATGCGGGTTTGATGCCTACTCTCTTGGACAATACAGTCTCCCTTCCTTTCCTTATTCAACCCAGACATGGATTAGTCTGCATGAAGTAGGGTTTCCTTTAATAGTGCAAATTAAGGCTTTCATCTTCGTGACCAGGAGAGCAGAGGATAGCAAATTGGGAAGATGGTGGAGTGGATAAAAAAATCCAGATGCAGTGACATGGCAGATGGGGCAATAGAACAAGGGTATGGTTCGAAAAGAGGTAGCATACCCGAGGGTCGGCGGGAAGTGGCTTCGCTCGTGGTAGTCATCCTCCACATGCACTAAGACATCGAGCTTGGGGACGGAGGCCATCCCGCACGGGCGCTAGGTCTGAGTGGTCGGCCTTGTAGTCAGTGCATGACCTCGCTCGCCGACGACGAGTGCGTCAATGGTGCACGTCCTCTTCTTCCCCGACAGATCTGTGACCACCGGTGAGGAGGGAGAGAGAGGCCTCTGTTTTAGATCTGGAGAGAGGGTGATAGTGTCATAAGCAAGTGGGCAGCCCTTAGCAAGAAAGCTCTGAAGCTCCAGCCTATATATCTTTTTTATACTACTAGCACCAGAACTGGAGTAGTGGTAGAGTAGTTTATATTTTCTCTGCAAATAGTACCAGTTAGTCGTGCTTCAAAATTGAACGGCACACCATTAAAAAATAAAGTCGAGAAATAATACGGCACTTCGGGCCAACGCGGCCAGATCGCATTTTGCACGAGAAATTACACACCATGTTTCGTTGACATGTGGTCCTGTTCCAACATGTCAGTGAGACGACGCCGAGTCCTTTTGTACAATTTCCGAAAGGACGTGTAGGTCGGGGAGCCTCTGCTTGTACCGTGGCAAACGGGCAACCGTCCACCGACTCTTCGCCTTTCCCTCTCGATTTGGAACTGCTGTCGCACGCTCTTCCTCCCTCCTCCATTTACCTTCACCCTTCCTTCTGCCATTGTTCGATCGTCTTCTCCATGGAGGGAACAAGCCGAAAACGACCCCATTATTCTTGCCCCGGTCTGAAAGATGACGTGGTGTGGGAACTCATTGATCGGTGCAACGCCATCACCTCGGCTAGCATGGCAGGTTCGTTCAAGAACATTCTCGACTCAACTAATAACATCATTACAAGGAACCCAAGGGTCCAGGAGCGGTTTGATCTCCCTTACACTACTAGGAAAAACCGTATACACAAAATCTTAGCAGCAGCACGTTTTAAAAACAAACGCTACTGCTAATTAGCAGTAGCGAGCTCCAGGAAACCGCACTCCTAACATCCCGATAGCAGTAGCGCTCTAGGTGAAACAAGCGCTACTACTATAATTGCTAGGGCGTTGCCCCAGGCTAGATATATTAGTAGAGCCCTTCTCCTGGACGCGCTACTGCTAAAGTACTCAGTAGCAGCGTTTTTCTTCAAAACTCGCTGCTGCTAAGTATCGCTGCAACTAATTAAGTTTAGTCCCATACTTCTAAGCGAACAAGGTGTTTACCACCTTAAACAGGTTACTTCTCAAACTATCTCGAGCACTTGGTCTTCATTGAACTATATGTGTAGAATTTGTGGCTGCATTATGAATCTTCGCCTGTGCCAATACAGGTACGGTGAAGATTCATGTTGACTATTTAGATTCTACACACAAAGATCAATGATGACCAATGTATATTTTTTATTCTACACAAAATAACTGCTTCCTTTAGCAGTAGAATTTTTTCCTAAAACGTGCTATAGCTAAATTAGCTATAGCGAGTTTACTTAAGAGCAGTACTGCTAGTTCGACTTAGCCACCCGCACGTGGGCTGAAAATTTTGCTAAGTCCTCCTTTCCCACTTGTTCCCCTACTCCTCTGCCGCCGCCACGCGAGCCCGAGCCTGCCCTCACGACCGCCGCTTGAGGCCGCCCTCAACCTCACCGCCGCCGCCTGCCGCCGCTCTCGACCTCACTGTCGCCGCCCTCGACCTCACCGCTGCCGCCCGAGCCCTCCCAGGACCACCGCCTCCCGATCCGGAGCCCGCCCTTGCCGCACCTACCTTCGTCGCCGAGCACCTCCCCGCCACCATCTCTCCCCTCTCTGTAAGCCCCCACCCCTCCCCCACCCCTACTCTCTCTGCTTAGTTAGTAGATGTTTTTAGTAGTAGTAGATGTTAATTTAGGGTTCATAGATAATGATTTTTAGTAGTAGTAGATGTTAATGAGTAGTACTGATGATACTAGTTAACTAGGGCAGTATGGTTTATAGTAGATGTTTTTTATAATGTAGTTTTTTTACTATTTTTAGTAAGTGTTTGAAATAATTAGTAAGTAAATTAATAAACTAGTTGAACTAGTTTAGTTTTAGTTTAACTAGTTTAGTAAGTAAATTAATAAACTAGTTGAACTAGTTGAATTAATAGAACTAAAGTATTTTTAGTAAGAAAATTAGTATAACTAGTTGAACTAGTTTATTTTTATTTTATTTCTATTTATAGTAAGTTTATATTTATTAAGAAGTATTTGAATTAATAAAACTAGTTGAACATGTCACATTTATTGTTATTTTTTTAGTTTAAGCATTTATTCCCGCATCGATGTCGTTCGCTAGGGTTTTATTTATATGGTTTTTGTTTTTGCAGAAATCAAGGAGCCCCTCCATCATCCCTGCCGTCGTCCCCTTCACCGACCCCCTCCGACCTCGCGGTGAGACCAGCCAAATCTCCATGTCAATATGAGTCCTATAAGATATGATGTAGATAAAAACATGTATATCTTGTCTTGCTCAAATAGGATATGTGGTTGCCCAAGTGGCCGGTCATGTTCATGTTACACCTCTGAGTGGGCTATGTTTTGCCGGAGTGTTGATTAATTTCTGTTCCAGCAAATTTCAAGCGCTCGATATGTCCTGTTTTAGCAAAGGTCATGCCGGAATTTTTCGTGAATTTTGGCATGACTTGTGCTAGAATATGTAGGAAATATCAAGTGGCCTGGATTTTCTAGAAAAATATTTAAACGACATTTCAGGTTGACATTAAGTCTGCCGAGGCTCCATCACCGAAGGTCGAAAAATCAGCAAGGGAGTGTATCCACCATATATGAGAGAGGATGAAGAATCCCGACTGTTGTCGTGGGGGCCGTTTCTCCTTCTTTTCCTTGTGCTAGACCTTTGTTATGCCCTAGGGAAATAAGGTGTAACGACCATCACCAATGGTCGCAAATGTCAGAGAGTAGGAATCAGTGAGGGAGAGTCTCCACCATATAGACTTAGCAGACCGATAGTCAACCCGTGATGAATAATAATGATCTAATTTAATTTTTATAGTACATATATTTAATTGTACAAGTTTAATATTTGAATCATGAACATAGGAAATGTCATACTCAGACGACGAAAGTCTCCCGGGGGAGTGCTTCTGGTGCCACGACGACCGGGGTTTCTGTGAGAGGCCTCACCTGGACGAAGATCGGCGCTTTAGCATTAAGCTCGAGGAGGCCTTTGATTGTGATACGGTAAGCTATGATGAAAAGTGTTTTTTTCGTTATTAAGCTCGACTTGTAGTACTTCAACGTGTAATTTTTGTCTTTTACAATTCGACTAGCTTATCCCAAGCCATGCAAGACGCTATGTCTTGGAGAGGATGGGTTTTGAAGATCATGAGAGGAATGAAACAAAGAAAATTAACCTAAGGACCCATCATGGTATAGATTTTGAGGTAAATCTATACAATTCTGAGAGCGTATCCCATTTTGGTTGCCCGGGTTGGGAAACACTTTGCAAGATGTATGATTTTCAAGAGGGTATGTTTGTCACCATGGATCTTGGTGATCCTGACATCGACCAAGAAAATTTGGACATTTAGGTCCTTGTTGATACGCTTCCAATTCTACCGTTATGTGAGTTTCTCAAACATAGTTATTAACTAATTTATATTGTTCATTTCAAAATAGTTGACAGCTTATTTCCATTGACAGCTTATTTTCATTGTTGAAACAATGTGTTGAACATGGTAGACAGAACCTATTACACCGATGGCTCTGAGTTAACTTATCAGAAGAAAAATCATTTGGTCCCATTTTGTACCGATCTTTAGAATTACAATATCTATAATAAAACTCCTCCACATTATGGTCAATACGGCCACCAGTGCACGTGTTGAACTATGGTAACATCCATGGAGATGCCATGGTAAGATTTTTTACTATTACAACATCCGTGCATCTTTTGCATAATTTTTTTTAAAACTTAACTACATTGCTAACTACAAAGTTATTACGATGTTTTTCAACAGAAAATCCCAGATGATTGTGTGCCTCATCTGATGTATCGAAAGGTCTCCTTAATGTTTTGAACATACAGCCATGCCGTCCTACGAATCACACCTGTCTATATCGGATTTCTAAAAGAGATGGAGACATGAAAATCGCAAAATGGAAAAAATTTATGGGCAGTCGTAAGGAGCTACTTGGAAGCAACATTGTGCGAAAGGCAAGAACTGGAGATAGGATAATCTCCATTCTCCATAATGGAGAGTCAGGGGCTATCTTGTTTTATGTTATTTTACCTAAGAGAATATAGTAGGTCCTAAGAGAATGTAGTAGGTCCTATGAGGTACAATATTTATTATGTGGTACAATGTATTAGAGTTGATGATGAGGAGTAGTTGTGATTATGACTAGTAACCAACTTGTTATGTGATGTCTCATTGATGAAAACAATGATCATGAGGAGGTGTTATATGACAATGATGCATTATAATGATAAGTTGTTAATGATATGATGATGACGATGATGATGATA
Source organism: Triticum urartu (assembly GCF_056163025.1). Classification (NCBI taxonomy): domain Eukaryota; kingdom Viridiplantae; phylum Streptophyta; class Magnoliopsida; order Poales; family Poaceae; genus Triticum; species Triticum urartu. Next base: position 170,246,646 of record NC_141873.1, on the reverse strand, counting down.
TTTATTATATCATTGGGTGAAAGAACCACGAATTAGTTTCAAGTGGATGTCCATCCACTTGAAACTAGTCCATGGTTCTTTCACTCAGTGATGTAATAACTCATTATGGTGTAAAAACATCCTCTAAATTGTTGCTGTATGAAAACTTGTATGAAGGTGTATGAATAAAACGTGAAATGAAAAAGAAATAAAATATGAAATAATAGTAGTAGTGCATGCAGGGAGAAGTGCTACTAGTAATTACCAGTAGCGCTGTTTGGAGAAAACGCTACTACTAAGTCGATATAGCAGTAGCGCCGGTTAACCCACGCTACTGCTAACCTTTAGCTGTAGCGCCGTACCAGTAGGGCACCATCCCGCGCTACTGATAGGCCTAAAACCCGCGCTGCTACTAGGCTTTTCCCTAGTAGTGTTATCTTCTTCGCTATAAGCCTGTTCGCATGGGCGCGGACGACGGAGGCCTCGCCTTGTGCAAGTTGATGCCGCTTTCTAATGATACGTGTGATGTCAAGATGCCATCGCTTAAGGGTAAGGCCTAGGCTGTCGCAAATGGAGATTGGGTTGTTTATATTAGCTACAATTGCGAGTGGGAACTTGTGAATGTGTACACTCGTCAGCGGATTCCACTTCCTAAAATCTGAGAGTGCCCTGAGATTGAGCACACAGATGATCTACGTACGTTCAAATACGATCTTGGTGGCTGTCGTCTTCGGAAGATATCAATTTGTCGAGTTCCCAACCCCTCTTGGAATTCCGAGAACTATGAAGTTGTTGCTATATTCGACAAGCTTGTTGCCATCGTTACTGATTCCATCGTTCGTCCATCGATATTGCTCAAAAATCAGTTTCTGTACATGAATGATGAGTACTATGATGCAATTAAATACGAGGATCTTGTGTTTGCTTCCTCCACTCGTGGCATTGGTTTTGCATGGGATCCTCGTTGTTTTGGTATGTTTGTCTTCCACTGTAATTATAATTGTTTCATCCACATGCATGCGGGTTAGCAAGTTTCCGTTTACTAACTAACCTTCTTCTTGTGTTTCCAAGGTCCTGTGAACATTCCACCACCTATACTAGAAAAATTTTATAACTAAGAGGGAGATGATGATGGTGATGATCACGATCATGAGGACGAGCATGACTTATATACTAAATGGCGGCTGGCAACTAATTCCGATGGATCACCTCTTCTTGTTTGTATACAGTGCACTGAGATTGTTACTACTAAGGGAGCACATGTTGTCTCCCATGGTCGCCCTCTCCGGACCTATTCCAACACTCGTTTGCAGGGGATGGATACTAGTGTGCTAGCGCCAACACCTTCTCCCTGGTACAGTATTGATAGTCTTGGAGCAAACTCGCTCTTCCTTGGACCAAACTATCCAATGATGGTTCAAGGTGATCCAGCTGCTGTTGACACAATGTTACTACCATTTATGAGAAGCAATTGTATCTATACCTCAGACATTGCAGTGGTTCCCTACCCTGCTCCTTATATATGCCGCTTCAGCCTGGATGATCAGTCCTGTGTTGCTCTCGATATTGACAATAGTTGTCCCTTCCCAGAGCACGTATGGTTCAAAGCAAGCGTTTCCAACGCCAAGGATTTGTTGAGTTGAAGTTCATTTCATTGCTTGTTATTTGTTGTGTGATGAAAACTTCAGTATTTACTAGAATGTTTTGTTGGAAATAACCTATAATCCAACATGTATCATCATTGTCGTTGTGTGTTGATGACTTGTTGTACGTAATGAATGGTACATTTGCAAATGCGTGTCATAGACTCAATTTATGAATGGTTTTCGAGTCACTTCTTGGAGTGTGAGTACCGTAGTAGTATATCCAGCATCCGGTTAGTATATGAAGTTGCAACCAACCTAATATTGGAGTACCAGATCTGAGATGCCACGTGTACCAGATGAATGACCCCAAGTTCGACCAGCGTGATGCTAGGTGCAAGCCGAAGAACACTATTGGAGAGACCCCCCTCATAATTTTCCTACATTGGTCATTTGATTCATAGGATAGAATGCTATATGATTTTTTTTCCCTATGTAATCATGTTTTAATTGGCAATCTAGCATCCACTCCAACTTTTGTTTCACTTACTTTGATCCTACGAAGAGAGTACTTGCTCAAAATGATGTGCCGTTGCAAGCCGCCTATATTAGTTAACCATGCTCTAAAAAGGTGGACCAACTTTGGCTATAGTAGTACTGTACTAGGTTAGTAGGTGACCTTGCGCTCTGCTCTTCTCCTCTTCCGGAAGTCGAACAATAATGATGGTACTACTTCTGGCAATCTGACACCAAATGAACTGCTGCATGTCCACCACTTGTAAGAAAAAGTTTCTCGTCATGCTGCAAGCCACCGCGCACGCGTTGGCGAGGGAGAAGGTGTAGTAAGCAAGCTTCTCGTCGTTCTGCGAGTTGATGGGACACATCAAAGTTACGTATTTATTAGTACTCTCTTCAATAAGGGACGGCCATGTCCATGGCTACCAACCCGTGCTCTGTCATTGAGTACATGCACTATTCACGTGCCATCCAGAAGAAAAAATATTGCGTAGTACTAGGTGCCATCGAAGTGCACGACTCACTTATGCACTGCATATCTCCATTATCTTGCATGACACGCCACCTTGATGCTAGATGTCCCGCGTGTCATCGAGGCATATAGTATGATTTTGTAAAATGGAGGCATATAGATGTCCCGCGTGCCGGCAACAGGATGAACAAAGCTCATGTCTTAACCGAAAGAGTGGAAGAACATAGATTCCCGACGACCGAGAAGGAACTACAAACCTCGGGGTGGAGCGTCTGCACTCATAATATTTTATATTATTCAGCGATATAAAATCAACCAAATCTCTCCATGTTCCTATAAAATTCTATAGTACTATGAGAATAACTTTGAACATAAGCCATTGATTCACTCTATCCAATGGTTATAGTTGGAAAATCCAAACAAAACCAAGCATTAGATCAACTCTTTTTCCGAGATCAACTCTTTTAGCACTTAGATTGTTGCCGCCTATCCACCTAGCCCACCTATATATCCGCTCACGTGTGATGACCACATGAGCTATCCACTCAGATTGTATGTTAAAAAAATAAAGGTCGATAACTAATGCGGCAACTCGGGCCAACGCGACCAGATCGCATTTTGCACGAGAAATTACACACCATGTTTTGTTGACATGTGGTCTCGTTCCAACATGTCAGTGAGATGACGACGAGTCCTTTTGTACAATTTCCGAAAGGACGTGTAGGTCGGGACGCCTCTTCATGTACCATGGCAAACTAGCAACCGTCCACCGACTCTTCGCCCTTCCCTCTTGTCGGTGTCAAAATCGGCGGATCTTGGGTAGGGGGTCCCGAATTGTGCGTCTAAGGCGGATGGTAACAGGAGGCGGGGGACACAATGTTTACCCAGGTTCGGGCCCTCTCAATGGAGGTAATACCCTACTTCCTGCTTGATTGATCTTGATGATATGAGTATTACAAGAGTTGATCTACCTTGAGATCGTAGAGGCTAAACCCTAGAAGCTAGCCTATGGTATGATTGTATGTTCTACGGACTAAAACCCTCTGGTCTATATAGACACCGGAGGGGGCTAGGGTTACAAAGAGTTAGTTACAAGGAAGGAGATCTTCATATCCGTATTGCCAAGCTTTCCTTCCACGCCAAGGAGAGTCCCATCCAGACACGGGATGAAGTCTTCAATCTTGTATCTTCATGGTCCAACAGTCCGGCCAAAGGATATAGTCTGGCTGCCAGAGACCCCCTAATCCAGGACTCCCTCAGTAGCCCCTGAACCAGGCTTCAATGATGATGAGTCCGGCGCGCAATTTTGTCTTCGGCATTGCAAGGTGGGTTCTTCCTCCGAATACTCCATAGAAGATTTTGAACACAAGGATAGTGTCCGGCTCTACAAAACAAGTTCCACATACCACCGTAGAGAGAATAATATTTACACAAATCCAATCTGCTGACACGTTTGACAGCATGACATCATACCATGACCCGGTCATTATTCGAACCGTTTTCCTCAACCAGCTACTACACATATCGCGAGGTGGTTTCCTTGGCACGTCTTGTTGAAGCAGAGATCATGTCCCCTTATCACGGGATTCTCATCACTACGGATGTGGGTAACCCAACCGCACCATCAATTATGGCGCTTGGGTAATGAGAGGTTTTACCAGGTGAGTGGGGAGGCGCATCGCCTCTTCCTCCCTTATAAAGGGACAAGGATTCACTCTTTTCACCCATGCCTTCTTCCCGATTCATTCCCTTCTACTCAGGCTCCAGCGCCCAAACTTTCACCTTCTTTGCCCACAAAAGGTCTTCCAAAGATGTCCGGATCCGGAGCAGGAGGAAAATGGATGGCCTCTACCGTCCGAGAGAAGGATATCAAAAAGCTTTGGGAGGCCATGTATCTGGCCAAGAAAATCAGCCACCGTCTCCCGACGGCAGGACAGATCGTCCCCACTCTGGAACCCCACGAGAGGGTTGTATTCCTCCCTCACTTTGTCCGCGGGCTAGGGTTTCCCCTCCACCCATTAATTCGTGGCATCATGTATTATTATGGGATTGATCTTCACGATATGTCCCCTAATTCCTTCCTCATCATCTCCACATTCATTGTCGTGTGCGAGGCTTTTCTCCGCATTTCACCGCATTTTGGTTTATGGCTGAAGGTTTTTAATGTGAAGCCCAAGGTGGTGGGCGGCGAGCACGCCGAGTGCGGGGGTGCTATGGTGAGCAAGATGCCCAACGTCATATGGCCAACGGGAACCTTTCATGATTCTGTCAAAGAGTGGCAACAACAGTGGTTTTACATCACTGAGCCGTGCGGCAAGGAATGGGCCGCCTCCCGAGTTTCGATCCGGCACCCCTCTACGGCTTACATCCTGGGTTAAGAAAGGCCTGGACTGGTCCTCGTCTGACAAATTGCCGGGGCTCCGGACGCGCTTTAAAGATATGGGAGACAAGAACATTGAACTTCTCAACGTAGTCCAGGTGATGTTAGTCCGCCAGGTACTGCCTTATCAACACCGGACTTGCAATCTATGGGAATTCGATCCGGCCAGGCACCAAACCTTGCGAGGGTTCTTTGGCTCCTCGCACAAGGACATTTGGAAGGTGCTTTTGAAGTCCAGCAAATCATGACCGGACTCTGCCGAGGATCGCGGGTACCAACTGTCCCGCCCTGCAAGTTTGGTGAGTTTATCCAACTTTTCTATCTGCATGACCCAAAGGAAGCGCTTAACGCGTGTTATTCAACTCTCCCAAGGCTGGACGAAGAAGGCGAAGCGGATCCATTGTCCGGCCCCATTGGCCGAAGACCCGGCCATCCCACTTTCTGACGAAGATGCTGGTCCCGGCGCCTTACAAGGTGCCGAAGAAGACGGCAGAGAAGGAGGCCAAAAAGACCCGGGGCGGCCTTCCACGCCGCGGCACTTCGGACACAATATCTGAAGGTCCCGGTGCCCATTACGCCTCCGAAGAGGACGCAGAGGAGGAGGAAGATGAATCCCCTGCGGGGGGAAGAAGGAAGAGGACGGCCTCCGCACCCTTGGAGGCCGAACTGCCCAAAAGGGGAAGGGCTCCTCTTCCGGAGGAGTCCACTGCCGCTGCCGACAGCGGCCCGGCATGGGATCCCAAGGCCCAGCCCCTGGTGACCTCATAAGTATATAAAATCCGAGTACGTTTAAGCATCCGAACTCATCAGAGGTTAGTATTTTAACCTAAGCATATATATATTTTTTGTAGTCCGGTGAGGTCCTGTACCAAACAATCCTCATCATAGGACCTGCTGAGCTCAAATGCTATGGAGAGCGGGACGCCCCCAAAGGCCCCTTCCTCCAAACATGTGCATAATACCGAGGCATCGTCCCAGAAGGACTCCGGCCAAGGAGGAAAAGAAGAATCCGTGAAGGTGGCGCCTGGAGGTCAAACCGCAGGGACCGGACACGTGGGGGAAAAGATACCCATGGGGACTGACGGCGGGGCGATCCTGAGTTCGGCTACCCACCGGATGAGATTCCAGAGACCTATACGGCTCCAGAATCAAGAAGGCAGCCCCCTTCGGCTGGAGGAGGAGTGCCTGTTCCGACCTCTGTCCATCTAGCAGTGTCGGATGCTTTGTTGGTGGCGTTGCAAGATGCCTCCATCTTTGATGAACATCGTACCCTTATGGGTGCGGTGATTGAGAAGAGTCAGTCAACCGAGAGTGGACTGAACAAAGCCTGTATCAGCCTTATAAGAGGCTTTGAGGTATGTTTTATGAGTAGTCGAAGAGTGTCATAGTATAGATAGTAGCCCCTGATACACTGTTCGGTGAAAGAAAGAACCGAACAGGGCATCGAATTAATGATCGCAGGAAGACTCATTGAATGACATTGATTTCTCTTCTATTTCAAGCAGGTACCTGTAGCGGCTGCTGCCTCTCGTACTGCGGAGATCTCCGGACTGAATCAAAGTCTGGAGTGGGACATAGAAGAACTTGGCCGATTGAAAATGCAGTTGAGGGATAAACAAAGTATGCACAAGCGTTGTACGCATTTATTGTGAAATAAATGTTTAGTACGAAATAAGCCACATAATTTGTGCTAGGGGTTATGACCGAAGTCGAGGCCCTCAAAAGGGCCATTGCGGAGGCTGAGAAAAAGGCGGCAACAGAGCAGACTCTTTCATGAGAAACACGAGGCCAAAGCTATTAAAGCTGAGCCAGAGCTGCAAGAGGCCATTAGTAAATGTGAGACCTTGGAGCAGAGTTTAACGGAGGAAGTGTCCGAACTCACCAAGGCACGTCAAGCCACGAACGATACCCGTGGGGAAACCCAAAGCACCCTGCAAGGGATCCAAGAGGCTAGAAAGATCGCGGCGGGTAAGGCTTTTCCCATGTAAAGCAAGTATTTGAAGGGAAAACTATGTTTCTGGTTTTGAATCCGGATTTCTCAGGTGTATTTGCCGAGCTACCTTGCAGCATATCAGATGCCGCCCAATTCTACTGAGCCGAAGAAAGGAACATCACAGATAAGCTCTTCTGGTCGCAGTATTTGGCGCCGAATTATCCGGTGCCTTTTGGCGATCAACTGAAACAACTGATCGAACTGCATAAGGCGGTGGAACTAGCCATGAAAGATATGGTTATCCGGCTATGGCCTCCCGAGCCGATTCCAAGCAGCTACTTCGGGCTCGTGAGGCCGCTTGTAAGCGCTTGCCCTCGACTTGACGTCATCAAGCGGTCAGTCTGTATAGAAGGAGCGCGAATGGCCTTCGCCCATGCAAAGGTGCACTGGGGGAAGATGAATGCCGAAAAGTTGATGACGGGAGGACCGTCAGAGGGGAAGGAGCACCGCAAGCCCGAATTATATTATGAGAGTGTCCTGAAAGGATCCTACCTTGCAGCGGAGCTATGCACCAAGGACATTATATTTCCATGAATTCCAATCATGTTTTCCTTTGTAATGTTTGAACAAGGTCATTTATTTGTCACCTGGTATATAAAAGTTGACCCTCCTGTGTGGCCGTTTTTATATTAAACCTGAGAGTTGGCCAGTAGACGGCTTCTGCCCCCACGTAAGAAGTACGGGGGTGTTCGGGATAAACCTAAGCACTCTTTATCCCAGTTTTGGGTCCTTCAAAGGAGGTGCTCAGCATAGCGAAACAGGCAATCGGACTATAGGGCTTTATCACTCTCACTTAGCCATAGGAGCTTTAGTATGGTCGGCGCAGCCCCTTGTGTTCGGAAGACCGTACTATGGGCTCTATAAGCGCCTGATCGGAGAAAAAACCGATCCATCACATGCTGCATTGGTTATGGCATTATGCGGGAGCATTTTCTAACTGCTCGAACAGCTGACCAGCTCTCGCCATATCATGACAGTCAGTTTTCAGCTTTCTCTACTGAGGTGCTCATCCGGAAGAATGGGGACACAATCGCAGTAGTTCTCCAAGTGCTACCCTAGCCGATATAGCGGAACGTAACGTACCAAAACATGGGAGCTGGGCAAACCCAACTATTGACCCAAGACATGATTCGGAGTTGATGCATATAATGCTATAGGTTCGGGGTACCGAAGTTCCATGAAGGTGTTCGGACTATTATTGCCGTGTTACGGGAAAAACGAAGCCCCTGGCATATTTAAGGCATATCGCTGTGTACGGATGCCACTTGACAAAATGATTTTGATAAGAAATAATCAGCAGGTAAATGTCATATAGATCTACATGTTGTATTTGAATAATAAGTCTATGCGTATGGGTACAAGTAATGTGATAAAAAGGGGTTGTGATAGCCGAACCTGCTGTGACCAGGGGGAAGAGCTTGTGTGCATATCCGTAATATAGCCGGACGGTCACTGCGGGGAATGTCTAAGGATTCCCTAACGCGTTCAAGCTGCCTCCGTGTAGTCCATCCTGTTTGGTGCAAAGGTGAACCTGCGAAGGAAATATAAGATATTTTTACGTGCCGGAGGGCGGTTGAACCGCTGAGTTCGGCCTGACATGGCCTTTTGCTAGAGTGTTTAGTTGAGCTCTGGATGAGCTGGGGTACCCTTCCGCAAAGTAGTTCAGAGCCCATTGACGGTGTCCGGGAGCTTGGACGTCAACTCGAGGTTCGGCTGCAAGCTGCTGCTCGTTGTTTCTGCTGCTAAGGCGGTGGTGTATTTGCTGGTGCCGAAGGAAAGTTCGGCCTTGCCATGAACCGCGATGACGCCGCGTCAACCAGACATCTTGAGCTTATGGTAGGCATAGTGTGGCACCGCGTTGAATCGAGCGAACGCGGTTCGTCCGAGCAGTGCTTGATAATCACTGCGGAAAGGGGCGATTTCAAAGATTAACACTTCGATATGGTAATTTTCTGGTGATCCGAAGATTACCTCAAGGGAAATGGAGCCTGTACAGCTAACCTCCATACCTGGTATGATGCCTCTAAAAGTGGCTTTAGTGGGTTTGGTCGCTGAATGATCGATGCCCATCTTGCGCACTGTGTCCTGGTAAAGCAGATTTTGTTGGAAATATGCCCTAGAGGCAATAATAAATAGTTATTATTATATTTCCTTGTTCATGATAATCATTTATTATCCATGCTAGAATTGTATTGATAGGAAACTCAGATACATGTGTGGATACATAGACAACACCATGTCCCTAGTAAGCCTCTAGTTGACTAGCTCGTTGATCAATAGATGGTTACGGTTTCCTAACCATGGACATTGGATGTCGTTAATAACGGGATCACATCATTAGGAGAATGATGTGATGGACAAGACCCAATCCTAAGCCTAGCACAAGATCATGTAGTTCGTATGCTAAAGCTTTTCTAATGTCAAGTATCATTTCCTTAGACCATGAGATTGTGCAACTCCCGGATACCGTCGGAATGCTTTGGGTGTTCCAAACGTCACAACGTAACTGGGTGGCTATAAAGGTACACTACAGGTATCTCTGAAAGTGTCTGTTGGGTTGGCACGAATCGAGACTGGGATTTGTCACTCCGTGTGACGGAGAGGTATCTCTGGGCCCACTCGGTAGGACATCATCATAATGTGCACAATGTGATCAAGGAGTTGATCACGGGATGATGTGTTACGGAACAAGTAAAGAGACTTGTCAGTAACGATATTGAACAAGGTATCGGGATACCGACGATCGAATCTCGGGCAAGTATCGTACCGCTAGACAAAGGGAATTGTATACGGGATTGATTAAGTCCTTGACATTGTGGTTCATCCGATGAGATCATCGTGGAACATGTGGGAGCCAACATGGGTATCCAGATCCCGCTGTTGGTTATTGACCGGAGAGTCATCTCGGTCATGTCTGCATGTCTCCCGAACCCGTAGGGTCTACACACTTAAGGTTCGGTGACTCTAGGGTTATAGAGATATTAGTACGGTAACCTGAAAGTTGTTTGGAGTCCCGGATGAGATCCCGGACGTCCCGAGGAGTTCCGGAAGTAAAGAATTATATATAGGAAGTGCTATTTCGGCCATCGGGACAAGTTTCGGGGTCACCGATATTATACCGGGACCACCGGAAGGGTCCCGGGGGTCCACCGGGTGGGGCCACCTGCCCCGGGGACCACATGGGCTGTCGGGGGTGCGCCTTGGCCTATATGGGCCAAGGGCACCAGCCCCTAGAGGCCCATGCGCCAAAGGGACAAGAGGAGGGGAGAGTCCTAAAGGGGGAAGGCAGCTCCGAGGTGCCTTGGGGAGGATGGACTCCTCCCCCCCTTGGCCGCACCCTTCCTTGGAGGAAGGGGCAAGGCTGCGCCCTCCTCCTCTCCCTTGGCCCTATATATAGTGGGGGGAAGGGAGGGCAACAAAACCTAAGCCCTGGCGCCTCCCTCTCCCTCCCATGACACATTTCCCTCCTCCCGCAGCGCTTGGCGAAGCCCTGTTGGAATCCCGCTACTTCCACCACCACGCCGTCGTGCTGTTGGATCTCCATCAACCTCTCCTTCCCCTTGCTGGATCAAGAAGGAGGAGACGTTGCTGCTCCGTATGTGTGTTGAACGCGGAGGTGCCGTCCGTTCGGCGCTAGGATCATCGGTGATTTGGATCACGACGAGTACGACTCCATCAACCCCGTTCTCTTGAACGCTTCCGCGCGCGATCTACAAGGGTATGTAGATCCACTCCTCCCTCGTTGCTAGATGACTCCATAGATAGATCTTGGTGACACGTAGGAAAATTTTGAATTTATGCTACGTTCCGCAACAGTGGCATCATGAGCTAGGTCTATGCGTAGTTTCTATGCACGAGTAGAACACAAAGTAGTTGTGGGCGTTGATTTTGTTCAATATGCTTGCCGTTACTAGTCTTATATTGATTCGGCGGCATCGTGGGATGAAGCGGCCCGGACCAACCTTACACGTACTCTTACGTGAGACTGGTTTCACCGACTGACATGCACTAGTTGCATAAGGTGGCTAGCGGGTGTCTGTCTCTCCCACTTTAGTCGGATCGGATTCGATGAAAAGGGTCCTTATTAAGGGTAAATAGCAATTGGCATATCACGTTGTGGTCTTTGCGTAGGTAAGAAATGTTCTTGCTAGAAACCCATAGCAGCCATGTAAAACATGCAAACAACAATTAGAGGATGTCTAACTTGTTTTGCAGGGTATGCTATGTGATGTGATATGGCCAAAAGGATGTGATGAATGATATATGTGATGTATGAGATTGATCATGTTCTTGTAATAGGAATCACGACTTGCATGTCGATGAATATGACAACCGGCAGGAGCCATAGGAGTTGTCTTAATTTATTTATGACCTGCGTGTCAACATAAACGTCATGTAATTACTTTACTTTATTGCTAACCGTTAGCCATAGAAGTAGAAGTAATAGTTGGCGAGGAAACTTCATGGAGACACGATGATGGAGATCATGATGATGGAGATCATGGTGTCATGCCGGTGACAAGATGATCATGGAGCCCCAAGATGGAGATCAAAGGAGCTATATGATATTGGCCATATCATGTCACTATTATTTGATTGCATGTGATGTTTATCATGTTTTTGCATCTTGTTTACTTAGAATGACGGTAGTAAATAAGATTATCCCTCATTAAAATTTCAAGAAAGTGTTCCCCCTAACTGTGCACCGTTGCGATAGTTCGTTCGTTTCTAAGCACCACGTGATGATCGGGTGTGATAGATTCCAACGTTCACATACAACGGGTGTAAGACAGATTTACACATGCAAACACTTAGGTTGACTTGACGAGCCTAGCATGTACAGACATGGCCTCGGAACACAGAAGACCGAAAGGTCGAGCATGAGTCGTATGGTAGATACGATCAACATGAAGATGTTCACCGATGTTGACTAGTCCGTCTCACGTGATGATCGGACACGGCCTAGTTGACTTGGATCATGTAATCACTTAGATTACTAGAGGGATGTCTATCTGAGTGGGAGTTCATAAGATGAACTTAATTATCCTGAACATAGTCAAAAGGTCTTCGCAAATTATGTTGTAGCTTGCGCTTCAGTTCTACTGTTTAGATATGTTCCTAGAGAAATTTTAGTTGAAAGTTGATAGTAGCAATTATGCGGACTAGGTACGTAAACTGAGGATTGTCCTCATTGCTTCATAGAAGGCTTATGTCCTTCATGCACCGCTCAGTGTGCTGGACCTCGAACATTGTCTGTGGATGTTGCGAACATCTGACATACACATTTTGATAACTACGTGATAGTTCGGTTAAACGGTTTAGAGTTGAGGCACCGAAGACGTGTTAAAACGTCGCGAAACATATGAGATGTTTTGAGGGCTGAAATTGGGATTTTCAGGCTCGTGCCCACGTCAAGAGGTATAAGACCTCCGACGATTTTTCTTAGCCTGCAAACTAAGGGAGAAAAGCTCAATTGTTGAGCTTGTGCTCAGATTGTCTGAGTACAACAATCATTTGAATCGAGTGGGAGTTGATCTTCCAGATGAGATAGTGATGTTTCTCCAAAGTCATTACCACCAAGCTGCTTGAGCTTCGTGATGAACTATAATATATCAGGGACATATATGATGATCCTTGAGTTATTCGCGATGTTTGACACCACAAAAGTAGAAATCAAGAAGGAGCATCAATTGTTGATGGTTGGTGAAACCACTAGTTTTAAGAAGGGCAAGGGCAAGAAGGGATACTTCATGAAACGGCAAATCAGCTACTTCTCTAGTGAAGAAACCCAAGGTTGAACCCAAACCCGAGACTAAGTGCTTCTGTAATAAAGGGAACAGCCACTGGAGCAGAATTACCCTAGATACTTGGTAGATAAGAAGGCTGGCAAGGTCGATAGAAGTATATTGGATATACGTTATGTTAATGTGTACTTTACTAGTACTCCTAGTAGCACCAGGGTATTAGATACCGGTTCGGTTGCTAAGTGTTAGTAACTCGAAATAAAAGCTATGGAATAAACGGAGACTAGCTAAAGGTGAGCTGACGATATGTGTTGGAAGTGTTTCCAATGTTGATATGATCAAGCATCGCACGCTCCCTCTACCATCGAGATTGGGGTTAAACCTAAATAATTTTTATTTGGTGTTTGCGTTGAGCATAGACATGATTGGATTACCTCTATCGCAATACGGTTATTCATTTAAGGAGAATAATGGTTACTCTGTTTATTTGAATAATACCTTCGATGGTCTTACGCCTAAAATGAATGGTTTATTGAATCTCGATCGTAGTGATACACATGTTCATGCCAAAAGATAGTAATGATAGTACCACCTACTTGTGGCACTGCCATGTAAGTCATAACACGCATGAAGAGGCTCCATGTTGATGGATCTTTGGGCTCACTCGTTTTTGAAAAGTTTGAGGCATGCGAACCATGTCTATTGGTGTATATGCATGAAGAAACTCCATGCAAATGGACCGTTTGAACTCAGTTGATTTTGAATCACTTGAGACATGCAAATCATACCACATGGGCAAGATGACTGAAAGCCTCGTTTTCAGTAAAATGGAACTAGAAAGCAACTTGTTGGAAGTAATACATTTTGATGTGTGCAGTCCAATGAGTGCTGAGGCGTGTAGTGGATATCGTTATGCTCTTACTTCACAGATAATTTGAGTAGATGTTGAGTATATTTACTTGATGAATCACGAGTCTGAATTATTGAAAGGTTCAAGTAATTTCAGGGTGAAGTTGAAAGATCGTCGTGACAAGAGGATAAAATATCTATGAAATGATCATAGAGATGAATATCTGAATTACGAGTTTGGCACAGAATTAAGACATTGTGGAAATTGTTTCACAACTAATACAGCCTGGAACACCATAGTGTGATGGTGTGTCCGAACATCATAACCGCACCCTATTGGATATGATGCATACCATGATGTCTCTATCGAATTACCATGATAGTTTATGGGTTAGGCATTAAAGACAACCACATTCACTTTAAATAGGGCACCACATAATTCCGATGAGATGACACCGTATGAACTATGGTTTAGAGAAACCTAAGCTGTCATTTCTTAAAAGTTTGGGGCTGCTTATGTGAAAAAGTTTCAGACTGATAAGCTCGAACCCAAAGCGGATAAATGCATCTTCATAGGACTCCCAAAACAGTTGGGTATACCTCCTGTCTCAGATCCGAAAGAAATAAGGGATTGTTTCTAGAATCGGGTCCTTTCTCGAGGAAAAGGTTCTCTCGAAAGAATTGAGTGGGAGGATGGTGGAGACTTGATGAGGTTATTAAACCGTCTCTTCAACTAGTGTGTGGCAGGGCACAGGAAGTTGTTCCTGTGGCACCTACACCAATTGAAGTGGAAGCTTATGATAGTGATCATGAAACTTCAGATCAAGTCACTACCAAACCTCATGGGATGACAAGGATGCGTACTACTTCAGAGTGGTACGTGATCCTGTCTTGGAAGTCATGTTGCTAGACAACAATGAACCTACGAGCTATGGAGAAGCGATGGTGGGCCCAGATTCTGATAAATGGCTCAAGGCCATAAAATCCGAGAGAGGATCCATGTATGAAAACAAAGTGTAGACTTTGGCAGAGCGGCTCGATGGTCGTAAGGCTATTGAGTGCAGATGGATTTTAAAAGGAAGACGGACAATGATGGTAAATGTTACCATTAAGAAAGCTCGACTTGTCGTTAAGATGTTTTCCGACAAGTTTAAGGAGTTGACTACGATGAGACTTTCTCACTCGTAGCGATGCTAAGAGTCTGTTGGAATTATATTAGCGATTATTGCATTATTTATGAAATCTTGCAGATAGGATGTCAAAACATTGTTTCCTCGACGATTTTCTTGAGGAAAGGTTGTATGTGATACAACCGGAAGGTTTTGTCAATCCTGAAAGATGCTAACAAGTATGCAAAGCTCCAGCAATCCTTCTAAGGACTGGAGTAAGCATCTCGGAGTTGGAATGTATGCTTTGATGAGATGATCAAAGATTTTGGTGCATACAAAGTTTATAAGAAACTTGTATTTCCAAAGAAGTGAGTGGGAGCACTATAGAATTTCTGATGAATATATGTTGTTGACATATTGTTGACCAGAAATGACGTAGAATTTCTGGAAAGCATATAGGGTTATTTGGAAAGTGTTTTTCGATGGAAAGCCTGGATTAAGCTACTTGAACATTGAGCATCAAGATCTATAAGGATAGATCAAAATGCTTAATGGTAATTTCGAATGAGCACATACCTTGACATGATCTTGAAGGTGTTCAAGATGGATCAGTCAAAGAAGGAGTTCTTGCCTGAGTTGTAAGGTATGAAGTTAAGACTTAAAGCTCGACCACGGCAGAATAGAGAGAAAGGACGAAGGTCGTCCCCTATGCTTAAGACATAGGCTCTACAGTATGCTATGCTGTGTACCGCACCTGAAATGTGCCTTGCCATGAGTCATTCAAGGGGTACAAGAGTGATCTAAGAATGGATCACAGGACAGCGGTCATAGTTATCCTTAGTAACTAGTGGACTAAGGAATTTTCTCGATTATGGAGGTGGTAAAAGAGTTCGTCGTAAAGGGTTACGCCGATGCAAACTTTGACACTAATCCAGATTATTCTGAGTAGTAAACTGGATTCGTATAGTAGAACAGTTATTTGGAATAGCTCTAAATGTAGCGTAGTAGTTGCATATACAGATGACATAAGAAATTTGCGAAGTACATACGGATCTGAATGTTGCAGACCCGTTGACTAAAACCTCTCTCACAAGCAAAACATGATCAAACCCAGAACTCATTGAGTCTTAATCACATGATGATGTGAACTAGTTTAGTGACACTAGTAAACTCTTTGGATGTTGGTCACATGGCGATGTGACCTGTGAGTGTTAATCACATGACGATGTGAACTAGATTATTGACTCTAGTGCAAGTGGGAGACTGTTGGAAATATGCCCTAGAGGCAATAATAAATAGTTATTATTATATTTCCTTGTTCATGATAATCGTTTATTATCCATGCTAGAATTGTATTGATAGGAAACTCAGATACATGTGTGGATACATAGACAACACCATGTCCCTAGTAAGCCTCTAGTTGACTAGCTCGTTGATCAATAGATGGTTACGGTTTCCTAACCATGGACATTGGATGTCGTTGATAACGGGATCACATCATTAGGAGAATGATGTGATGGACAAGACCCAATCCTAAGCCTAGCACAAGATCATGTAGTCCGTATGCTAAAGCTTTTCTAATGTCAAGTATCATTTCCTTAGACCATGAGATTGTGCAACTCCCAGATACCGTAGGAATGCTTTGGGTGTGCCAAACGTCACAACGTAACTGGGTGGCTATAAAGGTACACTACAGGTATCTCCAAAAGTGTCTGTTGGGTTGGCACGAATCGAGACTGGGATTTGTCACTCCGTGTGATGGAGATGTATCTCTGGGCCCACTCGGTAGGACATCATCATAATGTGCACAATGTGATCAAGGAGTTGATCACGGGATGATGTGTTATGGAACGAGTAAAGAGACTTGTCGGTAACGATATTGAACAAGGTATCGGGATACCGACGATCGAATCTCGGGCAAGTATCGTACCGCTACACAAAGGGAATTGTATACGGGATTGATTAAGTCCTTGACATCGTGGTTCATCCGATGAGATCATCGTGGAACATGTGGGAGCCAACATGGGTATCCAGATCCCGCTGTTGGTTATTGACCGGAGAGTCATCTCGGTCATGTCTGCATGTCTCCCGAACCCGTAGGGTCTACACACTTAAGGTTCGGTGACGCTAGGGTTATAGAGATATTAGTATGCGGTAACCCGAAAGTTGTTTGGAGTCCCGGATGAGATCCCGGACGTCACGAGGAGTTCTGGAATGGTCCGGAGGTAAAGAATTATATATAGGAAGTGCTATTTCGGCCATCGGGACAAGTTTCGGGGTCACCGGTATTGTACCGGGACCACCGGAAGGGTCCCGGGGGTCCACCGGGTGGGGCCACCTGCCCTGGGGACAACATGGGCTGTAGGGGGTGCGCCTTGGCCTATATGGGCCAAGGGCACCAGCCCCTAGAGGCCCATGTGCCAAAGGGACAAGAGGAGGGGAGAGTCCTAAAGGGGGAAGGCACCTCCGAGGTGCCTTGGGGAGGATGGACTCCTCCCCCCCTTGGCCGCACCCTTCCTTGGAGGAAGGGGCAAGGCTGCGCCCTCCTCCTCTCCCTTGGCCCTATATATAGTGGGGGGAAGGGAGGGCAACAAAACCTAAGCCCTGGCGCCTCCCTCTCCCTCCCATGACACATCTCCCTCCTCCCGCAGCGCTTGGCGAAGCCCTGTTGGAATCCCGCTACTTCCACCACCACGCCGTCGTGCTGTTGGATCTCCATCAACCTCTCCTTCCCCTTGGTGGATCAAGAAGGAGGAGACATCGCAGCTCCGTACGTGTGTTGAACGCGGAGGTGCCGTCCGTTCTGTGCTAGGATCATCGGTGATTTGGATCACGACGAGTACGACTCCATCAACCCCGTTCTCTTGAACGCTTCCGCGCGCGATCTAGAAGGGTATGTAGATCCACTCCTCCCTCGTTGCTAGATGACTCTATAGATAGATCTTGGTGACACGTAGGAAAATTTTGAATTTATGCTACGTTCCCCAACAGATTTAAACTGCTGCCTCCGTCCATAAGGACTCGAGTGAGGTGGAACCCGTCTACTATTGGGTCGAGGATTAGTGCGGCCGGATTGACCTGATTGGCGTTAACCTGACGATCCGGGCGGTTGAAGGTGACCGGCCCTTGTTTATATTGTGGGACGACTAGTTCTATTGAGCCACCATCCCTAAGGGTGCATATCTGGTCCGATCTGGCAATTCGGGTGGTATTTACCACATTCACCGATTGAATATGGGGGGGGGATTTCTTTTTCCCTCCTGTGTTTGGTGATCTGGGCACTTCATTGCTATCGTCGCTTTGAGACCCCTCTTCTTCTTTGGCGTTTGCCTTGTCGGCTTGTTTCAAGACCCAGCATTCTCTATTGGTATGGGTGGCTGGCGTTTCTGGGGTGCAATGAATTTGGCATTGGCGATCGAGTATGCGGTCCAGACTGGATGCACCTGGATTTTTATTTTTGGGTGGCCCTTTCCGCTGACCGGACTTTGAGCTCCTGAACCCAGCATTAACTGCCGTATTTTCGGCATTTTCACCATATTTGCGGCACTTGTGTTTGTTGCGTCGTGGTTTGCCGTTGCAATCCCTCGCTTTTGATATGCCAGGTTTGCTTGCTGTATTGGTACTACGAGCGAACAAGCTATCTTCGCCCGCACAAAAGCGGGTCATAAGTGTCGTGAGGGCTGCCATGGATTTTGTCTTCTCTTGGCCGAGGTGCCGGGCGAGCCATTCATCACGGATATTATGCTTAAATTCCGCTAAGGCCTCTCCATCCGGACAATCGACAATTTGGTTCTTCTTGGTTAGGAACCGGGTCCATAATTTCCTGGCCGATTCCCGTGGCTGCTGAGTTATATGACTTAAATCGTCAGCGTCCGGCGGTAAATTGTCCAGGAATGCCTCTGCCAGGTTCTCCCAACCTCCAATGGAGTTTGCTGGCAAGCTATTGAGCCACTGCTGAGACGGCCCTTTGAGTTTTAGTGGGAGATACTTAATGGCATGTAGGTCATCCCCGCGGGCCATGTAAATGTGGAGGAAGAAGTCTTCTATCCATACCGCGGGGTCTGTAGTACCATCGTATGATTCAATGTTTATGGGTTTAAACCCTTCTAGGAATTTGTGATCCATTACTTCATCAGTGAAGCATAAGGGGTGTGCGGCGCCTCTGTGCCGGGCTATATCACGACGTGGTTCATACGAGTCTTGTCTGCCATGTTCGGCTCGTCCGGATTTGCTTTTAGTGTATCTGGCATGACGATCATCGTCGCGTGTTGGTGCACGCCCCCGTGATTCGTAGATCGATCTTGCACATGTT
Organism: Triticum urartu; assembly: GCF_056163025.1. Taxonomy (NCBI): domain Eukaryota; kingdom Viridiplantae; phylum Streptophyta; class Magnoliopsida; order Poales; family Poaceae; genus Triticum; species Triticum urartu. Next base: position 170,227,709 of record NC_141873.1, on the reverse strand, counting down.
GCCTTGTTTTCTAATACGTCTCGCAGGTCCCGCATGTTACCCCGGGCCTTGGTATTTTTGTTTGATTGGTGCTGGGGTGCGGGTTGGACTTCGGGCTGAAATGCCTCTCTGTCTCGGCCACGAGGTGGCCCGTCAGCCGCATCATACGCTAATGATGTAGGTTTCAATGCTTCCTCCTCGAGGTGAGGTAGTAACCTGCGCTTTGGGTAACTCTTGGAGGGCCGATCGAGTTCATATTCCTCGGCCGCAAAGACTTCGATCCATCTGTCTGCTAGCAAATCTTGATCAGCTTGAAGCTGTTGTTGCTTTTTCTTCAAGCTATTTGCTGTGGCCATAAGACCGCAATTGAAGCGCTCCTGCTCGGCGAGATCCTCGGGCACGATGAATTCTTCTTCGCCGAGGCTCACCTCGTCTTCGGAGAGAGGCATGTAATTGTCTTCCTCCGATTCTCCATCTGCTGCCCGCTCTGGAGGGCTAGCTTATTCACCCTCCCGCTCTGAATCATGCTGGAGGGGATTGTTGTCGTCTTCGGCACTATCCGGAGTGTTGTTGTCTCTTGTGCCGGTATCACAACTTTTTCTATGACGGGACTTAGAGTGGCGCCGCTAACGTCGACGCTTGGGTTGCTTCTTGGAGGGGTCATCCCCCGTTGTCTCGTTGCCATTGCCTCCTTTGGGGATGTCCACCATGTATATATCATATGATGAGGTGGCGGTCCAGCGCCCTGTGGGTGGTGGTTCCTGTTCGTCTCCTGCATCGTCGTCCATACCGTCGATGTCTTCAGAGTCGAAGTCAAGCATGTTGGTTAAATCATCGACAGTGGCTACTAAGTGAGTGGTGGGTGGGGAGCGAATTTCTTCATCGTGCGCATCCCATTCTAGCCGGACATAGTTCGGCCAAGGTTCTCCTGACAAGGAGAGAGACGTTAATGAATTTAGCACGACGCCGAAAGGTGAGTGCTGAAAGATATCTGCGGAGGTGAACTCCATGATCGGCGCCCAATCGGATTCGATAGGCACGGACGCAGGCAGCTCGGAGTCCGTGGCCGAAGATGAATCCAGTTGTTCGGCAACATGGCTCTCCTAAGGGGTGAAGTTAGTATCCGGCTCTATCGCCACTGAGAATGCGGCCTCCATGGCGGGGTCTATCCACCCGTCCTCGGAGGGTGCAATTTGCTCCGGATTGAAGGCCGGAGTAGTTGCAGGTGTGATCTCCCGAACACTATCCGACGGTAGAGCTAAATCATGCTCACCGTGATCATGCGGCGCACCTGACATGGGCTCGAATCCGTCGAAGATCAAATCTCCGCGCATGTCAGCAGTGTAGTTTAAGTTTCCGAACCTACCCTGACGGCCAGGGGTGTAGCTCTCGATCTGCTCTAGATGGCCAAGCGAGTTGGCCCACAGTGCAAAGCCGGCGCATACAAAGATCTGTCCGGGGAGGAAAACCTCACCCTGGACCGCATCGTTACCGATGATCAAAGGAGCTATCAAGCCTTACGGTGACGACATAGTGGAACTCTCAATGAAAGCACCAATGTCGGTGTCAAAACCGGCGGATCTCGGGTAGGGGGTCCCAAACTATGCGTCTAAGGCGGATGGTAACAGGAGGCGGGCGACACGATGTTTAGCCAGGTTCGGGCCCTCTTGATGGAGGTAATACCCTACTTCCTACTTGATTGATCTTGATGATATGAGTATTACAAGAGTTTATCTACCACAAGATCGTAGAGGCTAAACCCTAGAAGCTAGCCTATGGTATGATTGTATGCTCTACGGACTAAATCTCTCCGGTTTATATGGACACCGGAGGGGGCTAGGGTTACACAGAGTCGGTTACAAGGAAGTAGATCTTCATATCCATATTGCCAAGCTTGCCTTCCACGCCAAGGAGAGTCCCATCCGGACACAGGACGAAGTCTTCAATCTTATATCTTCATGGTCCAACAGTCCGGCAAAAGGATATAGTCCGGCTGTCCGGAGACCCCCTAATCCATGACTCCCTCACCTCTCGATTTGGAACTGCTATCACATGCTCTTCCTCCCTCCTCCATTTACCTTCAGCCTTCCTTCTGCCATTGTTCAATCGTCTTCTCCATCGAGGAAACAAGCCGGAAACGACCCCGTTATTCTTGCCCCGATCTGAAAGATGACGTGGTGGGGGAACTCATTGATCAGTGCGACGTCATCACCTCGGCTAGCGTGGCAGGTTCATTCAAGAACATTCTCGACTCAACTAATAACATCATTACAAGGAACCCAAGGGTCCAGGAGCGGTTTGATCTCCGCTATATTCTTCGCCGTGACCCTGCTGACTGGCGCGGGGATGAGGGAAGCCTCGCCTTGTGCAAGTTGATGCCGCTTGATAATTATACGTATGATGTAAAGATGCCATCGCTTGAGGGCAAGGCTTGGGCAGGCGCAAATGGAGATTGTGTTGTTTATATTGGGTACAGTTGCTAGTGGGAACTTGTGAATGTGTATATTCATCAGCGGATTCCACTTCCAAAGTTCTCCGAGTGCCCTGAGGTTGAGCACACAAATGATCTACGTATGTTCAAATATGATCATGGTGACTATCGTCTACGGAAGATAGAAATTTCTCGAGTTCTCAACCGCTCTTGGAATTACAAGAATTATCTAGTTGTTGCTATCTTCGACAAGTTTGTTGCACCCTTCGTGGTTCAACTGGATGGATATTGCTCAAAAATTAGTTTCTATTCACGAATGTGTACTGTGATGCAATTGAATACGAGGGTCTTGTGTTTGCTGCCACCACTCGTGGCACTGTTTTTGCATGGGATCCTCGTAGTCTCGGTACGTTTGTCTTTGACCGTAATTATAATTGTTTCATCCACATGCATGCGAGCTAGCAAGTTTCCCTTCTCTACTAATTAACCTTCTTCTTGTGTTTCCAAGGTCCTGTGAACATTCTACCACCTATACTTGAAAAAACTTATAACCAAGGGGGAGATGATGATGGTGATGATCACAAGCATGAGGACAAGGAGGGCCCATATACTCAGTGGTGCCAGGCAACTTCCGATGGATCACCCCTTCTTATCTGTATACAGCCCACTACTGATGTTACTGCTAAGGAAGCAGGTGTTGTCTCCCATGATCGCACTCTTCGGACCTATTCCAACACCCGTTGCATGGTATTCGGGATGGATACTACTGTGCTAGCACCGATACCTTCTCCCTAGTACAGTATTGATAGTCTTGGAGCAAACTCGCTCTTCCTTGGAAAAAACTATCCAATGATGGTGAAAGGCGATCCAACTGCTGTTGACACAACGTTACTACCATTTATGAGAAGCAACTGTATCTATATGTCGGACATTGCGGTGCTTCCCTACCCTGGTCGTGATATAGTAGGTCGCTTCAGCCTGGATGATCAGTCTTGCGTTGGTCTCGAGACTGAGAGTAGCTGGCCATTCCCAGAGAATCACTTGTGGTTCAAAACAAGCATTTCTAATGCTGAGGATTGGTTGAGTTGAAGTTCATTTCATTGCTTGTTATTTGTTGTGTGATGAAAACTTTAGTATTTATAATGTATTCTCGTTGTCATTGTGGGTTGACGACCTATTGTATATATTAAAATGATATGCATGTGATAAACTCACTAAATTTATGGATGGCTTTCGAGTCGCTTCTCTAAGTGGTTGCTGCGACAAGGCAAAAAAATATTTTCCGAATACATAATTGTACGTGCATTGCAACAGGTTATCGGATGAGGCCAATCAACAATAGTACGCTATTTGTACTAGCTTCACATGCTGCACTATCTCTATGTCTACGTACGTAATACAACAAGTTTTAAACTTGAGACCAGCCACCCATCCTCACAAAGAACACTTTTTAACCTAGAACAGACTCTAGGAAATTTGGCCACAGTGTGAGGTGGGCCATATGTTAATGTGTTCGCTGTACGTAACCAACACCTTGAATCCTTGATACTACTACTATAAGTAGTAGGAGTAGTAGGGTGGCATGGGCCGGAACAAGCATTCACGTCTAGGAGTATGGCACACGCCACCAGCACGACTTCCATCTGACACCATATTTGTTGGAGTCCGTGCTATAGCAATCTCTTCAACCTCGTCGTTTCTCTAACTCGGCCATTGCATGGCGGGCGAGGTGGGGGTTTGCCAATAGTCGGTTTCCTCAACTGCGGTCCCACTTGTAAAGCCAACTCCAACGCACGACCCCAAACGGACCTCCGTTTTGCCCGTATTTTGTCCGTTTGGGTAGGGCAATGGTGTCGTGTCCGCCCATTTCTCGGATGCGGTGGCCGTGCGCCGCACGCGCGGACGCATCCCGGCCGCATACATTTTTCTTTGCAAACACATATCTTTTTTTCATCATTGATTTTTTGGTACATGGAAATACATCACCAAAATTTTGACTAGAAAAACAAGAACCATGAGAGTACATTTTAGAAGATATCCAACTTCCATAACTGCTCCTGTAAGTTGGATTAGTGCCTTCACGATGCATTCATTGTTGATCTGCGGAGGCTCGATCCTGCGTGCTTCTTTCTTCTTCGAGTGTAAAGAAGTAGACGTGTCTAGCCTCTCTTCTATCAACAAGTGCACTAGTCTCATCTCAATCCTCTATGCTAGCTAAAAGGGCTAGAACATCTACTAAATTGCACTCTATCAATATATCGTTGTACTCTTCTTCCCAATACCAAAACTTGCATCCATTCTACACAATAAAATTTTAAGTTAGCACAAATAATCTAATCCGAGAGCACAACCGAATATTTGGTCCAGTTCTTCCTCCTTTTGCCGACACGTGGGATATCCAGCATCCAGGTCATGTCATGCAAGAAAATAGAGTGGTAGTTGAAGCCACGTGATGTGCATCTTGGGTTAAACTATAAATAGAATGTTTCTACTCTTGAGTAACTCCAAAAGCGGCCACCAAAGATCTTTATTGGATTTGTTTTTCATCACCAGCACGTCGAGGTAAAAGATGTGCAGGTTCATTGGGTCCTCTTGCGTTTTCACTGACATGTGGGACCGCATATGAGTGAACAGACGATGGGCTCCGTGCGTCTGCTGGCTGGCTCAGAAGAGAGATAGAGGAGGGCTGAGCACGGACTCGAGGAAATTTGTTCTACTTAACCAGCACCTCGATATAGTGGGGTGGCATGGGCCATAACTAGCATTCATGTCTAGCAGTACGGCACATGCCACCCACACGAGTCCCATCCGACACCAATTTTCTTGGAGTCCGTCCTACAACCATCTCTTCTCCCTCTTGTTTTCTCAGCCATCGCGCGGTGGGCGGGGTGGGGGTTTGCCGATAGTCGGTTTGCTCAACTGCGGTCCCACTTGTAAGTGAAAATGCAACACAACAGGCATTCCACCTTGAGTGGGGTGCCGGACCAACCGTGTGGGGGTGCGACGCGGACACGGGAGGCTTTTCCTTTTGAACTTGTAACTTGTAAAATTTGGTTCTGCTCCATGGCACGACCGATAGATAGAAATAACGATTTTCCCTAGAGTAATGAGAAGTTTGGTTCTGGCGCGGTTCATGCATGGAGTACGTAGGAAAATTTTGGAGTTGATGTGAAAGGTAAGATAATTACTAGTAGTACCATATACTAGTACATGGATTTGACAGAAAGATAAAGATACATACGGATCCATCAACGACATCCTCACGCCCTAGTGCACCGGTTCACCAACCGACGTGTGAGGAGCAACAGCGTTGGCGGGAAGCTCAATGTGCTTCTGAACAATGTCGTCCAAGGTTTCCCTGTGGTCTAAGAAGGACAGTGTCCTATCGTCCTCCTCTTTCATGTAGTAGTCCTTGTGGACGATTTGCGTGTAGACGTGGGTGATTATGTCGATGGTGTCTTGCTGCACCACGCGCTGCCTGGCAAGCGCGACCTGGAGGTGGACATTCTCCGGCGCGACGGCGGGCAGTCGTAGGGCCACCAGTGCATCGAAGAGGTTGTCACCATAGAGGCCTATGAGGGTGGCAGGAATCGTAGAGCCTGAGCGCGTGGGTTGGAGGCATACGTCAAGGTCGTCCGCGCGCTTCTTGATGACGGTGAACTTGTCGAGGAAGCCGACGAGGACCTCGTCGAATAAGGAGATGAAGCTGTCATCCGAGCGGCCCCTCGCCCTGGCGGCCTCAAGCACTACCTCGAGACGTTCCTTGGTGCCGGGCCGCATGCCGGCATCGTGGAGCATCTGGCACAACTGGCTGATGCTCGCGCTCATCGCCTCCATGGGTATAGCTTCTAATCAACTGATCTTGCGATTGGAGTGCTCACTCTTGCCCTTGGGTGCGTAGGTGTGTAGGATTTCGTAGATTGGACTGGCGGGAGCCTTTCTATGTGAAGTGCAGAGTGCGTTGAATTCACGTGCATGTTGGCCATCTACTCCTCGCCCCTCTGCTGCACCTGTCTTTGGCTGTATGACAGGTTGGCCAGCCACCCATTGGGCCCACATGTCATACACCCAAAGGCAGGTGTAGTAAGTCAATGAAGTTGCGTCCCCCTTCGTGCCCGCGCATGCTTTCGATGACTTGATACTACCAAACATCACATGCAGTGGTTAGTTCATTGCATGTAATCATAATAAGTAGCAAAAAGACATTAAGTTATCTCGCCGATAGGAATAAAACAATACACCATGTATTTATTTACAAAGGGTGTAGTACATTTTTTGTGACATGCATTACTAGATATTGCTAGTCAAATATGAAATCCAGATGGACGTGGTAGTACTACTAAATCCAAACGGTGGTGCTAGTACTAGTAGTAGTAGTACTACCAATGTAGTAGCACTGTACTACCCGTTGGTCAAATTATCACGTGCTGCTCCTCATAGTGAAGTGACAAGACCCTGCGCTGGAAATGACACCTGAGTATAGGCGCCATGTTCGGATACCATAGTCTGCCTCACCGTCTGCAGTCACTATCATCATGGCTCTAGACCTAGCCTGCTTACAACTAGTCGTGTTCGACATAATTTCCCATGCATTGCACGGAACACCAAGATTGGGGGGTGGATTTTTCCATGTCCTTCTAGATGTGGTGGGGAGGAGATAAGGATGATTGTGAGAGACAAGGAGTTGTTTGTAAATAGGGAACTAGTGCGGGCATCTTTTTGCAAAACTGGAGAAGTTTGGTTTGTATGTGTCAGATCTAGATCCGACGGCTATTGGTGAAAGCTGGCAGGCACAACATCATCACCAACTCAGGACCTGTTTGATTCGCAGGATTTTGAAAACATAGGAATTGGACACGGCAATATTACAAGCTTCAAACTGATATTACAAATGTTAGGAGTAATGCTGCACCTACGAAGAGGGAATTACTAGGAAGTTTATGTAAGAACTTTCATTACTTTAGGTGGATGCAGCATTATCGTACAAACTAAAATCCACCGCCCTGACAAATCACTAATGGGAAATTAAGTTTTCGAGTCTCTGGACTCTTGATGTTTCAAAAACAAATTCAGCTTCTGTGGAGACTTTGTCATTTAGGCTTAGACGCTTGCGGTGATCAGCACGCCATTCATTGTTACGCCAAAGAACGCAAACATCATCACCTTGAGCATACTTGCCTCCTAAAAAAGAACCTGGCCAATTTAATCTTAGATGTTCTGCCTCGATAGTCGATCAAATCAATTTTTGTAAGATGGAGATCAAGACATTCGATGAGATTGTTATAGTGCAGCACATTTTTCACTTCCGGGTCTTTTTTTATCTGCAAAAGAAGAGAACATATTAGAGCAGCTGGCTGTATAAGATTGCCATGTCATCAAGAGGTACCAATATCATTCGCTCATATGATAGGGTTGGCTGGCTAGTGATATTTTTTCACTCTCTCTCTCTCTATCTTTCTCTTTCCTCTCATTTACGTAGGAGGACATGAAGAGCTTGGGCATTTGTTGCCTTCCACAATGTGGCCGATGCCATATTTCACAAAAGTATGCCACATAATACGCATCGATGTCAAATCAAAAGATTTCGGCACCGCTCTCGCGATGTGAGAGAGTTGGCACCGCTGTGCACACAGACCCACATGTATAAACAAATCAATCAAACCAACTACACCAGCCTCTCACTCTCCCAAACAAGTGTTTTATTTTGCCTCAGTCCTCTCTATCTCCCACGCAAGTGTTTTTTCATTGCGTGAGTTAATTTGGCACCGGAGCAAAGTAGGTGATTCAGATTGGGGCACCAGGTAAGCAATGGAGGGGCATCGATGCCAAATGCATCACAAGTGAATTTGGCATGTGTTTTGGCCTACACAGTGGAGCGCTGTTATATCCCACTTTTGTACTACCTCTTATTTAGTATAAAATTTTGACAATAGATTTACGTAAGAAAATGCCAATGCATGTCACTAAAAATTACACCATTTGAAATTATGTTAAAATATGAATCCAACGATATAGTTTTTAGTGACATGCATTAACATTTTGTCAGTTAAATATATGGTCAAATTTTGATACTACAAAATAGGAAGAGTAAACCATTACAGAGGTAGTACTTGCTCTTAGGGTAACCATAGAGTTACTGGAGTAGTCTCAGTTACTTTCCACTATGACTAGCCTAGGCTACTATAGTAGTACAACAAAAAACGATGCAGGTGATCACATGATAAAAAATACTAAAAAATTTTCTTTCGGTGAAGTGCGTAGATGCCGTTTTGAACACTACACTTGTGATCATAATTTGGGAAAATTACGAAAAATTTGCGCTACGTTGTGATTACCATTTGTTTACTAATAGGAAAGAAGTTTCACCTCAATGAGTAGCTTCTCCGTGCACGGAAAGCATGTAAGGAATCCAATAACGTGATCCAGATTGGGGCCGATAGATTTTATTGCCTAGATCTTCACTGTGTGCATAGACTGGGTCAAGCTTGTGGGAATCATTTTCTGGAAGACGGTCGTAAATACATCAAGAAGAAATTTAAAAATGTGAATTTCAAGAAGATGGAGAAGAAGATGAGTGTTGTACTTGAACAATTACGGATCCAATAAATAGTTTAGAGAATTTGGCAGAGGAGTGCACCAACGTTGTCAATTTCGGCGCGTCAATGACCTTGATTTTTGTTGGACCTTCTAGATCCGATACAAGCAATCTCTCAAGGAAAGGTGCATTCTCAATGACCATAATGTGGAAAAGCTGGAGTGATCTGTTCCCAATTGATGTCTTGTTGTGGGGCCAGCAAGACACATAAATCTATCAAAAATTCGTCAAGGCGATGTGGAGGCTAATGAACCCGTGGATCTGCTCAAGATGAAGGTACTTGAGCGCAGTACATCTGTGGAGTAGGTGCTCCATAGCCTTCTTCGAGATGAAAATGTCGAAGAGGTCGAGCTGCTTGAGTTGAGGGAGAAGAAGGGCGGGTGCGTCATTAATCTGGGGAAGATAGCAAGAGCTGAAGCTGGCGCGGCGCAGCGTTGGTGCGAGGCGGAGCGCAGACGGCGGCCGAGAGCGACATCGTCTAGCTTCAAAGCTGAGCTCCTCGAGCTGATCTAGGGCGGGGGATAAGGAACACTCGTCGAACTTGGGATGGACCTTGCAGTTGGTACTAAACATGCGGATGTCAAGGCGTCTGGCTAGCCCGGGGTGTGATGAAAGGATCTTGGAGACTGCAGCCATGTGTTTGCAATCCCCGTCGTAGAGGCAGCTATCGACAGTGAGGTTGAGGGGGATGCGGCGCCAGAGGGGGAGCCACCGCCGAGAGAGCAGGTCGGTCCGCGCGGCAGATTTGGTGGGGAGGAGGCCGATGATGACAAGCAACATGTCATCGGGGAGGCTGCTGATGAAGTCCAGGCTCGCCGGATGTGGTTTTGGCTCGAGCCGCCTCCACTTGTTGGCTGGCTTGCCATCCATCTCAACCGGCGGCGACGCCGGTGTACACGTGTGCTGGTGTGTGTTGTGTGCTGGGTGTGCGCGAGTGCGTCCTTCTGTGCATGCCGTTGCGCAGTGGTGAACTTGTGCGCGAGTGCGACCTCCACGCGGAAGAAGTGTGTCCTCAATGCGCCCTGTAATTACTAGCGTGTGGGGTGCTACCCCAAGTGGTTTCTACTTTGTTTACTTCACCGCGTGTCAGATGGGCCTCTAGTTTACTTATTTTCACCCACTGCCACATGGGCTAGCACACGAAGATACAGAACACGAGCTGACAAGGCAGCTTGTAGACTGGTTGACCGATCAACTAAACAATATACGGAGCTATACGCTAACACGGTGAGCGTATAATCCGTCGGTACAGAGTGTTCGTGTGAGAGGGGAGGCACGTGAGAGATAGCAGAGAGAGAGAGAGAAAGAGCTATTGTAACACCCCGGATGTAACTTTCCCTTTTTGTACTCCAACTCTTGTCGTTTCCAGCATTAAGTTATAATTATTTCCTCAGGTTCGGGTCTTTGTCTCCATGTGTTGTTGTGTTTGTCATGCATCTCATATCATGTCATCATGTGCATTGCATTTGCATACGTGTTCGTCTCATGCGTTCGAGCATTTTTCCCGTTGTCCGTTTTGCATTCCGACGCTTCGTTCTCCTCCGGTGGTCATTTCTAGCTTTCTTTCGTGTGTGGGGATTAAACATTTCCGGATTGGACCGAGACTTGCCAAGCGGCCTCAGTTTACTACCGGTAGACCGCCTGTCAAGTTTCGTGCCATTTGGACTTCGTTTGATACTCCAACGGTTAACCGAGGGACCGAAAAGGCCTCATGTGTGTTGCAGCCCAACACCCCTCCATTTGGCCCAAAAATCCACCTAACTCTGCTCCATATCCTTGAGCGTTCGATCACGATCGCGCGGCCGAAAACCGCACCTCATTTGAACTCTCCTAGCTCCACTTATGCCTATATATAGCCTCCCCCGAAATCCGGATCTTCTCCTCCCCCGAAAACCCTAGATTCATTCGTCCTCGCGTGCGCCGGACATCTGCCCCGCCGACGGACATTGTCCGGCCTCCCCGTCCGCCGCCACATGTCCTCCGCCTAGTGGCCGCCGCCCGTGCCCACTTCCCCGCCACCGCCGGCCCGCGAGGCCCGGGGCCGGCCCTCCCCGCCGACCCCTCGGGCCAGAGGAGCCCCGCGCGCTGCCTCCTTCGTCCCCGCGCCAGATCGCCGGCGCTGCCGCGTGCCATTGCCGCCTCGCCGCTCCGGCCGGTGGCCGCTGCCCCGCACTCGCCATCCCCGCCGCCAAGTACATCGCCGGCGCCGCCCGCGACCATCGCGACCTCGGCCGCGCCGCCCGGCCTCGCCACCGCCGCCCCGGCGACCTCTCCCACCTCATCTCCACTCCGGCCACGATGATCTCCGGCGAGCTACAGTAACCCGGCCATCCTCGGTTTCCGTGCAACCCCGATCCAGATCTGGAACCCTAACGGTTGACTTTTTCCCTCTCCCCCTTAATTTTTATGCGATCTTTGACCTGCTGTAACTTTGCATCCGTAGCTCTGTTTTGGACATATAGTATATAAAAATGTTCGTCTCGAAGAGTACATCATTTCATTCCATTGCATCATTTTCATTTGAGTTAATATTGATGCCCGAAATGCTGTTAGAAGGAGGCTTCGTGAGTTAATTGTCAGATCTGCTAGTTCATCTTAGACTTTTGTCATTTTTGCCATGATTATTGTGTGCATGCTATGCCTGTGAGTCCTTCATATGTTTTGTTAAGGATTTTGTTATCTTTCCAGAGGTGCAACCCATGCATTTTTAGGATGCGTGTGGTGACTTGTGCAAGCTTGTAAAGTGAGGCACCCGGTAAATCTGTTTTCAGGGACTTAGTAGTTCTTGCTGTTTCCTACTGATCCGTGCCTCTTTTGAGGATGATCAGTAAAGGAGTTTTGTTAATATTGTTGTGCTCTATCCATACATGCCTTTTTTTGCAATTATGGAGCACCCTAGCTTGAGTCAATCGAGCTCTACTTTTGCTTCGTTGTGAATCTGGGCAGATCGTCAACTTGTTTGCGATTTTGCCAATGTTATTGTAGTTGATCCGTGCATGCTATGCCATTGTTCTTGCCATGTCTAGCTTGTATTTTGTGCCTTATTTATGGGTGTATGCTTGTCTTGCCATGACTTGCACCATAGTGAGCGCATCGAGCTCGTTTACATGCCTTCGTGAGTTATGTTTCAGCATGTCTCAGTTTTCACTAAGTCTGAAAACTGATTGTGTTTTAGCTATGCTCGTGTGCTTGTTAGTATATTTTGTGCTCCCTTTTGGCTCAAGGTCACTAAGGGACTTTTGTTAAGCTTGTTGAGTAGCTCCATGCTATGTCTTTCTTTGTCATGTTCAGGTCCTGTAGCATGTTGTTTTGTTGCTCCGAAGAGGACTTCATGATCTGAAATTTCAGACAAGTGTTAATTTCACTAAGTCTGAAATCTGTTTTGCATTTGCGTTTTTGCCATCCTTGTTTGAACCTCATAATGGATGAATTGGCCGTGGCTCAGTGCTAGCCTTTTGTTAAGCATCTTGTGTGCATCCCTGCCATGTATTTTGTTGTCATGTTTGGGTGCTGTAGCATGTTCATCTCATTGCATTTAGATGCCTACTTGCTGTAAATCACAGACCGGTGTCGTTTTTGAATCGCTTGCCATTTCCAAACCGTAACTCCGATTCCGGCGTTCTTTATATCGTTTTCAAGAGATTTCATCTCATATTTCCAGTGGCACCCTTGGAATTCCAAGTTGAGGCCAGGTTCATGCATTTCCTGTCATATCTTGCATTTTGCATCCCGCATCGCATCCCGCACAGCATATCATCATTTCATCATATTGCTTGTTCTTGCACGTGGTTGATTGTATCCTTGTTGCTTGTTTGTCTTGTTTGGGTAGAGCCGGGAGACGAGTTCGCTAACGAGGAGCCCGTTGAGTTTGCTTTTGAAGATCCAGTCAACTCTGACAACTGTGCAGGCAAGATGATCATACCCTCGAAATCACTACTATCTTTGCTATGCTAGTTTGCTCGCTCTTTTGCTATGCCATTGCTACGATGCCTACCACTTGCTTGTCAGCCTCCCAAATTGCCATGTCAAACCTCTAACCCACCATTGTCCTAGCAAACCGTTGATTGGCTATGTTACCGCTTTGCTCATCCCCTCTTATAGCGTTGCTAGTTGCAGGTGAAGATTGGAGGCCGTTCCTTCTTGGAACATCTTTTGTTTACTTGTTGGGATATCATTATATTGCCATGTTATCTTAATGAATCTATATACCTGGTAAAGGGTGGAAGGCTCGGCCTCTCGCCTAGTGTTTTGTTCCACTCTTGCCGCCCTAGTTTCCGTCATATCGGTGTTATGATCCCGGATTTTGCGTTCCTTACGCGATTGGGTTATAATGGGAACCCCCTGATAGTTTGCCTTGAGTAAAGCTTTTCCAGCAATGCCCAACATTGGTCTTACCATTTTCCACCTAGCCTTTTCTTTCCCTTGGGTTCTGCAGACTCAAGGGTCATCTTATTTTACCCCCCCCCCCCGGGCCAGTGCTCCTCCGAGTGTTGGTCCGACCGAGTAGACTGCGGGGCCACCTCGGGGCAACTTGAGGGTTGGTTTTACTCATAGGATGTCTCATCTGAGTGTGCCCTGAGAAAGAGATATGTGCAGGTCCTATCGGGATTTGTCGGCACATTCGGGCGGTGTTGCTGGTCTTGTTTTAACCTGTCGAAGTGTCTTGAGTTACCGGGATACCGAGTCTGATCGGAATGTCTTGGGAGGAGGTCTATTCCTTCGTTGACCGTGAGATCTTGTCATGGGCTAAGTTGGGACTCCCCTGCAGGGTTTGAACTTTCAAAAGCCGTGCCCGCGGTTATGGGCAGATGGTAATTTGTTAATGTCCGGTTGTAGATAACTTGAACCTTAACTTAATTAAAATATATCAACTGAGTGTGTTACCGTGATGGCCTCTTCTCGACGGAGTCCGGGAAGTGGACACGGTGTTGGAGTAATGTTTGCGCAGGTTGCCCTCTAGCTTCTCGCTCATGCTTTGCCTCCTCTTCTCGCTCTCTTTTGCGAATAAGTTAGCCACCATACTTGCTAGTCGCTTGCTACAGCTCCACTCATATTTTACCTTGCCATACCTATAAGCTCAAATAGTCTTGATCGCGAGGGTGTGAGATTGCTGAGTCCTTGTGGCTCACATATACTATAACTCCAGATGCAGGTCCAGGTGATTCCGCTCCGGGTGACGAGTATGAGCTCAAGTGGGAGTTCGACGAAGACTCTCAGCGATACTATGTTTCTTTTCCCGACAATCAGTAGTGGTGCCCAGTTGGGGGTGATTGGGACCGTGTCGCATGTTGGGTTCTCTTTTATTTTGGCGCCGTAGTCGGGCCTTGAGTGTATGTATGATGTAATGTTATTTTTGTACTTGATTGACGTGGCGAGTGTAAGCCAACTATGTTCTCCCCTTTATTATTTACATTACATGGGATGTTGTGAAGATTTCCTAACTTGCGACATATGCCTTCAATGCGATTATGTCTCTAAGTCGTGCCTCGACACGTGGGAGCTATAGTCGCATCGAGGGCGTTACAGCTACTCCCTCTGTTCGATAATGTAGTTCCAACACTTTTTTTAAAGTCAAACTTTTAAATCTTTGACCAAGTTTATAAATAAATTACTTAGATCTACAATATCAAAGATAAATGATAGTATGAAGTAAGTACATGTTGTGATGAATCTAATGATCTTTCCAGATGTAAATGTTTTTCTCCACATAGACCTGGTCAAACTTTTCTGAGGTTTGACTTTTCAAAACATACATATGCTTATGGACGTGAGAGAGTCCCTAACTAGAGAGAGAGAGAGAGTGAAATAGAAAGAGTGAGTGAAAAAAGTGTGTGTGCGTGTGTGAAAGAGACATGGACAACACTCGATAAAAGTTAAGAAAAAATGTGTGTGTCTTATGGAAACATATCACACATGCATCTTCGACAATGGAAGCAAGGTGAGGAGATAGTGTGTGGTTGTTTGCAACCGAGAGAGCAAGACCCCTAGCACGTGGCCAAGAGGGGTCTGACAAACAAGGGAGAGAGGTCGAGAGAGACGTACGGAGAAAATGCAGACAAGGGGAGGAGAGAGTGTATGTCTGTCATAGAGAGATCCCCTGGAGATCGTGATGGGACTACATGGGTGGGAGATCGAGTGACAAGGTGTGTGCGCGGTACAAGATACCCCGAGAGATATCGAGATAGACGTATGGATGGAAGGAGACAATACGTGTGTTCCTGATGGCTAGTGAGAGATAATCATACTTAGGGGTGGGTGCTTGCGCCTATGATGGAGTGAGGGATTGTGGTACTTATTAGGGGGGTGCGTGTCACATAGAGAGAGAACAAGGGCGGAGAGTGTTGGATGGGTCTATATGTACAGCACGAGCAAGACATGTGTATGTGTGAACCAAGGAGATATAAAGTTTGAGAGAGATTGAGGAGCCCCGATAAGGCTGAGTGGTGCGTCAGATAGCTGAGAGGGGGGAAGAGATATTCCATCCGCTAGATAATGCAGTACGTGTAATTTTTTTTGTAAGTCAAACTTTGGAAACTTTGATCAGGTCTACACAAGTGTTATTTATATCTTCAATACCAAAGATACATCATACACTACAAAAAAAATACTCTTCCGTGATGATACGTGTTTGTCACAGTTGGTCGCTTTTTTTGTCATGCATGTACATCCATGACAAATTTATGACAGAATCAAGATAGTCATACCTGTGTTGTCATAGAAGTGTTCCATGACATTACCAAAATTACCATCACGGAAGTATCCACTTCCATGACGATAAATCGCGCGTCACAGAAGTGCTTTCGTCAAGGGTGACCGACACGTGGCATCCACCGTAACGGAACGCCGTTAAGCTATCGGGTCGGGTTTTGGATCCGATAACCCGTTAACAGCCCCGACCAATGGGGATTTTCCACATGTAAAATCATCATTGGCTAGAGGAAACACGTGTCGGCTCATCGTCGGGACAGATGTCATCCACTCACTAGACAAAATGCGCCTATGATACGTCGACACGTGGCACGGCCCAACAAGTTTAAAAGGGCCGGCCCAACTAAAGGCCCACAAGATTTTGCGGACCATAGTGGGCCGGCCCAGCTAAAGGCCCACGAGATTTTGCGGACCATAATGGGCTGGCCCAGCTAAAGGCCCACAAGATTTTGCGGGCCATAATGGGCCGGACCAGGTAAAGGCCCACAAGATTTTTGTGTGCCATTATGGGCCGGCCTAGGTAAAGGCCCACAAGATTATTGCGGGTCATAATGGGCCGGCCCAGCTAAAGGCCCATGAGATTTCACCGACATTAATGGGCCGGCCCAGTTGTAGGCCCACAAGATTTTGAGGAACCTAGTAGGGCGGCCCATTAACTGGCTGCCATGTTTTGGGCCAAATGCCGACCCATATTTGGGCCAAATGCCGACCCATATTTGATCCGGTCCATTAATGGCCTGCCATGCTCCGGGCCTAATAGTGGCCCATATGAGATCCGGCCTGTTAAAAGCCTACCATGTTCTGGGCCAAATTACGGCCCATATCAGGTCCGACCCTTTAAGTGGCTTTGGGCTCAATTATGGCCCATATCAGATTCGGCCTGTCAACTGGACACTATGCTTTTGGGCCCACTTGCTAAAGGCCCACTTAGTAATTCGGCTTGATATTAGTTTTGGCTTGTAAAGGGCCCGTTTAACATTTCGGCCCTATATTAATTATGTCCTGTTAAAAGCTCATCATATACTTGGGCCTAACTACGGCCCGGTTTGCATCTGGCCTGCTCGCAGCCGATATCTGATTGGGCCAAACAAGGACCCAGACAATTTTGGCATGTTAAAAGCCCGTGATTTGATTCGCACAATCATGGGCCGGAATTAAGAACAAACCTACTATATACAATAAAGAAATTACGACATAGTAACTAAGAATAAACCTACACTACACAATAAAGGATTTAAGGTATATTACATCCATTGGGCATAAAAGTTCGCCACCAGTGATCATAAAGCGCAACGAAGAAGCAGATTACAAAAACTGGGCACCATTGCAGCGTAACAAAATAATACTGAACCGAGACCACTTCCAAGACAGTTCAAGAAAGGTTAGCCTTGCGGAGGAACTACTGCGCAAGCTGCTGAGCAAGGCTGTGAGACCGGCCTAGCATGTCTGTCATAGCTTCCAGGTGTAGCTGTTTAGCGATGAGGTTATCATTGGTGTGCTCCGTAATCTTTCATAGAGATAGGACTTCAAGTCGAAGTTGAGTTGCAGAATGCCTTTCTGCTAGAACTTGGGACTGAAGAAGTCGAACTGATTCAGACAACGAATTCTGTGAGCTTGTCTGATTGTTAGTCTCAAGTAACTTGAACACTGCATCAAGACAAGACTTTGGGGTTGTCTCGCTGTCTTCAAGATGTTTTGCCTTCTTTGCTACAATATATGTTGGGTTTGTCTCACAGCCTTTAGCAGACTTGTGCATGCCATCAGGCATATCACCCTGAAACAAAGCAGAGAGATGACAGGTTTTGCACATGTATAAACAAAGATGATAACTGTTCTATCAATTCTATCCAATTTCAAATTAGAAAATAAAGAGTATGTTCAAAATATCAATAGCATAATTTGGCATTGTTCATAATGTGGGGAGCTTCACCACACTACTGGATTACCATGTCAACATAACAAGCATAGATGAAGGGCAAAGAAAATCATTGTATCCATTTTGGATAATGTGCATGGCATGTTGTTCATATCATCAGCCACATCAGTAAGATAAAACAGGAGATGACAAGGTGCAAACATGGGCTGCTTCACCACACACTGGATTATAGATCCACAAAACAAGCATACATATAGGGAGTATTAAGTAATGTGCATGGTATGGATAAGGAATTTGGTTTTACAAGTAAAACTTAGAACTTACGGTTCTTACGAACATGCATTTTGGGAGAAACAGCAAACTAAACAGCAGTAAACGACAGGGAGTATGAGCAAATTAAATAGCAGTTGAGGATAAAGGCTTTAGAAGGACTGACTTACATTAAAAGTTAACACCGGCTTTATAATGCCCTTCTCCATGGCAAGGGAAGGATAACTCAAGAATTTCAGCACATAATCTTCTTCATAAGCATTGCCTGTACTCTACATTTTGTAGAGAGTAACTATAGATATGATAATACTGGAAGGGATAGAGGATAATGAAGATAAGATGCAGATTGTTGCTACATAATCAACTACCAATCTCTGGAAGTATAAGCGTTATAGGACAAAATGTGCTAACAAGAGCAATGGGCTACACTTCTGCACTGCCATTGTGTGTGTATTCTACTTGTTGGTAAGATTAAATATAGATCTGATCTTTTTGTAACGCCCTCGATGCGGCTATATCTCCCACGTGTCGAAGCACGACTTAGAGGCATAACCGCATTGAAAGCAATGTCGCAAGTGAGGTAATCTTCACACAACCCATGTAATACATAAGGGAAAGAGATACATAGTTCGCTTACAATCGCCACTTCACACAATTACATGAAAAAGCATTACATCAACCAAATACAATCAAGGTCCGACTACGGAACCAAAATAAAAGAAGACTACCCCAAATGCTACACAGATCCTCGATCGTCCCAACTGGGCTCCACTACTGATCAACTAGAACGAAACAACACAAAGGACAAGATCTCCATCGAGCTCCTCCTGAGCTTGGTCGCGTCATCTGCATGGTCTCATCGGCACCTACAAGCTGGTTTTGGAAGTATCTGTGAGTCACGGGGACTCAACAATCTCACACCCTTGCGATCAAGACTATTTAAGCTTATGGGTAAGGTAAAGGTATGAGGTGGAGCTGCAGCAAGCGACTAGCATATTTGGTGGCTAACAACGCAAATGAGAGCGAGAAGAGAAGGCAAAAGCACGGTCGAGAATATATGATCAAGAAGTGATCCTAGAACAACCTACGTCAAGCATAACTCCAACACCGTGTTCACTTCCCGGACCCCATCGGAAAGAGACCATCACGGTTACACACGCGGTTGATGTATTTTAATTAAGATCAACTTCAGGTTTTCTACAACCGGACATTAACAAATTCCCATCTGCCCATAACCGGGGGCACGGCTTTCGAAAGTTCAAATCCCTGCAGGGGTGTCCCAACTTAGCCCATCACAAGCTCTCATGGTCAACGAAGGATATTCCTTCTAGCGGGAAGACCCAATCAGACTCAGAATCCCGGTTACAAGACATTTCGACAATGGTAAAACAAGACCAGCAAAGCCACCCGAATGTGCCGACAAATCCTGATAGGAGCTGCACATATCTCGTTCTCAGGGCACACCGGATTGTCCAAACTTCTGGTAGGCCAGCCCAGAGTTGCCCCTAGTGGCCACCGGCCGCTGACAAGGTGGACCAGCACTCAGAGGAGCACTGGCCCGGGGGGTTAAAATAATGATGACCCTCGAGAGCGCGACTCCCAAGGGAAAAGAAAAGGCTAGGTGGCGAATGGTAAAACCAAGGTTGGGCCTTGCTGGAGGAGTTTTATTCAAAGCGAACTATCAAGGGGTTCCCATTATAACCCAACCGCGTGAGGAACGCAAAATCCGGGAACATAACACCGATATGATGGAAACTAGGGCGACAAGAGTGGAACAAAACACCAGGCATAAGGCCGAGCCTTCCACCCTTTACCAAGTATATAGATGCATTAATCAAATAAGTTATATTGTGATATCCCACCAAGTAAACATGTTCCAACAAGGAACAACATCTCCATGTTCCAACAAGGAACAAACTTCAATCTTCACCTGCAACTAACAACGCTATAGGAGGGGCTGAGCAAAGCGGTAACATAGCCAAACAACGGTTTGCTAGGACAAGGTGGGTTAGAGGCTTGGTTCAACAATATGGGAGGCATGATAAGCAAGTGGTAGGTATCGCAGCATAGGCATAGCAAAAGAGCGAGCAACTAGCAAGCAAAGATAGAAGTGATTTCGAGGGTATGGTCATCTTGCCTGAAATCCCGCAAGGAAGAAGAACGAGTCCATGAAGAAGACAAATGGACGTAGACGAAAGGGTCCTCACAAACGCGACGTTATCGGAACCAACCCGAAGAAGCAACACCGGAAAGAAGCACACAACATAGTAAACAACCAACACAACAACATGGTATGATATGCGGGATGCGGTATGCGATGCATATGCATGATTTGGAAAGGAATGATTGAACCTGGCATCAACATGGAAATCCAAGAGTGCCACTAGAAAGGTGTGGTGATTTCGGTTGACATCGATATAAAGATCACCGGAAACGGATGCACGGTTTGGAAATGGCAAGCAAAACAAATATGGCACCGGTCTGCGATAATCAGCCAGTGACCAAATAAATGCAACAAGATAAGTATGGTACAGCACTCAAACATGGCAACAAAATACATGGCAGGGATGCACTCAAGAAGCTTGACAAAAGATGAACACTGAGCTACGGCTAATTCGTCCATTAACAGGTTCAAACAAGCATGGCAAAAGTGCAAATGATAACAGGTTTCAGACTTGGTGAAATAACATGTCAGGAATTTATCATCAGGAAGCATACTTTGGAGCATGAAAACTATATTCTACAGGAACTTAACATGCCAAAGCAAGGCATGGCATGAAGCTACTCAAAGAACTTAACAAAAGTCCCTTAGTGTCCTTGAGCCAAAAGGGATCAGAAAATACAATTGCAAGCATGTGAACATGGCAAAAACATAAACAGATCTCAGACTTGGTGAAAAACTGGAGCATGCAAATAAGTTAACGAGTAGGCATGTTTACGAGATCGGTGCACTCACTATAGAGCATGGCATGACAAACTAAGCATAGACCCATCAAGAATACATGGCATATAAGCTATACATGGCATAGAAGCTAGACATGGCAAGAAGAACAACAACCTCGGCAAAATCGCTAAACATGTCAACGATCTGCCAGGAACATTTTATAGCAAAAGTAGAGATCAATTGACTCAAGCTAGGGTGCTCTATAAATGCAAACAAAGACATGGATGGATAGAGCACCACAATATTAACAAAACATCCTTACTGATCATCCTCAAAAGAGGCACGGATCACTAGGAAACAACATGAACATATGGCATAAGAACAAAATCAGGACAAGGACTTAGTGAAATTCTGAGTCCCTAAAATGAGCATTACCGATTACACAACTTTGCAAGCTTGTGCTAGTCACCACAAATATCACAAAAATACATGGCAAGCACCACTACAAATATGGCATGGCATATAACAAAACACATGTAGAGCTCAGGATCATAGCATGCACACATTAATCATAGCAAAAATGAAAAAAATGCCATTTGCTGAAATAGATCTGACAAATTACTCACATAGCCCTCTTCCAACAGCATTTCGGGCATCAAGATGAGATCAAATGAAAATGATGCAATGAGATGAAATGATGTACTCGTCCAGACGGACATTTTGATATGCTACACGCGCGAATCGGAGTTACGGATGCTGAGTTATGGCGTGATGAAGGAGGCATAAAAAATATAGCAGATCTGGGACATAGTCATATCACCTCGCGGGAAAAAAACAACCCCCGGAAGAAGCGGGCCAGCGGGGACGGAGATGGGCCGCGGGGAAGCTGGGCCGACTTGGCGGTGCGCTGGGCCGGAAGCTGCGGTGGCCCACGCGGGGGAAGCGGTCAACGGGGGAGGCGGATCGGGGCTCCCCCGATCCCGGCTGGCGGCAGCGCAATAGGAACTCCGGTGACGGGGATGGCTGGAGCTGCAACGGCAGCGCCAGATCTGGAAGCAGGCGGCACTGGGGCTCTCCTTGGGCTGGGTTCGAGGTCGATGCGCCCCAGGACAGCGGTGAGGAAGCGATAGGGCGACGGGGCGCTGCTCCGGCGAACGAAGATGGTGGCAGCGGCTGCCGGTGACTCGGGCGCGGCGAGTCCGATGACCGGAAACGGAGACGACGACGGACGCAGGGGCGCGGCACGCACGGGAAGCGGCGTCCGACTCGTGCCCAGGGAGGGCCGGATCTGGGCTCCGCCGGGCACCAACGAAGTGGGCGCGGTGCGCTGCGACGTGGCGCGCATGGAGTGGCTGAGGTGGCGGGGTTTGGTGACGTGTTGCGCTCTGATTGGCTGAAGGGACGTGGCGGCTAGACATGTCCGGCGCGGTGGGAAGCTTTTGTCCGGCGGCGCGAGGAGTGGGGCTAGGGTTTGATCTGCGCGGAAATTTCGGAAGGAGACACATATTTATAGGTAGAGGGAGCTAGGAGAGTCAAATGAGGTGCGGTTTTCATCCACGCGATCATGATCGAACGACCGAGATGATGGAGGAGGTTTAGGTGGGTTTTGGGTCACTTTGGAATGGTGTTGGGCTGCAACACACACGAGGCCTTTTCGGTCCCTCGGTTAACCGTTGGAGTATCAAACGAAGTCCAAATGACATGAAATTTTATAGGCGGTCTACCGGTAGTAAACCAAGGCCGCATGACAAGTCTCGGTCCAATCCGAGAACGTTTAACACCTGCACATGAAAAGAGGTAGAAAGGGGCACCAGGTGACATAGGAGCGCCGGATTGCAAAACGGACAATGGGGAAAATGCTCGGATGCATGAGACGAACATGTATGCAAATGAAATGCACATGATGACATGATATGCATTGCATGACACGCAAGCAATGACAACGCAAAAACAGCGAATAACTGGAAGACACCTGGCACATCGGTCTCGGGGCGTTACACTTTTTTAGTAAATGGTGGGCGAGGGAGATAAGATGCAGAATGCTACAAAATGAACCAATCTCTCTTCCCATAATACAAGAGTGTTTTGAACACTGGTGTAATGTACAAAATGTTCTTATATTATGGGACGAAGGGAGTAGCTGTTAATGTAAGTAGAGTGATAGACCACGTTCAGTCCTTACAAGAGGACTGCAGAGCTAACCCTCTTCAAAAGCATTGGGTTGATTCTCAATTTATGTAAGAGTCCATATGGATCTTATAATGTCCACCAAATGGACGATTACGAGGCTAACATGTGAAGTGATGCTACATAATCAAACAACTATGAAAGTAAGTATGGTCATACATGGCAAGAGGTACTCACAAGAGCAATACAGTGTGCAGTATAGTTGCGAGATTATATGGTCCCTTGAGAACGAATGTTCTTCTACTAACAGTTTTCGTACAAGTGAGACATTAAGGCAAATGCAGAAATGTAGTTCAAATTGTGATGTGATATCATAGACAGTACCTTACGCTGCAGCCGAGACCAATGTGTAACAAGATTATTCCAGTCACCGTCAGATAAATGTAGCACCGGAGACTTTACAGAAATTTCATTCAGAGGCTTGCCATCGAAGTGCGCTTGCCTCAGGTAGGAATGATACTTCATCAACGAGTGCTTGAAAAGCGCAACCAACCCTTGCTCGTCATCACAATCCAGTTTGCGCCTCACCAATTTAAAATAATGAAATCTTATGTCTTCTGTCACCAGAAACATATGCAGTAATGACCATGAATAACATTAGTACATTACTTACGCATAAGTTGCGGAGGAAGACTAAAAATTGTTCTGTGTCTGCGGTATAATCTTTCCATGAAGGAAAGATGCGCACAAAGTTCCTGACAACAACATAAGTTTCGTCTTCTAAACTGGGAAGAAATGGAACAGGGGTCCTATTTGCTGCAATTGGGGCTCTCTCTGGTTCGAAAAGGGATTTGGCAACTGGATTTGGTGTACTGTTTGCTGGAATGGGGGTTTTGCGTCGTACAGCTGGTGCTATGTCAACTGGCATAATCATACTGTTTGCTGCAGTTGGGGTCTGCTGAGTTGGGGCATCAGAAATGACCAGTGTAGTAGGACTAGAGTCTGCTAGAGTTGGGGTATTTTGTTGGTCAGGTGATATTGCAACTACACCTAATGGGCTATTTGATTTATTAGGTGCCACTATCTTTTCCAAATACTTTGCTTGTGCTCCTCCATGATCAGCAATCGCCCTCTTCCTTTTGAACGTCTGATACACAAGAACGACATTTGAATGGATAAATATGGTATGATGACAGATGAAATATGTACTGAAAATGGATTCGCAGGGCGTATTCACATACACGATGTGTAAACTAAGCTAATGGCAGTTCAACAAAGTAGAAGCAATGCAAAGCATCAGTTGTAAGATATGTGCGAGCAATGTAACCTTGGAAAGTTAGAGCAAGTACCTTGATGGGTGAATAAGATAGGGCATCTTCCTCTAACTCCTCCACTAGGGAGCTACATTGACTTAGGTCTCCCTCTAGCTCAGAATCACTGTTAGGATCATATTCTGAGCATGAATCTGTAGGTGAGAGTGTTTGCAATGCATTGCATCCAGACTTGATTTCAGTCCCTTAATGCCAAGTTTGACAGCCATGGCATTGTTCTGCTTTATTCTTTTCATGCGCGCAAGCTCATAATAATTATGATGCTGTTGAGAATCTAAGATTCATGAAAACATAAAAAGTAGTCAGATTATCTATGGAATGCATTGCGATTTCAACTCGGAGAGTGTCTCCCTATAAACCCCTGCATATGCAAAGTTCACCTCCCCCACCATGCTGACCAGACCACACACAGAGATACACACCCGAGCGGCGAACATGCATTTTCGAAACTAATTTAGGAACATTTAGCTGACCAATTAAACAACTCTGTTTTAATAATATCATATTCCTATTTGAACAACTAAGCTTGTTTAGCTTGATGGGTAGAGTAGTGTTATTATGACACGAAGCATGTATTCTGATCGTATAGTGATCATAAAAGGGGGAAACTCTAAGCATATATTTTTTAGCAAAAGAGGGTTTCCCCTCTGATTTCTATGAAAGAAACCACGACGGAACAAACATGATCAATTAAACCCTAAGCATGATCAATTAAACCGTATTATGGCTATGCCATGGCAGATTTGAAGCTGCAAACCGGAGAAATGATATTTAGCATCCATTGTTTTCTTCGAACTAAGAACTAAATTCTAAGAGCTGAAAAGAAAGTATAGTAACCAAGTTAAGATCTATTTTCTGGTTGAGGTCAAAAAGTCGAGGAGATATGAAGTACCACCTCTCTTGCAGCGCCGTGTAGGCATCGGGGGTGCGATGGCTGTCGGTGGCGCTGAAGCAGATCTGCGACGGTAGACGGGTGCATCGGGGGATAAGTCCCGTTGCGGTGGAAGAGAAGGTCAAGTGAGCGGCCCTGGCAAAGAGGACGACGTCGCCGATGAAGCGAGAGGACGCGATGCAAGGCTATTGGTCCATCGCCGTGGATGAGAAACGTCCATCTCTAGCAGTGGACGACGCAGTCTTGGTAGGCGCTCCGGCATGGTGGAGGACGGTGGCGATGGATGTGGTGGAGGACGGCGGCGATGGATGGGGTGGCGGACGGAGGCTGCTGTGGGAATGGGGTGTTCTAGCGCGGATGGTGTATGAATGGGAAATGGAGGGAGAGGTACGAGGAACCATGTTTTTGGGACGCGCCTGTCTGAAATATGGGAAAGTTACGAACTTATCCCCTGTTTCAAATTTGGACGTCTCGTCGGTTGGGGATAGGACGGTAATCTCGCATCTCCCAAATATTTGCCGGTAACTATTTCGGGCGAGGAGAGGGTGTTTTGCCGCCCACGGTTGGCGCCCACGGTGTATGAACGGAGCTGATAGGTAGTGCGGTTGTGTCACGTCTGATGGAAGTTACACATCTGCCCCTATTTAAAATATTAGCCTACATCTATTTCGGACGAGGAGAGGGTGTTTTGCCGCCCATCGTGTATGAATGGGGAATGGAGGGAGAAACAACGGTCTTTCGGACGAGCTTGAATCAAATGAGTTTTGCCGCCCATGTTTGATGCCCACCGTGTCAGAATGGGCTCAGAGGCGGTCGTATCACGTCTAATTGAAGTTACTAACATACCCCTATTTAGAGCAGTGGAAATCGAGCCGATGGATTGTCCGTGTAATTGTTAGACAGTAATTTCCATCTCCCAAACACTTGGCTTCGGGCAGCCGATGTGGGAGTGGACATTTTGCTGTTTCTTTCGAATTTTGGGACAATAAGCATCCACGTTTACCCTGGCAACTAAAGTCTAATCCATTTTGTATTCCTATATGAATCTTTATAAATCATTCTATGTGTTTTTATATATCTTCAAAAGGATGACAAAGATGTATTCCACTGTCATATATGAATATGGTTTACAAATGCCGATACTCAAATTCAGAAACTAGAATCCAGTTTAAGGTGAATTCGAATATTTGGAACACTTCATGTCCAACTCAAATGTCACACGCAGCATAATGTGTACTCCCATTTAGATATGTACACAAGCGATGTATCAAGATTCAAATACCGAGTCAATCAACCAAGAATGTACGGAACTAACAGACATATAAACACTTATAGAGTATATGGATCAATAATATCAACTAACATACATAAGCCAGACCACTATACTTTTTTTGGCTACAACAGCACCCTTTTTTTAGCCAGCATCTTGGCCCTTTCCGATGCGTGCCACTTATGGTCCATCTATACTACTATTGCTGAATGCACATTCAGCCCGATTGGCATATTTGTAGGTCTGGCACAGCAATCCAAATGAAATGTCTCCGAGTCTTATCAATTAATACAGACTTGTGCTCAAATAGAATTACAAACAAAAAAACAAAAAAAAACAATTATTACATGATCTCTAAAACAAATGGTTTGATTGATTACATGAACAGACAACACAAAGGTTATTCAACTATGGAAAGAACATTTCACCTATGATTTACCAAATAGGAATTTAATTTCCTTTTTTCCTTCAGGACCTTAACAATCTGGTCAGTCTCAGCTTGCTTCGTTTTAAAATCCACCAGATATTTAATGGTTGTCTTGAGTACTGCTTGTGATTGTGTTGTTTGCTTCCTCAACATGTCAACTTCATCTCTAAGTGTAGAAGCAGCATCTCTTTCTACCACTAGTTTAGCCTCTAGAGCATCAGCAGTTGGCAATTCATAATGCACGATTGGGCCAGTGCCACTGTTGTGGGATGATGCAACGTCCATGGGGACCTCGCTCTTTGATCCTGGGCTAACCTGTTTTGCCATTAAAGTTCTGATTGGATTCAGAAAAGTTGAAGTTAGCAAAACATCTCAACTGGGAGTTATAATAGCAAACTAGTTAAACAAACAAGGAATTAAAGAGTTTCAATTGGATGCTGAAAAGTAGTTATTAACATCATTGTAACCCGATGTTGTAGTAGCAAAGTAGTTAAACAAATAGGTAGATATTTAAGTTAAGGCAAACAGGTAATTCTTAACAGTAAGTATCAAACACATAGATAGGCGTAGTCTACAATATGATTAACAGGTTGTGCCATTATGTAATCAGTAGCAAACTAAATTAAGCCAAGCAACGTTATTGAACAATTTTGCAATAAGTGGCTAACTAAAATTCCGAGAAGCAGGTAACTGAACTTACGCTAGTTCTTTGTACAGGCACACTGCAACTTCTTTTTCACTTACAAGGTTGTACGAAGGAGTCCATGGCATCAATTGCTTGGATACGCAGTCCCAATACTTCTTTCTTCCCACACTGCATGGGTAAGTCAAATGGTTAATCTGGTAAGATGGTGCGTCCTTGATATGTTATATGAGGACGTGTAGTCAGACTAGTTGTAGCCAAACACATCACACTGGCTTTCACTTTATATTTCATGCGATTACTTTTGTCATATCGAGATCTAAGCAATCTACAATAGGATGAAAAGACTGGCATCCTTCACATTATTGGCAAACTCAGTTCATAGAAACAAGCAATTCAACCATTCTGTGGGTAAATCAAAAGCGCCACTGGAATATTTTTCACTATCCAATCATACACGCAAAAAGGGGTGACGCCACCATAGGGGCTGGTATGGGCGGCCGCCTCAGGTGGCTGGAAAGTGTGCACCTAGTTTGAGTCATCCAGGTTGGCCCATGCTAGTTTTGTTCGTCCCAACGCACGAGCAGGCAATGTAAAAAATGAAGAAAAATGTTTCAATTTGTATGGGCCAATAACATAAGTGCAAGGCAGGCCCTATAGCAGGCTCGCGGCCCAAACGAGCGCCTCCCATATCGATCGACAGAAGGAAAAATCCCAATTCATTCGCTCCAGCCTTCAGTCTGGTTCGCTCCTAACCTAGCCGCCATTAGACAGACCGACACAGCACTTCCTTGCACCCTCTTTGGGGGGTGGTCGCCGGGCTTCGAGCGAACGGAAAGACAAGAAGATGAAGATCCAACCCTGGGTGTAGCCTGCGTGGGAGGCAGCAGCGGCAGCACGGGCATGGCATCGAGCTTGCGCAAATGGACAGTCGCAGCTTGCAAGAGTAGCATGCGCAACGAGCAGGTACATCACATCCCAGATTATATCTAATTCAACTCTTCAATTTCTGGCCAATAGTTAAACCTGACGGTGTTGTAAAACTGCTTGTATGTAGGGAATCTATGAGAAAATGAAACCAATTTCTACTTATTTTATAACTCCCCCAATCAATACTGAACTGACTGAATCTGATGTATCTAATCAAGTTTCCGGTGCAAACATACAAGCTCATGTTGTTCTTGAGACTGAAGTGTCTAATGAACAGACTGCTAATGAAGGATTTGATGCAAACATTTTACATGCTCCTGGTGATGAACATATAGTGTCTAATGAGGGATCTAATGCAAATTTTGCAAGCTCATTGAATGATTTAGTGTCTAATGATGATCTACTATGTTGAGAGAGACAGAGATTTGCAGGCATTGATGACAAGCAAATTATAGTGCATTTTCATAGCTTGAGGAAACGTCGAGGCCATCTACCAGAAAGTCCCCGTATCATGACAACATAGCATAAATACTTTTCTAATATGTTGTTTGAAACTATTTGCATACTTGTGCAGGATATATATATTGATATGCAGTTTGCGCACTGGTTATACGTGCAATTAGACTTCGATATTTTTAGCCATAGAACGAATAATTCAAGCAGGTACAAACCATGTTTGTAGTCCTTGTACACCATGTTGCATTTTGTGTTTTGTGGTGCTTGCATCATTTAGTGTTTATAATCTGAACTACTTTGGATCATTAGCTGGTTTTCAAAGTGCATGTAGCTTCACATTTCTCAAGTTATGTTGATTTCCGGAGTGCAAGTGCCTTCGTATTTTTTAAGTTAAATGTTCGCCCCTGGTAACTTGAATTCATGTATCATCCACTACACACAAATCATACACGAATGCCAGTATGAATTAAATGAAATGCAGGGACTTACGCTAGCTCGTTGTACAGGCTCACTTCAGCTCTGCTTGCGCTTGGGATGTTCCATGTACAAGTCCATGTTACCACTTGCTTGGGATGTGCAGGGCTTGAGCTCCTTGCATCCCCCTCTGCATTTTTGACACGGCGAATCGTAGATCAAATAAGAGGAATCGACCTTGATGTTGTACCGGAGGATAGATACTTACAAGGTTATACGGGTGTGCAGGATGTGTACTAGATCCCGTAGCGCCGTCATGCTTCGCTAAAATATGGATTTGCTTGTTTCAGATGATATCTCCATAAGAAATAAGAGTTAAGGTCAGAGTTGCATAGGCATGTAAGCTAAGAGAGCAGTGAAAGGATATCCAAACATCGTCGGAATAGTGCACAAGGGAGTGATGTGTGAATACCTAGTTCGGGCCGGCGTTTGGGCATCCTCGCCTAGCTAGAGTGCGGGTCACTTCAGAGCCGTTGAGGGTGATGCGCTGGCGTTGGGTGGCCGCGCACGGATGCAGATCTTGAGTGGCAGCAGAGCGCTACGATGCGGTGGACGAGACCGTTGGTGAAGCCCCAACGACCTCGGGAGGCGGAGGTGCGACGATGTGCTCGATGAAGTAGCCCCGGTGAGCTGGGAGACAGCGTCGTTGAAGCGCACCTGATGCGGTGGAACTCGGTGTCTGTGAGGCACGTCGGTTGCGGCGCCCGACGTTGTCGGTGGACCACCCAGTGCGGTGGTCGAGGGCATAGATGAGGTAGCTCTCGTGAGGTGGTGAAGCGCGACCGTCGTCTTCATCGTCGTCGTCTGGCACGGAGGTAGGGAATGTTGGGGAAAGAGACGAGACGAGGGGCGATTCGAGGGTTGGCGGCGAATTAGGTATTTGAGCAATCTGGGCGCGGAAGGGTACGGTGGAGAAGAGAGATTTTGCAGGGCTGGAATTGGGGCCGCCAGATATTTCAATCCGAAACGTGGAAGCGCGAACTTATATTGTCGTCGTCCTTTTTTTGGGGGGGGAGGGGTGGGTGGCTGGGTGCTACGCGTCCGTCCGACACACGCGACCACCCGGACAGGACTATGCTTCGGTGCCTTAAGGCACCTGCCTTTGTGTCCATGACATATGGGCCCAACAGGTGGCTGGCCCACATGTCAGTGACCCAAAGGCAGTTGCCTTTAAGGCACAGAAGCAGCGTCCACCCCGACACGATCCTGGTTTTCCTGGTGCGCCTACATTTGAGAATGCAAACAAATATTCTTTCATTTGCAAATGAATCTGTATGTATTACCATGCCCATGTTTTCCTTGCAATAATTAGTCATTCAAAACGAGATACTCCATCCGTTCACTTTTGTAAGTCGTTTCAGACAACTTAAAATGAATTGTTTTGCACATTGTCTGAAATGTCTTCAAGGTCTTATAAAAGTGAACAGAGGGAGTAATATAAATTAATTAATGAGGAGTTATTTGAAAAAAATTGAAACGGTACCCACGCTAACGTGGATTAGAGCATATGTCACATAATTAGTTATTTGAATTAGAGTGTGTGTCACATAGTTAGTTATGTGAATTAGAGTGTGTGTCACGTAGCGATCTCCAATTCTAACGTGGATTTTGCTTTTCACTATATCCACGCTACTTTTTTAATACAAATTCATATGTATATGATGAACACCATGGTAGTGAGAAAACTTTTGGATGGATTCAAACATATCACCTACAAAATAGCACAACAAACTGAGTCAATGTCAACTCTTCGAAACTTAGTATGGCACGAATTCGATATAATTACCCGTATGCCTGGTCCTTGGTTCAAATCTTACAATGTACACGGAATTGAAACATCGATATTAAGTCTTGTACTATGTACATTCAAATGTTGTTTTTAGCCCCCCCCCCCCCACACATACGCTACATACTTCCTGTATCGGTTAATCTTCCTCTCCTAACCACCTTAGGAAGCTATCAGTTTCCAACACACGTTCATTCTTTCTCTCCATGTTTCGATCTCTAAGTCTCTCAACTACACAACCCGTTTTTCCACTCTGTTACCAAATGTATTTACCTCACACACCCGCCATTGCACCCCATGCCGAGATCTCTCTCTCTCCCCCCTCTCCCTCTCACCCTCTCGCGCTAAATACATGCATTTCCTATCTAGCCCCCCAACCTCTCGTGCATGCGCACACACGCACGTTGTATATCTAGGTCACTCCCTCGAGACTGTCTCACTCTTTCTTCCGCACGCCGGGCCACACTCATCCAATCTCGCTCTCTTTATCTGAGCCTCGTTTAACATTGTTTTCTTTCACACACAAATGATATATCTCCCTGGTCGGGCCTCGATCGACACACTCTATACTCTCTCACGCAGATTGTCTATCTAGGTCAGTCCATCCAAGATGCCACCACTCTTTCGACCTCATGGTGGGCCACGCTCACTCAATCTCTCCTCTCTCTCTCTCTCTGTATGTCTCGATTGACCTCACTCTTTCTCGGACAAAAACGATATATCACCATGTTTGAGCCCAATTCAACCTATTCACATTGTATACTCTCTCACGCACATCGTCTATCTAGGTCACTCTCACCAACCCGTCTCACTCTTTCGATCGCACGGCGACCCTATGTGATCAGCTGACCTTGCTTCCTCCCACACACAAAATATATCTACACGTCTGTGACTAGATCATCTCTCAAGCTCTATCTTACAGCCCTCACCCTTGACAAAAAGCTCAATCGGAGAATATCTCTCCAGAGCATATATATTTGTTCAATGAATGTCGGACCACACTCACTTTGACTCTCTATCTATATGTCTCTCGATTGACCTTGCTTTCTCACACCGTATCTTCCACGTGTTGAAGCTACTACCTCTCCATCCCTCGCAAAGCCGGAGCTATTTACATTGCGAGGGGCACTCCAACCTTGGATTAATTTGTGTAGGCATTTATTCCGGTCGGTTTAGATTATATTTTCGTAGCATTCGGCCCACAACTACTCCAATCACCATAGCGGGTAATTAAGCTACGGGGAGAACCTAATATGAGCACCGGGGAGCCATTGGATTGAAGATGCAGTGGCACACACGAGGCCTGAATGTTTTATTTGCAAAAAAACCTTTGGAGAGTTTGGAAATTGCGCATAATTACAAAGACTACTCCCAAGCCATTAGATCTCACTTCCAACAGTGTAAAAACTCGTATCACCATAGTATCTAAGTTGCGGGGTGGATGTGATATTCTCTGCCGCTGTCATTTTTGTTCGTAAACTTGCAAAAAACGTGTAACTCGTGCCGTTACTTGTCTAACCGCGCAAAGTGTTTGTTCAAAAAAACCATCCTACACTGAAATATCGGAACAACACACGGGGGTCCCACTTGTCATTAATCAAATTTGGACCTAAAACTAACAAATCTGAAAGACGAGATTCGAACTGGCAACCCGGACTACAAAGCGTAAGTCGATAGCCTGAAA
The DNA here is from genome assembly GCF_056163025.1 of Triticum urartu. Taxonomy (NCBI): domain Eukaryota; kingdom Viridiplantae; phylum Streptophyta; class Magnoliopsida; order Poales; family Poaceae; genus Triticum; species Triticum urartu. The sequence continues at coordinate 170,194,946 of NC_141873.1, read as the reverse complement.
AAATGAGCGGTTGTTGGCTTTGTCCCATAACTTGATTTTATACAGTACTTGCGTTGAGTAGAGTAGAGGGAGTGCCTCGTCAACACGTGCATGACCGTTATCTCACTTACTGGTGGGTCCCAGGTCTGCGATCTCAATCTCTCTTGTCTCCATCGTCTAACCTTTGCACGGGCACACACGAAGAGCGGCGCTAGCTTGCCTTGGTGTTATTACAACTAAAAAAAACTTGGAAAATAGAAGAATCGCTTAGAACAAGAGACGTTGTGGCTGGTCGAGATGGAGCTAATAACATCTATCCTCCGTGCCACGTTTGCATGATGAAGTTGTGTGGCTAGTGGGGTGTTTTCAACCGAATAGCTGGGTCCCGAGGTCGAACCATAGGTACTACGTCTGATACAGTATATTTTTACACGCACATTTTTCCTCCATGCCGAGACGTGGCACACCCTACCGTGCGGTTTCGGGGTCCTCCCGGGTGGTGCACGCATATATTCTTCCTGACGTGGGACGCCCTACCGCGTGTTTTCTGGGTCCTCCTCGGTCGTAGCACCGAAGCAAGTAAATGAGTCATCAAATCACGAAATACCACCTTTCCCACCAAGTACATCAGTAAAGCACGGTGGCTAGCTAGTTGGGCTACACTACAGCAATCTAGTATTTTGCCGTCTACCACGGCGGACGACAAAGGCACGGATGGTGGACGGCAAAGAGCTTTGCCGTCAGCGGCGGACGGCAAACAGGGACGGCAAAGACAGGGTCGGCAAACACCTTCTTTGCCATCCGCTTTTTGCAGCGGACGGCAAAGAGGCCTTTGCCGTCAGTGGCGGACGGCAAAGAATATGGATGGAAATAGTGGGTGTTAGCCACGTTAGGTGCTAACGGAGGCTTTGTCGTCCACCAAACTAATGTTTTGCCGTCTGCCGACTAATAACAGACGGCAAAAATGTCCATCTACACGTTTATTAAAATCAGAGACATAAAAGGATTTTGTTTATTAAAATATAGTGAACCAGCAGCCCAAGTGCACCACAGTATCCATCTACGCTTTGTTCCAACAATCGACGAGGAATGAACAAATTTCACAATACCAAATTAGTCTATTTACACAGAATAGATTTGCATCTGCTCCATCTACACAAAATTACTCTATTTACATGAACACCACATTATCCATCTACACAAAATCAGCACAAAAACCACAGTATCCACTGCCACCATGGACGCCCGAGGACCTGCCGCTGCTCCTTGAGGCAGAATATGGTGCGGCGTCGAGGGAGGGCGATGGCGCCGGGGCTGACAGAGACCTGGGGGGGACGGGGCCGAGGCCTACGGGGGCGATAGGCGACGGGGCGTGGAGGCCGCCTGTGGCGACAGGCGACGGGGCGCGGAGGTTACCCGGGCGAAAGGCGAAGGGGCGAGGAGGCCGACGGGGGCGAGAGGTGACGGGGCACAGAGGAATCAGCCGGGGGCGACGGGTGACAGGGTCGGGCCATGGCCGGTGGGCGCGATGGCGGCCAGTGAGGCCGGGGCCGGGCCATGGCCGGCGGGCGCGATGGTGGCCAGTGAGGCCAGGGCCGGGCCATGGCCGGCGGGCGCGATGGCGGCCAGCGAGGCCGGGGACTGCTGGCGAGGTGGTGGCGAGCGCTTGCGGGGGAAGTGGATCGAGAGCAGGGAGAGATATGAGAGAGACGTGGTGGGGTGGGGGTGAGACGTGGATAAGGCAGACTGTGGGGTGGGGTGAGATGTGGGGTGCGTGGGTGTTTCCCTGGGGGCGCGTGCATCATGGGTGGGTTCGGTATGCGTCCGACGGAGTGATCAACGTGCGTCTTAGATCTTGCCAACTCATCGATCCAGGTGATTGATTCGCGTGAGTGTTTCTTTCCCGTCTGCTTAACGACCCTTTGCCGTCCGTCGCGCTTTGCCGTCCGCCTTTTTTTTCTCTTTGCCGTCCGCTAGCAGACGGCAAAGAGGTGGGGCGTTAAATTTTTTCTAAACAGGCGGGGGGTGGGGGCCACCTCTCTCTTTGACATCGGCCAGCTCACGGCAAAGATTCTTTGCCGTCTGCTAGCGGACGGCAAAGAGCCGGCAGATGGCAAAGGCCTTCTTTGCCATCAGCGGTTTCTTTGCCGTCTGCTTTTCGGTAGCTAATGGCAAACAACTTCTTTGCCGTCTGCTAGCAGACGGCAAAGAGCTGGTAGATGGCAAAGTATCTGATTCCAGTAGTGCTAGTTCGAACGATTAGCTAGGCTGCCACCACAGTTGTTTTTTCACCCCTTTTTTATCTATTTGCCGGCAGGTAAATTTAAATATCCACCGCGGCGTTGCTCTGGTGTTTGGGTGCGGCAGGATTTTTAATTTTCTGATTGACGGGAGCAGGCGCGGCTGGATTTTTAATTTTTTGATTGAAGGGAGCAGGCGTGGCAGCAATTAGTCACGATGACTCCGCCTGTACCCACTTCTCCCTGATGTGAGAAGTCGTCGACTGGTGTTTTACCGTGGTGAAAACCAAAAGATTCCCCACTCCCTCCGCCTTCCCATAGATTGCATTGCCTTTCAGCCGTTTCGCCCCCTTTGCTTCCTCTCCCCATTGCTTCTACCTGGTGCCATGGCGGCGCAGTAGATCACGGAGTCCGAGGTGAGGCTCCTGACATAGGAGCTCCATTCCAAGGATGCGGAGCTTAGGGCCAAGGACGTGGAGCTCCGTGAGCTCAAGGAGGAGAGGAGTGCCATGCTCCTCCGTTATGTGCGGGAGTTCACGGAGCTTCAAAAGCGGCAGGCGTCCACCACAAAGATGCTCGAGGCATCGGCGGCATTGCTGCAGAAAGCGGGAGATACGATAGGCCGTCAGGGGAGCCGGCTGGAGCACGAGCGGGCCGATCGTGACGAGGTCCAGGATCACCTCAGCCACTTGGTGAACCAAGTTGCCACACACGTGTTGCGGCTGCACGATGCCTACCGTCGTGCCAGCGCGACGATGCCGGCTGTCAGGTTAAACCCATTCGACCACCCGGTCGACTTCAACAAGCGGTAGCTTCCTGACCTGGTGTCCTTCTTCACCTATATCATCGAGGAGCTGAGCCGTCTCCGCGCAATGGTGGGGGCTGAGCTAGACAAGGAGGGGTTGCAGGCTGTCGTCGCCGTTGCCGGGCGAATCCTTTCAGGGCTCCGTCACCGGAATCCATTCGTGCCATTGGACGCCGTCTTTGACGAGATGGCTCCCTTCGACCGGGAGCGGGCTCTGCGGGCGGTTGCACCCTGCATCACAAACGTCGTGCACCTCGAGAAGCAGAGGGACTTCAGTGGTGTTTAGGCGCCCTCTGCATGGGCATGTCCATGTCTTGGCGCAACATGACCATTGGATCAAACTCAGACGGTGCAGATCAGTCACTGTAGCACAAAGCGTGTGGGTGTGTTTGGTTGCATTCTCATCTCAATATAGTTGTTTCCTCTTCGTGTATTTTTGTCAACCTACTAGTGTGGACTCATGCACGCTTCATGCACTCTGCCAAACACCCAAAAGTGGGTCAAGAAGGGAACTTTTGCTCCCATACCGTGCACCCTTCATACACCCTGCCTAACACTATTCGTGCTTCATATGGTTCATGTTTCGTGGAGTACTGTAGCACCATACTCTCCGTGCGCTGTGGACCTAGTTCTGTCAACATTGATCTCATCGTCCATTCTCGACCGGACAGTTGAAAAAGCGGTACGATGTTACATATAGGAGTAGTTGACATGCGCACAACATCATTTATTATCGTCATATCTTACTATACTAGAAACAAGATTGTGTAGTACTGACATATGAACCACTGCACATGCATAGTAGTAGGAGCACTGTGTATGTTCAAGTGGCTTCCGTATTTCACACTCCTCCATCATAAGAGTGGAAACGCTTGCTGTAATCATTTTTTTCTTCTGAAAAACAATGGACACGCTCTACCGTGCGGATCCTCCTCCAGCCATGCACTAAATTACTCACTTTCACCGACGTGTGGGACAGCCAGCATCGGGGTCCACCAGCCATGCACTAAATTACTCCGTAGTAGAGTGATGGTAGACTACCCTGATTGAAGCACAGCAATAATGCCCAATGAGACGTCAAATCACAAAACCCCCTCCTTTCCAGTAGTAAGTTGGACGCACGAAGCAACCATCATTTCACTCTTCTCTCTCAGCTTCCTCTCTACCCAACCCTCGCTTCTACCTCATCTTGTTCCTCATTTCTTCAAGAAATCCCCGACCTGCTTCTGCCATTGTTCTTCTCTCCCAAAGAAGGAAAGGTGAGCGCATCAATGGTGATTCTGGCCAAGGCCTGGTCTTGCAACCTCGAGACTGATCCTATAACTCCCTCTCTTTTCTTCTTTTGGGTTTGTGATTATGGTTTCTTTTCTTTTATTTCTATTTGATAGTTTCTTGATGGACGGTGGAGCACCGGCTGAAGTGATGTCTATGGCTCCGGCCAAAACCGCCGAGTCTCATGGTACGAAGAAGCGCAAGCAACCCGCCGAGACTACCGCAGACAAGCTCAAAGCCATCGCCTTGTCCAAGCCCCCCTCTCCGGTATCCCTCATTAAGCAAGTCCAGGTAATATCTCTTCTTTACGATCTTTTTCTCGATCTTGATTGTGTTTTTTCATCTAACACGCAGTACTAGTACTAGTAGTACAACTTTCTGGGCGATCTTGAATGTGATTTTTGTGTGCCAAATGATGGTTCTAAATTCCTCTTTTGACCAAAACATGCGAGAGGTTGACACTGATTTCTTATAGATTACTTTCAACTACTCCCTCTGTCCCAAATTTCTTGTCTTAGATTTGTGTAGATACGGATGTATCTAATAGTAAAATGTGACTTGATATATCAGTATCTAGACAAATCTAAGACAAGAATTTTGGGATAGAGGGAGTACTTTATGAACATCAATGCTACCTTTTAAGAGGGTATATTTGCCTCAGTAACTTGTGTTATGGATATTGCATGTAATCCCTCTGCTCTCATGCCTTTGAAGGCATGTTCTTGTGTCTTTGTTCACTCATTTCTGTGCGTATATGTAGTCATATATGGAGTATAATATCGAAAATCATCTTATATTTCTGAACAGAGGTAGTAATAAAATATGGTTTCTGTTTGAATTAGAACCAGGTCCGCGGTGGAGATGAAGTTCTCAAAGTCATGCCGTGTGAACTGGAAGACCTGATGATGAGTTCTACTGCTGAACTATCCAGCTGCTGTGTCCTTGTCGCCACATGTCCTGAACTAGTGTTTTCCTGTAGCATTGTTGACAGGCGTGTTCTCGAGGCTGTACTTGACCACAACAATTTCCTGGCTGTGCCTTCGATTACGAAGGGTGTGGTTCTTGTAAAGCTTCCCAACAAATCGGATGCGGCCTGTCTTCATCATCATGTTTATGAGTGGAAAGACCACTCTGTTAGGTTCTCCAAGGTTGACAAGATGGTGATGGTGCATGTAGACATCTCACACGAAGTCCATGGCCTAGTCAGTTATGCGGGGTTCATCCCGTAGGTCGGTGGCAAAAAATAGTCTGCAGAGTTTAGTTAGAGCTACTTTGCTTGTCTGTAGTAAGTACTATTGTTCAGTACTTGATTTGTGTTTGTGAACCCTGTATTGTTTATTAGTACTGCCGCTTTTCGTGTGTGGTCAGTTCTGAGAACGGTCTATGTTAATGTCTGTCCACTCAATTGAGTCTGTATATTTTGAACTATCCATATCATATTTTTTGTGAGGACGGTCTATCAATTATGATTACACTCCAATATCTCTATGCATTGCAGGGTTTATCGCACCCACCAGGATTTCCAGCCCCATGAATGTTCGGTCCATACAATTTGTCATGACCTTTGGACTATCCTGCTTGTAGGAGTAGGCGGGGCCCCTGCATGCCACGCGTAGTTGGACGATCAATCTTCTGTTTAGTACTTCAACATAGTGATTTCCTGGTAAGGATTCACTCGTGTCACATCAAGTAAATCTTATTGATTTCCTGGTAAGGCTATTTTTGTAGGTTTCACCTCTTATGTTTTGTCAGTAACGAAGGCATTGTCCATCACTTATATTACTGGAAAAAATTGGATCAGTCTGTTGTCTGAGTACAAGCTGAATCCCTATGATGAACTGCAGTTTGGTTTAACAAAAACGCCACAATTAGTCCTTCTTGCGTTTAAAAGAAATGAAGAAAAAAATTGGATCACGGTCACGGATCCTAGTCAAGTTAGAAAGTTGATCATAGCAGACCAGACACGATCGTCGCTGTCTCGCATAGATCGAGCACCGACAATTGCTCTAGCACTGACAGCGGCAGCAGCTCCATCTGATCTAGTTGAGGATTGGGCACCGACCGCGTCAGCGGATCAGTCTGATATACTGGAGGATCGGGCATCGGCACCGTCACCTGCTCCAACACCAGCACCAGCTCTACAAGAGCACCATCTCCGGCAGCAGCAGCGGCTTCGGCACCTGCACCAACACTTGCACTTGCATCTGCTCCGGCCCGTGCAGTTGCACCGGCAACAGACTGGGCCGCAGTTCGCACTTCATATACCAAAGTCCTTACAAAAACTGACATGTCCACCTTCTTGGTAAGCATTGGCCGCCCAAGTGCTTCGTTCTTTTTTCTTTCCATGTTGTTTCACATGATTCACTATGTTGATCTAACTGTTTGGGTATGTCTTCTTGTTTGCAAACAGAGAATTCCTAGAGCAACAAGGGAGTCATTCAACAATCCGGGCGACCGCGGCCAAGTTTCTCTTACCATGCGCAGCCTTGGTGTGAATGAACCTACTCAATATATCGTTAGTACAAAGGATGGTCGCACGATGATTGATGCTAAAGGATGGTCAAGGTTCAAATATAAATCATATCTCGTGGTAGAGGATGATGTCAAAATCGAACTTTCTCGGCAAGGAGAGCTTGTCCGAATCAACTTTGAAATTCTTCAGTAGCAGCACGCAACTGCCTAACTGATCTATCCTCCGAGAGATTTTGATGTAATAATCTGGCATGGTGAAACAAGTGTCCTGTGTGTATAAGTAGTACGATAGTATTACTTATCACATGGTATATCGTTGATAGAATTGCAACTCTAATTGTTGGTTAGGAACCGTCATTCGATTTCATTCCAACAGCTGACGTGCTTTATTCAATTTTGTGTATTTGCCTTGCGACAGCATCTAAAACCAGCGCTGCTGATCGCTTGCAATATGAAAAGCGCTGGGGTAGAACACATGGGCCCCCAAACATGTAGGGTCAGCCTGCGGCCCAAGTCCAGAACCTGGTTTCGAGAAGCACTAGCTCAGTGCAGAAGTGGTGTCCTCCTCCTGCTGTTGGTTGGGCAAAGATGAATGTTGATGCTGCGTTATCTCGCAATGGTGAAAGGGGAGCCCTGGCAGTTGTGAGTCGGGATCATACAGGCTTCTTCCTTGGAGCATCGGCACTGGTGTGCAAAAGTGTTCCTGATCCAGAGATCCTAGAGGCAATGGCATGTTGCGAGGGGCTATCTCTGGCTCTTGACTTAAACCTGCAACAAGTTCAGATTAGCACCGATTGTTCAGCAACAGTCAAGCATATCGGAGAGGCATACTTGGGGCCCAGCAAAGTTATTATGGACGAGATCAAGATGAAGAAGAAAATGTTCCAAACCATGGAGATCATACATGAAAAACGCGAGTGTAATGTTGAAGCGCATGTGCTCGCAAAAGCTGCTACTTCTTTGCCCTGTGGAAACCATCTTTGGCTCATTGGAACCCTCGAAATTATTTGTATACCTATGACTGTCAATCTTCAATAAAGCAGCTTTTATCCCTCAAAAAAATCTGAGTATTATATTCTCAGCTGAACCCCCATAATGCCCGTGCATTGAGAGGGAGTATATTTCTCGGCAAGGTGAGCCTGTGATATAAAAGATTTGTATATTTCTTTACAGAGGGAGTATCTCTTTGTCAAAAAATATATTTATGTGTAACTAGTTACTCCTGTCTTTATACTTCCTTTCGCTGATATGTGGGGCAACCGGCAACGGGGTCCACGTGCCATATGCACAAATTAGAGTGCACAACTTCACGGTAGACACACCCCGGTCATACATTGTTCCTACAGTGTATTATTTGCTCTGCCAGAACACATGTACTCAAGATGCTCAGCCTTGCCATAACTGAATACACTAGTTTAATGGTCACAGTGAAGACAAGCCATGGATATAAGTTCCGAGTTGGGTTCATGAACCAAGAAGATCGCTGCTTTTTTTATGGCCGAACTTGGATAAACTTTCTCAAGTGTTACGGACTGAAAGTTGGTGCACGAATGTTGATGGAAATAGTAGAACCTGGTCTCATCTTCACTGCGATCTTCCACCCTGATGTCGTAGCAATTGTTCATCGATGTTAGTTTTGTATCTGGTTCTTGCTTGTTGCCTCGATTACTTCTTAATCCACCTATTCTGTCTAACTAATCACAACTTAAGTTTAGAAGTAGCAATGAATCTCTCACGAAGATGCTACTTCTAACTAATATTTTCTTATAATTGGTGGCACGTGTAGGTTTTTTTAGAGTTAAGCAGTCTGCTCGTTTGTTACTCTATAATAACTCGGCTGTTACTAATGGCACTGAAGTTGACTGGATCGACATCCACAATTTCCTACACTTTATTGATCGTCTTGAGGTCCTTGTGGGGCGTTTCAATGGTGGAAGGCCACGTGGGATATGTGTGCCACTGCTGCACTCGTTGAACAGGTCCAATTGTGTCGAGAAACTTATGATACGAGCTGTTTTCTGTTATATATGTTGTTCATAAACTATTGCTTATACACAGTTTTACAGCTGTGATCTTCTTGAAACAAGAACTGCCGAGTTCTATTGTTCCTATACAGATGCCTAACCATGGTCGGGTCAGACTTGTGCTTGGTCACAACATGATGTTTATGTCGACCTACGTAATTCCCCTTGGAGGTGAAAAGATACTTATTCATGGGTGGTCTCAAATAATGAAGGCCCGTCCATCTTGGAGAATAGGACAGAAGATTATGTTCATGCTTTTCCATGGCTCTAAAGCGAATATCCTGTTTATTGACCACGTTGCAAGATGAAGCCGCTTTCAGAAGGTTGTGGATGCGCGGGTTGGCGCCTGGGCCCTGTCCTGGGGCTTGGCGGCCTCACCCTTGGTTAACTGTAGGCAAAGTAGCACTGTTCGAGGCGTGCTTTGTACAGTTGAACCTGTATAATTACTCATACCCAATCCAGGCCAACTTATTTTTCTACGCCCTGATGGGCTGCAACTCTTTCAAGACGCCTGCAAATTTTGAAAGTAATATGAAATGGGTTGTAAATATAAAAACAGATGACAAATTGGCAATTACTTTATAATTTCTGAATTTTATTACATTTTAAGATTCCTGTTTCATTGGGCATTAACCTAATTTAAATATATCTTCAACGTACTTAAAATCTGGCTGGACATTTCAATATTAAAAATAGTTTGGAACCCACAGAAATATGTGAAATTGTCCCTAGCCAACCAAAAGAAACGACTGCAATAAATTGCACAAGAAGTTGCCATGAGCTATATATAAATTATTAAAAAAAGAGGGAGTGGTCTGACTTGTGGGCCTGTTTAGTTGACGCGTATGCAAGATTTTTTTAGTTATTATATACATCAACAAACGATTCTAGCAGACGTAACCATTGGATGTCAATCCAACGGCCGTCGTGTTTCTTCAATCTCTGATCTTCTTGCTCCAGCCGCCAAAGCAGCGCCGGCGGGCCGCCTACTCCCGCCTCCCGTGGCCGGCTGTGCTGCCGCGCAGGCCTCAGTGCCCCCTACTATTCCCACCGCTGGCCAGGGCATCCCTCTACTCACCCACACCCCCTGTTATTCTGCGGCGATGGCAGCCTCACACCGCAGCCGAACCGGTGAACGCTCGTACACCTCCCCGCGTGGGCATCCACTGCCGCGTCTTCCCCGGCTCCGTGTCGTCCCCTTCCTATGCCTCGCCGTCGTCCACCGCCATGGTGCTCTCGGCGCGGCGTGGTCAATGTGGTCAACGACCGACTTCAATCGGAAGAGTACTGTACGTGGAGAGGCTGACAGCTGGGTCCATGGGAGCCACAAGGAAGTGCCTCCTTATTACGCGGAAAATAATTATTCCTCCACCTGACAGCGGGGACCCACCAGACGGGCCACCAGTATTTTGGGAAAAAATCATTTCCCCGGACTGCTGGGACCCACTGGATGGGCCACCGTATTTCGCGAAAAAAACGTTCCCCCCGTTGTCAGCTCGTACCCACCGGAAGTGCCTCCTTATTACGCACAAAAAAATGAATACTCCCCCGGCTAGCTGGGACCCACCTTGGTGGGAGGCTGACTTGTGGGCCTACTAAGTTGACGGGGACGAAGGGCTTTGTCAACTTAGTCAATATGAACAATTCTAGCTCCATTTACTGTACGATGTCCATCCAACGGCCGTAGTGCTTCTTCAACCACTGGTTTCCTTGCTCCAGCCGCCCAAAGCAGCGCCGGTCGTGCCGCATGCTCCTGACTCCCGTGGCCGGCTGTGCTGCCGTGGAGGCTTCACCGACCCCTACTATTCCCACCCCTGGACAGGCCCTTCGGCGACAGCAGCCTCACACCGCAGCCGAACCAGTGAACCCTCGTACTCCTCTCTACGCGTGCTTCCACTGCCGCATCTTCCCCGGCTCCGTGTCGTCCCCTTCCTAGGCCTAGCCGTCGTCCACCGCTGTGGTGCTCTCGGCGCGGCGTGGTCAATGTTGTCAACGACCGACTTCCATCGGAAGAGTACTGTGCGTGGAGACGCTGACAGCTGGGTCCACTGCCGCAGCAAGGAAGTGCCTCCTTATTACGCGCAAAATAATTATTCCTCCACCTTACAGCGGGGACCCACCGGACGGGCCACCAGTATTTTGCAAAAAAAAAAACGTTTCCCCCTGACTGCTGGGACCCATTGGACGGGCCACCATATTTCGCGAAATAAACGTCCCCCCCGCTGTCAGCTCGGACCCACCAGAAGTGCCTCCTTATTACGCACAAAAAATGAATACTCCCTCGGCTAGCTGGGACCCACCTTGGTGGGAGGCTGACTTGTGGGCCTACTAAGTTGACGGGGACGAAGGGCTTTGTCAACTTAGTCAATATGAACGATTCTAGCTCTAGTGACCGTACGATGTCCATCCAACGGCCGTAGTGCTTCTTCAACCTCTGGTCTACTTGCTCCAGCCGCCCAAGCAGCGCCGGTCGTGCCGCATGCTCCTGCCTCCCGTGGCCGGCTGTGCTGCCGCGGAGGCCTCACCGCCCCCTACTATTCCCAGCGCTGGCCAGGCCCTGCGGCGACGGCAGCCTCATACCGCAGCCGAACCAGTGAACCCTCATACTCCTCTCGGCGCGGGCTTCCCCCGGCTCTGCATCATCCCCTTCCTAGGCCTCGTCGTCGTCCACCGCCGTGGTGCTCTCGACGCGGCGTGGTCAATGTGGTCAACAACCAACTTCCATCGGAAGAGTACTGTGCATGGAGACGCTGACAGCTGGGTCCACGGCCGCAGCAAGGAAGTGTCTCCTTATTACGCTCAAAATAATTATTCCTCCACCTGATAGCGGGGACCCACCGGGAGGGCCACCGTATTTCATGAAAAAAATGTTTGCCCCTGACTGCTGGGACCCACCAGCTACATCTGCGCACGAAAGGAAGTGCCTGACAGTCAGGACCCACCTGTTCAAAGGGTACGTAGCATTGTCATTCTGGTCGCGAACGTGTACATACATATATACTGGTCGATGTAGAGGCGTGCACGTGTCGTAGTAGAGGCGCGCACGTAGCACGTACACGTACGTACAGTGGCCAGGGTGCAAGAAAGAAAATACGGCCACGTATGTGTACATACGGGCGGGGTCTCGAATGCCTACTCACGCATACGTACGGCCAGGGCTCGTGTACATGGCTGGGTCGGAACAGAAAAACAACGTCGTCGTGTTCATGGGGAGGCAACGGAATGCGTCGTGTTCATGGGGAGGCAACGAAATGCGTCGTGTTCATCGGGAGGGCTTGGATGGAACAGGTGATGGAAACGAGGCCTGGCGTACCGCAGAACGGAGGAAATGGCCTTGTGTTCGACCGGCCACGTTCGAAACGGTATCCTGTTGATCGGGTGGGGTCTGGCGTACTGCAAAACGGAGGAAACGGACCTCCTACGGTCGAAACGGGGGTCTTGTTCATCGGGAGGGGTGTGGCATACCGCAAAACAGGACTCCATGGGATACTGATCATCTCCACCGTCGAACCCCTCCAGCCTCCACGAGCTACTGTTCATCCACCGTCGACCTCCTCCAGACTCCACCTGTGACTATTCATCCACGGGCTCCTGTTCATCCAGCCTCCACCGCGCGCTACTCCACCGGCTACTGTTCAACCAGCCCTCTCCATGGGCTCCTGTTCAACCACCCCTCCACGGGCTACTGTTCATCCTGCCCTCAACCATCTACTGTTCATCCAGCCCACCACGGGGTCCTGTTCATCCAGCCCCAACCGGCTCGATCGATCGGGGTCCTGTTCATCCACCCCCACCGGGAACTGTTCATCCACCCCCCCCCCCCCCCCCCCGCAACGCTCATTGTTCATCCAGAGGCAGCATCGATCGGCTTCAGTTAGCAGCAGTAGCGAAGGAATCACTCGATCAGGTTCAGTTAACAGCCATTGATCGATTGCTCGGGTTCAGTAACGCGTAGCTTGCAGTGCAATCGCTCGGGTTCAGTTAGAGCCCAACGCCTCGCTCTGGTTCAGTTAGACCCAACGCCTCGCACACACGCGCGTATGTGTACGAGAGAAGCGCGCATCGCTCGGCCCCCGACCTCCCACCGTAACCGGGAACTCCCCGAAATTTTCCTCGCCCTCGCTTCAGCATGGTTTTTTCCGTCATGGACGCCCAAAGAATGTCATGCAGCTGCATCTCCGGCCCGCCCAGGATGAAAAGCCCATTTTCTGTCACGATTTTTTGTCATAGAAGTAGGAGCCCACCACATCTATGATGATACCAGGTTTTGTCACAATTATCATGATAGAAGTGTCATATGTATGATAGAAAAAAATTCGTTCGGCCCAAAATGTCACGGATGTGTCTTTTTTTTGTAGTGATACGAAACTACATCATATGGTGAATCTAATGGTATATATTTGTCGTTCCATATGTAATTGTTTTTCTCCACGTACATGGTCAAACTTTGTGATGCTTGACTTTTCAATAAATCAATATGCTATGGACCGAGGAGAGTGCCTAAGTCGAGAGGGATCAAGTGCGTGTGAAGGAGAATGAGTAAGTGTGAAAAAAGAGTATGTGTGTGAGAGAGAAAGTGAAAACAAACGATAAATTAGAGAGAGAGAGTGTTTTTTCGTTTCTTAGGCGAACATATCACGCGTGCATCTCCGAGATAGAAAAGCGAGGCGAGGAGATACAGAAGATAGCTAGTGTGTGATTGTTTGCAACGGAGAGAGACACCCCTATAGCACATGGCCAATAGAGGTCTGGCCAACGGAGAGAGACACCCCTATAGCACATGTCCAATAAAGGTCCAGAGGGACACACGGAGAACATGGACGCATGGGGAGAGCGAGAGGGTGTTTTTGTGATAGAGAGACCCCCTCGAGATCGTGAGGGGACTATATGGGTGGGAGATCGAGGGAGGTGTGTGCGCGATAGAAAGATGCCCTGATAGAAATCGAGATAGACCATGCACATGTTTGTGATGGAGACTAAGATTAGCTAGTCATATACATATAGGGAGGACAGCGTGTGCCTACAATTGAGTGAGAGACCATCATACTTGGCTAGCTAGGAATGACATTGTGTGTGTGTGTGTGCATGTGAGATGGAGAGAGAATGAGGGAGAGAGATAGAGTTTTAGATGGGCCTATCGAGTGCGAGTGAGATATGCATGTGTATGTGTGACCCAGGTAGATGGAGAGTTTGAGAGAGAGGGGGAAGAGCTCCGAGACGACAGAGTGGTGCATGAGAGAGTTACGGGCAACGAGCCAACGAATTTGTGTGCGTACGATGAGTGCACCCAAGATATCTTGCTTGGACTAGAGAATCATACATAGTGTGCGAGAGAGACCTATAGATGGAGTATATATGCATGCGAACTAGAAAGACCCCCCCCCCCCATGCACACACACAAAGAGAGAGAGATGGAGAGAAAGAGAGAGGACCAAGAAGTTTGTGTGTTGGATGTGTGCGACATAATTGAAGATTGTCGGAGAGAGAGAGAGAGAGAGAGCAGGAGTCCGGGAGAGGGGGAGGTTGCGTTTTATGCATCAAAGACTGTTATAAACCATGTTTCAATGTAAACTTGCATTCAAATATTTAAATTGAGAGAACATGTTGTCTGCAATCCACACATGAACAGATATATGCGTATATCAAACAAGTTCATTAATTTGACTTTCAGCATGTTCATGGAGTACTATAATACTGTACAACATGCTATTCAATTGATGTGTTCAATTTTGGATTTACTTCACTATTTTGACCTGGTGAATGAGCTATTTCATTGAATCGAGATATTTCATTTTGGGTTTGATTCCCATTTTTGAGTGGGTCAACTATTTGTCATATAGTAAATCGCTAGCAACGAGAATGTAAAAACACATTACTCCCGAGCATCATCTCTCCATCTAAAAAAGAAGTGGCAAGCTAATATTTCTAAATATGATTCAAATCGACTTGGTAAGGTAGGCGTGGATGCTCGTTCTCCCAAATTTTGAACGAACCGTTAAACATCCTCTGCTCAGTGGAATACACCCGAACAAATAAATGGGAGACGTGAAGTTACCATCCTATGTGGGAGACGCATTAATTGGCCCGTTGTGCATCGAGGGTAGGTTCGTAACTTCATCCAAGCGCGCCTTCTCCTCGGCCGAAATGACATGTGCCGAATAATTCATAAACCATGGTCGGCAAAACACGCTCTCCTTGCCCGAAATAGCTCCCGCCCACTATTTCAAAACGCGCTCTCCTCGCCTGAAATTGCTCGCGCCCACTACATTTCAAAACACGCCCGAAATCACTCCTGCCCACTATTCAGGGAGAAGCAAAGTTACTCTACTATCCCCGACCCTCAGTACACAGACACAAGCCAAGAAGCCTAAAGGCAGGGGTAGAACTGTAAATCCCCCTCACATTTCTGACCAATGCGTCTGTAAAACATGGTTGCACTCCCCTCCCAATCCCCCCAATTCATACATCGTGGGCGCCAAATCACCTTCTCCCCGAGAGCTCCCTTCTCCCGAGCCACGAAACCTCAGCCCCTCCTCCATGGCGCCCCCACCAGACCAATTTCACAATCGCCCTCCTCCCTAATGCAGGAGACGCTGTCCATTTGCCGCCGTGCACTGGGCCGTGTGCCTCTTACTCCGTGCTGCTGGAGCTGCCTGGAAGACGGCCGCGTGAACTGTACCGGAGCCGATTCGCCCTTGTCGTTGTTCATGGCGCCGGAGCGGCTCCAACTTCAGATCCCTCCGGAGTCCCGGCGATGCTTCCCCGTAGCCGTCGACCATCGCGACATTGCTGTTTACCTGCTGCCGGAGGCCACCGCAACCGCGCCGGCCTCTCTGACTCGGCAGCTGGACCTACCTACTTCACCATGCCGCCAGATAGGTCTCACCCTCATCTCAAATCACATTATTTAGGTGTCAGTTGTCTGAATTTTTATTCTGGGCCAATGGATTACCAATGCGAAGCAGCACCCCTCGAGGCGGCGGAGCTCCTAGGCTGCCGGTTGGCTGGTGTCTAACGTAAGGGTGCGGGGCCGGAAGTTCGCCGCGGAAGCAGCGCTTAGAAGGCTATCCTAGAGTTGCGTAGGTTCAAGGTACTGCCGCTGTCGGATCTGGATGACGGAGAGTCTTTGTGGATTGGCCCGAGGGCGGCGCAACCACGGCAGTGCGGTGGGGCGGGGAGCGGGGTTTTGGCCGGGGCCACGGACGGCGGAGGGAAGCTGCTCTACCGTTGGTCGCTGGCTCTTCGGGGAAGATTCCTAATAGTGTCAGCCGGGAGGCACAAGACGGCCATCAAGCCATCCGGCGTAGATTGGACAGTACCAAAATAAAATAAAATCGTGTGACCCCAATTTAGTCTAAGTCAACAGACGTGTGACCACTCTCGTACCTTGATGTTGATCTCTTAGTGTATTTGTTCAGATCAAAGAGATGTGTCGTTCTTAACATTAGGTGTTATCTGCATCTTCAGCCACACCGTCTTCCGACTCACCGCAGATGCTCCAACAAGGGAAGCATACACCAGAAGGGAGCTATAGTCCCCACTCAACACTTCCCTGCATCGAATGCGCGTGTCTGACATGGACAGCCACAACAACTACAGGGCCATCGACAAGTCAGCACATGATGCTCACTCCTTTGGATGGCGGCCAGATAGGTTGTACCCTCATCTTACTTGTGTGCAACATTTATGGCTTTTGTTATTCATCTAAGCATGGAAAATAGATTATCACATTTCACTGTATATTCATGCTGATCTCTTACGGGTCTTGTTCAGGAGTTAATGATGTTCCATAGTTCAGCTAAGATACTTGTTCTTTAGGTAACGTTGTTCCATAGTTATCATCCATCAGCTGATGCTATCCCACAGGCTGGTGATTGTAGTATTATACCACTTCTAGTATTACCTATGTTGTTCTTTAATACTTTTCTGTGCCATCTAGTTAATCTCGAGTACAAACGATACATATTCTGTAGCTTTCATCTGTGTTCTCCCTTTAGTTTTTGAGACCTGTTGCTGCTAGTTAACCCCAGTCCTACTATTTATGTCGTCTCCAACAAGCACTCATTACATAAATATAACTACTAGTTGTCTTCCATGCATGTCAGATATAATTATACACACTGATATATCCACAAGAACCTCACGGAGCAATGGAAAGGCCAATAAACTTGATGTCAATGATACCAATATGATGGAACATGTAAAGGCAGTTCTTCAGAAGACTTGCAGAAAGATGTTGAATCCTCTTCACCCCACAAGGTCCTTGCTATAACTTGGCCCGTGATATGGGTACAACATGCATATAATGTCCTGGAGTGTATCTACTATGTTGCAATGCCATGTGCCTAGCATGCTGATCATGATAAATATGTCATGCCTTCCTGTTTTTCAGTACCTGTTCCATTCATGATAACATGTTTTGAAATTCAAGTACTGTCATTCTACTATATCGCAATGCCATCTGCTTAATTTGGACATGATGCTTCTGAATATCTTATGCATTGTTATTCATCAGTATGTACTTCATCTGTCTACCATACCATGTTTTTTTACATTCAAGTGTTGTTCTAGTGTTGTGTTGCAATGCCATCTTGGTTTCCCAATCATACATGTGTATGTTGCCTTAGTTTTTTCTGTACGTTTTCCGCTAGCATACAGTTTTACATTCAACTAGTGTTTTTTTACTATGTTGTCCTGTCGTATCCCTAGCTCTTACACCACACTCCCTCCGTCCGGATTACATGTGGCCGAAATGGATTGTATCTAGAACTGAAATACGCCTAGACCCATCCATTTTTTATGGATGGAGGGAATACATGTCAATATGTCATGCCTTTCTATTCTTCAGTACCTATTCCATCTCTCTGATGTAGCATGTTTTATAACTGAAGCACCATTCTTCTATACAAGGCATGCAAGGGGAAGACGACTATGTTAGAATCTGAAGGGTTACAAACTAGGTCTTTGCAAAAGATCCAAACGCTAGGAGATAATAAACCAACTCCAGTTTTTATAGATACTGCTCCAGCACAGAGAAACCCAACTCCTACTGATAATAAGCAGATTCCAGTGGCCAAAGAACAAGTCCGCTCCAGTCCAGCAAAAATATGTCAACTCCATTTTAACAAGCGTGTGCGTATCCTTGCCTCATGAAATTTTATAGCATGCTAATCATATTTTATACATGTTTCTTACCCATCTCTCTTTTAGAAAATAAGCTTTACAGATAGAAGAATTTCTGCACTGGTATCATCTTTGAGAAAAGATTCTTGCAGAAATTCTCTATATTCCAATGCAGATGTAAGTACCTGTTGTATATCACTATATTTTTACATCAGCATGTATTTTGTTAATCGGCGTGAATCCAACCTTTACCTGATCTAAATTTAGTTGTAGCAAAATGTATGATTAAAGGCCACAATGTTGATATTTGTAAGGAAAACTGCCTGGTAGTTTTGCATCCTAAGCTGCATGAGTGTACTATCTCGTATTAGTGGGTTTGATTACTTTGGTTCTGCAGTGGGTTTTCAGTGTTTTTTTACTGTGTTGTCCTATTGTATCCCTAGCTCTTACATCATACTCCCTCCGTCCGATTACATGTCGCAGAAATGGATAAAATTGGATGTATCTAGAACTGAAATACGCCCAGACCCATCCATTTATTTTCGAATGGAGGGAATACATTTCAATATGTCATGCCTTTCTATTCTTCAGTACCTACTCCATCTCTGTTGTAGCATGTTTTATAATTGAAGCACCATTCTTCTATATAAGGCATGCAAGGGGAAGACGGATATGTTAGAATCTGAAGGGTTACGAACCAGGTCTTTGCAAAAGATCCAAATGCCAGGAGATAATAAACCAACTCCATTTTTCATAGATACTGCTCCAGCACAGAGAATCCCAACTCCCACTAATAATAAGCAGATTCTAGTGGCCAAAGAACTAGTCCACTCCAGTCCAGCAAAAGAATGTCAACTCCATTCTAAGAAGCGTGTGTGTATCCTCGCATCATGAAATTTTATAGCATTCTGATCATATTTTCTACATGTTTCTTACCCATCCCTCTTTTAGAAAATAAGGTTAAATGATAGAAGATTTCCTTAATTGGGATTGTATTCGAGGAAAATATCTTGCCGGAATTCTCTATGCTCCAATGCTGATGTAAGTACCTGTTGTATATCACTATATTTTTACATCAGCATGTATTTTGTTAACCGGCGTGAATCCAACCTGTGTCTCATCTAAAATTAGTTGTAGAAAAATGTTAAAGGCTCCAATGTTGATTTTTGTAAAGAAAACTGCCTGGTAGTTTTGCATACTGAGCTGCATTAGTGTACTATCTCATATCATGCACATTACTGAATTGTAGTGCTGCTCTGGTTGCCCATTCATTCATTGTGTCAATGTTTCTTTCGCATTACCTTACCTGGCTGATGATAGTTGTGCCATATTGTGTTAATTTTGTGTTGGCTAGTTGCCCAAACGTTCGTTGTGCCAATGTTGCTTTCCTATTATCTGACTTGGCCAATGATAGCAATGCTAGTGTCTTAATTTGGTGTAGCCTGCTGAAGATAAGAAGACAAACTCTGAAAACAGCAAGGCAACCCCATTGTTTCTTTCCAATAAATCTAGGCCAGGTAATATGCCAATAACTCATGATTAATCTATTTGGTTCCCCTTCTAATTTGTGTTATGATGCAGTGGTCGAGACACTCTCCACTATCAATAATACAAGCCTGCCAAAATGACCATCTGAATCTGTTCGGTATCCACCTAGGCCCACTAAGGCCCATTTGATTCTCGGGGGGTTCCGGTAACCTCCCGGTACTCAGGTAAATTCCCGATTTTACCCAGAACACTTCCGATATCCAAATATAGGCTTCCAATATATGAATCTTCATGTCTCGACAATTTCGAGACTCCTCGTCATGTCCGTGATCACATCTGGGACTCTGAACAACCTTCGGTACATCAAAATAATAGCGGACCCTACGGGTTCGAGAACTATGTAGACATGACTGAGACACGTCTCCGGTCAATAACCAATAGCGGAACCTGGATGCTCATATTGGCTCCTACATATTCTATGAAGATCTTTATCAGTCAGACCACACAACAATATACGTTGTTCCCAGTTCTATCTCATTACCGGCAAGTCACTTTACTCGTTCCATAATACATCATCCCGCAACTAACTCATTAGTTGCAATGCTTGCAAGGCTTAAGTGATGTGCATTACCGAGAGGGCCCAGAGGTACCTCTCCGACAATCGGAGTTACAAATCCTAATCTCGAAATATGCCAATCCAACAAGTACCTTTGGAGACACCTGTAGAGCACCTTTATAATCACCTAGTTACGTTGTGACGTTTGGTAGCACACAAAGTGTTCCTCCGGTAAACGGGAGTTGCATAATCTCATAGTCATAGGAACATGTATAAGTCATGAAGAAAGCAATAGCAACATACTAAACGATCGTGTGCTAAGCTAACAGAATGGGTCATGCCAATCACATCATTCTCCTAATGATGTGATCCCGTTAATCAAATGACAACCCATGTCAATGGCTAGGAAACTTAACCATCTTTGATCAACGAGCTAGTCAAGTAGAGGCATACTAGTGACACTCTGTTTGTCTATGTATTCACACATGTATTATGTTTCCGGTTAATACAATTCTAGCATGAATAATAAACATTTATCATGATATAAGGAAATAAATAATAACTTTATTATTGCCTCTAGGGCATATTTTCTTTAGTCTCCCACTTGCACTACAGTCAATAATCTAGATTACACAGTAATGATTCTAACACCCATGGAGCCTTGGTGTAGATCATGTTTTGCTCGTGGAAGAGACTTAGTCAACGGGTCTGCAACATTCAGATCCGTATGTATCTTGCAAATTTCTATGTGTCCCACCTGGACTAGATCCTGGATGGAATTGAAGCGTCTCTTGATGTGCTTGGTTCTCTTGTGAAATCTGGGTTCCTTCGCTAAGGCAATTGCTCCAGTATTGTCACAAAAGATTTTCATTGGACCCGATGCACTAGGGATGACACCTAGATCGGATATGAACTCCTTCATCCAGACTCCTTCATTTGCTGCTTCTGAAGAAGCTATGTACTCCGCTTCACATGTAGATCCCGCCACAATGCTTTGTTTAGAACTGCACCAACTGACAGCTCCACCGTTCAATGCAAACACGTATCCGGTTTGCGATTTAGAATCGTCCGGATCAATGTCAAAGCTTGCATCAACGTAACCATTTACGATGAGTTCTTTATCACCTCCATAAACGAGAAACATATCCTTAGTCCTTTTCAGGTACTTCAGGATGTTCTTTACCGCTGTCCAGTGATCCACTCCTGGATTACTTTGGTACCTCCCTGCTAGACATATAGCAAGGCCCACATCAGGTCTGGTACACAGCATTGCATACATGATAGAGCCTATGGTTGAAGCATAGGGAATTGATAACCCACAAGTATAGGGGATCGCAACAGCTTTAGAGGGTAGAGTATTCAACCAAAATTTATTGATTCGACACAAGGGGAGCCAAAGAATATTCTCAAGTATTAGCAGCTGAGTTGTCAATTAAACCACACCTAGAAACTTAGTATCTGCAGCAAAGTGTTTAGTAGCAAAGTAATATGATAGTGGTGATAGCGGCAACAAAAGTAAAGATAGAAAAAGTAATGTTTTTGGTATTTTGTAGTGATTGTAACAGCAGCAGCAGGAAAGTAAATAAGCGTAAACCAGTATATGGAAAACTCGTAGGCACAGGATCAGTGATGGATAATTATGCCGGATGCGGTTCATCATGTAACAGTCATAACATAGGGTGACACAGAACTAGCTCCAATTCATCAATGTAATGTAGGAATGTATTCCGTATATAGTCATACGTCCTTATGGAAAAGAACTTGCATGACATCTTTTGTCCTACCCTCCCGTGGCAGCGGGGTCCTATTTGAAACTTAGGGATATTAAGGCCTCCTTTTAATAGAGAACCGGAACAAAGCATTAGCACATAGTGAATACATGAACTCCTCAAACCACGGTCATCACCGGGAGTGGTCCCGATTATTGTCACTTCGGGGTTGCCAGACCATAACACATAGTAGGTGACTATAGACTTGCAAGATAGGATCAAGAACTCACATATATTCATGAAAACATAATAGGTTCAGATCTGAAATCATGGCACTCGGGCCCTAGTGACAAGCATTAAGCATAGCAAAGTCATAGCAACATCAATCTCAGAACATAGTGGATACTAGGGATCAAACCCTAACAAAACTAACTCGATTACATGATAAATCTCATCCACCCCTTCACTGTCCAGCAAGCCTACGATGGAATTACTCACGCACGGCGGTGAGCATCATGAAATTGGTGATGGAGGATGGTTGATCATGACGACGACGATGAATCCCCCAGTCTGGAGCCCCAAACGGACTCCAGATCAGCCCTCCCGAGAGGTTTTAGGGCTTGGCGGCGGCTCCGTATCGTAAAACACGATGATTTCTTCTCTCCTATTTTTTTCTCTCCGAAAGTAAATATATAGAGTTGGAGTTGGCGTCGGCGGGTTTCCAGGGTGTAACACCCCGAGACCGATATGCCAGGTGTCTTCCAGTTATTCGCTGCCGTTGCCATGTCATTCGCTTGTGTGTTGCATTTTATCATGTCATCATCTGCATTGCATCATCATGTTTTCGAAACATGCATTAGTCCGGGTCTCCCAGTTCCGTCCGTTGTCCGTTCTGAGCCCAGACACACTTGCACGCGCCCGCGGCATGTCTGTAATAGTATTTTATAAGTGGCCAGAAAATGTTCTCGGAATGGGATGAAAGTTGGCGTGTGGTCTTATTATAGTGTAGATAGACGGCCTGTCAAGTTTCATCGCATTCAGAGTTCGTTTGATGCCCCAACGATTAACTATAGCGGCATTATAGCCGGTCTAACGTCGGACGTTTTCGGTCTCCGGAAACAGTCGCTGGGCCTCCCTCTCTTCTTTTCTCTCAGCTCGAGACCATCTACACAGCCCACTACCTACCGCCAGGTCCAACCTAACCTCTCTCGTCAGCCCACGGCCCTCCTCACGCGCGCGTCCGAAAATTGTCCCAGACCCGACCCGAGCAGTCGTCACCGTCGTGTCCAGATCATCCCCAAACATCTACAAAACGTCTCCATTTTGTTAATTGCACTTCCTAACATATTTTTCTCGACCGCTCGATTTTGATCAGAGGGTCTGAATCTACCCTAAACCCCTCCTCTTTTCTTATATAAGAGACTCCTAGTCTAAATCTGGACAAACCCTAAAATTAAGGACCCTTGTCCCATCCATCCTCTTGCCCGCGGCCACCGACCTGCCTTGGGATCCCCTAATTCCTTCCCGAGCCAACTCAGCGCCGCCACCCTCCTTCCTCGAGAGGCACGCCTGCCCGATCCACCACCGCATCAAGCCGTATCAGCAGCTCCAGGAACCCATCGCTCCACTCCCTTTCTCTCCTCCCGCGGTGTCCGAGCACCTCCTGGAGCCCGACCTCGCGCGCCGCCTCCTGGCTCCCCTCGTCAGCCAGGAGCCCCATCCCCGAGCTCCAGATCGAGATGAGCTCGATCCCAAGCAGCCAGCCATCTCCAGCCTCGAGCAGATGGCCACGGAAGTCCAGGGAGCCCGAGGAGCCCCATCGTTCCCATGGCCGACGCCTCAAGCTTGTCTCCGTTGGGTCCGCGCCCGCGCCCTGTTCCTGGACGCCTCCGCCCAGATCTGCCGGCTGCGAGTCCCACCTCGTCTGCCTCCCCTGCCTCACGCCTTGTCGTCGGAACCCCCGCCAAGTCCCACTCTGCGCCATGGCCGCTTCTCCTGCTTCGGCCTCCAAGTTCTAGCGCCAAGTCCCGCTCCCGTTGGCCGAGCTCGACCCTGCCTCCGGCTAGGTTGGGATCCCCAAGGCCGGATCCGCCCGTCCGCTCCAACCCCGCCGACCCGCCGGAGTACCCCTGCCTCGCCGTTGTCCACCAGTGCCGCCGCGCCCCTGCTTCCTCTGCTTCCAAGACGAGCGCCTCGACCCCGCTCGACCCGTTGACCGCGCCTCCGCGCGCTTGGGCCGCCTCCTCTTCGCCCATTGACCGAGGCCCAGTCCCACCTCACCGATCTGGGCCGAAGCCCATGGTGAGCCTCCTGAGAGTCCTCTGCCCTGTGCACTAATGGGCCAGCCAGTTTCAGCCCGTGGATGTTTTTTTTCTAGTCTCTGTGAATTTAGCTAATTTCCAGGGAATTGCAGTTTTACAGAAAACCACCTAGTTTCATGCATTTAATAACTTCACAACCGTGCATCGGATCTAAATAAATTATACATGAAACTTGCTTAGAATTTTGTCTAGATTCATAATATCCAACTTTCATCCAGGTTCAAAATGTTTAAAATGTTGTTTGATTAAATTTGCTCCTATGCCATGTTAAAATGCTTTACTTCATAACTAAATAATTGTAACTCGGAACCTAATAATCTTTATATGTAAATGGGGTGAAAAAATGCCTAGTTTAACATGGTGGTTTTACTTTGCATGTTTAACAACTCTAAAATAGGTTTTAGGGCAGAACAATACCAAACCTAATATATGCATATGGGGTTTTACCGGAATTGTTGTTCGTTTCTTCCGGCCTCATTTAAACTTGCCTAGATAGGTAGTTTTCATTTGCTTCACCCTCTTGCCATGTTTAACAACATTTAATATTGTTGGGTACATAAACGAGATCGAACTAAATAATTGATGTGGTGCTCCGTCAATATGCAACTCGTTGCATATTGAGCTCCACTTAATTTGTAGTATTGCTTGTGCACTTTGCCATGCCATGCCTCATTAAACCGGACATGCATCATACTTGTTTGCGCATCGTGCCATGCTTATGTGATGTTTATTCACCATGATTGTTTGCTTCTTTCTGGTGTTGCTTCTTCGGGTTGGTTCCGGTAACGTCGCGTTTGTGAGGATTCGTTCGACTTCGTCCGTTTGTCTTCTTCATGGACTCATTCTTCTTCCTTGCGGGATCTCAGGCAAGATGATCATACCCTCGAAATCACTTCTATCTTTGCTTATGTGATGCTCGCTCTTTCGCTATGCCTATGCTACGATGCCTACCACTTGCTTATCATGCCTCCCATGTTGTTGAACCAAGCCTCTAACCCACCTTGTCCTAGCAAACCGTTGATTGTTCACCATGATTGTTTGCGCATCGTGCCATGCTTATGTGATGTTTGTTCACCATGATTGTTTGCTTCTTTCTGGTGTTGCTTCTTCGGGTTGGTTCCGGTAACGTCGCGTTTGTGAGGATTCGTTCGACTTCGTCCGTTTGTCTTCTTCATGGACTCATTCTTCTTCCTTGCGGGATCTCAGGCAAGATGATCATACCCTCGAAATCACTTCTATCTTTGCTTGCTAGATGCTCGCTCTTTCGCTATGCCTATGCTACGATGCCTACCACTTGCTTATCATGCCTCCCATATTGTTGAACCAAGCCTCTAACCCACCTTGTCCTAGCAAACCGTTGATTGGCTATGTTACTGCTTTGCTCAGCCCCTCTTATAGCGTTGTTAGTTGCAGGTGAAGATTGAAGTTTGTTCCTTGTTGGAACATGGAGTTGTTGTTCCTTGTTTGAACATGTTTACTTGTTGGGATATCACAATATATCTTATTTAATTAATGCATCTATATACTTGGTGAAGGGTGGAATGCTCGGCCTTATGCCTAGTGTTTTGTTCCACTCTTGCCGACCTAGTTTCCGTCATATCGGTGTTATGTTCCCGGATTTTGCGTTCCTTATGCGATTGGGTTATAATGGGAACCCCTTGACAGTTCGCTTTGAATAAAACTCCTCCAGCAAGGCCGAACCTTGGTTTTACCATTTTCCCCCTAGCCTCTTTTTCCCTTGGGTTAGGCCAGCCCAAGGGTCATCTTATTTTAACCCCCCCGGGCCAGTGCTCCTCTGAGTGTTGGTCCAACCCAGAACACCATGCAGGGCCATCCATTGGCAGCTTGGGTTACGTCGGCTCCTGTACACTTAGCTTATCCGGTGTGCCGTGAGAACGACATATGTGCAGCTCCTATCGGGATTTGTCGTCACAGCGGGTGGTCTTGCTGGACTTGCTTTACCATTGTCGAGGATGTCTTGTAGTACCGGGATACCGAGCCTGATCGGAATGTCTCGGGAGGAGGTCTATTCCTTCGTTGACCGTGAGAGCTTGTCATGGGCTAAGTTGGGACACCCCTGCAGGGATTTGAACTTTCGAAAGCCGTGCCCGCGGTTATGGGTAGATGGGAATTTTTTAATGTCCGGTTGTAGATAACTTGAACTTTAACTTAATTAAAATGCATCAACCGCGTGTGTAACCGTGATGGTCTCTTTCCGGCAGAGTCCGGGATGTGAACACGGTGTTGGAGTTATGCTTGACGTAGGTTGTTCTAGGATCACTTCTTGATCATACTTTTATCGACCGCTAGTCACTTGCTGCAGCTCCACCTCATACCTTTTACCTTACCCATAAGCTTAAATAGTCTTGATCGCGAGGGTGCGAGATTGCTGAGTCCCCATGGCTCACAGATACTTCCAAACCAGCTTGCAGGTGCTGATGAGTCCGTGCAGATGACGCAACCAAGCTCAGGAGGAGCTCAATGAAGATCTTGTCCTTTGTGTTGGTTCGTTCTAGTTGATCAGTAGTGGAGCCCAGTTGGGGTCGATCGGGGACCTTGTCGCATTTGGGGTTCTTCTTTTATTTTGGTTCCGTAGTCGGACCTTGATTGTATTTGGATGTTGTAATGCTTTATTCATGTATTTGTGTGAAGTGGCGAGTGTAAGCCAACTATGTCTCTTTTTCCTTATGTATTACATGGGTTGTGTGAAGATTACCTCAGTTGCGACATTGCTTTCAACGCGGTTATGCCTCTAAGTCATGCTTCGACACGTGGGAGATATAGCCGCATCGAGGGCGTTACAAGTTGGTAATCAGAGCCTTCCCCGACCATAGGAGCCCCATTACTTGATCGAATTAGCGGACGAGTTGAGTCTAGAAAAATGTTTTGAGTCATTTAGGATTATATATATCGGAGAGTTTAGGAATTCTTTTTTACTTACTAGTCTCCTCATCGCTCTGGTAAGGCATCCTGACGTAGAGTTTTGACTCTTCTCTTCTCAAATTTCACTAAAATATTTTTTTTAGGATCACGCAGGTATCTTGGAATCGTTCTGATGGTTTTATGATGAGAACATTGTCTTGGTGCCTCCTGTCAGGGGTTTTGTGGCAGTGTCCCGGGGAGTTGAGCTCCGAGGTGTTGTCGTCACAATTTTATCGTTGCAGTTCTGGAATACCTGAGTTTAGTTTCGCCGACATCGAAAATATCTTTTATGCAGTTCGTTTGTGAGATAACCTCGACGCCACCCAGTACTGGGGCGGGAGTTCGGGAGTATCGCCATAACTCGTATAACGGATGCTTTTCGAAGGTTGAGGTAGACAATTTCCGAAGGTTTCTTGGTTATGTGTTGAAGGATGGATACAGCTGGATGTAGAATTTGCTAGTTTTGGGTGAGATATTATGCTTCCCCTGTATCCCCAACACCTGATTGCATAACCAGAAAATTTTGGGAGTTTATAAGTGGGAATTCAAGTAGCTCTTAGGATTTCTTTCCGACATATGTACGATATGAAATTGGGGTTCGACGTCTAGTGGTCCGCCTATTCATGGTCGGTTTTATAGTGGTCTCGTTGTGTCTTAAAGAGTCCTTGGCTATGCCGACTCGGGGACGCTTCGTATGTCATTTGCACTGCCTTGTACATGATGGTGTCGTACGATCGAGCCCATGTAGGCCCCACCATGAAAACTTCGGACGAAATCTCTATCATAAGTTTGTTCCAGCTTATTCCGCAAGACAATCCTTTGTTTTCGTTTTGAGTTGTGGTATTCGAGTTGATTCGAAGTCAAATGTTGATTCCATACCTTCCCCAAATGGTGTTCTCATATTCCTATGTGAATACTAATCCTTCTCGTTTATTGAGATTGTCATGTCAATTCTTCTCACCGGCATGTCTCTCTTCAAGTGGATCCGATCATTTCAACATTCGCAAGATCAACTCAAGTCTTCTCAACGGTGTTTGTATCATCCGTTCCAAGTTGTCTTTGTTTTTTCCCACCCACCCACCCTTCTTCTTCGAGGACTCAGATTTCTTATTCAAGTATCCTTTTATTATTGTGAAGTCTCTCCATTCCTTTTTCCGTCAATGTTCTTACCCGGTGTTTTCCATGAAGATGTTCTACTAGCTCATCTTTCATCATTCTTTTTCTTCTCCGGTAGATTTAATTCAAGCATTGGTATTGATCATACTCCTTTTCTTTTTGCCCAATGCCTATTTATGCCGGTGCACCTCTTAATTTTCCCCACTTTCTATTCTTTTGTTCCGGAGTGCTTAAGATATCTCAGAAGATTCGTGTTTCCACTCTTAATCCGTTCAAGCTATTTTGAGGATGTTATCTCATTCAAGCCTTTTAATTCAACCGGTGCAATCTCTCATTTAATCATTTCAACGGTGTTTCTTTGAGTGGGCCCTAACCCACAGGTCTTTTCCCAGGATCTTACCTGACTCTTCTTATTTTCCCGAAGCTATTCTCAAATTTATTTTCAAAGTTTGACGTAAGAATGAATTTTCATCAGTCAGATGTACTTCTCCAAGGTCTGTCAAATTCTTTTCATCGCTGGCTCAACCTCTTTGTTTTGATTCTTCCGGAGTGTCTAAATAATTCATGGTGGTGTTTCCCGTCATCATTCTCGGGGATTTGTAGACCGAAGAAGATTTTTCTCTCAATCTTGCTCCATTCTCTTCAAGATTCGTGATTCTATCTTGTTGCCATCCTCTCATAATTATTTGCGATTGTGAGATATTCTTTTCAACCATCCGGAGTAATTCAGAGTAGTTTCAGTTTGATTCTCCGGAGCCCATCATCTCAGATTTATTTTTTCTTAGCTTCCAGTTATAATTCTCCAATCTTACCGGTGTATCATTCAATATTCTCTAATCAGTTTGTGATCCCTTCGTTCACTTGTATCTATCTCTCAAGTATCCTCGTTCATTTCATAATTCTTCCCGGTGTTTCTTTATCTTTCCTTCGGTCATTTTAATTCTTACGGTGGTTCGTGCAAGAGTTCTTGTCATTCGTTATCATATCAATTCATTCGTTGTTCCAATCCTACAGGTGGTTCGTTGAATACCTTCTCAAGTTTGCGCTATGTCTCTCTTAATCATTCCAACGGGAATAAGTTGTTTGCAATCCGTTGTTTGTCATCAATTTAAATTGGTGAAGGATACGCATAATGTAATTCTTATTCTTGTTTCATCCTAATGATTAATTCTTATTCCGGAGGCCCTTCAAACTCTCGGTTTCATTTGTTTCATCTTCTCTTTTTCCCGGAGTCCAACCTCTTTCAATTATATTATCATGGAGATCTCTATCTAAATCATTACAAGGCTTCAATCTTATTCTTTTCATCATTCAATTATTTTGGATAATTATTTTATTACCGGAGTTCTTAATGAAGATTCTACATGATGTTTCATCAAGGATTTAATTTCTTCTCGAAGTGTTCATTAAGATTTTTTTTCAAAGGAGCTCAAGCATTCTTCATTTTGCAATCCGGAGTGCTATTCTTTCACGCATATCTTTTGAGGTGGTGTTATGTCTTTCTTGATAATTTCCCATCGTGCTCCGTGATTCACAAGTTATCAAGAATGAGATATTTTAAATCCATCAATCTCGCCATTCGAGTTATCTTGGGTAATATTTTCACCAAAAGCTTTCCCTAAGGACTGTTGCTATTAATGGTGATAATATATGATCCAAGTTCTTCGTTTATCCTCCCGTTGAAATAAGTTTAATCTTCTCCTTGTTAATATCAATCCAAATCTATTGGTTCCACTAGTGGCATAATTTTCTCCACATAAATTTGGAGATGTTTCTCCGTAAGCCCACTACAACTTTGTTCTTTTGTTGTGTTAATTCAACAACTCAATTCTAACATTGCTGTTAGCATGTTCTCCCAAGATCTTGTTTCCGTTTGTTCTTTCCATTCCACTCTTTCATTTCTTCCGGAGGCTTGGTGATATTGCTCTTTTCAGTCATCATCTCGAATTGTAAAAATCATGATCTTTTCATGCTTATCCTTTTATCCGGAGTGTTGTGTCCTCTACTCAAGTTCTTTTCATCTTATCAAGTTGCTTATCACATCTCAACTGGAGTGTTGTCCTAATTTGATTTTCCTTGTTCCTCTTTTCTAACGAAGAGTTATCAACTTCGTTCATCTCAACTTTATTCTTTTCTCGAAATGGCTTAATCTTTTCAAGGTTCTCTGGTTTCACTCGTTTGTTAAAGAAGCAATTTAGTTTTACCTCTTCTCTCCTCTTCCGTTTCCCTCCGGTGCCATTCTAGATCTCGGGACGAGATCCTCTCGTAGTGGTGGAGTGTTGTAACGCCCCGAGACCGATGTGCCAGGTGTCTTCCAGTTATTCGCTGCCGTGGCCATGTCATTCGCTTGCCTGTTGCATTTTATCATGTCAACATCTGCATTGCATCATCATGTTTTCGAAACTTGCATTAGTCCGGGTCTCCCAGTTCCGTCCGTTGTCCGTTATGAGCCCAGACACACTTGCACGCGCCTGCGGCATGTCCGAAATAGTATTTTATAAGTGGCCGGAAAATGTTCTCGGAATGGGATGAAAGTTGGCATGTGGTCTTATTATAGTGTAGATAGACAGCCTGTCCAGTTTCATCGCATTCGGAGTTCGTTTGACGCCCCAACGATTAACTATAGCGGCATTATAGCCGGTCTAACGTCGGACGTTTTCGGTCTCCAGAAACAGTCGCCGGGCCTCCCTCTCTTCTTTTCTCTCAGCTCGAGACCGTCTACACAGCCCACTACCTACCACCAGGTCCAACCTAACCTCTCTCGTCAGCCCGCGGCCCTCCTCACGCGCGCGTCCGAAAATTGTCCCGAACCCGACCCGAGCAGTCGTCACCGTCGTGTCCGGATCATCCCCAAACATCTACAAAACGTCTCCATTTTTTTAATTGGACTTCCTAACATATTTTTCTCGACCGCCCGATTTCGATCAGAGGGTCTGAATCTACCCTAAACCCCTCCTCTTTTCTTATATAAGAGACTCCTAGTCTAAATCTGGACAAACCCTAAAATTAAGGACGCTTGTCCCATCCATCCTCCTGCCCGCCGCCAATGACCTGCCTTGGGATCCCCTCATTCCTTCCCGAGCCAACTCAGCGCCGCCACCCACCTTCCTCCAGCGGCACGACTGCCCGATCCACCACCGCATCAAGCCATATCAGCAGCTCCAGGAACCCATCGCTCCACTCCCTTTCTCTTCTCCCGCGGTGTCCGAGCACCTCCTGGAGCCCGACCTCTCGCGCCGCCTCCTGGGTCCCCTCGTCAGCCAGGAGCCCCATCCCCGAGCTCCAGATCGAGATGAGCTCGATCCCGAGGAGCCAGCCATCTCCAGCCTCGAGCAGATGGCCACCGAAGTCCCAGGAAGCCTGAGGAGCCCCATCGTTCCCATGGCCGACGCCTCAAGCTTGTCTCCGTTGGGTCCGCGCCCGCGCCCTATTCCTGGACGCCTCCGCCCAGATCCGCCGCCTGCGAGTCCCACCTCGTCTGCCTCCCCTGCCTCACGCCTTGTCGCCGGAACCCCCGCCAAGTCCCACTCCGCGCCATGGCCGCTTCTCCTGCTTCGGCCTCCAAGTTCCAGCGCCAAGTCCCGCTCCCGTTGGCCGAGCTCGACCCTGCCTCCGGCTAGGTTGGGATCCCCAAGGCCGGATCCGCCCGTCCGCTCCAACCCCACCGACCCGCCAGAGTACCCCTGCCTCGCCGCTGTCCACCAGTGCCGCCGTGCCCCTGCTTCCTTTGCTTCCAAGACGAGCGCCTCGACCCCGCTCGACCCGTTGACCGCGCCTCCGCGCGCTTGGGCTGCCTCCTCTTCGGCCATTGACCGAGGCCCAGTCCCACCTCACCGATCTGGGCCGAAGCCCATGGTGAGCGTCCTGAGAGCCCTCTGCCCTGTGCACTAATGGGCCAGCCAGTTTCAGCGCATGGATGTTTTTTTTTTCCAGTCTCTGTGAATTTAGCTAATTTCCAGGGAATTGCATTTTTACAGAAAACCACCTAGTTTCATGCTTTACTTCATAACTAAATAATTGTAACTCGGAACCTAATAATCTTTATATGTAAATGGGGTGAAAAAATGCCTAGTTTAACATGGTGGTTTTACTTTGCATGTTTAACAACTCTAAAATAGGTTTTAGGGCAGAACAATACCAAACCTAATATATGCATATGGGGTTTTACCGGAATTGTTGTTCGTTGCTTCCGGCCTCATTTAAACTTGCCTAGATAGGTAGTTTTCATTTGCTTCACCCTCTTGCCATGTTTAACAACATTTAATATTGTTGGGTACATAAACGAGATCGAACTAAATAATTGATGTGGTGCTCCGTCAATATGCAACTCGTTGCATATTGAGCTCCACTTAATTTGTAGTATTGCTTGTGCACTTTTCCATGCCATGCCTCATTAAACCGGACATGCATCATACTTGTTTGCGCATCGTGCCATGCTTATGTGATGTTTGTTCACCATGATTGTTTGCTTCTTTCTGGTGTTGCTTCTTTGGGTTGGTTCCGGTAACGTCGCGTTTGTGAGGATTCGTTCGACTTCGTCCGTTTGTCTTCTTCATGGACTCTTCTTCTTCCTTGCGGGATCTCAGGCAAGATGATCATACCCTCCAAATCACTTCTATCTTTGCTTGCTAGATGCTCGCTCTTTCGCTATGCCTATGCTACGATGCCTACCACTTGCTTATCATGCCTCCCATATTGTTGAACCAAGCCTCTAACCCACCTTGTCCTAGCAAACCGTTGATTGGCTATGTTACCGCTTTGCTCAGCCCCTCTTATAGCGTTGTTAGTTGCAGGTGAAGATTGAAGTTTGTTCCTTGTTGGAACATGTAGTTGTTGTTCCTTGTTGGAACATGTTTACTTGTTGGGATATCACAATATATCTTATTTAATTAATGCATCTATATACTTGGTAAAGGGTGGAAGGCTCAGCCTTATGCCTAGTGTTTTGTTCCACTCTTGCCGCCCTAGTTTCCGTCATATCGGTGTTATGTTCCCGGATTTTATTTTTTAGTGATGCGCCATTAGTATGAATATTAGGTTTTATTTTTTTTACTTTTCTGAGTTTTGCACATGCTACAAAATATATTATTTGACAGAATATAGATAGTAGCACACAGCAACAGCAGATTCATCTAATACAATAGAAGATTAGTCTCCGAATACAATTCATCATATTAGTCTCCGAATTCAAAAGACCGAACAAAGATAAAACATTACAAGTCTCGAGACCGCGAGTATCGAGTTTGTCGGAAGTAATACTAATCCTAACAAGTCATACTAATCATCATCATACAACTTCTACTCGTTATTCATAACAAGTCATACGATCATCATCTTGATAGTC
Organism: Triticum urartu; assembly: GCF_056163025.1. NCBI lineage: Eukaryota > Viridiplantae > Streptophyta > Magnoliopsida > Poales > Poaceae > Triticum > Triticum urartu. The sequence goes on along the minus strand of NC_141873.1, from coordinate 170,161,575 downwards.
TTCGAACCAACCCTACTTAATTGTTCTTAGCACATGATCATCAGTATTAGGCAGGACCTAAATACTCTATTTAAGCTAAAATAGCATAAAACAATATAGACCCTGACTCTCCATTATGGAGAATGGAGAACATCCTGTCTCCAATTCTTGCGCTTCCCTTCCTTTTGCTTCCAAGAAGCTCCTTACGACTGTCCATACATTTTTTTCCATCCTTTGATTTTCATGTCTCCACTTCTTTTAGAAATCTCGTATGGACAGTTGAGATTCGTAGGACGACCTGGCTGTATGTTCAAAACATTAACACTACCTTTCAGATACATCATATGAGGCACACAATTCTCTAGGATTATCTATTGAAAAACATAGTAATAACATCATAGTTAGCAATGATGTACTAGTTTTAGAAGTATGCAAAAGATGCACGGATGTCGTAATAGTAAAAATCTTACCAGGGTATCTCCATGGTAGTTACCGTGGTTGAACACATGCACTAGTGGCACGTATTTACCATAATGTTGAGGAGTTTGATTGTAGATATTGTAATTCCCAATGTCAATACAAAATCCGACCAAATGATTTTTCTCCTTGTAAGTTGTTAATTCGGAGCCATCGGTGTAGTGGGTTTTGTCTACCATCTCCCGCACATTCTTTGAACAATAAAAATAAGCTGTCAATGGAAATAAGCTGTCAACTATTTTGAAATAAACAATATAAATTAGCTAATAACTATGTTTGAGAAACTCACATAGCGGTAGAACTGGAGGCGTATCAACAAGGACCCAAATGTCCATATTGTCTTGGTTGATGTCAGGATTACCAAGATCCATGGTGATAAGAATACCCTCATCAAAACCATACATCTTGCAAAATGCTTCCCAATTTTTGCAACCAAAATGGGTTACGCTCTCAGAATTATATAGATTTACTTCAAAGTCCACATCGTGATGAGTCCTTAGGTGAATTTTCTTTGTTTCAGAAATTTCATGGTCTTCAAAATCCATCCTCTCCAAGACATAGCGTCTTGCATGGCATGGGATAAGCTATACTCGAATTGTAAAAGATGAAAATTACACATTGAAATAGTTGAAGTTATGCTTAATTATGAAAATAACACTTGTCGTCGTTGTGTACCGTTTCAACTTCGAAGGTCTCCTCGAGCTTAATGCTGAAGCGCCGATCATCGTCCAGGTGAGGCATGTCGCACAGACCTCGATCGTTGTGGCACCAGTCGCACTCCGCCGGGAGACTTTCGTCGTCCCTTTCGTCGTCCGATGATGATGACGACATATCCTATGTTCATAATTCAAAACTACATCATTTAGGGTTTGTCGACACCGAGGCATCCTAAAAGCTAAGCTTTTATCATTTAGGGTTTGTCGACGCTGAGGCACCCTAAAAGCCTAAGCTTTCATCATTTAGGTTCTTATCGACACCGAGGCAACCTAAAAGCCAAGGTTTTATCATTTAGGGTTTGTCAACGTCGAGGCACCCTAAAAGCCTATGCTTTCATCATTTAGGTTTTGTCGACGTCGAGGCACCCTAAAAGCCTAAGCGTACATCATTTAGGTTCTCATCGACACCGAGGCACCCTATAGAAGCGAAGTTAAGTTTTCATCCTAATCACTTGGCACTAATCACTTGGCTCTATTGCCACCTATGTTGGGTTTATCATCTAGGGTTTATCGATGCTAACGAGAATTCTAAGTTGGGCCTAATCACTTGGCTCTATTGCCACCTATGGTTTAATGCAGCAAGAATGGCGAGGCAGTTGATCCTACTTAATTAAGTACTAAGATACCCCGGCCCATGCATTAGTAGCAAGTACCCCATATGTCTGATTTTTAGCAAAGTCATGCTAAAATTCATGGAAAATTTCAGCATGAGCTTTGCTGAAAATAAGACATATGGAGTACCCGAATTTTCCGGAACGGAAGTTAATCGACATTCCGGCAAACTCAAGGGCCTCTCGGGGTACCTGCAAAATCATCACGACACGATGGTCGGAGACCAAACCCAGCAAACTAGCACCACAATGTGCCTCTACTTTCACATGGATGAAAAGGCCACAGACCATATGGTCCTCTGCTTTCATATGGACAAAAATTAGCTCAACTTATGTGAGCTTCCATTCCAGATCTAATAGGTCACCCAACAAAAAATCATTAATAGTTTTAGGTGAAAAAAATCATGGATTGCTGTTAACTGAAAATTAGGGAAAGAAATTGTTGCTGATCATGGATTACTGTTAATTAAAAATAGAGCATCTGGCTTGTCTTATCATGTTCACTAAGTCCACAAAAATGAATAGGTTCAGTAAACTTGAAGTACTCAACACTAAACATGGTTTAGAGCTCACTACACTACACTACATCGTGCAATGGTTCAGACCTCACTACACTAGAACAAGCTCACTACACTACACTACACTACACATGCTTAAACTCTGACCATAAACAAACACCAGCAATGCAATATGTAAACTACCTCTGTTTCTAGGAAACAAGAGTTATCATCAATGCTTTTGAGTTTATTAAGTACCTTCAGTTCTGAGATTTAAATGTCAAAAGAGCTTCATAGAATCTTGAATCCTCCAAATCACTCTTAACAGTTCTGCATTGCACAAAGGCAGCAATGAGCCAATGATATCAGTAGCAATAATAGGTGCTTACATTCTCATAACTATAGTATTAGTTAACCAAAATTCAACCTACAGAGTTCTAGTACAGTGAGTAACTCCCAATTCTTTTAATAGAAGCACAATTAACAACACAACTAGGGAGTCTAGGACAATGCCACCAGATAGAATTTGAAGGAAAAACGTTCTTCCAGAACCTTCAAGCCACAATCATACATAGAGTGGCTGATCATATAAGCTATATTTAAATAAACATCAACTAAACTTGATGACAAGAAAAACTACAATCACATTGATACAAACTAGAGCATATAGCAATAGTAAATTGCTGCTCCATATAGCAATAGTAATGCACCTAATCAACATTGTAGAGCATCCTGTTACAAACTTGTTCAGATCCTGCAAATTAATGGGGAGGAAGAACTAGGGAGGGAGGGAATGGTAATTGTTCAGAGAAGAACAATAGTAATGCTCCATATAGCAATAGTAATGCTCCATATGTTCTGATCCATATAGCAAGAAGAACTAGGGAGGGAGGGAATGGGGAGGAAGGGTGGAGAGGGAGGAAGGAGGAGAGGTACCTGGGCGGGCGTGGCCAGTCGCCGGAGGGGTCGCAGTCGGCGGCAGCGTCGAAGGGGTGGCTCGAGGGCGTCCGAGCTCGTCCGGGTCCTCGTAGTCGAAGAGGAAGACGATGGCAGTCCTCCTGGGCACCTCGGTTGGTCGTGGGGAGGCCGGCGGCCACGTGCTTCGCGGGTCGGGGGGCGCGGGGGCGGCGGCGCGGGGGAGCGGCGGCGCGGGGGAGCGGCGGCGCGGGGGAGCCGGAGCGGGTGTGGCAAGGGATAGGGAAGGAGGTATCGGGCGAAGGGCCGGGTATCCAACTATAGAGGGGGGAATGTTAGTAATGGCGCACCGTCGAGGGGTGCGCCATAAAAACACTCATAGCAATGGCGCACCATTCTCTGGTGCACCATTAGTAACTTTTTTTTTCTGATAGCAATGGCGCACCCTCCTCTGGTGCGCCATTAGTAACTTCTTTTTTTCATTATTTCTTATTGCATCTAATAATTTGTTTTTTATCAAATTTGTTATTTTCATGAGGACTAGAACAAAATATATCATCAAATTTGTTTTTTTTTAATATCATCAAATTTGTTTTTTATTTTTAATTGAAAATATCATCAAATTTGTTATTTGAAAATATCATCAAATTTGTTATTTGAAAATATTATCAAAAAGCGGGGGAGGGTGCGGGGTGTCGGCGGCCGCGGTGGAGCGGGCCGGGGGAGGGTGCAGGGGGTCGGCGGCGGCGATGGAGTAGGGGAGGGTGCGGGGGTCGGCAGCGGCGGTGGAGCGGGGGAGGGTGCGGTGGGTCGTCGGCGGCGGTGGAGCGGGGGAGGGTGCGGGGGGTCGGCGGCGGCGATGTGGGTCGGGGCAGTGGGGGGAATTAGCTAGGGGGCGAGGGAGGGATGAAGGGGATCTGGCGAGAGGGAGGGAATTAGCTAGGGGGAATCTTACTAATGGCGCACCAGCGATCGGTGCGCCATTAGTAATCTTTTTTTTACATAGCAATGGCGCACCGGGCAGAGGTGCGCCATTAGTAATCCTTTTTTATATATATAGCAATGGTGCACCAGCCAGAGGTGCGCCATAAGTAATTTTTTTGTTGCATGTAATATTTTTTTAGAAAATGAAACAGTAATATTTTTTTATAAAAACATTAATAATTGTTGTTTAACAACAATTGTAGTATACACTTTTTTATTATTATTTTTTTAAAAATGAAGAGGGGAGAGGAGGCGCGGGTGGGATCGAGATCGAGATGGAGGGGGAGTCAAGATCGAGATGGAGGGGGAGTCGAGATCGAGATGGAGGGGGATCGAGATCGAGTGTCCTCATGAATATTCAATATTTTATCATATTGAATATGAAAAAATATCATCAAATTTGAAAAAATATTCATGAATTCAAAAAGTGCCCATGAAATTTAAAAATATTCATGATATCAAAAAGTGCCCATGATATTTAAAAATATTCATGATATCAAAATATATACTAATGGCGCACTTCTACAGGGTGCGCCATTAGTAGTTTAAACTAGTAATGGCGCACTGTGAGGCGGTGCACCAATAGTAGTTTTGCAAAAAAAAATTCAGTACTGGCGCACTCCATGTCTGGTGCGCCATTACTAGTTAGAACTAGTAATGGCGCACTAGAGGTAGGATGCGCCATTAGTATGTATGTAAAAATGAAAAAAAAACATTTATCACTAGTGGCGCACCAGTTTTCTGGTGCGCCATTAGTGTCTTCCACACTAATGGCGCATCACCAACTGGTGCGCCATTTGTATATAGTAGTGGCTCACTACTTCCCTGGTGCGCCATTAGTGTCAATCCTATCTATAGCCCTTTTCCTAGTAGTGTCATATCAATAGCATAATCAACTAGCAAGTCATAATAATAAATCTCGGATGACAACACTTTCTCAAAACAATCATAATATGAATAACAAGATGGTATCTCGCTAGCCCTTTCTGAGACCGCAAAACATAAATGCAGAGCACCTTTAAAGATCAAGGACTGACTAGACATTGTAATTCATGGTAAAAGAGATCCAGTCATAGTCATACCCAACATAAATTAATACTAATGAATGCAAATGACAGTTGTGCTCTCCAGCTAGTGCTTTTTAATAAGAGGGTGATGACTCAACATAAAAGTAAATGGATAGGCCCTTCGTAGAGGGAAGCAGGGATTTGTAGAGGTGCCAGAGCTCGGTTTTGAAATAGAGATAAATTGTATTTTGAGCGGTATACTTTCATTGTCAACATAACAACTAAGAGATGGCGATATCTTCCATGCTAAACACATTATAGGCAGTTCCCAAATAGAATGGTAAAGTTTATACTCCCCCTCCACCAACAAACATCAATCCATGGCTTGCTCGAAACAACGAGTGCCTCCAACATACATCAGGTCCCAGGGGGTGTTTTGTTTGCAATTAATTTTGATTTAGTTTGCATAAAGCATGGGACTGGGCATCCCGGTGACCAGCCATTTTCTCATGAGTGAGGAGCGGAGTCCACTCCTCTTGAGAATAACCCGCCTAACACGGAAGATAAGGACAACCTTGGTTGATACATGAGCTATTCGAGCATACAAAACAGAATGTTTATTTGAAGGTTTAAAGTTTGGCACATACAAATTTACTTGGAACGGCAGGTAGATACCGCATATAGGAAGGTATAGTGGACTCATCTGGAATAACTTTGGGGTTTAAGGGATTGGATGCACAAGAAGTATTCCCGCTTATTACAAGTGAAGGCTAGCAAAAGACTGGGAAGTGGCCAACTAGAGAGCGACAACAGCCATGTACATGCATTAAAATTAATAAACATTGGATGCAAGCATGAGTAGGATATAATCCACCATGAACATAAATATCATGAAGGCTATGTTGATTTGTTTCAACTACATGCACGAACATGTGCCAAGTCAAGTCACTTAAATCATTCAAAGGACGATACCACCCCATCATACCACATCATAACCATCTCAATAGCATGTTGGCACACAAGGTAAATCATTATATCTCATAGCTAATCAAGCATGGCACAAGAAACAACGATCTCTAATTGTCATTGCAAGCATGTTTATTCATAATAAGCTGAATCAAGAACGCGGGACTCATCATATTTACAAAAACAAAAGAGGTCGAGTTCATACCAGCTTTTCTCATCTCAGTCATCCCATGATATATCATCATAATTGCCTTTCACTTGCACGACCGAACGGTGTGAATAAAGAGTGCACATGCATTGGACTAAGTTGGAATCTGCGAGCATTCAATAAACAGGAGAAGACAAGGCAATACGGGCTCTTTGGTTAATTAAACAATAATGCATATAAGAGCCACTTCAACAATTTAATTATGGTCTTCTCCTACTGACCCCCAATGAAAAGAAAAGAAATAAAACTATTTACATGGGAAAGCTCCCAACAAGCAAAAGAAGAACGAGAAATATTTTTGGGTTTTCTTTTTAATTATTACTACTACAGCAGAAAAATAAACTACTACTAATTTTTTTGGTTTTTCTTAAGGTTTAACAAGCACACAAGAAGAAAGCAGAAAAAGGAAAATAAACTAGCATGGATATTATAATGAAAAAGTATGAGCACCGACATCTAGCAATGAGTGTGTGTGAACATAAATGTAATGTCGGTGAGAAATACGTACTCCCCCAAGCTTAGGCTTTTGGCCTAAGTTGGTCTATGGCCACGGTTGGCCTGGGGGATATCCATAATAATAGTTTTTGGGGTCGTACTGTGATGAAGAATAGTTGGGATCATACTGTGATGAAGAAGAAGACTCTGACTGCCACTAGATGACAGTCATCTCTGGATCCCAAGAATAAACAGATTGTCGTGGAGGCTCATCTTGTGGTTCCTGTTCTGGCTCCTCGGTTGGTGCAGGGTTCCGGTAGGCGTGAATAGCCGTCAACGGAACAAGGTACGTGCCTGCAATCAAATCAAACAAAGAAGGAGCAGGCAAGGTAATAGTCTCAGGATGATGTTTATTAAAGAACAATTGATATTGAAGCTCCACTGCCCTATTCTTAATAATGAAATCATGTGCTACCATACTTTTACGATCTAGATAAACATGGGGCAGCACCTTTTCTTCCTTCTCAGCATGCCTAATAGGTATGTTAAAATGTGCGGCTAGGCGTGTAGCATAAATGCCTCCAAAGATGGGGCCCTTAGTATGGTTCATATTTACCCGTCTAGCAATAATACCGCCCATACTAAAAGTGTTATCACTGTATAAACCTTGAAGTAGAATAATTATATCAGGGATACTAAGGTTTCCACAGTTTCCGCGTCCAATTAAAAAACGACTAGCAAATAATGCAAAGTAACGTAAACAGGAAAATGTATGCCAGTGATTCATGCATCGGAAACCTTCCTGGTTTCTCCTACAGTGATATTATTAATAAATCCCTCCACATCATCATGTTGTGGTTCTTCTGTCTTGCCCTCAAAAGGGACTAAACAGATCCGACAGAAGTCATAAAGTGACATCACCTTATGCTCATCATATAAATGAAACTCCACTGTAGGTGGTGAGTTCCTAGAATGAAATTGAAAGTTTTGCACAAAGGTATTTGTGAGTAAGAGATACTAATTGCATTGGTCATGGAGGAAAGCAGTGAGGCCTGCATTGTGAGCCAATTCATGAAAATCTTCATAGATACCGGCTGCTCTCAAGAAATCTTTGGAAGGCCATTCACACGCCCGAATCTCCGCGGTGCAAGGCAGATTATACTTAGGCTTCGGTGCCTTTTCCTTTGAGCTTTGGCTTGATGAGCCCCTCAAGAATCTCCTCGTTATTTTTCTAAAATAATCTGAAATTTTTAGTAACTTCAAACAAAAGTAAACCAACTTCAATAAAACTGATAGCAACTACTCCTACAAGTGCCTAGAGCCTATATCAAGCATTAGAACTACTTGGAACCATATAAATTTGACATGCAAGCTCAAGAACTTGGTCACCTATGCAGCATAAATTTGCAATGAATAAAGCACTAGAACAAAAACTAATTAGACCAATGGAGGAGTCACATACCAAGGAACAATCTCCCCAAGCAGTTTTGTGAGAGGTGCTTTGAGCATGGAGATCGAAAATGGCAGCAAAGAGGGCTGGAACTCGTGCTTGAGATGGTTTTTCGGGTTTGTGTGAGACAGAGGAAGAAGATGGGTGTTGGGATAAGTGGAGGAGGGCCACCGTGGGCCCACGATGTAGGGGGGCGCGCCCTATAGGGGGGGCGCGCCCACTACCCTCGTGGCCAGGTGGCAGCTCCTCCCGCGATGATTTTTTCACAGTAAATCCTCAAATATTCCCGAAAAAATCATATTAAATTGGCATGTCATTATGAGGAATTTTATTTTTGGGATATTTTTATATTGCACGGATAAGCCAGGAAACAGACAAAAAAAACTATTTTTACTTTATTTCTACTAATTAACAGAAAATATAGAGAGGGTACAGAAGGTTGTGCTTCTAGTTTCATCCATCTCATGCTCATCAAAAAGAATCCACTAACAAGGTTGATCAAGTCTTGTTAACAAACTCATTCCGATAATCATGAAACCGGAGAAATTTCGAATAACACTAAGTTACCTCAACGGGGATATGCACATCCCCTATAATAAGTATATAATATTTCTTCTTGACTGTAGGAAGAGGAAATTCAAAATCTCCAATAGTAATGGTTGGATTTTTTCCAATAGAATTGATACTGTGGACTTGAGGTTGTTTCCTCGGAAAGTGTACCATATGCTCATTACCATTAACATGTAAAGTGACATTGCCTTTGGTGCAATCAATAACAGCCCCTGTAGTATTCAAAAAGGGTCTTCCAAGAATAAGAGACATACTATCGTCCTTGAGAATGTCAAGAATAACAAAGTCCGTTAAAATAGTAACGTTTGCAACCACAACAGGCACATCTTCACAAATACCGACAGGTATAGCAGTTGATTTATCAGCCATTTGCAAAGATATTTCAGTAGGTGTCAGCTTATTCAAGTCAAGTCTATGATATAAAGAGAGAGGCATAACACTAACACCGGCTCCAAGATCACATAAAGCAGTTTTAATATAATTTCTTTTAATGGAGCAAGGTATAGTAGGTACTCCGGGGGCTCCAAGTTTCTTTGGTATTCCACCCTTAAAAGTATAATTAGCAAGCATGGTGGAAATCTCAGCTTCCGGTATCTTTCTTTTATTAGTAATGATATCCTTCATATATTTAGCATAAGAATTTATTTTGAGCACATCAGTTAATCGCATACGCAAAAAGATAGGCCTAATCATTTCAGCAAAGTGCTCAAAATCCTCATCATCCTTTTTCTTGGATGGTTTGGGAGGAAAAGGCATGGGTTTTTGAACCCAAGGTTCCCTTTCTTTACCATGTTTCCTAGCGACAAAGTCTCTTTTATCATAACGTTGATTCTTTGATTGTGGGTTATCAAGATCAATAGTAGGTTCAATTTCCACATCATTGTCATTACTAGGTTGAGCATCATCATGAACATCATCATTAATATTTTCATTAGGTTCATGTTCATTACCAGATTGTGTTTCAGCATCAGACATAGATATATCATTTGGATTATCAGGTGGTTTAGCAATAGGTTCACTAGAAGTTTGCACAGTTCTATCATTTTTCTTTTTCTTTTTTTAGAAGAACTAGGTACATCAATATTATTTCTCTGAAAATCTTGCTCGATTCTCTTAGGGTGGCCTTCAGGATAAAAAGGTTCCTGAGTCATTCTACCAGTTCTAGTAGCCACTCTAACAGCATAATCATTTTTCTTACTATTCATTTCATCAAGCACTTCTTTTTGAGCCTTAAGTACTTGTTCTACTTGAGTGGTAACCATAGAGGCATGTTTGCTAACAAGTTTAAGTTCATCTTTAATATCAGCCATATAATCACCCAAGCGTCTAATCATATAAGCATTTTCTTTTAATTGTCTACCAAAATAAGCATTGAAGTCGTCTTGCTTATACATAAAGTTATCAAACTCATCCAAGCAATGACTAGTAATTTTAGTAGGAGGAACTTCAGCTTTATCATATCTATAGAGAGAATTTACCTTTACTACCTATGTCGGGATATCAGGGTCAGGAGGTTATTCAACAAATAAATAATTGAGATCATATGTTTCTTCAACAGGCGGTATATTAAGACCATGTATTTTTTCAATAGGAGGTAAATTCTTAACATCTTCAGCTTTAATACCTTTCTCTTTCATAGATTTCTTTGCCTCTTGCATATCTTCGGGACTGAGAAATAGAACACCTTTCTTCTTCGGAGTTGGTTTAAGAATAGGCTCGGTAATTGGAGCAGGAGCTGGCTCAGGAGGTGCCCAATTATTTTCATTTGTCAACATATTATTCAATAGAATTTCAGCTTCATCGAGTGTTCTTTCCCTGAAAACAGAACCAGCACAACTATCCAGGTAATCTCTGGAAGCATCGGTTAGTCCATTATAAAAGATATCAAGTATTTCGGGTTTCTTAAGAGGATGATCAGGCAAAGCATTAAGTAACTTGAGAAGCCTCCCCCAAGCTTGTGGGACTCTCTTCTTTAATTTACACAAAGTTGTATATTTCCATCAAGGCAGCTTGTTTCTTATGAGCAGGGAAATATTTAGCAGAGAAGTAATAAATCATATACTGGGGCTACGCACACAACCAGGATCAAGAGAATTAAACCATATATTAGCATCACCCTTTAATGAGAACGGAAATATTTTGAGTAAACACAGGTAACGTGATCTCTCATCATTAGTGAACAAGGCAGGTATATCATTTAACTTAGTAAGATGTGCCACAACAGTTTCAGATTCATAGCCATAAAACGGATCAGATTCTACCAAAGTAATTATATCAGGATCAACAGAGAATTCATAATCTTTATCAGGAACACATATAGGTGAAGTAGCAAAAGCAGGGTCGGGTCTCATTTTATCTCTAAGTGATTCTTTGTTCCATTTAATTAATAACCTCTTAAGCTCATATCTATCTTAGCAAGCAAAAATAGCGCCAGAAGATTCCATATCAAAAAGATAACCCTCAGGGATAACAGGCATATTTTCATCATCACTATCATCATCGTATTCAGATTCAATAATTTCTTTTTCTCTAGCCCTAGCAATTTGTTCATCAAGAAATTCACCAAGGAGCACAGTAGTATCAGACATAGAAGCAGTTTCATCATAAGTATCATGCATAGCAGAAGTGGCATCATCAATAACATGCGACATATCAGAAGAATAGCAGAAGAAGGTGTAGGTGTCGCTGGATTACTCATAACAGAAGGTGAATCAAGTGCAGAGCTAGATGGCAGTTCCTTACCTCCCCTCGTAGTTGAGGGATAGATCTTGGTTTTTGGATCTCTCAAGTTCTTCATAATGATAAGCAGATATAAATCCCAAGTGACACAAAGAATAGAGCTATGCTCCCCGGCAACGGCGCCATAAATTAGTCTTGATAACCCACAAGTATAGGGGAATGCAACAGCTTTCGAGGGTAGAGTATTCAACCCAAATTTATTGATTCGACACAAGGGGAGCCAAAGAATATTCTCAAGTATTAGTAGCTGAGTTGTCAATTCAACCACACCTGGAAACTTAGTATCTGCAGCGAAGTGTTTAGTAGCAAAGTAAAATGATAGTGGTGGTAGCGGCAACAAAAGTAAAGATAGCAAAAGTAATGTTTTTGGTATTTTGTAGTGATTGTAACAGTAGCAGCGGGAAAGTAAATAAGCGTAAACCAGTATGTGGAAAACTCGTAGGCACCGGATCAGTGATGGATAATTATGCCGGATGCGGTTCATCATGTAACAGTCATAACATAGGGTGACATAGAACTAGCTCCAATTCATCAATGTAATGTAGGCATGTATTCCGTATATAGTCATACGTGCTTATGGAAAAGAATTTGCATGACATCTTTTGTCCTACCCTCCCGTGGCAGCGGGGTCCTATTGGAAACTTAGGGATATTAAGGCCTCCTTTTAATAGAGAACCGGAACAAAGCATTAGCACATAGTGAATAGATGAACTCCTCAAACCACGGTCATCACCGGGAGTGGTCCCGATTATTGTCACTTCGGGGTTGCCGGATCATAACACATAGTAGGTGACTATAGACTTGCAAGATAGGATCAAGAACTCACATATATTCATGAAAACATAATAGGTTCAGATCTGAAATCATGGCACTCGTGCCCTAGTGACAAGCATTAAGCATAGCAAAGTCATAGCAACATCAATCTCAGAACATACTGGATACTAGGGATCAAATCCTAACAAAACTAACTCGATTAGATGATAAATCTCATCCAACCCATCACCGTCCAGCAAGCCTACGATGGAATTACTCACGCACGGCGGTGAGCATCATGAAATTGGTGATGGAGGATGGTTGATGATGACGACGACGACGAATCCCCCTCTCCGGAGCCCCGAACGGACTCCAGATCAGCCCTCCCGAGAGGTTTTAGGGCTTGGCGGCGGCTCCGTATCGTAAAACGCGATGATTTCTTCTCTCCTATTTTTTTCTCTGAAAGCAAATATATAGAGTTGGAGTTGGCGTTGGAGGGTTTCCAGGGGGCCCACAAGGTAGGGGGGCACGCCCTAGGGGGGGCGCACCCCCACCCTCGTGAGAAGGGTGTGGGCCCCGTGGTCTTCATCTTTGGCGAGGATCTTTTATTATTTTTTCTAAGACCTCCCGTGGAGTTTCAGGTCATTTCGAGAATATTTGTTTTCTGCACATAAGACAACATCATGGCAATTCTGTTGAAAACAGTGTCAGTCCGGGTTAGTTGCATTCAAATCATACAAGTTGGAGTCCAAAACAAGGGCAAAAGTGTTTGGAGAAGTAGATACGACGGAAACATATCAGGAACATCTTTCATTTTCTCTCTATCTTCTGCAGTTTTCGGGCATTGAGTCTTACTCAACTTCACACCTTGTAACACAGGCAAGAACCCTTTCTTTGCTTGATCCATTTTGAACTTCTTCAAAAGTTTGTCAAGGTATGTGCTTTGTGAAAGTCCAATTAAGCGTCTTGATCTATCTCTATAGATCATAATGCCCAATATATAAGCAGCTTCACCAAGGTCTTTCATTAAAAAACTCTTATTCAAGTATCCCTTTATGCTATCCGGAAATTCTATATCATTTCCAATCACCAATATGTCATGCACATATAATATCAGAAATGCTACAGAGCTCCCACTCACTTTCTTGTAAATACAGGCTTCTCCAAAAGTCTGTATAAAACCAAATGCTTTGATCACACTATCAAAGCTTTTATTCCAACTCCGAGAGGCCTCCACCAGTCAATAAATGGATCGCTAGAGCTTGCACACTTTATTAGCTCCCTTTGGATCGAAAAAACCTTCCGGTTGTATCATATACAAGTCTTCTTCTAGAAATCCATTCAAGAATGCAGTTTTGACATCCATCTGCCATATTTCATAATCATAAAACACGACAATTGCTAACATGATTCGGACAAACTTAAGCATCGCTACGGGTGAGAAGGTCTCATCATAGTCAATCCCTTGAACTTGTTGAAAACCTTTCGCAACAAGTCGAGCTTTGTAGACAGTAACATTACCGTCAGCGTCAGTCTTCTTCTTGAAGATCCATTTATTCTCAATTGCTTGCCGATCACCGGGCAAGTCAACCAAAGTCCACACTTTGTTCTCATACATGGATCCCATCTCAGATTTCATGGCTTCAAGCCATTTTGCGGAATCTGGGATCACCATCGCTTCTTCATAGTTCGTAGGTTCATCATGATCTAGTAGCATGACTTCCAGAACAGGATTACCGTACCACTCTGGTGCGGATCTTACTCTGGTTGATCTACGAAGATCAGTAGCAACTTGATCAGACGTTTCATGATATCATCATTAACTTCCTCACTAGTTGGTGTATGTGTCACAGAAACCAATTTCTGTGATGTACTACTTTCCAATAAGGGAGCAGGTACAGTTACCTCATCAAGTTCTACTTTCCTCCCACTCACTTCTTTCGAGAGAAACTCCTTCTCTAGAAAGGATCCATTCTTAGCAACTAATGTCTTGCCTTCGTATCTGTGATAGAAGGTGTACCCAACTTTCTCCTTTGGGTATCCTATGAAGACACATTTCTCAGATTTGGGTTTGAGCTTATCAGGATGAAACTTTTTCACATAAGCATCGCAACCCCAAACTTTAAGAAACGACACCTTTGTTTTTTTGCCAAACCACAGTTCATATGGCGTCATCTCAACGGATTTAGATGGTGCCCTATTTAACGTGAATGCAGCTGTCTCTAATGCATAACCCCAAAACGATAGTGGTAAATCGGTAAGAGACATCATAGATTGCACCATATCTAATAAAGTGTGGTTACGACATTCGGACACACCATTATGCTATGGTGTTCCAGGTGGCGTGAGTTGCGAAACTATTCCACATTGTTTCAAATGAAGACCAAACTCATAACTCAAATATTCTCCTCCACGATCAGATCGTAGAAACTTTATTTTCTTCTTACGATTATTTTCCACTTCACTCTGAAATTATTTTAATTGTTCAAATGTTTCAGATTTATGTTTAATCAAGAAGATATACACATATCTTAATCAAATCATCTGTGAAGGTCAGAAAATAACGATACCTGCCGTGGGCCTCAACACTCATTGGACTGCATACATCAGTATGTATTATTTCCAACAAGTCTGTTGCTCGCTCCATTGTTCCATAGAACGGAGTCTTAGTCAACTTGCCCATGAGGCATGGTTCGCAAGCATCAACTGATTCATAATCAAGTGATTCCAAAAGCCCATCAGCATGGATTTTATTCATGCGCTTTACACCAATATGACCTAAACGGCAGTGCCACAAATAAGTTGCACTCTCATTATTAACTTTGCATCTTTTGGCTACAATATTATGAATATGTGTACCACTACGATCGAGATTCAATAAACCATTCACCTTGGGTGTATGACCATTGTAGGTTTTATTCATGTAAAAAGAACAACAATTATTCTCTCACTTTAAATGAATAACCGTATAGCAATAAACATGATCAAATCATATTCATGCTTAACTCAACCACCAAGTAACATTTATTTAGATTCAACACTAATCCCGAAAGTATAGGGAGTGTGCGATTATGATCATATCAATCTTGGAACCACTTCCAACACACATTGTTACTTCACCCTTAACTAGTCTCTGTTCATTCTGCAAATCCCGTTTCGAGTTACTAATCTTAGCAACTGAACTAGTATCAAATACTAAGGGGTTGCTATAAACACTAGTAAAGTACACATCAATAACATTTATATCACAGATACCTTTGTTCACCTTGCCATCCTTCTTATCCGCCAAATACTTGGGGGAGTTCTGCTTCCAGTGACCAGTCCCTTTGCAGTAGAAGCACTTAGTCTCAGGCTTAGGTCTTGACTTGGGCTTCTTCACTTGAGCAGCAACTTCCTTGCCATTATTCTTGAAGTTCCCCTTCTTCCCTTTGCCCTTTTCTTGAAACAAGTGGTCTTGTCAACCATCAACACTTGATGCTTTTCTTGATTTCTACCTTCATTGATTTAAGCATCACGAAGAGCTTGGGAATCGTTTCCATTATCCCTTCCATATTATAGTTCATCATGAAGTTCCAGTAACTTGGTGATAGTGATTAGAGAACTTTGTCAATCACTATCCTATCTGGAAGATTAACTCCCACTTGATTCAAGTGATTGTAGTACTCAGACATTCTGAGCACATGCTCACTAGCTGAGCTATTCTCCTCCATTTTGAAGGCAAAGTGCTTGTCAAAGGTCTTATACCTTTCGACATGGGCATGAGTTTGAAATACTAATTTCAACTCTTGGAACATCTCATATGCTTTGTGGTGTTCAAAACGTCTTTGATGCCCCGATTCTAAGCCGTAAAGCATGGTGCACTACACTATCAAGTAGTCATCATATGGAGCTCGCCAAATGTTCATAACGTCTGGATCTGCTCCAGCAATCGGTTTGTCACCTAGCGGTGCATCAAGGACATAATTCTTCTGTGCAGCAATGAGGATAATCCTCAGATCACGGATCAAATCCGCATCATTGCTACTAACATCTTTCAACTAAGTTTTTCTCTAGGAACATATCAAAATAAACAGGGAGCTACATCGCGAGCTATTGATCTTCAACATAGTTATGCAAATACTATCAGGACTAAGTTCATGATAAATTAAAGTTCAATTAATCATATTACTTAAGAACTCCCACTTAGATAGACATCCCTCTAGTCATCTAAATGATCACGCGATCCAAATCAACTAAACCATGTCCAATCATCATGTGAAATGGAGTAGTTTTCAATGGTGAACATCACAATGTTGATCATATCTACTATATGATTCACGCTCGACCTTTCGGTCTCTAGTGTTCCGAGGCCATATCTGCATATGCTAGGCTCGTCAAGTTTAACCCGAGTATTCCGTGTGTGCAAAACTGGCATGCACCCACTGTATGTGAACGTAGAGCTTATCACACCCGATCATCACGTGGTGTCTCAGCACGACGAACTGTAGCAACGGTGCATACTCAGGGAGAACACTTATACCATGAAATATACAGCCGAACTAAGCAAAATAAGATGCATAAAGGATACACATCACATGCAATCAAAATATGTGACATGATATGGCCATGATCATCTTGCGGCGTTGATCTCCATCTCCAAAGTACCGTCGTATTCTCTACCGTCACCGGCATGACACCATGATCTCCATCATCTTGATCTCCATCAACGTGTCGTCACATGGTCGTCTCGCCAACTATTGCTCTTGCAACTATTGCTATCACTTAGCGATAAAGTAAAGCAATTATTTGGCACATGCATCTTATGCAATAAAGAGACAACCATAAGGCTTCTGCCAGTTGCCGATAACTTCCACAAAACATGATCATCTCATAGAACAATTTATATCTCATCATGTCTTGACCATATCACATCAGAACATGCCCTGCAAAAACAAGTTAGACGTCCTCTACTTTGTTGTTGCAAGTTTTACGTGGCTGCTACGGGCTGAGCAAGAACCGTTCTTACCTACGCATCAAAAACCACAATGTGCTATAGTGATTGCTTTTTGATCTTCAGAAAGAGCCCTATTCATTGAATCTGATTCAACTAAAGTTGGAGAAACAGACACCCACTAGCCACCTGTGTATGTAGCACGTCGGTAGAACCAGTCTCGCGTAAGCGTATGGGTAATGTCGGTCTGAGCCGCTTCATCCAACAATGCCGCTGAATCAAGAATGAACTAGTAACGGCAAGCAATATGTATATACCCACGCCCACAACTCCTTTTTGTTCAACTCGTGCATATAACATTTACGCATAATCCTGGCTCTGATAACATTGTTGGGGAACGCAGTAATTTCGAAAAAATTCCTACGCACACGCAAGATCATGGTGATGCATAGCAACAAAGAGGGGAGGGTTTCGTCCACGTACCCTCATAGACCATAAGAGGAAGCGTTATGAGAACGCGGTTGATGTAGTCGTACGTCTTCATGATCCGACCGATCCAAGTACCTAATGTACGGCACCTCTGAGTTCAGCACATGTTCAGCTCGGTCATGTCCCAAGAACTCCGATCAAGCAGTGCCTCGAGGGAGAGTTCCATCAGCACGACGGTGTGATGATGAGGATGATGATGCTACCGACACAGGGCTTTGCCTAAGCATCTCTATGATATGATCGAGGTGGATTATGGTGGAGGGGCCACCGCAGACGGCTAAAAGATCAACTAATCAACTTGTGTGTGCATGGGGTGCCCCCTCCCCGTATATAAAGGAGTGGAGGGTGGGAGCGCCAGCCCTCTACTATGGCGCGCCCTGGGGAGTCCTACTCCCACCAGGAGTAGGATTCCCCCCTTCCATGTAGTAGGAGTAGGAGAGAAGGAAAGGGAAAAGAGAAGAGAAGGAAGGAGGGGGCGCCGCCCCTCCCCCTAGTCCAATTTGGACTAGGCCTTGGGGGGCGCGCAGCCTCTCCTCTCTCTTTCCCTTAAAGCCCAATAAGGCCCTTATACTCCCCGGCGAATTCTCGTAACTCTGCGGTACTCCGATAAATACCCGAACCACTCAGAACATTTCCGATGTCCGAATATAGCCTTCCAATATATTGATCTGTATGTCTCAAACATTTCAGGACTCCTCGTCATGTCCCTGATCTCATCCGGGACACCGAACAACCTTCGGTACATCAAAACACATAAACTCATAATACTGATCGTCACCGAACGTTAAGCATGTGGACCCTATAGGTTCGAGAACTATGTAGACATGACCGAGACTCATCTCCGGTCAATAACAAATTGCGGAACCTGGATGCTCATATTGGCTCCTACATATTCTACGAAGATCTTTATCGGTCAAACCGCATAACGGTATACGTTGTTCCCTTTGCCAGCGGTATGTTACTTGCCCGAGATTCGATCGTCGGTATCTCAATACCTAGTTCAATCTCGTTACCGGCAAGTCTCTTTACTCGTTCCGTAATGCATCGTCCCACAACTACCTCATTAGTCACATTGTTTGCAAGGCTTATAGTGATCTGCATTACCGAGAGGGCCCAGTGATACCTCTCCAACAATCGGAGTGAAAAATCCTAATCTCGATCTATGCCAACTCAACAAGTACCATCGGAGACACCTGTAGAGCACCTTTATAATCACACAGTTATGTTTTGACATTTGGTAGCACACAAAGTGTTCCTCCGGTATTCGGGAGTTTCATAATCTCATAGTCAGAGGAACATGTATAAGTCATGAAGAAAGCAGTAGCAACAAACTAAATGATCATCGTGCTAAGCTAACGGAATGGGTCAAGTCAATCAAATCATTCTCTAATGATGTGATCCCGTTAATCAAATGACAACTCATGTCTATGGCTAGGAAACTTAACCATCTTTGATTCAACGAGCTACTCAAGTAGAGGCATACTAGTGGCACTCTGTTTGTCTATGTTCACACATGTACTAAGTTTCCGGTTAATACAATTCTAGCATGAATAATAAACATTCATCATGATATAAGGAAATAAATAATAACTTTATTATTGCCTCTAGGGCATATTTCCTTCATAATGGTGGCAAGGCAAGCAATCCAACACACGAGCACACAAAAAGCAAACGAAGAAGAAGGACGGAAGAGGTGCGAAGAAAAGGCAAATCTTTTCGAAAATCGTTTTAGAAGTGGGGAGAGGAAAATGAGAGGCGAATGGAAAATAATGTAATGCGAGGGATGAGAGTTTATGATGGGTACTTGGTATGTCTCGGCTTGGGGTAGATCTCCCCGGCAACGACGCTAGAAATTCTTCGTTCTACCTCTTTGGCTTGCGTTGGTTTTTCCCTTGAAGAGGAAAGGGTGATGCACCAAAGTAGAGTAAGTATTTCCCTCAGATTTTGATAACCAAGGTATCAATCCAGTAGGAGACTATGCACAAGTCACCGAATACCTGCACAAACAAACACCAACTTGCACCCAACGCGACAAAGGGGTTGTCAATTCCTTCATGGTTATTTGCAAACTGAGATCTGATATAGATGGATAAATTGTAAAGTAATATTTTTGGTATTTTTGGTTTATGGAACGGGAGTAAAAGATTGCAAAGAAAGTAAATAGGAAACTAAAATTGTAGATCGGAAACTTATATGATGGAAAATAGACCCGGGGGCCATAGGGTTCACTAGAGGATTCTCTCAAGATATAAAATATTACGGTGGGTGAACAAATTACTGCCGAGCAATTGAGAGAACAGCGCAAAGTTATGATGATATCTAAGGCAATGATCATGAACGTAGGCATCACATCCGTATCAAGTAATCTGAATCCTGCCTGCATCTACTAATTTTACTCCACACATCAACCGACTCCTGCTTGCATCTAGAGTATTAAGTTCATGAAGAACAGAGTAACACATTAAGTAAGATGACATGATGTAGCGGGATAAACACAAGCAATATGATGAAAACCTCATCTTGTTGTCCTCGATGGCAACAATACAATATGTGTCGGTTCCCCTTCTGTCACTAGGATCGAGCACCGCAAGATTGAACCCGAAGCAAAGCACTTCTCCCATTGCCAGGAACACCAATCTAGTTGGCCAAACCAAATCAATAGTTCGAAGAGACTTGCAAAGATATCAAATCATGCATATAAGAATTCAAAGGAGATTCAAATAATATTCATAGATAAGATGACCATAAATCCACAATTCATCAGATCTCGTCAAACACACCGCAAAAAAGTATTACATCGAATAGATCTCCAAGAACATCAAGAAGAACATGGTATTGAGAATGAAAGAGAGAGAAGAAGCCATCTAGCTACTAGCTATGGACCTGTAGGTCTGTGGTAAATCTTGATACTCAATGTGTAAGAAGCTTCATCGAGGTCTTTCTTTGAAAAGCTCTTTTCAAACACTCCTTTATGCTTTCCAAAATATTCTACATTATTTCCGATCAACAATATGTCATTCACATATACTTATCAGAAATGTTGTAGTGCTCCCACTCACTTTCTTGTAAATACAGGCTTCACCGCAAGTCTGTATAAAACCATATGCTTTGATTATTTTATCAAAGCATATATTCCAACTCTGAGATGCTTGCACCAGTCCATAGATCGATCGCCGGAGCTTGCTCACTTTGTTACCACCTTTAGGATCGACAAAACCTTCTAGTTGCATCATATACAATTCTTCTTTAAGAAATCCATGAAGGAATACAGTTTTGAAATCCATTTGCCCAATTTCATAAAATGCGACAACTGCTAACATGATTCAGACAGACTTTTAAGCATCAATACGAGTGAGAAAATCTCATCGTATTCAACAACTTGAACTTGTCGAAAACATTTTGCGACAATTCGAGCTTTGTAGATAGTAACACTGCTATCAGCATCTGTCTTCCTCTTGAAGATCCATTTATTCTTAATGACTCACCGATCATCGAGTAAGTCAATCAAAGTCCATACTTTGTTCTCATACGTGGATCCCATCTCAGATTTCATGGCCTCAAGCCATTTCGCGGAATCTGGGCTCATCATTGCTTCCTCATAGTTCGTAGGTTCGTCATGGTCAAGTAACATGACATCCAGAACATGATTACCGTACCACTCTAGTGCGGATCTCACTCTGGTTGACCTATGAGTTTCGATAGTAACTTGATCTAAAGTTACATGATCATCATCATTAGCTTCCTCACTAATTGGTGTAGGAGTCATGGGAACAGATTTCTATGATGAACTACTTTCCAATAAGGGAGCAGGTACAGTTACCTCATCAAGTTCAACTTTCCTCCCACTCACTTCTTTCGAGAGAAACTCCTTCTCTAGAAAGGATCCATTCTTAGCAACTAATGTCTTTCCTTCGTATCTGTGATAGAAGGTGTACCCAATAGTCTTCTTTGGGTATCCTATGAAGACACATTTCTCCGATTTGGGTTCGAGCTTATCAGGTTGAAGCTTTTTCACATAAGCATCGCAGCCCCAAACTTTCAGAAACGACAACTTTGGTTTCATGCCAAACCATAGTTCATAAGGCGTCGTCTCGACGGATTTCGATGGTGTCCTATTTAACGTGAATGCGGTCGTCTCTAAAGCATAACCCCAAAACGATAGCGGTAAATCTGTAAGAGACATCATAGATCACACCATATCTAGTAAAGTACGATTACGACGTTCGGAAACACCATTACGCTGTGGTGTTCCGGGTGGCGTGAGTTGCGAGACTATTCCGCATTGTTTCAAATGTAGACCAAACTCGTAACTCAAATATTCTCCTCCACGATTAGATCGTAGAAACTTTATTTTCTTGTTACGATGATTTTCAACTTCACTCTGAAATTCTTTGAACTTTTCCAATGTTTCAGACTTATGCTTCATCAAGTAAATATACCCATATCTGCTTAAATCATCTGTGAAGGTGAGAAAATAACGATATCCACCACGAGCCTCAACATTCATCGGACCACATACATCTGTATGTATGATTTCCAACAA
This sequence comes from Triticum urartu, assembly GCF_056163025.1. Lineage (NCBI taxonomy): Eukaryota > Viridiplantae > Streptophyta > Magnoliopsida > Poales > Poaceae > Triticum > Triticum urartu. The sequence goes on along the minus strand of NC_141873.1, from coordinate 170,139,306 downwards.
ATCTGATGCTCTCTCCATAGTACCGGAGAACGGCATTTTAGTCATCTTGCCCATGAGGAACGGTTCGCAAGTACCAAGTGATTCATAATCAAGTGGTTCCAAAAGTCCATCAGTATGGAGTTTCTTCATGAACTTTATACCGATATGACCTAAACGGAAGTGCCACAAATAAGTTGCACTATCATTTTCAACTCTGCATCTTTTGGCTTCAACATTATGAATATGTGTATCACTACTATCGAGATTCATCAAAAATAAACCACTCTTCAAGAGTGCATGACCATAAAAGATATTACTCATATAAATAGAATAACCATTATTCTCTGATTTTAATGAATAACCATCTCGCATCAAACAAGATCCAGATATAATGTTCATGCTCAACGCTGGAACCAAATAACAGTTATTTAGGTCCAATACTAATCCCGAAGGTAAATGTAGAGGTAGCGTGCCGACCGCGATCACATCGACTTTGGAACCGTTTCCCACGCGCATCGTCACCTCGTCCTTTGCTAGTGTTCGCTTAATCTGTAGTCCCTGTTTCGAGTTGCAAATATTAGCAACAGAACGAGTATCAAATACCCAGGTGCTACTGCGAGCTCTAGTAAGGTACACATCAATAACATGTATATCACATATACCTTTCTTCACCTTGCCATCCTTCTTATCTGCCAAATACTTGGGGCAGTTCCGCTTCCAGTGACAAGTCTGCTTGTAGTAGAAGCACTCAGTTTCAGGCTTAGGTCCAGACTTGGGTTTCTTCTCCTGAGAAGCAACTTGCTTGCTGTTCTTCTTGAAGTTCCCCTTATTCTTCCATTTGCCCTTTTTGTCGAAACTAGTGGTCTTGTTGACCATCAACACTTGATGCTCCTTCTTGATTTCTACCTCCGCAGCCTTTAGCATTACGAAGAGCTCGGGAATTGTCTTATCCATCCCTTGCATATTATAGTTCATCACGAAGCTCTTGTAGCTAGGTGGAAGTGATTGGAGAATTCTGTCAATGACGCTATAATCCGGAAGATTAACTCCCAGTTGAATCAAGTGATTACAATACCCAGACATCTTGAGTATATGCTCACTAACAGAACTATTCTCCTCCATCTTGCAGATATAGAACTTATTGGAGACTTCATATCTCTCAATCCGGGCATTCTTCTGGAATATTAACTTCAACTCCTGGAACATCTCATATGCTCCATGACGTTCAAAACGTCGTTGAAGTCCCAGTTCTAAGCCGTAAAGCATGGCACATTGAACTATTGAGTAGTCATCAGCTTTGCTCTGCCAGACGTTCTGAGCATCGTCGGTTGCATCAGCAGCAGGACTGGCACCCAGCGGTGCTTCGAGGACGTAATTCTTCTGTGCAGCAATGAGGATAATCCTCAAGTTACGGACCCAGTCCGTGTAATTGCTACCATCATCTTTCAACTTTGCTTTCTCAAGGAACGCATTAAAATTCAATGGAACAACAGCACGGGCCATCTATCTACAATCAAACATAGACAAGCAAGATACTATCAGGTACTAAGTTCATGATAAATTTAATTTCAATTAATCATATTACTTAAGAACTCCCACTTAGAAAGACATCCCTCTAATCCTCTAAGTGATCACGTGATCCAAATCAACTAAACCATAACTGATCATCACGTGAAATGGAGTAGCTTTTAATGGTGAACATCACTATGTTGATCATATCTACTATATGATTCACGCTCGACCTTTCGGTCTCAGTGTTCCGAGGCCATATCTGCATATGCCAGGCTCATCAAGTTTAACCTGAGTATTCTGCGCGTGCAAAACTGGCTTGCACCCGTTGTAGATGGGCGTAGAGCTTATCACACCCGATCATCACGTGGTGTCTGGGCATGACGAACTTTGGCAACGGTGCATACTGAGGGAGAACACTTTTATATTGAAATTTAGTGAGAGATCATCTTATAATGATACCCTCAACCAAAGCAAGATAAGATGCATAAAAGATAAACATCACATGCAACCAATATAAGTGATATGATATGGCCATCATCATCTTGTGCTTGTGATCTCCATCTCCGAAGCACCGTCATGATCACCATCGTCACCGGCGCGACACCTTGATCTCCATCGTAGCATCGTTGTCGTCTCGCCAATCTTATGCTTCCACGACTATCGCTACCGCTTAGTGATAAAGTAAAGAATTACAGGGCGATTGCATTGCATACAATAAAACGACAACCATATGGCTCCTGCCAGTTGCCGATAACTTGGTTACAAAACATGATCATCTCATACAATAAAATTTATCATCATGTCTTCACTATATCACATCACAACATGCACTGCAAAAACAAGTTAGACGTCCTCTACTTTGTTGTTGCAAGTTTTACGTGGCTGCTACGGGCTTAGCAAGAACTGTTCTTACCTACGCATCAAAACCACAACGATAGTTTGTCAAGTTGGTGCTGTTTTAACCTTCGCAAGGACCGGGCGTAGCCACACTCAGTTCAACTAAGTTGGAGAAACTGACACTCGCCAGCCACCTATGTGCAAAGCACGTCGGTAGAACCAGTCTCACGTAAGCGTACGCGTAATGTCGGTCCAGGCCGCTTCATCCAACAATACCGCCGAACCAAAGTATGACATGCTAGTAAGCAGTATGACTTATATCACCCACAACTCACTTGTGTTCTACTCGTGCATATAACATCAACGCATAAAACCTGACTCGGATGCCACTGTTGGGGAACGTAGTAATTTCAAAAAAATTCCTACGTACATGCAAGATCATGGTGATGCATAGCAACGAGAAGGGAGAGTGTTGTCCACGGACCCTCGTAGACCGAAAGCGGAAGCGTTAGCACAACGCGGTTCATGTAGTCATACGTCTTCACGGTCCGACCGATGAAGTACCGAACGTACGACACCTCTGAGTTCAGCACACGTTCAGCCCGATGACGTCCCTCGAACTCTGATCTAGCCGAGTGTTGAGGGAGAGTTTCGTCAGCACGATGGCATGGTGACGATGTTGATGTTGTACCGACGCAGGGCTTCGCCTAAGCACCACTACAGTATTATCAAGGTGGACTATGGTGGATGGGGGGCACCGCACATGGCTAAGAGATCAATGATCAATTGTTGTTTCTATGGGGTGCCCCCCTGCCCCCGTATATAAAGGAGAAAGGGCGTGTGGCCGGCCATATGAGGAGGTGCGCAGGAGGAGTCCTACTCCCACCGGGAGTAGGACTCCCCTCCTTTTTCCTAGTTGGATTAGGACTTGGGGGGGAAGGAGTGGCGGAGAAGGAAGGAAGGGGGGGCGCCGCCCCCCTCTCCTTGTCCTATTCGGACTAGGGGGGAGGGGCGCGCGGCCAGCCCTTGCCTCCTTTACTCTCTTCCACCTAGTCCCACTAAGGCCCATTTGATTCTGGGGGGTTCCGGTAACCTCCCGGTACTCTGGTAAAATCCTGATTTCACCCGGAACACTTCTGATATCCAAACATAGGCTTCCAATATATCATTCTTCATGTCTGGACCATTTCGAGACTCCTCGTCATGTCCGTGATCACATCCGGGACTCCGAACAACCATCGGTACATCAAAACATATAAACTCATAATATAACTGTCATCGTAACGTTAAGCGTGTGGACCCTACGGGTTCAAGAACTATGTAGACAAGGCCGAGACACGTCTCCGGTCAATAACCAATAGCGGAACCTGGATGCTCATCTTGGCTCCTACATATTCTACGAAGATCTTTATCGGTCAGACCGCATAACAATATACGTTGTTCCCTTTGTCATCGGTATGTTACTTGCCCGAGATTCGATCGTCGGTATCTCAATACCTAGTTCAATCTCGTTACCGGCAAGTCTCTTTACTCGTTCTGTAATACATCATCCCGCAACTGACTCATTAGTTGCAATGCTTGCAAGGCTTAAGTGATGTGCATTACCGAGAGGGCCCAGAGATACCTCTCCGACAATCGGAGTGACAAATCCTAATCTCGATATACGCCAACCCAACAAGTACCTTTGGAGACACCTGTAGAGCACCTTTATAATCACCTAGTTTGGTAGAACACAAAGTGTTCCTCCTGTAAACAGGAGTTGCATAATCTCATAGTCATAGGAACATGTATAAGTCATGAAGAAAGCAATAGCAACACACTAAACGATCATGTGCTAAGCTAGCGGAATGGGTCGTGTCAATCACATCATTCTCCTAATGATGTGATCCCGTTAATCAAATGACAACCCATGTCAATGGCTAGGAAACTTAACCATCTTTGATCAGCGAGCTAGTCAAGTAGAGGCATACTAGTGACACTCTATTTGTCTATGTATTCACACATGTATTATGTTTCCGGTTAATACAATTCTAGCCTGAATAATAAACATTTATCATGATATAAGGAAATAAATAATAACTTTATTATTGCCTCTAGGGCATATTTCCTTCACAACTGCCCCCACATTTAATGATGCCGGCGCCGCAGTTTAAAATCACCCCCGCACTACCCGGTATCACTACATCTTCTCTCTTCCTCTTCGATTCTCCTGTGTCTACCTCCAACCAGCCTGACCTAACCGGACGCCATGACGTATCACGATGGTCTGCCCTTAGTCTTCCAGTTTCCTAAGGAAGACACCCAACCGGAGTCTCAAGAACATAAGGCACTTTGGGACGAGCTTAAACCGGACGTCGCGGCTGTCCCCGCTCCCGTTCTGGCTCCCGTCATCCTTACTGAGCCAGCGCCCATCCCCGTGGCATTGATGGGCCGGGAGCAGCATGTTGCTACCGAGCTTGACGCCACGGGGCTCCACGAGGTCCCCGCCGACTTTCACGTGCCCGTGCACCTGCTAGCGGATGCGCGTGCGCGTGCACGGCTACGCGCCCTCGTGCCGCTGCCCATGCACACGAATGTCTCCGCTGCGCCGTTGCCAGCGTCTATCCCCGCTTGGGTGCCAGTGCCCCCCACAGCGGCATGGATGGCCATCGTCGACTGCTTCCTTGCACCAACCCGTTTCGCCTCCTCCCGCCAGTTGACTCGCTCCATGAGACCGAAGTCCATAACATTCTAGCCTTCCTTGAAGCTAGGGCCAATGTCCAGGAGTACGACAACAACGGTGTGTGATACGTCTCCAACGTATCTATAATTTTTTATTGTTCCATGGTATTATATTATCTAGTTTGGATGTTTTATATGCATTAATATGCTATTTTATATTATTTTTGGGACTAACCTATTAACCTAGAGCTTAGTGCCAGTTCCTGTTTTTTCCTTGTTTTAGAGTTCCGCAAAAAGGGATACCAAACGGAGTCCAAACGGAATAAAACTTTCGTGATGATTTTTCTTGGACTAGAAGACATCCAGGGGGCTTGGAATGCACGTCAGGAAAGCCACGAGGTGGCCACATGGTTGGGAGGCGTGCCCAGGGGGTAGGGCACGCCCCCCACCCTTATGGGCCCCTCGTGACTCCACTGACCTATTTCTTCCGCCTATATATTCTCAAATATCCCAAAACCTTCCAAGAGAGCCACAAAACAACTTTTCCACCGCCGCAACCTTCTGTACCCGTCAAATCCCATCTAGGGGCCTTTTCCGACGTCCTGCTAGAGGGGGATTCCATCACGAAGGGCTTCTACATCAACACCATTGCCTCTCCGATGAAGCGTGAGTAGTTTACCAGAGACCTACAGGTCCATAGCTAGTAGCTAGATGGCTTCTTCTCTCTCTTTGATTCTCAATACCATGTTCTTCTTGATGTTCTTGGAGATCTATTCAATGTAATACTTTTTTGCGGTGTGTTTGACAAGATCTGATCAATTGTGGATTTAGGATCATCTTATCTATGAATATTATTTGAATCTCCTTTGAATTCTTATGTGCATGATTTGATATCTTTGCAAGTCTCTTCGAACTATTGATTTCGTTTGGCCAACTGGATTGGTGTTCATGGCAATGGGAGAAGTGCTTTGCTTCAGGTTCAATCTTGTGGTGCTCGATCCTAGTGACAGAAGGGGAACCGACACGTATTGTATTGTTGCCATTGAGGACAACAAGATGAGGTTTTCATCATATTGCTTGTGTTTATCCCGCTACATCATGTCATCTTACTTAATGTGTTACTCTGTTCTTCATGAACTTAATACTCTAGATGCAGGCAGGAGTCGGTCGATGTGTGGAGTAAAATTAGTAGATGCAGGCAGGATTCAGATTACTTGATACGGATGTGATGCCTATGTTCATGATCATTGCCTTAGATATCATCATAACTTTGCGTTGCTCTATCAATTGCTCGGCAGTAATTTGTTCACCCACTGTAATATTTTCTATCTTGAGAGAATCCTCTAGTGAACCCTATGGCCCCCGGGTCTATTTTCCATCATATAAGTTTCCGATCTACAATTTTAGTTTCCTATTTACTTTCTTTGCAATCTTTTACTTCCCGTTCCATAAACCAAAAATACCAAAAATATTACTTTACAATTTATCCATCTATATCAGATCTCACTTTGCAAATAACCATGAAGGAATTGACAACCCCTTTGTCGCGTTGGGTGCAAGTTGGTGTTTGTTTGTGCAGGTATTCGGTGACTTGTGCGTAGTCTCCTACTGGATTGATACCTTGGTTATCAAAAGCTGAGGGAAATACTTACTCTACTTTGGTGCATCACCCTTTCCGCTTCAAGGGAAAAACCAACGCAAGCTAAAGAGGTAGAAGAAAGAATTTCTAGCGTCGTTGCCGGGGAGATCTACCCCAAGCTGAGACATACCAAGTACCCACCATAAACTCTCATCCCTCGCATTACATTATTTGCCATTCGCCTCTCATTTTCCTCTCCCCACTTCTAAAACGATTTTCGAAAAGATTCGCCTTTTCTTCGCCCCTCTTCCGTCCTTCTTCTTCATTTGCTTTTTGTGTGCTCGTGTGTTGGATTGCTTGCCTTGCCACCATTATGAAGGAAATATGCCCTAGAGGCAATAATAAAGTTATTATTTATTTCCTTATATCATGATAAATGTTTATTATTCATGCTAGAATTGTATTAACCGGAAACTTAGTACATGTGTGAATACATAGACAAACAGAGTGCCACTAGTATGCCTCTACTTGACTAGCTTGTTGAATCAAAGATGGTTAAGTTTCCTAGCCATAGACATGAGTTGTCATTTGATTAACGGGATCACATCATTAGAGAATGATGTGATTGACTTGACCCATTCCGTTAGCTTAGCACGATGATCGTTTATTTTGTTGCTACTGCTTTCTTCATGATTTATACATGTTCCTCTGACTATGAGATTATGCAACTCCCGAATACCGGAGGAACACTTTGTGTGCTACCGAATGTCACAACATAATTGTGTGATTACAAAGGTGCTCTACAGGTGTCTCCGATGGTACTTGTTGAGTTGCCATAGATCGAGATTAGGATTTGTCACTCCGATTGTTGGAGAGGTATCACTGGGCCCTCTCGGTAATGCAGATCACTATAAGCCTTGCAAACAATGTGACTAATGAGGTAGTTGCGGGACAATGCATTACGGAACGAGTAAAGAGACTTGCCGGTAACGAGATTGAACTAGGTATTGAGATACCGACGATCGAATCTCGGGCAAGTAACATACCGCTGGCAAAGGGAACAACGTATGCCGTTATGCGGTTTGACCGATAAAGATCTTCATAGAATATGTAGGAGCCAATATGAGCATCCAGGTTCCGCAATTGGTTGTTGACCGGAGATGATTCTCAGTCATGTCTACATAGTTCTCGAACCTATAGGGTCCACATGCTTAACGTTCGGTGATGATCAGTATTATGATTTTATGTGTTTTGATGTACCGAAGGTTGTTCGGTGTCCCGGATGAGATCAGGTACATGACGAGGAGTCTTGAAATGTTGGAGACATACAGATCGATATATTGGAAGGCTATATTCGGATATCGGAAAGGTTCTGAGTGGTTCGGGTATTTATCGGAGTACCGCAGAGTTACGAGAATTCGCCGGGCAGTATAAGGGCCTTATTGGGCTTGAGGGGAAAGAGAGAGGAGAGGCTGCACGCCCCCCAAGGCCTAGTCCAAATTGGACTGGGGGGAGGGGTGGCGCCCCCTCCTTCCTTCTCTTCTCTTTTCCCTTTCCTTCTCTCCTACTCCTACTACATGGAAGGGGGGAATCCTACTCCCGGTGGGAGTAGGACTCCCCAGGGCGCGCCATAGTAGAGGGCCGGCGCTCCCCCTCCTCCACTCCTTTATATACGGGGGAGGGGGCACCCCATGCACACACAAGTTGATCAGTTGATCTTTTAGCCGTCTGCGGTGGCCCCTCCACCATAATCCACCTCGGTCATATCGTAGAGATGCTTAGGCGAAGCCCTGTGTCGGTAGCATCATCATCCTCATCACCACGCCATCGTGCTGATGGAACTCTCCCTCGATGCTCTGCTTGATCGGAGTTCATGCGACGTGACCGAGCTGAACGTGTGCTGAACTCGGAGGTGCCGTACATTCGGTACTTGGATCGGTCAGATCGTGAAGACGTACGACTACATCAACCGCATTCTCATAACGCTTCCGCTTATGGTCTATGAGGGTACGTGGACGAAACTCTCCCCTCTTTGTTGCTATGCATCACCATGATCTTGCGTGTGTGTAGGAATTTTTTCGAAATTACTACGTTCCCCAACAATGGTATCAGAGCCAGGATTATGCGTAAATGTTATATGCACGAGTTGAACACAAAGGAGTTGTGGGCGTGGGTATATACATATTGCTTGCCGTCACTAGTTGATTCTTGATTCAGTGGCATTGTTGGATGAAGCGGCTCAGACCGACAATACCCATACGCTTACGCGAGACTGGTTCTACCGACGTGCTACACACACAGGTGGCTAGTTGGTGTCTGTTTCTCCAACTTTAGTTGAATCAGATTCAATGAACAGGGTTCTTTCTGAAGATCAAAAAGAAATCACTATAGCGCATTGTGGTTTTTGATGCGTAGGTAAGAACGGTTCTTGCTCAGCCCGTAGCAGCCACGTAAAACTTGCAACAACAAAGTAGAGGACGTCTAACTTGTTTTTGCAGGGCATGTTGTGATGTGATATGGTCAAGACATGATGAGATATAAATTGATCTATGAGATGATCATGTTTCGTGGAAGTTATCGGCAACTGGTAGATGCCTTATGGTTGTCTCTTTATTGCATAAGATGCAAGTGCCAATTAATTGCTTTACTTTATCGCTAAGTGATAGCAATAGTTGCAAGAGCAATAGTTGGCGAGACGACCATGTGACGACACGTTGATGGAGATCAAGATGATGGAGATCATGGTGTCATGCCAGTGACGGTAGAGAATATGACGGTACTTTGGAGATGGTGATCAACGGCGCAAGATGATCATGGCCATATCATGTCACATATTTTGATTGCATGTGATGTGTATCCTTTATGCATCTTATTTTGCTTAGTTCGGCTGTATATTTCATGGTATAAGTGTTCTCCCTGAGTATGCACCGTTGCTACAGTTCGTCGTGCTGAGACACCACGTGATGATCGGGTGTGATAAGCTCTACGTTCACATACAACGGGTGCATGCCAGTTTTGCACACACGGAATACTCGGGTTAAACTTGACGAGCCTAGCATATGCAGATATGGCCTCGGAACACTAGAGACTGAAAGGTCGAGCATGAATCATATAACAGATATGATCAACATAGTGATGTTCACCATTGAAAACTACTCCATTTCACATGATGATTGGACATGGTTTAGTTGATTTGGATCACGTGATCATTTAGATGACTAGAGGGATGTCTATCTAAGTGGGAGTTCTTAAGTAATATGATTAATTGAACTTTAATTTATCATGAACTTAGTCCTGATAGTATTTGCATAACTATGTTGTAGATCAATAGCTCGCGATGTAGCTCCCCGTTTATTTTTGATATGTTCCTAGAGAAAAACTAAGTTGAAAGATGTTAGTAGCAATGATGCGGATTTGATCCGTGATCCGAGGATTATCCTCGTTGTTGCAAAGAAGAATTATGTCCTCGATGCACCGCTAGGTGACAAACCGATTGCTGGAGCAGATCCAGACGTTATGAACGTTTGGTGAGCTCCATGTGATGACTACTTGATAGTGTAGTGCACCATGCTTTACGTCTTAGAATCGGGGCTTCAAAGATGTTTTGAACGCCACAAAGCATATGAGATGTTCCAAGAGTTGAAATTAGTATTTCAAACTCATGCCCGTGTTGAAAGGTATGAGACCTTTGACAAGCACTTTGCCCTCAAAATGGAGGAGAATAGCTCAGCTAATGAGCATGTGCTCAGAATGTCTGAGTACTACAATCACTTGAATCAAGTGGGAGTTAATCTTCCAGATAAGATAGTGATTGACAGAGTTCTCTAGTCACTATCACCAAGTTACTGGAACTTCATGATGAACTATAATATGCAAGGGATAATGGAAACGATTCCCAAGCTTTTCGTGATGCTTAAATCGACGAAGGTAGAAATCAAGAAAAGCATCAAGTGTTGATGGTTGACAAGACCACTTGTTTCAAGAAAAGGGCAAAGGGAAGAAGGGGAACTTCAAGAATAATGGCAAGCAAGTTGCTGCTCAAGTGAAGAAGCCCAAGTCTAGACCTAAGCCTGAGACTAAGTGCTTATACTGCAAAGGGACTAGTCACTAGAAGCAGAACTCCCCCAAGTATTTGGCAGATAAGAAGGATGGCAAGGTGGACAAAGGTATCTGTGATATACATGTTATTGATGTGTACTTTACTAGTGTTTATAGCAACCCCTCAGTATTTGATACTAGTTCAGTTGCTAAGATTAGTAACTCGAAACGGGAGTTGCAGAATGAACAGAGACTAATTAAGGGTGAAGTAACGATGTGTGTTGGAAGTGGTTCCAAGATTGATATGATCATAATCGCACACTCCCTATACTTTCGGGATTAGTGTTGAATCTAAATAAATGTTATTTGGTGGTTGAGTTAAGCATGAATATGATTTGATCATGTTTATTGCAATACGGTTATTCATTTAAAGTGAGACAATAATTGTTGTTCTGTTTACATGAATAACACCTTCAATGGTCATACACCCAAGGTGAATGGTCTAATGAATCTCGGTCGTAGTGTTACACATATTCATAATATTGTAGCCAAAAGATGCAAAGTTAATAATGAGAGTGCAACTTATTTTTGGCACTGCCATTTAGGTCATATTGGTGTAAAGCGCATGAATAAAATCCATGCTGATGGGCTTTTGGAATCACTTGATTATGAATGAGTTGATGCTTGCGAACCATGCCTCATGGGCAAGTTGACTAAGACTCCGTTCTACGGAACAATGGAGCGAGCAACAGACTTGTTGGAAATAATACATACTGATGTATGCAGTCCAATGAGCGTTGAGGCTCACGGCAGGTATCGTTATTTTCTGACCTTCACAGATGATTCGATTAAGATATGTGTATATCTTCTTGATGAAACATAAATCTGAAACATTTGAAAAATTAAAATAATTTCAGAGTGAAGTGGAAAATAATCGTAACAAGAAAATAAAGTTTCTACGATCTGATCGTGGAGGAGAATATTTGAGTTACGAGTTTTGTATTCATTTGAAACAATGTGGAATAGTTTCGCAACTCACGCCACCTGGAACACCATACCATAATGGTGTGTCCGAACATCGTAACCATACTTTATTAGATATGCTGCAATCTATGATGTCTCTTACCTATTTACCACTATCGTTTTGGGGTTATGCATTAGAGACAGCTGCATTCACGTTAAATAGGGCACCATCTAAATCCGTTGAGACGACGCTATATGAACTGTGGTTTGGCAAAAAACCAAAGCTCGAACCCAAATCGGAGAAATGTGTCTTCATAGGATACCCAAAGGAGACTATTGGGTACACCTTCTATCACAGATACGAAGGAAAGACATTAGTTGCTAAGAATGGATCCTTTCTAGAGAAGGAGTTTCTCTCGAAAGAAGTGAGTGGGAGGAAAGTTGAACTTGATGAGGTAACTGTACCTGCTCCCTTATTGGAAAGTAGTTCATCATAGAAATCTGTTCCCGTGACTCCTACACCAATTAGTGAGGAAGCTAATGATGATGATCATGTAACTTCAGATCAAGTTACTATCGAAACTCGTAGGTCAACCAGAGTGAGATCCGCACTAGAGTGGTACGGTAATCATGTTCTGGGTGTCATGTTACTTGACCATGACGAACCTATGAACTATGAGGAAGCGATGATGAGCCCAGATTCCGCGAAATGGCTTGAGGCCATGAAATCTGAGATGGGATCCACGTATGAGAACAAAGTATGGACTTTGATTGACTTACCCGATGATCGGTGAGTCATTAAGAATAAATGGATCTTCAAGAGGAAGACAGATGCTGATAGCAGTGTTACTATCTACAAAGCTCGATTTGTCGCAAAATGTTTTCGACAAGTTCAAGGTGTTGAATACGATGAGATTTTCTCACTCGTATTGATGCTTAAAAGTCTGTCTGAATCATGTTAGCAGTTGTCGCATTTTATGAAATCGGGCAAATCGATTTCAAAACTGTATTCCTTCATGGATTTCTTAAAGAAGAGCTGTATATGATGCAACTAGAAGGTTTTGTCGATCCTAAAGGTGCTAACAAAGTGAGCAAGCTCCGGGGATCCATCTATGGACTGGTGCAAGCATCTCAGAGTTGGAATATATGCTTTGATAAAGTGATCAAAGCATATGGTTTTATACAGACTTGCGGTGAAGCCTGTATTTACAAGAAAGTGAGTGGGAGCACTACAACATTTCTGATAAGTATATGTGAATGACATATTGTTGATCAGAAATATTGTAGAATATTTTGGAAAGCATAAAGGAGTGTTTGAAAAGAGTTTTTCAAAGAAAGACCTCGATGAAGCTGCTTACACATTGAGTATCAAGATCTATAGAGATAGATCAAGACGCTTGATAAGTTTTTTCAATGAGTACATACCTTGACAAGATTTTGAGGTAGTTCAAAATGGAACGGTCAAAGAAGGAGTTCTTGCCTGTGTTTGCCTGTGTTGCAAGGTGTGAAGTTGAGTAAAGACTCAAAAAAAAACTCGACCACAATATAAAATAGAAAGAGAAAGAAAAATCATTCCCTATGCCTCAGTCATAGGTTCTATAAAGTATTATATGCTGTTTACCAGTCCTATTGTATAACTTAGCATCATTCTGGCAAGGGAGTACAATAGTGATCTAGGAGTAGATCACTGGACATCGGTCAAAATTATCCTTAGAGGACTAAGGAAATATTTCTCGCTTATGGAGGTGATAAAAGAGTTCGTCGTAAAGAGTTACGTCGATGCAAGATTTTTACATCCATCTATATGACTCTACATCTCGATCTGGATACATATTGAAAGTGGGAGCAATTAGCTAGAGTAGCTTCATGCAGAGCATTGTAGACATTGAAATTTGCAAAATACATACGTATCTGAATGTTGCAGACCCGTAGGCTAAACTTCTCTCACAAGCACAACATGATCACTCTTTGGGTGTTAATCACATAGCGATGCGAACTAGATTATTGACTCTAGTAAACCCTTTGGGTATTAGTCACATGGAGATGTGAACTAATCACATAAAGACGTGAACTAGATTATTGACTCTAGTGCAAGTGGGAGACTGAAGGAAATATGCCCTAGAGGAAATAATAAAGTTATTATTTATTTCCTTATATCATGATAAATGTTTATTATTCATGCTAGAATTATATTAAATGGAAACTTAGTACATGTGTGAATACATAGACAAACAGAGTGTCACTAATATGCCTCTACTTGACTAGCTCGTTGAATCAAAGATGGTTAAGTTTCCTAGCCATAGACATGAGTGGTCATTTCATTAACGGGATCACATCATTAGAGAATGATGTGATTGACTTTACCCATTCCGTTGGCTTAGCATGATGATCGTTTAGTTTGTTGCAACTAATTTCTTCATGACTTATACATGTTCCTCTGACTATGAGATTATGCAACTCACGAATACCGGAGGAACACTTTGTGTGCTACCAAACATCACAACGTAACTGGGTGATTATAAAGGTGCTCTACAGGTGTCTCCAATGGTACTTGTTGAGTTGGCATAGATCGAGATTAGGATTTGGCACTCCGATTGTTGGAGAGGTATCTCTGGGCCCTCTCGGTAATGCACATCACTATAAGCCTTGCAAGCAATGTGACTAATGAGTTAGTTGTGGGATCATGCATTATAGAATGAGTAAAGAGACTTGCTGGTAACGAGATTGAACTAGGTATTGAGATACTGACTATCGAATCTCGAGCAAGTAACATATCGATAACAAAGGGAACAACGTATACCGTTATGCGGTTTGACCGATAAAGATCTTCGTAGAATATGCAGGAGCCAATATGAGCATCCAGGTTCCGATATTGGTTATTGACTGGAGATGAGTCTCGGTCGTGTGTACATAGTTCTCGAACCCGTAGGGTCCGCATGCTTAAAGTTCGGTGACGATCGGTATTATGAGTTTATGTGTTTTGATGTACTGACGGTTGTTCGGAGTCCCGGATGAGATCAGGGACATGATGAGGATTCTCGAAATGTTAGAGACGTAAAGATCGATATATTGGAAGGGTATATTCAGACATCGAAAAGGTTTTGAGTGGTTCAGGTATTTATCGGAGTACCGGAGAGTTACGAGAATTCGTCGGGGAGTATCTGGGCCTTATTGGGCTTTAGGGGAAAGAGAGAGGAGAGGCTGCGCGCCCCAAGGCCTAGTCCGAATTGGACTAGGCGGAGGGGCAGCGCCCCCTCCTTCCTTCTCTTCTCTTTTCCCTTTCCTTCTCTCCTACTCCTACTACATGGAAAGGGGGGGAATCCTACTCCCGGTGGGAGTAGGACTCCCCAGGGCGCGCCATAGTAGAGGGCCGGCTCTCCCCCTCCTCTACTCCTTTATATACGGGGGAGGGGGGCACCCCATCCACACACAAGTTGATCAGTTGATCTTTTAGCCGTGTGCAGTGCCCCCCTCCACCATAATCCACCTCGGTCATGTCGTAGCGGTGCTGAGGCGAAGTCCTGCGTCGGTAGCATCATCATCACCGTCATCACGCCGTCATGCTGATGAAACTCTCCCTCGAAGCTCTGCTGGATTGGAGTTCATGGGACATCACCGAGCTGAACGTGTGCTGAACTCGGAGGTGCCGTACGTTCAGTACTTGGATCAGTCAAATCATGAAGACGTAGACTACATCAACCGCGTTCTCATAACGCTTCCTCTTCTGGTCTACGAGGGTACGTGGACAAAACTCTCCCCTCTCGTTGCTATGCATCACCATGATCTTGCGTGTGCGTAGGAATTTTTTTGAAATTACTGCGTTCCCCAACACATTCCTCCTCCAAAAAACGTTGACCCTCACCTTAGGAGGTTAGACGAAATTGAAAATAATGTTAGAAGCTTCATGTGTTTGCAATTTGAGCATAACAATTTCTTTTGAAACGAGCTTAAGGAGCAGAAAAGCTTTATGGAATACATTCGTAAATAGCTTGATGGTATGTCTAAGGGATTTTACGGTTTGAGATCTTAGTTTGCGCATCTCGAAAATTTAGTAGGGCAAATTTCTGATAAACAAGCTACTTTAGTAAACAAAATGGCCACCAAACCAGAAGCTTTGAATAATGATGAAGATCTTATAGTGATTGATGTGACTCCTATTGAATCTTTGTTTTCTAATATAAATCTTGATAAAGATGGGACTGGGGATGAGTCAACTTTAGTTAGAAGGCGTCACAATGATTCGGAGTTTTTAGATCTTGATGCAAAAATTGATAAAAGTGGGATTGGAGAGGTCAAAACTTTACATAGAAATGAACCCACTCTTTTCGATTTCGAAGAATTTAATTATGGTAATTGTTCTCTAATAGATTGCATTTCCTTGTTGTAGTCCATGTTGAATTCTCCTCATGCTTATAATCAAAACAAAGCTTTTACTAAACATATCGTTGATGCTATGATACAATCTATTGAAGAAAAGCTTGAATTGGAAGTTTCTATCCCTAGAAAACTTTATGATCAGTGGGAACCTACTATTAAGATCAAAATTAAAGATTATGAATGCCATGCTTTGTTTGATTTGGGTTTCTGTGTTGTGTTTGATCAGTGGGAACCTACTATTAAGATCAAAATTAAAGATTATGAACCTAGTGTTTCCATGAATCCAAAAACATTATGTGATGTGTTAGGTTTCTGTGAATTTGATGATTGTTCTTTAAATTTGCATCTTGCGGATTCCACTATTAAGAAACCTATGGGAAGGATTAATGATGTTATTATTGTTGCAAATAAGAATTATGTGCCCTTAGATGTCATTGTTCTTTATATTGATTGCAATCCTACATGTCCTCTTATTCTTGGTAGACCTTTCCTTAGAACGATTGGTGCAATTATTGATATAAAAGAAGGAAACATTAGATTTCAATTTCCATTAAGGAAAGGCATGGAACACTTCCCTAGAAAGAAAATTAAATTGCCTTATGAATCTATAATGAGAACCACTTATGGATTACATGTGAAAGATGATAACACTTAGATCTATTCGATCTTTATGTCTAGCTAAGGGCGTTAAACAATAGATCTTGTTGGGAGGCAACCCAATTTTATTTTAGTTTTTTGATTTTTAGGTTCTACTTTGCATTAAATATTTCATCTAGCCTCTGGTTAGATGTGGTTTTGTGTTTTAATTAGTGTTTGTGCCAAGTAAGACCTTTGGGATAGCATATGGTGATAGTTGATTTGATCTTGCTGAAAATAAGAAACTTTTGCGCCCAGGAGATTAATTTTCCTTTTTAGCAGAAGCACGATAAAATACATATTCTTTGTGAAGAAGTTCAATAAACAAATTGCTTAGGTCATCCTAATTTTTCAGTATTTTTGGAGTTAAAGAAGTATTTGAAATCTCCAGATTTCTACATACCGTTCTGTTTTTGACAGATTCTGTTTTTCACGTGTTGTTTGCTTATTTTGATGCATCTATGGCTAGTATCGGGGGGTATGAACCATGGAAAAGTTGGGATATATTAGATATTACACCAATATAAATAAAGAATGAGTTAACAACCGTACCAAAAGTGGTGATTTATTTTCTTATACTAACGGAGCTGATGAGATTTTCTGTTCAGTATTGTGTTGTGAAGTTTTCAAGTTTTTGGTTAGGATTTGAAGGACTATGCAATAAGGAGTGGCAAGAGCCCAATATTGGGGATACCCAAGGCACCCCAAGGTAATATTCAAGGACAATCAAGAGTCTAAGCTTGGGGATGCCCCGGAAGGCATCCCCTCTTTCGTCTTCGTCTATCGGTAACTTTACTTGAGGCTATATTTTTATTCACCACATGATATGTGTTTTGCTTGGAGCATCTTGTATGATTTGAGTCTTTGCTTTTTAGTTTTCCACAATCATACTTGTTGTGCACACCTTTTGAGACAGACATGCATGAATCATGATTTATTAGAATACTCTATGTGCTTCACTTGTATCTTTTGAGCTAGGCAAATTTGCTCTAGTGCTTCACTTATATCTTTTTAGAGCACGGTGGTGGTTTTATTTTATATAAATTGATGAGCTCTCACACTTCACTTATATTATTTTGGGAGTCTTTAAAACAGCATGGTAATTTGCTTTGGTTATAAAATTAGTCCTAATATGATAGGCATCCAAGAGGGATATAATAAAAACTTTCATATAAAGTGCATTGAATACTGTGAGAAGTTTGATTCCTTATGATTGCTTTGAGATAAGAAGATGGTGATATTAGAGTCATGCTAGTAAGTAGTTGTGAATTTGAGAAATACTTGTGTTAAGGTCTGTGAGTCCCGTAGCATGCACGTATGGTAAACCGTTATGTAACGAAGTTGGAGCATGAGATATTTTTTATTGTTTTCCTTATGAGTGGCGGTCGGGGACGAGCGATGGTCTTCTACTACCAATCTACCCCCCTAGGAGCATGCGCGTAGTACTTTGTTTCAGTGACTAATATATTTTTGCAATAAGTATGTGAGTTCTTTATGACTAATGTTGAGTCCATGGATTATAGGACTCTCACCTTTCCGCCATTGCTAGCCTCTCTTGTGCCGCGCAACTTTTGCCGGTACCATAAACCCACCATATACCTTCCAGAAAGCAGACACCATACCTACCTATTATGGCATTTCCATAGCCATTCCGAGATATATTGCCATGCAACTTTCCATCGTTCCGTTTATTATGACACGCTCCATTATTGTCATATTGCTTTGCATGATCATGTAGTTGACATTGTATTTGTGCCAAAGCGACCGTTCATAATTCTTTCATACATGTCGCTCTTGATTCATTGCAAATCCCGATACACCGCTGGAGGCATTCACATAGAGTCATATTTTTGTTCTAGTATCGAGTTGTAATTTTTGAGTTGTAAGTAAATAAAGGTGTGATGATCTTCATTATTAGAGCATTGTCCCATGTGAGGAAATAAAAAAAAGAAAGGCCAAATAAAAAAAGATAAGTCCCAAAAAATGAGAGAAAAGAGAGAAGGGACAACGTTACTATCCTTTTTGCCAAACTTGTGCTTCAAAGTAGCACCATGATCTTCATGATACAGAGTGTTCTATATTGTCACTTTCACATACTAGTGGGAATTTTTCATTATAGAGCATGGCTTGTATATTCCAACGATGGTCTTCCTCAAAATTCCCTAGGTCTTCATGAGCAAGCAAGTTGGATGCACACCCACTTAGTTTTCTTTTTGAGTTTTCATAAACTTATAGCTCTAGTGCATCCGTTGCATGGCAATCTATACTCACTCACATTGATATCTATTGTTGGGCATCTCCATAGTCCGTTGATACGCCTAGTTTATGTGAGACTATCTCCCTCTTTTTTTGTCCTCTCCACAACCACCTTCTATTCCACCTATAGTGCTATGTCCATGGCTCACGTTCATGTATTGTGTGAAAGTTGAAAAGGTTTTAGAATGTGAAAAGTATGAAACAATTGCTTGGCTTGTCATCGGGGTTGTTCATGACTTGAATATTTTGTGTGGTGAAGATGGAGCATAGCTAGACTATATGATTTTGTAGGGATAAGCTTTCTTTGGCCATGTTATTTTGAGAAGGCATAATTATTTTGTTAGTATGCTTGAAGTATTATTGTTTTTATGTCAATATTAAACTTTTGTTCTGAATCATACGGATCTGAACATTCATGCCACAATAAATATAATTACATGGATAAATATGTTAGGTAGCATTCCACTTAAAAAATTCTGTTTTTATCGTTTACCTACTCGAGGACGAGTAGGAATTAAGCTTGGGGATGCCTGATACGTCTCCAACGTATCTATAATTTTTGATTGTTCCATGCTATTATATTATGTGTTTTGGATGTTTTATATGCATTAATATGCTATTTTATATTATTTTGGGACTAACCTATTAACCTAGAGCCCAATGCAAGTACCTATTTTTTCCTTGTTTTAGAGTTCCATAGAAAAGGAATATCCAAACGGAATGAAACTTTCGCGACGATTTTTCTTGGACTAGAAGACATCGAGAGGGCTTGGAGTGCATGTCAGGAAAGCCACGAGGTGGCCACAAGGTCGGGAGGCGCGCCCAGGGGGTAGGGCGCCCCACCCTTTGTGGGCCCCTCGTGACTCCACCGACCTATTTCTTCCGCCTATATATTCTAAAATATCCCAAAACCTTCCAGGAGAGCCAGGAAACCACTTTTCCACCACCGCAACCGTCTGTACCCATGAGATCCCATCTAGGGGCCTTTCTGGCGTCCTACCGGTGGGTGATTCCAAAACGGAGGGCTTCTACATCAACACCATTGCATCTCAGATGAAGCGTGAGTAGTTTACCACAGACCTACGGGTCCATAGCTAGTAGCTAGATGGCTTCTTCTCTCTCTCTCTCTCTCTCTCTCCCTCTCTTTGTTTCTCAGTACCATGTTCTTCTCGATGTTCTTGGAGATCTATTCGATGTAATACTTTTCTTGGTGTGTTCGACGAGATCCGATGAATTGTGGATTTATGATCAGCTTATCCATGAATATTATTTGAGTCTCCTCTGAATTATTATATGCATGATTTGATATCTTTGCAAGTCTCTTCGAAATATCGATTTGGTTTGGCCAACTAGATTGGTTTTTCTTGCAATGGGAGAAGTGCTTAGCTTTGGGTTCAATCTTGCGGTGCTCGATCCTAGTGATAGAAGGGGAACTGACACGTATTGTATTGTTGCCATCGAGGATAACAAGATGGGGTTTTCATCATATTGCTTGAGTTTATCCCGCTACATCATGTCATCTTACTTAATGCGTTACTCTGTTCTTCATGAACTTAATACTCTAGATGCAGGCAGGAGTCGGTCGATATGTGGAGTAATAGTAGTAAATGCAGGCAGGAGTCGGTCTACCTGATACAGACGTGATGCCTATATTCATGATCATTGCCTTAGATATCGTCATAACTTTGCGTTTTTCTATCAATTTCTCGGCGGTAATTTGTTCGCCCACCGTAATTTTTTCTATCTTGAGAGAAGCCTCTAGTGAAACCTATGGCCCCCGGGTCTATTTTCCATCATATAAGTTTCCGATCTACAATTTTAGTTCCCTATTTACTTTCTTTGCAATCTTTTACTCTTTGTTCCATAAACCAAAAATACCGAAAATAATACTTTACCGTTTATCTATCTATATCAGATATCACTTTGCAAATAACCTTGAAAGGATTGACAACCCTTTGTCGCGTTGGATGCAAGTTGGTGTTTGTTTATGCAGGTATTCGGTGGCTTGTGCGTTGTCTCCTACTGGATTGATACCTTGGTTCTCAAAAGCTAAGGGAAATACTTATTGTACTTTGCTACATCACCCTTTCCTCTTCAAGGGAAAAACCAACGCAGGCTCAAGAGGTAGAAGTGTGTAGTTTTGTAGCTTATTTGTAGTAATAATTGAAGAGAACAATAGAGTTTTTTTTGCCAAAATACCGTGGTGCAATGTTGAAGGCGAGAAAGCACGTGCAAGAGAGCGATGACCGATCCACAAGGAAATCAATTGGGGGAGGTGTGGCGGTTACAATGGTGTTTGGAGTAGTTGTTGGCCGAATGCTATGAAAATATAATCTAAACCCACCGGAATAAATGCCTTCACAAAGTAATCCAAGGTTGGAGTCCCCCTCGCAATGTAAATAGCTCTGGCTCTGCAAGGGATGGAGAGGTAGCTTCAATGTGTGGAAGATACAATGTGAGAAAGTGAGGTCAATCAAGACACGGATAGATAGATAGACACTACTAGGGAAAACGTTATACACAGAACTTTAGCTGTAGCGCTTGTTAAAAGAGCACGCTACTGCTAGATAGCAGTAGCGCGTGCAAAATAAGCGCGCTGCAGATGGACATATATCAGTAGCGCGTCCCACCGAAAACTCGCTACTACTAAAATTACAATCACTTAGCCGATGGGCTACACATAGTAGTAGCAATCTTCCAAAAACCGCGCTACCGCTAATAAACTTATAGCAACGCGTTTATGTGTAAATCGCTACTGCTAACGAAAAGAAAATGAAATGAAAAATGAATAGAGAAGTAAATGAAAATGGAAGAAATAGAAAAATATAGAATGTAAAGAAAAATAAATGAAAAGGGAAAAAATGATGAAGACGTAGCAGTAGCACGCTCTTTGAAACGCGCTATAGCTAACTTAGCTACAGCGCGTTTACTGTAATGCGCTACCGTTACTTTTGACTTAACCAAAAAGGGTTTCCCCCCGGCCACCACTTCTCCCCCAAATCGATCCCTCGCCCCACTTCGCCGCCGTCTCCCACACTTCGCCGTCGCCCCCACTTCGCCCCGTCTCCTGCCAGCGTCGACTCCGCGCTCATCCTCACGGCTGCCGCCGGAGGCCGCCCAGCCTCACCGCCGCCGCCTCTGGGGCCGCCCTCGACCTCACCGTCGCCTCCCTCGACCTCATCGCCGCTGCCCTCGACCTCACCGCCCCCGAGCCCGCCCACCCCGCCCCTACCTCCGTCGCCAAGCACCTCCCCGCCACCGTCTCTCCCCTCTCTGTAAGCCCCCAACCCATCCTTTTTAGTTAATAGATGTTAATGTTAAGTAGTAGATAATGTTGATGTTTTTTAGTTAGGGTAATAATAGACGATGTTAAGTAGTAGATAATGTAGATGTTAATTAGTTCAGTAGGGTTTAGTTTTTGAATTGAGTTTGTTTAACTAGATGTTAATTAGGGCTGTAGGGTTTAGTTTAGAGTAAAGTTTAGTTCAGTAATTAACTAAATATAATATATATTTGGTTTTTGAATTGAGTTTGAGAGAGCATGTGATTTGTGTAGATTTTCTTGAAGTGTCAAACGCTAGGACATGCAAATTTGAAGTGGTCAGGATATATGCAAATTCCTCAATTGTGTTTGCCGATGTTTCGATTGTGCCCAAGTGGCCTTTTGTTGTTTCCAGGGAATGAAGATGAGTGGCCTATGTTTTGCCGGAATGTTGATTAATTTCCGTTCTAGCAAATTTCAGGTTCTCAATTTGTCCACTTTTTAGCAAAGGTCATGCCGGAATTTTTCGTGAATTTCGGCATGACTTGTGCTACAAACTAGGACATATCGAGTGCCCGGAATTTGCCGCACCAGGAAGGAGTCAACGTTCCTGCAAAACATAGGCCTTTTGTATGTCATTATTCATTTTATTAGGTCTAGAATTAATTTACTAGATTTAATCGTAGGAAACATGGCTAGCAACGATGAAGGACAGGGTTCTGGTGATTGCGACGACATCTACCGGGCAGCAGACGAATTTTTTAGCCTTGCCGACGATCAACCAGTGGCATCAGGGACTGAGACCGACACGTAGACCGGTGCTGAGACTGAGACCGGCGCTGCCTCAGGGAGCGGAGCGGGTGTAGAACCAAAAGCAAAGAGGTAACGACTTCCTAACAAACTCAAGACTACTAGACTGGTGGTCACGGAGGTGGACGACGGCAATTTTGAGCCAAAGGCGCCCGAGGAAGCGTGTTGATGCTATGGCAATCAAATAGGCTGCATCTTACAGACAACCGCCACCATCAATGATGAGAAACTACAGAAGATAGAAAATATGAGGAGCTCCCTCCTAAAGAAGTTTCACTAGATATTCTTGTTCCCGGGCCGGAATGAGAGGGATTATGAAGATCCTGATGAGGACCAGGCAATGAAGAAGATAAACAAACACACCATGACCAAGTTTAGCGACCCGTTGGCCGCCTGGAAAAATCGAGTGAAAGCAAATATCATCGACAAGAAGCAACCCTACTCCGAGATTGTAAACGATAATCTGACAATCACGGAAGAGCAGTTTCAAATATTCAAGGAGGCTTGCGAGGCCGAAGCTACCAAAAAAAGTCTAAGTTCATGAAGGGGCTTCAAGAGAGGAACATTGGGAGCCACCACCTCGGAAGCCGTGGTTATGGCGGAAAGAGGTCCAAATGGGCCAAGGAGGACGCGGAAGCCGCGAGTCTGGGCATCCCAGACCCCTTGGCGGATTTCACCATCCCGCAGGAGCGTGACGTCCTCAGGGCCCGGCACCGTTGGGACCAAGTGAAGAAGGTTTACGAGACAAAACCGGTCATTACGGAGTTCATGAGACTGCTGGTAATTTTAGTTTCTGATCAATTGGACTGCACACGTTAGTCATATTTGTAAACGATCCTTGTGCCTTTTGCAGAGAGAGCAGCATCGGATTGCGGTCGAAAGCTACTCGCCGTCTGAGGCATTGGCGAGGCCCAAGTGGGACACTCCATTCAAACGGGCGTTGAACATATTGAAACGACAACCGGTGGATACTCGACTGTCGTATGGACGCGTGCACGGTGTCGGAGACGGTGCCACGTGGAAGAAGTACTACCGTGAGACCATGGAGGAGAGAAAGGAAAGACGGAGGTTAACTGAAGAAAACATCGACAAGAAGGTTGAGATTGCGGTTGAGAAGAAATCATCTCAGACAGTCGCAACAGCGGTAGCTGCCGCAAAACAGGTGCTTGCAGATTTGTCTACTTCCTTGGTGATGAGCGTTTTCACTTGGACAAGGCAAAATCCAGAAGAAAATGCAGAGGACTTTCCCCTTGCTGACTTCTTGGGGAGCAGCTCGACTAGCGTTGCACCAGCACCTGCTCCCGCACCGGCTCCCGCACTGGCTCCCGCACCGGACGTGCTTGGTGGTGCTTCATCTTTGGCTGAGCTCGATGCCCTCACGGTATCTGTCACACCGGCCCCCTTCAATATAAATGTATAATCTCCTGTTTTCGTTGCCTTTTGGATGTCTCACGTCGTAGACTTTTCTTTGCAGGCCGACGAAACCCCATGCACCATATTGTACACCATCAGCGACTAGAAGGTGGCTGTGGGGAAGGCGACGATAATGGAGCCGAAGGAACCATTGTTCCATAGCCGGCCAATCCCCCCGAACGTCTTCAAGGTTTCCGTGGCCAGTGTCAAACTGGGCCACGAGAATTTGCCTCCTCCAATACTAGTGGGGGATGACGACGAGACACCATGGCGGCTTGGTGATTGTTGCAATGGGTGGGTCCTGTTGTGGCCAAAGATTCTGCATCGTCTGGAGGCGGCCGGGAGCACACCCACGAGCGCGCAGCCTCAGCAAGGTATGAACATCAACACCCCACCTACCCAATTATCGTCGGGTGTCGGGTTGGGTGATAGCGGACGAGGTAAGGAGGAGGCTCCATTAGTCGCTAATGACGTCGCCATGGATGAGGATGAGGACGACGATGGCGCTGAACAGTATGTCTATACTGGCGCCTCCTCAGGGTTTGAGCATCATGGACGACCTTCCGGTAGTAAAGATGTCTAGGAAGAGAGCGAGGAAAGGCAAAAAAGCTGATTCTATGATCCAGCCGCCTCAGCAGCCTCGGCTTCAGGACCGTATAGATATCCCCGATGCGGATAAATGGCATATCACTGGTCAACCAATCCTACCTGCAACAGCGCTACGGGTCAGATTCTTCGATCTAAGGAGACTTCATGACGATGTGCTGCGGGTAGAGAAAGGCCTCATCGCCTCGAAAGATCTAGGATACCCACTCTACATGGTTAACGTTCCGCGGCAAAGGTCGTACGTCGACAGCTTCCCCGCGGATAAGTTCTTCCTCCGATTCGATTACATATTCGACATGTTTCATGTGAAGAAGCTGGATTTTACGTTTGTCCACCTTTATGCCTTGCACATGAACTACATCATCGGGGTTGAGCAGATATCTCATATCTGTGTCGCTGACCCGTACTACATGCACGAGGGCTTCTTGGGAGTCTGCGCAAGGCACTGTGAATACGCGAGGGATTACATCATCAGTTTCATGCTCGCCAATAAGGACAAGGAGGGGATTCTCGTGCCTTATCATCTCGTGTAAGTCATCCGCGCTGCTATCCTTCCTTCGGTTTCAATCATTCATTTGCACGGTGGAGGCTAATTAATTTGAGGTGTACTTATTTTGCGCAGCGGCGGGCGCGCCGTCCTCATCATCCTCTACCCCCGATTATCCCACGCTCTTTACTTGGACTCGTCGAAGAACATTCACAAAAAGGATTACACCCACATCAAGGATGTTCTCGACAATGCTATGTTTTACTACCAAGCAAGGGGTGGAGAGGTCAGGGACAAGAAGAGAAGGGGCGGCAGGGTCGCCTTCGGCCATAAGACATGAAGCCTCTCAGCGTCTCGACATGAAGCCTTTCACTAAGCTCGAGGACTATCTCCCTGACTTGGATCGATGGAACGACATGTTGGAGCGATTGTTGATATATGACAATGTGTCGGTTTAGTCCATAATTTCTGTCTGACAAAACTTTGAGTTATGCACGGTGAAACTTTAATTTGTGATGTAATTAAACCATCCTCCTCCTCGACTGGCGAAAATCACTCTAGTTAGGGCATTTTGGGGTATGATGTACTTTGTTATTTATGCTTATGATATGTTGTTTCTATTTTTGCCAAGTCTGTCTCTTTCTGTTCCTCAACTATATATGTTGCATATCATCGACTCATGTGACGATGCAGGTGCATAGATCATAGATGGCGAAGAAGTGCTATGCCAACAGTATATATACGACAAGTGGCCGGAGTGTCAGGCCCAGGTGTACCGGTTTCCGGTTTCCGAGTGATAGGCAGTAGTTAGTTTAGGTTCACGCTAATGCGAGAGAGGGATACGAACTCATGTACTCAAAGTGATAGCTCTTCTCGCGTATATCATTGTTTAGATGGATGATGATGTATTTGCAAGTAATCGAGACTTGTATCGCTATTTTCGAGATGATGACGAGAGACCACTTTGTGTTGGATGACGATTATGATGATGACATGATTTGATGAGACTAATTGTATGTATATGCTATGATTACATTTGTATGTGTATGATATGATAAAGATTATTGTATAAAGCCTATTCAAATACAAAACAAATACAAAAAAAATATGCAGGGAAAAAAACTAATAAAACTCGTAGTAGCGAGGGGGGAAAATTTAGTAGTAGCACCGCCTTACCAGTAGCGCTTCCCAGTAAACAGCGATAATATCAGCAGCGCCCTTTTCTAAAGAGCGCTACAGCTATTCATGTATAGCAGTAGCGTGGGACAACAGGCGCTACTTCTATACGTTAGCTGTAGATCCTTACTAGTAGCACCGGTCCCTGCGCTACTGAGAGGCCCAAAACCCGCGCTGCTGCTAGGCTTTTCCCTAGTAGTCAGATAGACAGACAAAGTGAGTGTGGTCCGGCATTCGTTGAAAAGATATATATGCTCTGGAGAGATATTGTCCGATTGAGCTTTTGGGAAGATAGATAGATCTTGAGAGATGATCCATTCATAGACATGTAGATATATTTTGCGTGTGGGAGGAAGAAAGGTCAATCGATTACATATATAAAGGGAGAGAGATTGAGCGAGTGTGGGTCGTCATGCGATCGAAAGTGTGAGACAGGTTGGAGAGAGTGACCTAGATAGACAATGTGCGTGAGAGAGTATACAATATGAATATGTCGAATTGGGCTCAAACATGGAGATATATCGTTTGTGTCCAAGAAAGAGCGAGGTCAATCGAGACATACAAAGAGAGAGAGAGAGAGAGAGAGAGAGAGAGAGAGAGATTGAGCGAGCGTGCCCCGCCATGAGGTCGAAAGAGTGGGGGCGGCTTGGATGGACTGACCAAGATAGACAATCTGCGTTAGAGAGTATAGAGTGTGTCGATCGAGGCCCAAACAAGGAGATATATCATTTGTGTGTGAAAGAAAGCGAGGTTAATCGAGACATAGATAAAGAGAGCGAGATTGAGCGAGTGTTGCCCGCCGTGCAGAAGAAAGTGTGAGACAGTCTCGAGAGAGTGACCTATATAGACAATGTGTGTGCATGCGCATGAGAGGAGGGGCTAGATAGGCAATGCATGTATCTAGCGAGATAAAGTGGGAGGGAGAGAGAGAGAGAGCTCGCATGGGGTGCAATGTCGGGTGTGTGAGGTAGATGCATTTGGTAACAGAGTGGAAAAAGGGGGTTGTGTAGTTGAGAAAGTTAGAGACCGAAACATGGAGAGAAAGAATGAACGTGTGTCGGAAACCAATAGCTTCCTAAGGTGGTTAAGGGAGGAAGATTGATCAATACAGGTAGTATGTAGCGTCTGTGCCGAGGGGGGTGAGGCTAAAAACAACTTTTGAATGTAGATATTATGAGATTTAATGTCGATGTTTCAATTTAGTGTACATAGTAAGATTTGAATTGAGGACCATGCATATGGGTTATTATTTTGAATTCGTGCCATACTAGGTTCGGAAAAGTTCACAATGACTCAATTGTTGTGATATTTTGTAGGTCATATGTTTGGATCCATCCAAAGTTTTTTCACTACCATGGTGTTCCTCATATACATATGAATTTGCATTAAAAAGGTAGCGTGGATATCGTGAAATGCGAAATCCACGTTAGAATTGGAGATTGCTATGTGACACACACTCTAATTCAAATAACTCCTTATTAATTAATTTATAGTATCTCGTCTTGAATATCTAATTATTTGCAAGGAAAACACGAGCATGGTAATACATACTGATTCGTTTCCAAATGAAAGAAGATTCATTTGTATTCTCAAATATAGGCACACCAGGTAGATCAGGGTCGTGTCATGGTGGTCGCGTGTGTCATACAGACGCTAGCACCCAGCCACCCACCCCCCTCCCTCCCTCCCCCCGCCCCCCAAAAAAAAGAACGACGACAAAATAAGTTCATGCTTCCACGTTTCAGATTGAAATATCTGGCAGCCCCAATTCCAACCCTGCAAAATCTCGCTTCTCCACCATCCCCGTCTACGCCCAGAGCGCTCAAATCCCTAATTCACCGCCAACCCAAGCAAAGTACAAATGTCCCCTCATCTCTTGTCTTTCCCCACCTCTGTGCCAGACGACGACGACGAAGACGATGGTCGCGCTTCACCACCTCATCGGAGCTACCTCATCTACACCCTCGCCCACCGCACCGGGTGGTCCATCGACATTGCCAGCTGCCATAATCGACGTGCCTCACAGACACCGCCTTCCACTGCATCAGGTGCATGCACTTCACCAACACCGTCTGCCACCTCACCTGGGCTACTTCACCGAGCACATCATCGCACCTCCGCCCCCGAGGCCATTGGGGCTTCACAAACGGGCTCGTCCACCGCATCATAGCGCTCTGCTTCCACTAAATATCTGCATCCGTGCGCGGCCAGCCTACGCCAGTGCATCACCCTCAACGGCTCTGAAGTGACCCGCACTCTAGCTAGGTGAGCATGCCCAAATGCCAGCCCGAACTATGTATCCACATATCACTCCCTTGTGCACTGTTCTGATGATGTTTGGATATCCTTTCAATCTCTCTTAGCTTACACACCTATGCAACTCTAACTTTAATTCTTATTTCTTCTGGAGGTATCATCTGAAACAAGCAAAACCATTTTTTAGCGAAGCGTGACGGCGCTACGTAATCTAGTACATATCCTACACACCGGTGCTACGTGATTAGGATATGACCCGCCTATGAGGGGCCGGGTTATACCTATGGCGATTCATGAAGCCCAAGACAACTCTAGATGATGGTGGTTTAGTTAAGGGCCCAAGTCCCAAAGGTGACTCAAGGCCCATAGATATAAACCGCCATATGTACTTAACTTGTATTGTAAGGCAGGGATAGTTAAATACCGAGCCGGACACTGTTTTTGAGCCGGACGGGACTCTATGAGCCGCTGGGTGTCGACCTCTGTATACAAAGGGACGACCTGGCGGTAGTTAAGGGCAAGGAAGATCAGATCGAAAGCTAGGTCAAGGTAATTCGCTCCCTTGTAATCGAAACATAAGCAATACCACCTCAAACTGGATTAGGCCTTTACCTTCACCGTAAGGGGCCGAACCAGTATAAACCCTCGTGTCCTTGAAAGTGCTAGTTATCAATTATAGGGGGGTGAATAGGAGATTTTTATGATAGTCTTAAAAACACGGGGGCTTTGAAGATAAACAGTAGAAAAGAACCTATTGATATGCAGCGGAAGGTAGACTACACTAGACAGGCCATAGTCAAGTAAGCAATGAAGTGAAAGCACGAAGATTATCAGCAGCTAGGTAGTATGGATCAAGATGGAAGAAATTATGAAACAAATCAACAACAGTCTTCACATAGTGAAGTCAATCATATCATGCAAGCAGGCAATGACTTCACGAAGACAAACTGTAAGTAAGAGAGAGGTCAGGATAGAACCAGTTACTTGGTGAGGACAGGTATTTGTTGGACCAGTTCCAGTTGTTGTGACAACTGTATGTCTGGTTAGGGAGGCTGAGATTCAACTCAGAAGACAGCGTCTTCACCTTATTCCCCTTGAGCTAACGACACACAGTCATCGCCCAATCACTCTGGTAAGTATTCAAGGTAGACTTCCAAACCTTCACAGACTTCGTTCACCGGCGATCCACAATGACTCTTGGATGCTCAGAATGCGACGCCTAACCGGCTGGAGGATTCACAGTCCTCAAGTGTAACAAGTCTTCAAATCACGCAAACAGAAAGACTTTAGTGATGACTAACACTCTTTGGCTCTGGGTGTTTAGGGCTTTGTCCTCGCAAGGGTTTCTCTCTCAAAGGCTTCGAGGTGGGTTGTTCTCAAACGACAAAAGCCGTGCACTAACTCTGAGCAGCCACCAATTTATGGTGTAGGGGTGGGCTATTGATATCCACTAGGCAACCCGACCCGATTTGTCCAAAATGAACCTAGGTCACTAAGGAACTGACACGTGTTCCAATGGTCTGATTTCAAACACACGCGGCAACTTAACTTGGGCTACAAGTAAAGCTGACTCATCCAACTATGGATAAGATTTTCTCTCATTGTCTTTGCTCGAAGACTTAGTATTTGGTTGATCATCACTTCAGTCACTATGACTTTGTTCACTTGGACCCCACTTAACAGTACGGTGGTTCCTATGACTCAACAAAGAAGAAAAGGAAACCATTAAGCAACTATGTCTTCACAATCCATAGTCTTCATGCGATGTTTTCTCATGTCATAGTCTTCAATGTGAAACTCTTCACAGACCACCATTGTCTTCAATGTCTTCACACATTTTTAGGTGTCATCTCTGGCAGGTAAACCGAATCAATGAGGGACTACTACCCGTGTTATCCTGCAATTCTCACAAACACATTAGTCCCTCAACCAGGTTTGTCGTCAATACTCCCAAACCAACTAGGATGACACTAGATGAACTTACTATCTCTCCCTTTTTGGTGATTGATGACAAACTGGTTGAAGTTTTCAACGGGGATAAAAGTATGTGAAATTGTTAAGGATTGAGGTATTGTCTTCATAAGTAGCAGAAGGCTCCCCCTGAAGATGTGCATATATAAGTATTTTGCGTTTGAATGCAAATGCACCTGGCAGCTTGTACTTGTGGAGATCCTCTTCAACTTATGAAGACAATTCATCATGCATGAAAAGATATAACAAAGATAATGACATACATAATGATAAATGGACGTCTGCAAAATGACTTCGTGCGGAATTTATCGTTGCACATTCGGAATTTATCATCGCATCACATAGTTGATAGAAAAGGTAGCAGATGACCATCAAGTTTAAGTGTTACAACTCAAAAGAACCAAATGTATCAAAAGCAAGAGTTGTAAGCACTTGGCAAAAGTATAGCAATCACCCTTATGGACCCGCTTGAAGACTATCAACTCATATGCTTCTCCCCCTTTTGTCAGTGAGGATGAAAAAGGTTTGAAGACATAGAGCTTCTAGTCGTTCCCATGAGGAGTAGGCGAAGCATCAGGGTCATCATTGAGGTCTGGTGGTGCAGAAGAACTTGGGGCAGTGTCGATACGCGGTGACGTTATAGTTGGTGAAGTAGCATCATCTTCGTCATCAATGAGTCTAGGATTGATAGTTGCTGCTGAGGATGAGTAGTCAGAGTCTTCGAGTGAGGGAGTCCGACGCAGGTGAGCATTCTGGGGAGGAGTGGAATCAAACTTGATTCTCTCCGTGAAGCCATCCTGTTGAAGATCATCTTCAGAGCTCAGCATAGTCGGACTCTTCCACGACCGCCGACAGGTTTCATGAGTGACAAATGAATTCTTGGTGGCAAGGCTGCAAATGTGATTGACATCCACCAAGAGGCTCTGCATCTAACGCTTGAGCCAGTCATGATGCTTATCCTGTTTTTGATGCAGGGCAACGAGAAGCTCTCGGTCATTGAGAACACGAGATCACTTCCGAGGCCTTTGGGCAATTGTGCTTTTAGTGGCTTCAGTATGGGCACGAGGTGCACGAGTATTTCCAGCCAAAGGATAAACACGAGAGGCAGCAAGAACTCCTTCAATAGGTTGAGTGAAGCTTTGGTGATCGGCATTGTGAATACAAATTGGCTCTTTGGCAGGCTCTAGGTATATGGCTTTGACAGACAGATCAACCTCTGGCAAGAATATGAGATGATTGCCCACAGAAGGCTGATAGTTGATAGTAGAGTGAAGCTTGATGAGGCGCATTACCCATGGAGCATAGAAACTTAGACCAAATATATCGGAGCCAGATGCAGCCAATTGCCTGATGAAGAAGTCTTGAGCATTGAAGCTGGTGCCATTGAAGATATAGAAAACCAATGTCTTCATTGCTCCTTCAAGCTTCGCTGTAGGAGAATGTACTTTGACATGCCATAGAGTTCGCCTGATAATATGATAAATAGTGCGGGGCAGATACTCTATGTCTTTAACAAAGAACTCCTTTGGATATTCATCGCCTTGTGGAAGTGGCTTCATCATGCTCAGCATTTGGCTCATGTTGGGCTCAGGCTTTTGGAAGATGCTCTCCAAAGCATCATGGTGTAGCTGAGAACCTAGTTCATAGTGTTCACTAGGAGTGGGCAGGGCAGTAAGCTCAATTATATCTTGGGCTTTGGCTTCATGGTGTACATCGCCTGTCATCCACTCAAGGACCCAAGTCTTTGGATCCTTGTGGTAGCCGCGAATGTGGAGAGTCGCATAGAATTGCAGCAGAAGCTCTTCATTCCAATGCTCTTTATTGGTCACAAATTGTAGAAGGCCAACATCTCCCAAGCAGTAAAGGGCTTCTTCCAGGCAGGGCAGGCCAACCATGGCTTCGCAGTCTAGACACATATGAGGAAAAATGCGCCCGTGATTGTATAGTATGCAGGAATAGTAACTTCACTGCTGATAACTCCAGAACCTATCAGATGATATTCTTGGCTTGGAATATGGGTTCTTGGCACTATCAAAGAAGGTTTTGTGTCCTATGAATCCATTCACATTAAACGATCCTTGTGAAGTTGCAGTACCTGGAAACCTTGGCAGCCTTGGCTTTGGCTTCTAGACCTGAGGCCTGTGCTCCACATGTTAGTCAAATTGAGGTCCGGGAGCAGGCGGAGGAACCAGAATGGGCCAGCGAATGGTAACAAGCTGACCACAATCGTATGCTTGCTCAATGGTGTGAGGTCTTGGAGGTGGTACAGGAGCAGAGGCATTGTCTTCGAGCTGCAGATTTTCTTTAGGTGCAGCATTGGCTTCAGGCACCGTATTCGCTTCAGGTGCCACATTAGCTTCAGCCAAGACAACGTCATTGGCTTCAGTTGTGTTGTGGGTGGCCGCCTAAGTGTTTTCAACCTCCACTTGAGTAGCTGGAGGGTCGGGCACAGACTCGTTCTCCTTGAGAATAGTTTCTTGGTTGGTAGGGGGTGTGGCAACTCGCTCTTCTTCTTAACGGGGTTCTTGTGGTTCTTGTGGATCATCGGCTGATGCAGCCGGAATGTCTTCAGCAGCTTTTTCTTCGGACTCAGAGACATTCACAGTTGGAATGGCTTCAGGGAACACTTGTCGTGCCACTGAGTTGTGTTGCTCTCCTAGTTCTGGAACGTTCGATAGAGTGACTTGTGGCCTTGGTCCTTTGCGAAGCCTGCGGAGTGTGGGCGACGCCTTTGGAGAGGGAGTCAGCTGGACCACAAAGTCATCATGTTCAGGCACCGGAGTGGTGGCTTGAGGTGGGGTAGTACTTGGTGATTCTTGACGGGGGGAGTCTTGAGGGCGATCAGCCCATGAATCATCCTGAGCAATTAGCGTCAGAGGACGACCAATGCTGATGAGTTTGTTGTTCGTTAGAACAGGCGATGATACTATTTGGTGCTCAATCTGAGGAAGGACTTCGTCATCTTTTACATTGTCGTGATGACCAATGTCTTCAGCTTCAGGAACTGGAATGTATTCAGCATCAGAACCCTCTATGGAAGCAGGATCATGAACTATTAACTGAAGCTCTCGCTGTTCGGACATAGGACGAGCAACTGAGATTGGCTCGACGACAAGGGGCTCTGCGGGAGTAGCCAGATCTTTCTTCTTTTTCTTTCTCTTCTTGGTTGGTGGAGTATCGTCAGTGGTGTTCTTGGTCTTGCGCTTTCAGGCTTCGGCTTTAGCTGTCCTTGTTTTCTTGTGTTCTGAAGCAGCTTTGGGGACCTTAGGCTTCATGACTGTCATGCTGGCAGGGAAGACAATGCGAGGTTCTTCCTTCCATGATGCTTCAACTTGGGCCACAGTAGGCTTCTTCTTCTTTTCAGCAGCCATTCTGGGGTCGATGCCAGGGCACCCCAGTGCCTTACGCCTCTCTGCTTCATTGTGAGCTTGACCACTTTTCTCAGCAAAATACTTCATTCTCTCTCTTGAACCTTTTGCTTCCTGGCGTTTCTGGTGAAACTGCTCCTTGAGCTCATGCAGCGTCTGCTTGAAGCTTTGAACATCAGCCATGCTGAGGTTTGCCATGTTCATCTTGATCTGAGCTTTCTTATAATCAATGTTGTTCTTCAGTTCAACAATCTTCTGAGCCAGATCCAGCTCAGTAGCAATGGCATTGTGGAAAGAGACACTGATGCCAATTGGAAGCTCAAGATCATCGAGGTTGATGTTGGGGTTTTCAAACCATTCATCAATGAAATTGTTCAAGATGTCCATGTCAAAAAGGGGTAGATCATTGAAGATCTCCGCCTCTTCCTTGCTCTTTATCAACAGCTCAAGAGCATCATCACCAAGATCGTCGCCACTTGACAAATCAATGGCTTCATTTTCGTTCCTCAGAACCGCGGTTGGGGTCAGTGCTTGACTAGAAATCTAGATGGGCTTCTTCTTCTTCTCGGTCTTGGAGATGCGAGAGAGATCTTCAGACTGCACACTGGCTTCAGGAGGTGAAGTGGCTAGAGGCTTCGCACGCGAAGCTTTTGGTGAAGTGGAGGTCTTTGAAGCCTTTGGTTTCTTCTGCTTCTGTGGCTTAGGAGGAGCAGGTGCTTCATCAGAATCAGCATCGTCTGCAGAGTGCTCCACGGCTTCCCCTTAAACAGCAATGTGAGTGAGGAGACCGTCGAGGTTGTAGTAAGGCCCGATGATATTGGGTTCGGCATCACGAGTGCCATCAGCACGATGAGCAGATGGACCCGGGTTGAAGTCGAGTCCAAGGTCCTTCTTGTTCTTCTTTGCAGACTCTTTGGCAAACTAGAAGTTGCGCTTGAAGAGATTGTCTTCACGACACCATAGCAGACTGGATGGGTTGGCATTAGCAGGGTGAGGTCCACGGACAATGCAAGGGTAGAAGCCTTGAGCAATGGCTTCAGACTTGGACTTGGGCTGAAGACCTTTGTATACAATATCTCCCCAAGGGCCCTTGATGGCATTTTTTCAGCATATTCGTCAGTGACAAATTTGTACTTGAACCATTCCTCTGCCTAATATCTTCGAATCCATTGGATTCGGTTCTTGCAGTCTCTTCAGGACCTGACTTGTATAGTTCATAGAGATCTGGTGGCAGGTCCTTGGCTGTGTTCCCACGGCGCTGTCTACCGCCCTTTCTTGTTGACTTCTCTGTTGGCATGGAGTTCAGACTGAATGACTTCAGAACTTGCAAAGGCTTCCGTCTGTTGGTCAGACAGGAACTGGCTTCGGGAGAATTGATGTGACGCTGTAAGAACTCTGCAAATGAATGCAGACTATGAGAACCAATGGATTCTCCCACATACATGTACCTGTGACAACATTAGAGATGCGAGGGAAGGGGAAGAGGTCCTATGCATTCTCAGAAGATTTTGAAGATAAATTAGTTTGAAGACATTAACTTCATAGTGCGAAGACCTTCACTTATATGGTGAGAGTTCGTTCTAGATTTGTACGAATCTAAGAATAAGTACAAGTGAGGAATCTAACTACTTTTTGAAGCATTAGTGAATATACTAGGCATGATATGAGATGCGGAATAGGATAGATCGAAATTTGTAGGGACAGAAACCACTTGTGGTTGAAAAGGATGAATCTATCGGATCAAAAAGATAGTAAAAAGGAGGTTCTATTTACCACACGAAGAACTGCTAGACGGAGTAGAGAGGAAGCCGAGCACTTCGATCTTCCATGCACTAACTTGGCGACGAAAGACACCTACGGCAACGGCGGAGGAGACGAGGTCCGCGGCCGGCATGAGGATGGCGTCGGTGCGGTCGCGGCAGCTAAGCGCTTCGTCGTCGGCGCCGTCGAGAGCTAGCGGTGGCGCTAGGGTTTGTGCGAGAGGGAGAGGTGGAAGAAAGGATAATGACCGCGGTGAGATGTATATTTATAGAGACAGGGACGGCACATCGATATTACGAAGGTGCCCCTGGCGGTTCACATATGAGGGACACGTGGCATGCATGCAACACCTTGGAAGTTGTTCCATGTTCCCACGCACGCCTGGGTTGTCGGGTGGTCGTTCCCACTTCTCAAGTTTTCAGGCAAAAGAGATATAGCATTAAAACAGATTCAATGTTTTCTCTTTGTCTTCTGCTGACAAGGACTCAGAGAAGACAAACGATAGATTCAATAGAATGCATATGATTTGGATAGATAGAATCTATGGTAGAAGCATAGAGGGGGTTAGGGTCCGATCACATTCACTTAGGTCAAAAGATTCGAAAATGAAGACATAGCTATAAGTGAATGTTGTAGACGACAGAGCACTGTTATTAGTATATACCAATATGATACCAAATCAACATTGTGAAGATAAACATGAAGTTGAATCAATGTTGAAGACAAACCAAATGTGAAGACTATGCAAATGAGACGTCAAATAAAAAACACTTCAAATGGGAGATTGGTGGTGGCATTACCCATCGTATAGGAAGTATTAGACCCAGACACAGTGCACAATTATCATGGCGCTCCGAAGTCAATTTCCGCATTAATGTATCCACACTTAGAGTGTATGTCTTCATTTTTTGAAGATATGTGTTACTTCGTGTGTTGCACATCTAAGTCATCACATGCATAAGCATTAGGATGTGTGTCGAATTACAAGACATTTGAGGATTCGAAATATTTAGCTCACACCGCAACTTGCAAAACCTTTTCTCATCCAAGGGCTTTGTGAAGATATCTGCCAATTGCACATTAGTGTTGACGTGAATGATATCAATATCTTCCTTCATGACATGATCTCTGAGAAAGTGTTGACGGATCTGAATGTGCTTTGTCTTTGAATGCTAAACTGGGTTGTTGGCAATCTTGGTGGCGCTTTCATTGTCACAGTAGAGTGGCACATGCTTCAGATGGATGCCATAGCCCTTGAGAGTTTGCTTCATCCACAGAAGCTGAGCGCAACAAGATCCAGCAGCAATGTATTCAGATTCAGAAGTGGAGAGAGATACATAGTTCTGCTTCTTTGAAGACCAACAGACAAGAGATCGTCCAAGAAAGTGACATGTGCCTGATGTAGACTTGCGATCAACCTTATCACCAGCATAATCAGCATATGAGAATCCAACTAAATCAAACTCTGAGCCCTTTGGATAGCATAATCCTAGTGTTGGGGTGTAAGCCAAATGTCGAAGAATTCGCTTCACAGCTAAGTGATGCGACTCCTTTGGTGCCACTTCGAATCGGGCACACATGCAAACGCTAAGCATGATATCTGGCCTAGATGCACATAAGTAGAGTAAAGAACCAATCATGGAGCGATATAACTTTTGATCGAACTCTTTACCATTTCGTCAGGGCCCACGTGACTTTTGGTTGGCATTGGCGTCCTGTATCCCTTGCAGTCTTGCATTCCAAACTTCTTCGGGCAGTCTTTGAGGTATTTCTCTTGAGATATAAAGATGTCGTTGCTTTGCTGACGAATTTGAAGACCAAGAAAGAACTTCAGCTCACCCATCATGGACATCTGATATTGCTCTTGCATCATGTGTCCAAACTCATGACTGTATCTTTTGTCAATGCAGCCGAAGATAATGCCATCCACATAGATCTGGCACACAAACAGTTCATCGTCGTATGTCTTCGTGAAGAGAGTGGGATCCAGTGAACTAGGTTTGAAGCCTTTGCTCTTCAGGTAGTCTTTGAGTGTGTCATACCAAGCACAACGGGCTTGTTTGCGGCCATACAGTGCCTTGTTGAGCTTGTAAATCATGTCAGGATGTTTTGGATCTTCAAAGCCAGGTGGTTGTGCAACATACACTTCTTCTTCGATCTTGCCATTGAGGAAAGCACTCTTCACATCCATTTGATACAGGAGGATGTTGTGATGGTTGGCATAGGCTAGCAGAATGCGAATGGCTTCAAGCCTAGCCACCAGAGCGAATGTTTCATCGAAGTCAATTCCTTCTACTTGAGTATATCCTTGAGCAACGAGACAAGCCTTGTTTCTGACAACTTGACCATGCTCATCTTGTTAGTTGCGATAGATCCATTTTGTGCCTATGATATTGTGCTTGCGAGGATCAGGACACCTGACCAATTCCCACACATTGT
The DNA here is from genome assembly GCF_056163025.1 of Triticum urartu. Classification (NCBI taxonomy): domain Eukaryota; kingdom Viridiplantae; phylum Streptophyta; class Magnoliopsida; order Poales; family Poaceae; genus Triticum; species Triticum urartu. Next base: position 170,100,919 of record NC_141873.1, on the reverse strand, counting down.
TCAGTTCGAACTGTTGAAGCTCTTTTTGCACAGCATGAATCCACTCAGGTTCCATGAAGGCTTCAGCAACTTTCTTGGGTTCAGATATAGAGACAAATGCAAAGTGCCCATAGAAATTTGCCAGTTGCGTTGCTCTTGAACAAGTAAGGGGACCAGGTGCATTGATGCTATCAATTATCTTCTCAATATGTATTTCATTCGCAACACGAGGATGAACTGGATGAAGACTTTGCTTTGCTGATCATTGTATTCATCTTCAGTATTGGCTTTAGGCTGAGCAGAGTCTTCAGGTTGATTTGGTGCTGAAACGATAAGTTCCTCCTCAGCCTGTGCCTCTGAAGGTATGATTTCTCTAGTACCCATAAGCTTGATGGATTCATTAGGTGGAACTTCATCTAGCAGATTTGGCAGGTGCTCTCTTTACGAGCCGTTAGTCTCATCGAACCGCACATCCACAGTTTCAACCACTTTACAGTGAAAGAGGTTGAATACTCTATAGGAGTGTGAATCCTTCCCGTATCCAGGCAGAAAACCTTCATGTGCTTTCGGTGCAAATTTTGAAGTGTGATGTGGATCCTTGATCCAGCACCTTGCATCAAATACTCTGAAGTAGCTTACGTTTGCCTTCTTACCAGTCAGTAGTTCATATGATGTCTTCTTTAGAAGCTTGTGAAGATAAACACGGTTGATGACATGGCATGCAGTATCAATAGCTTCAGGCCAGAACTTCCTTGGAGGCTTATATTCATGAAGCATCGTCTGAGCCATCTCAATGAGTGTTCTGTTGTTGCGCACCACAATGCCATTCTGCTGAGGTGTGTATGGAGTAGAGAATTCATGAGTGATGCCCAATGTATCATGATAAGTGTCGAGGCCGGTGTTCTTGAACTCTTTGCCGTTGTCACTTCTTATGTGCTTGATATTGATGCCATAGTTTGTCATGGCACGATTGGCGAATCGTTTGAAGACATCCTGCACTTCAGTCTTGTAGAGAATTATATACACCCATGTATATCTAGAGCAATCATCAACAATAACGAAGCCATAGAGACAAGTAGTAGTAGTAAGAGTGGAGTAATGAGTAGGGCCGAATAGGTCCATGTGAAGCAGCTCGAAGGGACGTGATGTAGTCATGATTGTCTTCGAAGGATGCTTGGCCCTAGTCATCTTCTCGGCTTCGCAGGCACCACACAGATGATCCTTTTTGAACTTGACGCCCTCGATGCCTAGGACATGCTTCTTATTCGCAAGAGTGTACAAGTTCATCATGCTAGCATGCCCTAGCATCCGATGCCAGGGCCAGCACTCTGAAGCTTTTGCTAGAAGACATACTGCTAACTGTGGTCCTGCTGAGAAATCTACCATGTACAGATCACCTTTTCGGTACCCTTCAAAGACTAGAGACTTGTCAGATTCCATTAGCACAAGGCACCGATAGTTTCCAAATATCACAATCATGTTCAAGTCACAAAGCATTGAGACAGACATTAAGTTGAAACCAAGGGATTCAACAAGCATCACTTTATCCATGTGCTGATCCTTTGAGATTGCAACTCTACCTAGACCCAATACCTTGCTTTTACCAGTGTCAACAAATGTGATATGACTCTTGTTAGATGGACGGAAGGTTGAGTCCATGAGAAGACTTTGATCGCCAGTCATGTGGTTAGTGAATCCACTATCAATAATCCATTCTGAAGCAGCTGGTGTCATACCCTACAGTGAAGTTAGGGGAATAGGCTTCACGAAGAGTATTGTGAAGCATAAACATTTGACGAGCAAGTGGATTATGAAAGCTCAGATCCAGGTTAGGACTTATAGGATGCGTGGCAAGCGACTCAGGAACGAAATGCATAATTAGACCATTTGGGCATTTTATCTTGCGCTCCATAAGATGTTTTAGGTCCCCAGCAATAGCATCTGACACCTTTGATTTCCGGCTGGAGACCTTTCCCTGCAAAAGATACTTAGGTTTTCTTAACCACCCACATATTCAGGGGTGGCTTCGAAGCAATGAGTCTAAGCGCAGCATCTAAGAACTTTCGCTTTGGGGCCCTACCAAATAGTCTTGCAGGAGGTGAATAATACTCATAAGAATAAGTAGAGTAGTTCTTGGTCTTATGAACATGGCGGTTTGATGAAACATGCTCATATTCATAGGCCTGAGTATGGTTTCCCTGCAAAACATTTGTGTTAGGGCGACTGTGGTGAGTCCTCTGTCTTTATGAAGCCTTTGGACCATGTGAAGCCTTTGGTCTGGGGTTTGTCTTCTTCCCAGGTGGTGTCATGATGACATTCACCAAAAGATTTTCAAGACAACTCTTGTGCACCCAGATCTTCTTCAAAGGTGGTCCAATCCTGCAGTTATTACCAATATATCTGGCAAACACTTCACCATTCTGATTCTTAAACAGTTTATAGTTTGCATCAAAGGATTCATCAATGATAATCGGGTTAGCACAAGTGAAGCCAGATAAGGTAGATGGATCCACTGAAGGTCCCTTTGCAGCAACCCATGTGGTTTCGGGGTATTGCTCAGGCTTCAAGTAAGAACCATCGGCATTCATTTTCCTCTCGAACCCAACACCCTCTTTCCTAGGGTTTTGGTTCAGAGTCTGTTTCTTGAGGACATCACATAGTATCTGATGCCCTTTGAGACACTTGTACATTCTTGTTTCAAGCAACGTCTTCAATCTGGCGTTCTCGTCAGCAATAGTAGTGGTATCCTCAGCGGAGGGGTTAGTTACCACATCAGTAGTTGAAGATATTGCAGTAGCAGTAGAAGTAGCAGTAGAACATCCAGCAACAGAAGTAGCGTTATCATGGTCAAGGCATTTTAGACATGGTGGTTCAAATCCTTCCTGAGCGGGACTGGTCTGTTGAGCGCGAAGTGACTCATTTTATTTTTGAAGATCTTCATGAGCCGCTCTCAAGTTCTCAAGTTCTTGCTTCCTTTGAAGATAATCGTAGGAGAGATTTTCATGAGTAGTTGAGAGCGTTTCATGACGACTTTCAAGCTCTTCGTACTTAACATGAAGATTTTTAATCTCTTCAATTAAGGACTGAGTTCGAGTCATTTCCGCGTCCAACAGTTCATCGCTTTTGTCTAACAATTTTTGAATATGTTCCATAGCAATCTGTTGCTGTGTTGCAATTTTGGCAAGTGTTTTGTAGCTAGGTTTAGATTTACATTCAGAGTCATCTTCACTGTATGTTTGATAGTGAGCATCACGTAAGTTTACCTTGGCACCACGTTCCAGGAAGCAGCAGGTGGGTGCAGAGTCATCTTCGTTAGCATCAGCGTTGGTGAAGAGGCCATCATCTTCAATGTTGAAGATGGACTTGGTGATGTACGCTGAAGCTAAAGCCAGGCTTGCCACGCCTGAATCAGATTCCTCTTCAGACTCCATCTCCAGCTCCTCAGATGTAGACTCCTCCTCTGAATCCATTTCCTTGCCAACAAATGCATGACCCTTGCTAGATGATCTCTTCTTGTGTGATGAAGACTTTGATGAAGACTTAGAAGATGACTTTGAGGATTTCTTCTTTTTTTGTCATCAGAATCATATTCCTCGCTCTTCTTCTTCTTCTTCTTGTTCTCATTGTCCCATTGATGACATTCAGAGATGTAGTGACCAGGTTTCTTGCACTTGTGACATGTTCTCTTCTTGTAGTCACGCGAGGAAGCTTCATCATTTCTCGAGCTGGATCTTGAAGACTGTCTGGAGCCTTTCTTCCTAGTGAACCTTTGGAACTTCTTCACGAGCATGGCAAGATCCTTTGCAATGTCTTCAGAATCCTCAGAACTGCAGTCAGATTCTTCTTCATATGAGGAAACAACCTTTGCCTTTAAGGCGCGAGCTCGGCCATAGTTGGGACCATAGATGTCTCGTTTGCCAAATAGCTAGAATTCATGTGTGTTGAGCCTGGCAAGTATGTCAGATGGATCGAGAGTCATGAAGTCAGGGTGTTCTTGCATCATCAGGGCCAAGGTGTCAAATGAGCTGTCATGTGATCTCAAGTGTCTTCACGATTTCATGCTTTGTGATTTCAGTGGCGCCGAATGCATGGAGCTCATTTGTGATGTAAGTGAGGCGATCAAACGTCAGCTGAACATTCTCATTGTCATTTCTCTCGAAGCAGTTGAAGAGATTGCAAAGAACACTGATCCTTGAGTCTCTCTGGGTTGAGACGCCTTCATTGACCTTGGAGAGCTAGTCCCAGACTAGCTTTGCAGTTTCTAGAGAACTCACACGGCCAAACTGTCCTTTGGTCAAGTAACCATAGATGATGTTCTTGGAAGTAGAATCTAGTTGAATGAACTTATTGACATAAGCTGCGGTGACGCCTTCACCAGCCTTGGGAATGCCATTCTTGACGACATACCAGAGGTCGACATCAGGGGCTTCAAGATGCATGCACATCTTATTCTTCCAATAAGGGTAATCAGTGCCATCGAAGACAGGGCACGCAGCGGAGACCTTTATTATCCCTGCAGTCAACATAGCTAAAACTCCAGCTGGTTAAACCGAATCACACAAAACAAAGAAGCACCTTCCTCTGATACCAATTGAAAATGCTAGTTATCGACTAGAGGGGGGTGAATAGGCGATTTTTATGGAAGTCTTCAAAACACGGGGGCTTTGAAGATAAATAGTAGAAATGAACCTATTGATATGCAGCGGAAGGTAGACTACACTAGACATGCCATAGTAAAGTAAGCAATGAAGTGAAAGGACGAAGACTATCAGCAGCTGGGTAGTATGCATCAAGATGGAAGAAAGTATGAAACCAATCAACAATAGTCTTCACATAGTGAAGTCAATCATATCATGCAATCAGGCAATTACTTCATGAAGACAAATTGTAACTAAGAGAGAGGTAAGGATAGAACCGGTTGCTTGGTGAGGACAGGTATTTGTTGGACCAGTTCCAGTTGCTGTGACAACTGTACGTCTGGTTAGGGAGGCTGAGATTCAACTCAGAAGACCGCGTCTTCACCTTATTCCCCTTGAGCTAAGGACACACAGTCCTCGCCCAATCACTCTGGTAAGTCTTCATGGTAGACTTCGAAACCTTCACAGACTTCGTTCACCGGCAATCCACAATGACTCTTGGATGCTCAGAACGCGACGCCTAACCGGTTGGAGGATTCACAGTTCTCAAGTGTAACAAGTCTTTAGATCACGCAGACAGAAAGACTTCAGTGATGCCTAACACTCTTTGTCTCTGGGTGTTTAGGGCTTTGTCCTCGCAAGGATTTTTCTCTCAAAGGCTTCGAGGTGGGTTGGTCTCAAACGACAAAAGCCGTGCACGAACTCTGAGCAGCCACCAATTTATGGTGGAGGGCGTCGGCTATTTATAGCCACTAGGCAACCCGACCTGATTTGTCTGAAATGACCCTAGGTCACTAAGGAATTGACACGTGTTCCAATGGTCAGATTTCAAACACATACGACAACTTAACTTGGGCTACAAGTAAAGCTCACTCATCCAACTCTGGATAAGATTTGCTCTCATTGTCTTCGCTCGAAGACTTAGGATTTGGTTGAGCATCACTTTAGTCACTCTGACTTTGTTCACTTCGACCCCACTTAGCAGTACGGTGGTTCCTAAGACTCAACAAAGGAGAAAAGGAAACTACGAAACAACCATGTCTTCACAATCCATAGTCTTCATGCGATGTTTTCTCATGTCATAGTCTTCAATGTGAAACTCTTCATAGACCACCATTCTCTTCAATGTCTTCACACATTTTTTGGGGTCATCTCTAGTAGATAAAGCGAATAAATGAGGGCTACTACCTGTGTTATCCTGCAATTCTCACAAACACATTAGTCCCTCAACCGGGTTTGTCGTCAATACTCCAAAACCAATGAGGGGTGGCACTAGATGCACTTACAGTCCTTTGCCCCGTTTTAACCCCTTTAAGCTTCCTAGTTGCGATGGCTCCACGATTAAGTCCTTTCACAAGGACATCTGCTGTGACAATTCCATGATAGTTGGCGCCCACTATGGGGCCTGCGCATGTTGGATTTGAGTTCTTGAAGGGCGGGCAAGCTCTACACTGTGGGCTGGATGACCAAGAGTCATCGCGGCAAGCTCTACATCGACGATGCAGGCTAGGGCCCCGACGCCGGGTCAATTGAGTACGGGTACCGGGTCCCCTTCGGCGGAATTCACATCTTCATCGGTCAGATCGGCGAGCCAGGGCCTGAGCCGGACATCTACACCGACATCGTCGAGATGGGTCAGCGTGCGAAACCCGCCCGGGCTCAGCCCACCATGAAGCGTGCCTTCATGGGATGCATCCACGGAGGGCAATTTTCTGAAGGATCTGTGTCTGGCAGTGAGACAGCCATCTACTCTGATGGTGAGTCATCCATGGGTGAGACAGACTCGTTGTATCAACTGCAAGACAGTAGGCTTGGGGGCTGTTCCGATGGCAGCAGTATTCTAGACCCCTTTGAGCCGCCGACCAGAGCGGGGATTCTCATGGCTGGCACGCAACCCGTTCAAAACTCTACGGCTTTGGCAACGATAAATTTCGGGTCAGCAGCAGCCGGGGCAGGAGGACCTGTACGCCCGCCGGCTCAGGTGCTGATGGAACTCATGGATAGGATGACAGCCCAGTTAACCTCCGTGGTTAATCCGGCAGACCAGACTCAACATGATGCATAAGTAGCACGGTTACGTGAGGAGGTAGCACAAGCCAAGGAAAACCTAGCAGCGGAGGACATCAAGATGGCCACTGAGCGAGCGACTTTGGATGCTCGAGCTCAGCAGATTCAATCAGAGGCTTTCCAGCTTACGATGGATCTGAACGCATCAAATGAGGTCATGAGGAGAAGGCACTAGAAGGCTCAATCCCGTCTGCCTCTGACTTATGATCCTAGAAACCTCTTCCACACACCCGGGGCAGGCCCCAGTAACCATCGAAGGTAAACCAGGTTGCAACGCCCGGGGCTAGGATGCCGGTTCAACCACGGGTGATGGAACCTCCTCGTATGAATACTTCTCCTCCCCATTATGTACCAACACCACTGGGCCATTATTCTAACCCTTTGGAGAACATGTTCGCTGCGGCGGCACGATTGGCGGCTCTCCCAGTGGAGGGTGACTCTCCGACGGCGATTGAAACCCGAAGGGTCAGAGAACTTCTTTAGACGGCTCTGGCGCAGTAGGAAACATATTCTTATAGTCGAGACAGAGTTCATTCGACACGTCGCCCAAGTCGGAGCCTGAGTTATAGCAGGCATATAGATTCAGCAGCCGTTTCAAGCAACGCCTGGCGCTGTGACCAGCCATGCAAGCATGACCCGGCGCGTGATGGAGCTCCTAACTTGGTGGATCAGGACAGGATATGCCAAGAGGTTGAGCAGGCGGCTCAACATGCAGCTGAGTAGGCGGCTCAGCGGGCAGCTTACCAGTCTTTTCTGGTTTATCCGACGACTTCTATTAAGGCAGGCGTGACCACGAGGATTGGAGGTGTCCCTTGCTTGGTACTTGCTCTGCGTAATGAGTGTTTGCCGAAGGATTTCAAGGGGCCCCAAAAGGTGCCTAATTACACGGCCGATTTACAGCCCGGGGCATGGATTGAAAGCTATGAGATGGCCATGGAACTACTAGAGGTTAGTGACGCGGCGATGGCCAAGTACTTCACCATGATGTTGGATGGAACGGCCCGCACTTGGTTGAAGGGGCTGCCACCTAATTCCATTGGTTCATGGGCAGAGTTAAAGGCCCGGTTTGTTCAGAATTTCAAAGACACATGCAAGCAGCCCATGTCAATTCTGGATATGACTAATTGTAAGCAAGAGGAAGGTGAGTCCACAATCCATTGGGTGCGCCGGGTCAAAGCCATAATACACTCATCTGATAAGATGGTTGTCGGCTCTTTAGTCTTAATGTTGGAGAAAAATTACTGTTTTACGCCTCTGAAACAGAAGCTGGGGCGGCTCAAGCGCGATTGTAATGACATGGGCTAGCTAATGGCGGCTCTAGTCAAGTACGTCGAGTCTGATAGTACCAACGATCTCGAGTCTGACGATGAGAAGACATGGAAGGGAAAGAAGAACGACAATACCAAGGGTCATCAACATAACCCGACGAATCAAGGAGTCAATAATAAACATAAGGCTGATGGTAGCTCGGAGTTTGTGGCTAACACCAACGCGCAGGGCAACAATCAACGACGTAAGGGGAGACCACCTCCTCGGTCCGGCGGGTTAGGTCCCACTCTGGAGCAGCTGTTGAATGAGCCCTGTCCAAGGCACGACACTCGGCAGAAACCGGCCACTCACCTATGGAAGGACTGTACGATCATGAAGGCTTTCAAGAACTCTAACATGTTCGACGGCAATCACGGGCCAGGCGGCGGCTCAGGTGGCGGCGGTTTCCATGGGCCTGGTGGCGGTTAAAATTCCAACTTTCATGTCTCTCAAGGAAATCAAGGTGGCTATAATCAACAATCTAGCCAAGGAAGCCAGCAACCGCAGCAGTCTGGATATCAGAGTAATCCAAAGGAGTTGAATAGTGGAGAATATCATGTGTTCACCACTAGTTTGTGCAAACGGGACCAGAAGCTTCATCAGAGGGCTGTGAACGCTATTGAGACGGCAGTTCCTCGTTATTTGAGATGGTCTGAGCAGCCTATTCTATGGAGTAGGGAAGATCACCCTCCTCAGGTTGACAATACGGGTCACCTGGCCTTGGTGGTGGCACCTCAGGTTGGTGGATATAAATTCACTAAGGTGCTCATGGACGGAGGCAGTAGCATCAACATCCTCTATTATGAGACTTTCCGTCACATGGAGTTAACTGACAAAAAACTTAAGACGTCCAACACTATTTTCCATGGAGTGGTGCCAGATAAGTCGGCGTACCCAGTGGGTAAGATTGAACTGGAAGTAGCCTTTGGAGATGAGCATGATTCTAGGGCTGAGAAGTTAACTTTTGAGGTGCTCAAAATCAAGAGCCCGTATCACGCCCTATTTGGACGGCCGGCTTATGCCAAGTTCATGGCATGACCGTTTTATGTTTATTTGCAGCTCAAGATGCCGAGTCATAAGGGCACCATCACAGTGCATGGGAGTCGGAAGATAGCCTTGGAATGTGAGGAAGGTCTGCTTACGCCGACACTGTTTGTGCAACGGAGGAGTTGAAGTTCTACAAGGACAATGTTGACCCGACGGACATGACGTCTTTGAAGAAGCCAACCACAGAACATGAGCCAGTGCTGAAGTTTAAGTCAGCTGATGACACCAAACTTATTGATTTCGTTCCAGGCGATTCGTCTAAGCAGTTCAGTATCAGTGCTAATATGGATCCCAAATAGGAAAGTGCACTCATCGAGTTCATCCGGGAGAACCTGGACATCTTTGCATGGAAACCTTCTGACATGCCGGGTGTACCGAGAGAACTCGCTGAGCACACTATCAATATTGATCCATTATTGAATTTTCCATCCAGAATGGTTGGCTAACCCGGTGCTCGTGCTTAAAAATAATGGCACCTGGCATATGTGTGTGGATTACACGAACTTAAATAAGGCTTGTCAGGCTGATCCCTTCGCTCTCCCTCGTATTGATCAAATCATTGTTGCTACGATGGGTTGTGAGTGTTTGAGCTTTTTGGATGCTTATTTTGGTTATCATCAGATCAAGATGGCGGTTAAGGACCAGGAGAAGATGACTTTTATCACTCCGTTCGGAGCCTTCTGCTATGTGTCTATGCCTTTTGGGCTTAAGAGTGCCCAGGCGACTTATCAGCGATGTGTGCAGAACTGTCTTCACAATCAGATTGGGCGCAATGTTCATGCTTATGTGGACGACATTGTGGTGAAGTCCAGAGAAAAGGAGACCTTGATAGATGATCTGAAGGAAACCTTTGATAACCTCCGGGTCTACAAGATGATGCTTATCCCGGCCAATTTTGTTTTTCGAGTTCCAGCAGGCAAGCTTTTGGGTTTTGTGGTTTCCAACAGAGGCATCGAGGCTAACCCGGACAAGATCAAGGCAATCACTTCTTTGGAAAAATCGGTGTGTATCAATGATGTTTAGTGTTTGGCGGGTCATATTGCTGCTTTAAGCCGGTTCATAAGCCGGTTAGGTGATAAGGCCATACCGCTGTATGAGATGATGAAGAAGAGAGACAACTTTGTCTAGAGTGATGCTGCTAACGCTGCCTTTGAAGATTTGAAGAAACAGCTCGCTGAGACGCCGGTCTTTGCTGCTCCTATTGATAAGGAGCCATTGTTGTTGTATGTGGCTGCTAACACACGTGCTGTCAGTGTGGCCATTGTAGTCGAGCGCAAGGATGCTGGCAAGGAATATCCAGTTCAACTGCCGGTTTACTATGTCAGTGAGCTGCTTATTGAGTCCAAGAAAAGATATCCGCACTGGCAGAAGCTCGTTTATGGGGTATTCATGGCAAGCCGGAATCTTAAGCAATATTTTCAGGGTCATCCCATCACTATGGTTAGTTCTGCTCCTTTAGGAGATATCATTCGAAACGGAGAAGCCATAGGACGAGTCGCCAAATGGGCCAATGAACTTGGGCCTCATGGTTTAAAGTATGTGCCACACATTACTATCAAGTCTCAAGCACTAGTGGACTTCATCAATGATTGGACAGAGCTGCAGATGCCTAAAGAGAAGCTGGACAACACATATTGGACTATTCATTTTGATGGGTCCAGGCAATTTGAGGGATCGGGGGATGGAGTTGTTTTAGGTTCCCCTCGAGGTGACAAATTTTGTTATGTGCTACGATTGATGTTTCCCTGTACTAACAATGCAGGTGAGTATGAGGCCTTGCTCCATGGTCTTCGGATGGCTAAGGAGATGAGCTTAAGCTGGGTAAGATGCTTTAGCGACTCAGCTTTGGTGGCTCAACAAGTATCAAGCAAGTGGGATTCCAAGGATCCTCTCATGGCGGCTTATCGCCGTGAAGTTGATGCCATTGCTGGACACTTCAAGGGTTACTAAGTGGAGCACATTGATTGGAGAAAGAATGAAGTGGCTAATGCTTTAAGTCGGCTGGGGTCTTAGCGTAAGCCGGTGCCACCTAACACTTTCTTAGATGTTCTGCATAACCCTTCTGTCAAGTTGCATATGGAGGAAGACTTGGCTGTTCCAGACCTGGAAGCACAATTGGTGACGGCTCTTCATGTCGTCCCAGATTGGACAATGCCATATTTGGCCTATATGACCCGGGGCGAGTTGCCTGAAGATGAAACCTTGGCTAGATAGATAACACGGCGGTCTAGATCAATGACAATTGCCAATGGTGAGTTGGATCATCGCAGTGTCACGGGGGCGTTTCAACGCCGTGTCTCTCCTGAGGAAGGTCACGAAATTATTTGTGAAATCCATGAAGGAGATCGTGGCCATCATGCCAGTTCAAAGTCCCTTGTAGCCAAAGCCTTCCGTCATGGATTTTATTGGCTGACGGCTCACGCTGATGCGGAGGATATGGTCATTAAATGTGATGGTTGCCAGAAATTCTCACAACGGGAACATGTGCCGGCTCAAGAATTGCGGATGATTCCAGTTACTTGGACGTTTGCAGTCGGGGGGCTCGACATGGTTGGGCCTTTCAAAAGATCCAAAGATAAAAAGACACACCTTCTGGTGGTAGTTGACAAATTCACAAAGTGGGTTGAGGCATAGCCGGTTAGTAAGTGTGATGCAGCCACGGCGGTTCAATTCATGAAAAAGGTGATCTTCCGTTTTGGCTTTCCACACAGCATTATAACTAACAATGGTACTAATATGTCCAAGGGTGCCATGGAGGAATTCTGACAACGTGATCATATCTGGCTTGATGTTTCATCAGTAGCTCACCCCCAATCCAACGGTCAAGCTGAAAGAGCCAATCAGGAAATCTTGAAAGGTATCAAGCCCCGACTTATGGTTCCTTTACAATTGATGCTGGGTTGTTGGGTGGAGGAGTTACCCTCTATGATATGGAGCATGAATACTACCCCTAACAGGTCTATGGGTTATACGCCTTTCTTCATGGTTTATGGAGCACGGGCAGTCCTACCTAGTGACATCCATCATGACTCACCCCGCGTGGAGGCTTAGGTTGAAGCTGATAACGAAAAAGCCCATCAGGATGCACTTTGACCTGTTAGAGGAAATGTGTGACTTGGCAGCAGCCCGCTTCGTGATTTACCAACAGGACCTGCGTCGTTATCACAGCCGCCGAGTTAAGTCTAGAACCTTTGAAGAAGGTGACTTGCTGCTCTGGCTAATCCAGGATCAAACTGATCCACCGAAGTTATCCCCACCTTGGGAAGGGCCTTTTGTGGTCAGCAAGAACTTGAACAATGGGTTATACTACCTTATCGATGTTCGAGCGGACAAAGACTCACGTAAGTCGGAGGAAGAGACACGCCGGCCGTGGAATATCACTCATCTTCGGCCTTACTATACTTGAGCCACCAGCTCTCATGATATACATATTTTTACGTTGTATATATTATTATAAGTAATAAAGCAGGACCTTTGTCCTTTTCATCTTCAATGATCATATGTCTTTATCATTATAATTTCAAAACGACCAATTGGGGCTGGATTGTGTTCAAATCCATCTTAACCCTTTGGTCCGGCTCATGATCGTATTCGAATCTAGCCGTTAAACCATATGATCACTAGGGAGCTTCCTGTTCAAACATAGGTCGTATTCGAACCAAAGATAACATAGCTGTCGGTACCCTCTTGATCGGCACAATGCCAAACTCACTAGGGGGCTTCTTGATCGTATTAGAATCATTGCTAAACCCCATTTTGGGTCCAACTTTGATCGTATTCGAATCAGAGTCGTTAAAAAACTCTCAAGGTCATTTGGGGGCTTCCCGTTCAAACATGGGTCATACTCGAACCAAAGAGAACATAGCTGTCGGTACCCTCTTCATCGGCGCAACGCCAAAACCACTGGGGGGCTACATGATCATATTCGAATCCTAGCTTAACCCCTTTGGTCCGGTTTACTGATCGTATTCGAATCATAAGCCTCAAATTTTTCTTTCTATTTGGCTTAAGTTTTTTGAAAACAATCTTTGTTTTTTGTTTTCAGACTTTTTATCCAGATTTAAGTATAAGTATGGTTTAAATTTAACCCATCTTGCTTTTGAACGATAAGGTCGCCAGTGTATGACAGTCATCATACATATAGAACTGTTGGATTCTAAAAGGATTGGGTTATCACCCTCACTGTTCAGCTCACATGAACCGGCAGTGCAAATTCAAAATCACAGGTATGAAATTACAGTTGTATTTCAAAGCTATAATTCATAACAGGCTTATCTGTGTCTCTTCTTTCAATATTAATGGTAGTATATAATATATTATGACCCGCCCTGCGGTAAGCTGCCAAGGGATCTTGTGATCTATTTCTATGTGCAGGACAGTTTAAAGACTTTTATGAATAAAGAAAACGGATGATAAGTTTAAGAAGGGGAGAGTATAAAGGTGGCGGCTTAACTATCTTGAGCACCAAAACGTGCATGATGGCACGACGAAGCAAAGTCATTTCTACCCTATTACATGACTCGCCGAGTCCAAATGATTAAATTGTTTTTTCAGCAAGGTACAAATATGAGCCGCTTGGTGGGTCAATTCTCTTGTTGGCCTGAAGCTTCCGGATCAACCCTTTCCGCTCCTCCGTCCTGTTCCCTGTTCTGGAAGGTTGATGATTACCAGTAAATGACATTCAAAGCTTCAAACTCAGCTTCATCATCAATTAGTCTGGCCGGGTCAACTTCAGGGGCGAAGGTATGCTTACAGATTGGAGGGATCAGGCTGGTCACTCTATAATGCGGCGTTGGAATCCTCTGATTTTCCGCATCATAACCCGGCTGGTACTTGTTGAGAACCGCCTCAGCAGCAACTAGGGTGGCCAAAGGGCGTAATTTCTTCACACAAGCGGCAAAGTCCTCCAGTTCAAATGATGTGCCATCCTCCTTAAAGCTTGGATATCTAATTGCGATGTCTGCCGGGTCTAACTCCGGTAGCCACGCCTTGGCTATAACACCCTCAATGCGACTATATCTCCCATGTGTCGAGGCACGACTTAGAGGCATAATCGCATTGAAGGCATATGTCGCAAGTTAGGAAATCTTCACAACATCCCATGTAATATAGATAATAAAAGGGGAGATAACATAGTTGGCTTACACTCGCCACGTCAATCAAGTACATAAATAACATTACATCATCCAAACACTCATGGCTCGACTACGGCGCCAAAATAAAAGATAACCCAACATGCGACATGGTCCCGATCACCCCCAACTAGGCACCACTACTGATCATCAGGAAAGGAAACATAGTATCGTTGAGAGTCCTCGTCGAATCCCACTTGAGCTCAAGCGCGTCACCTGGAGTGGAATCATCAGGCCCTGCATCTGGTTTAATAGTAATCTGTGAGCCACAGGGACTCAGCAATCTCGCACCCTCGCGATCAAGACTATTTAAGCTTATAGGTAAGGCAAGGTAAATATGTGGAGCTGCAGCAAGCGACTAGCAAATATGGTGGCTATCATGTTCGCAAAAGAGAGCGAGAAGAGGAGGCAAAGAGCGAGCGAGAAACTAGAGGACAACCTGCGCAAACATTACTCCAACACCTTCTCCACTTCCCGGACTCCACCGAGAAGAGGCCATCACGGTAACACACTCAGTTGATTCATTTTAGTTAAGTTAAGGTTCAAGTTATCTACAACCAGACATTAACAAATTCCCATCTGCCCATAACCACGGGCACGACTTTCGAAAGTTCAAATCCGTGCAGGGGAGTCCCAACTTAGCCCATGACAAGCTCTCACGGTCAACGAAGGAATAGACCTCCTCCCGAGATGTTTCGATCAGACTCGGTACCTCGGTTCTTCAAGACACTTTGACAGTTTAAAACAAGACCAGCAACACCGCCCGAATGTGCCAACAAATCCCGATAGGAGCTGCACATATCTCGTTCTCAGGGCACAATTAGATGAGCGCTCCATACAACTAAAACCAAACCTCGAGTTTCCCCGAGGGGGCGCTGCACAGGACTCTAGTTTGGACCAACACTCAGAGGAGCACTGGCCCAGGGGGGCTAAAATAAGATGACCCTCGGGCTTCGGAAACCCAAGGGAAAAGAGTCTAGGTGGAAAATGGTAAAACCAAGGTTGGGCATTGCTGGAAAAGCTTTAATCAAGTCGAACTATCAAGGGGTTCCCATTATAACCCAACCGCGTAAGGAACGCAAAATCCGGGAACATAACACCGATATGACGGAAAACTAGGGTGGAAAGAGTGGAACAAAACACTAGGCGAGAGGCCAAGCCTTCCACCCTTTACCAAGTATATAGATGCATTAAGATAACATGGCACTATAATGATATACCAACAAGTAAAATAGATATTCCAACAGGGAACGGCCTCCAATCTTCACCTGCAACTAGCAACGCTATAAGAGGGGCTGAGCAAAGCGGTAACATAGCCAATCAACGGTTTGCTAGGACAAGGTGGGTTAGAGGTTTGACATGGCAATTTGGGAGGCTTGAAATCAAGTGGTAGGCATCGTAGCATTGGCATAGCAAAAGAGCGAGCAATCTAGCATAGCAAAGATAGTAGTGATTTCGAGGGTATGATCATCTTGCCTGCAAAGTGGTCAGAGTTGACTGGATCCTCGAAAGCAAACTCAACGGGCTCCTCGTTAGTGAACTCATCTCCCGGCTCTACCCAAACAAGACAAACAAGCAACAAGGACACAATCAACCACGTGCAAGGATCAAACAATATGATGCAAGGATGGTATGCTATGCGGGATGCGATGCGGGATGCATATGCAAGATTTGGCAAGGGATGCATGAACCTGGCCTCAACATGGAAATCCAAGTGTGCCAATGGAAATATGAGATGAAAACACTTGAAAACGATATAAAGAACGTCGGAATCGGAGTTACGGTTTGGAAATGGCAAGCGATTCAAATATGACGCCGGTCTGCGATTTACCGCAAGTAGCCATCTAATTGCAATGAGATGAACAAGCTACAGCACCCAAACATGGCATAAAAATACATGGCAGGGATGCATGCATGATTCTTAACAAAAGTCTAGCACTGAGCTACGGCCAATTCATCCATTAACAGGTTCAAACAAGCATGGCAAAAATGCATATGGTAAACAGATTTCAGACTAAGTGAAATTAACACTTGTCTGGAATCTCAGATCAGATAGCACTCTTCGGAGCAACAAAACTACATGTTATAGGACCTGAACATGGCAAAGTAAAGCATGGCATGGAGCTACTCAAAGAGCTTAACAAAAGTCCCTTACTGATCTTGAGCCAAAAGGGATCATAAAATACAATTGCAAGCATGTGAACATGGCAAAAACATAATCAGTTCTCATACTTGGTGAAAACCGGAGCATGCTGAAAACAGATATCAAGTAGGCATGTTTACGAGCTCGATGCACTCACTACAGAGCAAGTCATGACAAACTAAGCATACACCCATCAAGAATACACAAAATGCAAGCTAGACATGGCAAGAACAATAACATAGCATGCACGGATCAACTACAACAGCATCGGCAAAATCGCTAACAAGTAGACAATCTGCCTAGATTCACGAAGTAGCAAAAGTAGAGCTCGATTGACTCAAGCTAGGGTGCTCCATAATTGCAAACAAAGCCATGGATGAATAGATCAGTACAAGATTAACAAATCATCTTTACTGATCATCCTCAAAAGAGGAACGGATCACTAGAAAACAACATGAACATATGGCCAAATGAGATAAACAGGTCAAGGACTTAGTGGAATTGCTAAGTCCCTGAAATCAGCATTACCAAGTGCCTCACTTTGCAAGCTTGTGCTAGTCATCACACACATCACAAAAATACATGGGTTGCACCTCTGGAAAGATGGAAAAAGCCTTAACAAAACATATGTAGAACTCATGGGCATATCATGTACACAATAATCATGGCAAAAATGACAAATATCTAAATGGAGTAGCAGATCTGACAATTATCTCAAGTAGCACTCTTCTAACAGCATTTCAGGCATCAAGATGAACTCAAATGAAAATGATGCAATGGAATGAAATGATGTCCTCACTGAGACGAACATTTTGATATGCTATATGCCAAAAACGGAGTTACGGATGCAAAGTTACAATGCGATGAACAGGAGCATATGAGCTAGGGTTTCGGGCAAAAAGTCAACCGTCGGGATCCAGATCCAGATCCGGGGCACGCGGTTCGAGGTTCGTCGGCCGAAGTTTGCTCGAGCTCGCCGGAGCAGGGCTTGCCGGAGAGGGGCCTTGAGAGGAGGAGGGACCGGCCGGGGAGGCGCCGGCGACGAGGTTGGCGGGGTCGGCGGCGGCCGGGCGCGCGGTGGCCGGCGAGGTGGCGGAGGTGGAGAGGAGCCGCCGCGGTGGAGCTCCCCGGCGCCGAGGCCGAGCGGCGAAGGTATGGTGGCGGCGGTGTACCAGGCGGCGGGGCGAGGGAGACGAAGCCCCGGGTGGCGGCGGCGGATCCCGGGCCGCGGGGCCGGCCACGGGCCGAGCGGGCCCGCGCGGAGTTGGCGGCGATGTGGGGTGCCCGCGCCATGTGGCGCGC
The DNA here is from genome assembly GCF_056163025.1 of Triticum urartu. Lineage (NCBI taxonomy): Eukaryota > Viridiplantae > Streptophyta > Magnoliopsida > Poales > Poaceae > Triticum > Triticum urartu. The sequence continues at coordinate 170,083,304 of NC_141873.1, read as the reverse complement.
CCCGGTTGGTGGCCGCGGTTAGTCCGGAGGGAACCGGACGTGTCCGGCGGCGGAGATGATTTTTTTATTAGGGTTTGGAAGGGGGAGACCCAGAATTTCGAGAGGGGGACCTATTTATAGGCATAGAGGGAGCTAGGAGAGTCCAAATGAGCTGCAGTTTTCGGCCACGCGATTGTGATCGAACGCTCTAGATGATGGAGAGGGTTTTGGTGGGTTTTGGGCCAAATTGGAGGGGTGTTGGGCTGCAACACACACGAGGCATTTCCGGTCCCTCGGTTAACTGTTGGAGTATCAAACGAAGGCCAATTGGTACGAAACTTGACAGGCGGTCTACCGGTAGTAAACCAAGGCCGCTTGGCAAGTCTCGGTCCAATCCGGAAATGTTTAATCCCCACACATGAGAAGAAGGTAGAAATGACCACCGGAGGAGAACGAAGCGCCGCAATGCAAAACGGACAACGGGGATAATGCTCGGGTGCATGAGACGAACATGTATGCAAATGAAATGCACATGATGACGTGATATGCAATGCATGACACACAAGCAATGACAGGGCAACAACAGCGAATAACTGGATGACACCTGGCACATCGGTCTCGGGGCGTTACAACACTCCACCACTACAAGAGGATCTCGTCCCGAGATCTAGAATGGCACCGGAGGGGCAACGGAAGAGAAAAAGAAGAGGTAAAACTAAGTTGCTTCTTTGACAAATGACTGAAACCAAAGAACCTTGAAGAGGTTAAGCCATATCGAGAAAAGAATACAACGGAGACAAATGAAGTTGAAAGCACTCCGGTAGGGAAGAGGAAACAAGGAATTACAAATTCGGACAGCACTCTGGTTAAATGTGTAGGCATGGAAAGAACACGATCCTGACAAAGCAAGAAGATGGGTTGGAGAGAGCAACATCACAATGCCTCCGGACCGAAAGAATAGAAGTTGTATTGACGGAACAAAAGAACGGAGAAGAAAAATAACATCTTCTACCTGAAAAGCATCTTAAAGAGAAGGGTCACACGGAGTTGTTGGAACAATCCACAACGTAAAGAATAAACTTGATATGGTCTTATGGAACACATCTCAAATTATGAGGTGACAATCTGCCACTCACGAGAAGCAGAATTGGATTGATATGAACAAGGAGACGAGAAACTATATCACTGGGAGGATAAAGAAGAGCTTGGATCATTTATGAGCACCATAGATAGCAACAGTCCTTAGGGATGGCTTTAGGTGAAATATGACACAAGATAGCTCCGACAAAGATGATGATGGATTTAATATATCTCATTCTTAACCACATGTGAATCATGGAACATGAACTCAAATTATCAAGAATGACGTAATACCACCTCCAATGATACGATAGACAGAAATGCACTCCGGATAACAAGATGAAGAAAGCTTGAGCTCCTTTGAAAAGAATCTCAATGAACTCTAGGAGAAGGAATCATTTCTTTGATGAACAATCATGTATAGCCTCCATGAAGAAACTCCGGTAACAAAAGAATAAAAAGAAGGAGAAATTAAAAACACAAGGTGAATCCTTGCAATGATTTAGATGGATCTTCGCGACGATATAATTGAGAGAACTTGGAACTCCGAGAAAGAAAGACTAATAATGGAGATCAGGAATTGGATGAACCTCCGGAATAAGGAATTGAGTTCACTCGATGAAACAAGAATAAGAATTACATTATGCTTATCCTTCACCAATTAAATTGATGAAAATCAATGGATTTGGCACACTACTTATTCTCGTAGCAAGGATTAAGAGAGATATAGCGCCCACTTGGGAAGGTCTTCTATGAACCACCGGTAGGATTGACAACGAATAAATTGATATGGTGACCAAGGAAGAGAACTCTTGAACAAACCACCGTAAGAATTGAAAATGAATGGAGTAAAGATAAAGAAACATCGAGAAGAATTAGCAAATGAACGAAGATGCTTGAGTGAATTTAGATCCATGAAAACGAAGAGATTACGAGCTGATTAGAGAATCCTTGATTTAGACACCGGTATGATTTAGAGTATGAGAGCTGAAAGCTGGAATGAATAAATCTTAGATGATGGGCTCCAGATAATCAAACTGAACAGACTCTTGAATTACTCCGGATGGGTGAAAAGAAATTCTCACAACCGAAACAATTATGAGAGGATGGCAACGATCTCGAATGACGAATCTTGAAGAGAATGGAGCAACATTGAAAAAAGAATCTTCTTCGGTCTTCCAAACTGAGAATGCCGACGAGAAATACCACCAAATTGTAGAGATACTCCGGGATGAAAATTACAAAGGTTGAACCAATGATGAAAAGAAAAGAAAGATCTTGGGGAAAGGCATTTGACTGATGAAAAATCATTCTTACGTCAAACTTCGAAAATAAATTTGAAGATAGCTCCGGGAAAATAAGAAGAGTCATGTAAGATCCTAGAAATAGACCTGTGGATTAGGGCCCACTCAAAAGATACACCGTAGAATGATTACTTGAAAGATATTGCACCGGTTGAATTAAAAGGCTTGAATGAGATAACAACCTCGAAAGAGTTTGAATGAAAACAGAGTGGAAACATGAATCTTCGAGATATCTTGAGCACTCCGGAACAATAAGATAGCGAGAGGTGAACGATTAAGAATTGCACCGGCATGAGAAAGCCTTGAAATGAGGAAAGGGATATGATCAACACCAAATATTAATTTGAATCCACCGGAGAAGAAAACGAGTGAAGAGTGACGAACTTGAAGCTCCGTTAGAATCTTCCTGATAATCACCGGATAAGAATATTGAAAGAAAAGAAAGAAGAGACTTCACACCAATAAGATGGATACTTGATTAAGAAATCTGAGTCCTCGAAGAAAACAAGGGAGGGAGGGTGGGAAAAAACAAAGGCAACTTGGAGATGGATGAAACAAAACAACATTGAGAAGAACTGATAATTGATCTTGCGGTTGCTGAAATGATCGGATCCACTTGAAGAGAAACACACCGGTTAAAAAGGATTGGCAAAAACAATCTTGATGAACAAGAAGGATTGGTATTCACATCGAAGTATGAGAACACCGATTGGGGAAGGTATGGAATCAACACTTGACTTCGAAGCAACTCGAATACCACAACTCAAAACAAAACAAAGGATTGGCTTTCAGAATAAACCGGAACAAACATATGATAGAGATTTCGTCCGAAGTTTTCGTGGTGGGGCCTACACGGGCTCGATCATACAGCATAATCATGTACAAGGCAGTGCACATGACATACGAAGCGTCCCCGAGTCGGCATAGCCAAGGACTCTTTAAGACACAACGAGACAACTGTAAAACCGACCGTGAATAGGCGGACCACTAGACGTCGAACCCCAATTTCATATCATACATCCGTCGGAAAGATATCCTAAGAGCTACTTGAATTCCCACCTATGAAACTCCCGAAACTTTTCGGTTATGCAATCAGGTGTTGGGGATACAAGGGAAGCATAATATCTCACCCAAAACTAGCAAATCCTACATCCAGCTGTATCCATCCTTCAACACATAACCAAGAAACCTTCGGAAATCATCTACCTCAACCTTCGAAAAGCATCCGTTATACAAGTTATGGCGATACTCCCGAACTCCCGCCCCAGTACTGGGTGGCGTCGAGGTTATCTCACCAATGAACTGCATAAAAGAGATTTTCGATGTCGGCGTACTAAACTCAGGTATTCCAGAACTGCAACGATAAAATTATGACGACAACACCTCAGAGCTCAACTCCCTGGGACACTTCCACAAAACCCCTGACAGGAGGCACCAAGACAATGTTCTCGTCATAAAACCATCGGAATGATTCCAAGATACCCGCGTGATCCTAAATTTTTTTTGTGAAATTTGAGAAGAGAAGAGTCAAAACTCTACGTCAGGATGCCTTACCAGAGCGATGAGGAGACTGGGAAGTAAAAAGAATTCCTAAACTCTCCGATATATAATTCCTAAATGACTCAAAACATTTCTCTAGACACAACTCGGCCGCTAAAAATGATCAAGCAATGGGGATCCTAAGGTCGGGGAAGACTCTGATTACCAACTTGTAACACCCTCGATGCGACTATATCTCCCACGTGTCGAGGCACGACTTAGCGGCATAATCGCATTGAAGGCATATGTCGCAAGTTAGGCAATCTTCACAACATCCCATGTAATATAGATAATAAAAGGGGAGATAACATAGTTGGCTTACACTCGCCACGTCAATCAAGTACATAAATTACATTACATCATCCAAACACTCATGGCCCGACTACGGTGCCAAAATAAAAGATAACCCAACATGCGACACGGTCCCGATCACCACCGACTGGGCACCACTACTGATCATCAGGAAAGGAAACATAGTATCGTTGAGAGTCCTCGTCGAACTCCCACTTTGGCTCAAGCGCGTCACCTGGAGCGGAATCATCAGGCCCTGCATCTGGTTTAATAGTAATCTGTGAGCCACAGGGACTCAGCAATCTCGCACCCTCGCGATCAAGACTATTTAAGCTTATAGGTAAGGCAAGGTAAATATGTGGAGCTGAAGCAAGCGACTAGCAAATATGGTGGCTATCCTGTTCGCAAAAGAGAGCGAGAAGAGGAGGCAAAGCGCGATCGAGAAACTAGAGGACAACCTGCGCAAACATTACTCCAACACCGTGTCCACTTCCCGGACTCCACCGAGAAGAGGCCATCACTGTAACACACTCAGTTGATTCATTTTAGTTAAGTTAAGGTTCAAGTTATCTACAACCAGACATTAACAAATTCCCATCTGCCCATAACCGCGGGCACGGCTTTCGGAAGTTCAAATCCCTGCAGGGGAGTCCCAACTTAGCCCATGACAAGCTCTCACGGTCAACGAAGGAATAGACCTCCTCCTGAGACGTTTTGATCAGACTCGATACCTCGGTTCTTCAAGACACTTTGACAGTTTAAAACAAGACCAGCAACACCGCCCGAATGTGCCAACAAATCCCGATAGGAGCTGCACATATCTCGTTCTCAGGGCACAATTAGATGAGCGCTCCATACAACTAAAACCAAACCTCGAGTTTCCCCGAGGGGGCGCTGCACAGGACTCTAGTTTGGACCAACACTCAGAGGAGCACTGGCCCAGGGGGGGCTAAAATAAGATGACCCTCGGGCTCCGGAAACCCAAGGGAAAAGAGGCTAGGTGGAAAATGGTAAAACCAAGGTTGGGCATTGCTGGAAAAGCTTTAATCAAGTCGAACTATCAAGGGGTTCCCATTATAACCCAACCGCGTAAGGAACGCAAAATCCGGGAACATAACACCGATATGACGGAAAACTAGGGAGGAAAGAGTGGAACAAAACACTAGGCGAGAGGCCGAGCCTTCCACCCTTTACCAAGTATATAGATGCATTAAGATAACATGGCACTATAATGATATACCAACAAGTAAAATAGATATTCCAACAGGGAACGGCCTCCAATCTTCACCTGCAACTAGCAACGCTATAAGAGCGGCTGAGCAAAGCGGTAACATAGCCAATCAACGGTTTTCTAGGATAAGGTGGGTTAGAGGTTTGACATGGCAATTTGGGAGGCTTGAAAGCAAGTGGTAGGCATCGTAGCATTGGCATAGCAAAAGAGCGAGCAATCTAGCATAGCAAAGATAGTAGTGATTTCGAGGGTATGATCATCTTGCCTGCAAAGTGGTCAGAGTTGACTGGATCCTCGAAAGCAAACTCAACGGGCTCCTCGTTAGCGAACTCGTCTCCCGGCTCTACCCAAACAAGACAAACAAGCAACAAGGACACAATCAACCACGTGCAAGGATCAAACAATATGATGCAAGGATGGTATGCTATGCGGGATGCGATGCGGGATGCATATGAAAGATTTGGCAAGGGATGCTTGAACCTGGCCTCAACTTGGAAAAAATGCATATGGCAAACAAATTTCAGACTTGGTGAAATTAACACTTGTCTGGAATCTCAGATCAGATATCACTCTTTGGAGCAACAAAACTACATGTTACAGGACAACAACATGGAAAAGTAAAGCATGGCATGGAGCTACTCAAAGAGCTTAACAAATGTCCCTTAGTGACCTTGAGCCAAAAGGGATCAGAAAATACAATTGCAAGCATGTGAACATGGCAAAAACATAATCAGTTCTCAGACTTGGTGAAAACTGGAACATGCTGAAAACAGATATCAAGTAGGCATGTTTACGAGCTCGATGCACTCACTACAGAGCAAGTCATGACAAACTAAGCATACACCCATCAAGAATACACAAAATGCAAGCTAGACATGGCAAGAACAATAACATAGCATGCACGGATCAACTACAACATCATCGGCAAAATCGCTAACAAGTAGACAATCTGCCCAGATTCACGAAGTAGCAAAAGTAGAGCTCGATTGACTCAAGCTAGGGTGCTCCATAATTGCAAACAAAGACATGGATGGATAGAGCACTACAAGATTAACAAATCTCCCTTACTGATCATCCTCAAAAGAGGCATGGATCACTAGGAAACAACATGAACATATGGCCATATGAGATAAACAGGTCAAGGACTTGGTGGAATTGCTAAGTCCCTGAAATCAGCATTACCAAGTCCCTCACGTTGCAAGCTTGTGCTAGTCACCACACACATCAGAAAAATACATGGGTTGAACCTCTGGAAAGATGGCAAAACCCTTAACAACACATATGCAGAACTCATGGGCATATCATGCACACAATAATCATGGCAAAAATGACAAATATCTAAATGGAGTAGCAGATCTGACAATTATCTCAAGTAGCACTCTTCTAACAGCATTTCGGGAATCAAGAAGAACTCAAATGAAAATGATGCAGTGGAATGAAATGATGTGCTCTCTGAGACGAACATTTTGATATGCTATATGCCAAAAACGGAGTTACGGATGCAAAGTTATGATGCGATGAACAGGAGCATATGAACTAGGGTTTCGGGCAAAAAGTCACCCGTCGGGATCCAGATCCAGATCCGGGGCACGCGGTTCGAGGTTCGTCGGCTGGAGTTCGCTCGAGCTCGCCGGAGCAGGGCTTGCCGGAGAGGGGCCTTGAGAGGAGGAGGGACCGGCCGGGGAGGCGCCGGCGACGAGGTCGGCGGGGTCGGCGGCGGCAGGGCGTGCGGTGGCCGGCGAGGTGGCGGAGGTGGAGAGGAGCCACCGCAGTGGAGCTCCCCGGCGGCGAGGCCGAGCGGTGAAGGCGCGGTGGCGGCGGTGTACCTGGCGGTGGGGCGTGGGAGACGAAGCCCCGGGCGGCGGCGGCGGATCCCGGGCCGCGGGGGCCGGCCACGGGCCGAGCAGGCCCGCGCGTAGTTGGCGGCGATGTGGGGCGCCCGCGCCATGTGGCGCGCCCTGGTTGGCGGCGGCGGTTAGTCCGGAGGGAACCGGACGTGTCCGGCGGCGGAGATGATTTTTTTTATTAGGGTTAGGAAGGGGGAGACCTGGAATTTCGAGAGGGGGACCTATTTATAGGCATAGAGGGACCTAGGAGAGTCCAAATGAGGTGCGGTTTTCGGCCACGCGATCGTGATCGAACGCTCTAGATGCTGGAGAGGGTTTTGGTGGGTTTTGGGCCAAATTGGAGGGGTGTTGGGCTGCAACACACATGAAGCCTTTTCGGTCCCTCGGTTAACCGTTGGAGTATCAAACGAAGTCCAAATGGTATGAAACTTGACAGGCGGTCTACCGGTAGTAAACCAAGGCCGCTTGGCAAGTCTCGGTCCAATCCGGAAATGTTTAATCCCCACACATGAGAAGAAGGTAGAAATGACCACCGGAGGAGAATGAAGCGCCGGAAGGCAAAATGGACAACGGGGAAAATGCTTGGATGCATGAGACGAACATGTATACAAATGAAATGCACATGATGACATGATATGCAATGCATGACACGCAAGCAATGACAGGGAAACAACAGCGAATAACTGGACGACACCTGGCACATCGGTCTCGGGGTGTTACATCGGCCCAGCTTAAAGCAGCCACGGCTCCGGCTCTTGCAGATGATCGTTTTAATTCATTAAACCGTTGGGGAAGCACAGAAAGCCCCTTTAGCACATCCACCAGGAGTGTGGGGACTTCGTTTGATAGGGCAACTGTAGCCAAGGCACGCTGAGACCCCGTATAAAGTTGTTCCACGAGCATGTAAACCGCCTTCAGCTTCACCAGCATGTCTTGATTGAGGTTGGAGCTCCTGCGGCCTACATAGCAATATCAGGTAAGTTAATGACAAGTCATATGATCACTCGAAAGGTTCAATATTTGACACTTGCAGAGCGACTTACCAAAGATTGCTAAGACCATCTGAGATATATGGCGTTTTAAGCCAGATAATTCAGTTGTCACCTCTCCAAGAGCCGTTTCTGTTGTTTCATCTTGTTGGGTTAAGGCAATATTTTCTTCAGCCCAGGCTTTCTTCTCAACCTCAAACTCGGTTTTCAATTTCTCTTGTTTAGCCACACTGAATTCAAATTTGGAATTGGCCTTTTGAGTTTCAGTCTCATGAGCCTCCAGACGGTTCTTCAATTCAGACAGTTCTGATTGAAGTTGAGTAGTGGTGGCCTGTACAAATACCGCGTCAAAAAACATGAATATTAGCATATAATATTAAAGTCCCAAGTCTTTTGCAAGCAACAACACTTGTCACTTGGGGGCTAATGTCTAACGAAGGTTTTATCTAAGTGGCAGTTCATAAGAGTAAGTCCCACACACTTTGCAAGCCAGAGTACTTGGCACTTGGGGGCTAATGCATATTACTATTAAATCTACACAAGGACTATATTCTGCACAAGCATGTGAAGGACTGGTTCATTCAGGTTGATTAACCCGGCCCTTGGGGACTATGGAGTAAGTCAGATTTTTTATAGGTTTGACCAAAGAATATTACTAAGGCTTATATGTTTATTCTAAGTCTACAGCATATTCATCATAAGAAATAGACTTGGGGGCTGGCATAGTAAGGATAATGCAGTAAAGGGAAGAGTTTACACCTCAAATCTCTGGGGCATTTGCTTCACCATATCAACTTCAAGGTCACGGCTGTTGTGCACTTGGCTAAGATAGCCAGAAAAAACTTCCCCAATGCTCATGTGAGTGTAATCAGCAATGTCAAATCTGACCTTATGGTGTTCCAGATGTTCCTCTTTGGCAGAACACTTGGCTAGCATAGTAGGTCTCCCCTGTTCAGTGTAGCCAGTCTTGGTGATTTCAACATCAGCATCTTGTGGGTCGTCTGTCTTCGCCGGGCTAGAGACTTTAGGGTTTTCAAGGCCATCGGCGGCTTGATCATCAGGCGGGTCAGCTGTTGGCGTTGTCATATCATGAGCCGGTTCAAGCGGCGGCTCATGAACAGAGGCTTCCGGTGTGGCCGTCTAGAGTTCTGACTCATTGATGGAGGGCTCTTCGGCCGGCTTGGTTTTCTTCACCTTCTTGCTGGGCTTTACTTTTCCGTTGCATAAAGGTCAAAATGTCAGTACAAATATAAAAAATTGAAATAAATACAAGATAAGTAAACTATCATTACCTCAGAGCGGTCTTAAAAGCCGGCATGTTGGACTAGATTGAGTCCACGGAGGAAGGTGAAGTTTCCTGATAATTTGAGTCAAAAGAGTTGAGTGGTTGACGTGTAAGACCCGCCAAAGGATAAAAATGGGTTAAGTCGGAGGTGACCTCATTCGGGCGCTTCTTTGGTGTATTTGGTAAGCCAGAGGATAGTTCTGCGTCCTTCCTGGTCTGAGTCTGCCTCCGGCTCTCATGCATGTGCCGCTTCAAAAGAAATTGAGGATCTTGATAAGCTAAAGGATGTGAAAATCTTACTTTCTGGTTTACTCTTCAGATTTTCTGTCTTGGCAAAGGCTCAGAGTCAGAGGAAATAATAGTTACCTCTTCACCCACTCCGTGACTCATTCCTGTGTCTTCCTGATGATAATCAGTGTCAATAAGGTGGTTAAAAAAGGAGCCTAGAGAATCAATAGCTACCTCTGACTCAGAGGTATCTTCTACATGAAGCAACTCGGAGGCGCTGGTCTTATTTCCCTTCTTCTTGGCGGCAGTTTTGCTGGCGGCTCTCTTGGCTTTCCTGGCTCTCTTTGCAACTTCATGATCGTACTTTGCTTTTCCAAAAATTTTCCTTAGCCTGTGAGAATCAACAAAAGTCTAAGTAAAGACAAAACATGAAGGATGAAGGTAAAAATGCTCAAATTGGCGGCTTACCGCTGGAGCCGGGTTAGCTTTGCAGAACGGGCTTAAGCCCACCTTGCCATAGTCTACTAGGCTTTCGTTCAAGAGTAACTTTCTCATATCATCAATGATGTCATTAGGTAAATCGTCGGGGCTGTGCCGTAGAGGATCATTCTTCTTGCCTGAATAGGTGCACATCAAACCAGGACAGCGGCTCAATGGAATGATCCGCCAGGCAAGCCAAACCCGGACCAAGTCGATACCTCTTAAACCATTCCCCAAAAGAGCCTTGACTTTAGCCATGGTAGGGACAAGTTTCTAACGATCAACAGCGGAGAACTTGTCTGGTAGAGGATGATTAGATTCAAGGCGCATGGCGCGAAAGCCGGGCAGAGGGTTCTCACCAGCCGGAGAAGCGTCTTGGCAATAGAACCATGTCTGGTTCCAATCTTTGGGGTGGCTTGGTGGGTTTGCATAAGGGAAAATGGCATCTCTCTGTCGTTGGATTGAGACCCCACCAAGTTCCAAACTAGGCCCATTCGCACATTCATTCTGACAGTTCAAATAAAATAACTCTCTGAAGAGTAGCAAGCTGGGTTCTTCCCCAAGATACACTTCACAGAACACTTCAAAGTAACAAATATTAGACATGGAATTGGGTCCGGTGTCTTCAGGACGGAGGACAAAAAAGTGTGGGAGGTCTCTAAAAAAATTTGAGCCGGGTGGGGAAAAGCCCCGGTTCATGTGGTTAGTGAAGACGATGACTTCCCCCTCTTTGGCCTGAGGCTTTTCCTCCAATGGATTAGGTGCACGGTAGGACATGACTTCCTTCTTTGGCAGATAGCCAGTCTTCACAAAGTCGTCAAGTGTACTATCTGTGACGATGGACTTGACCCAATTTTATGAAGTGGGTGTTTTGGGCGGCATTATGGAGATGGAATCCTAACAAGGAGTGAAATTGCCAGTTCAAACTTAAGACGGAGAGGAAAAATATTGCAATACATATTCAAGATGGCTGCTTACAAAGGGGCCTAATGGTATATGACTAAATTATGTCAAGTTACGTAAAAATCACCATGAGCAGTACAAAATTATTTAAGTCGCTGTGATAAGTTTGATGATGTCTGTTGAGCATTTCAATTTAAGTCGGCAATTTGAGCCGCCATGCCTAGATGGATCTAACAAATCCAGTTTTTTCCTAAGTGTTACAAAAACAAGTTTCACAGGCTGCAACTATTATTTTGGATCAACGGGTTTGCAGGAAAGGAAAAATAAATCTAGACCTAAAAACCAGTACAGATGAGTTCATGAGCTTTCACAAGATTTTTATTCCAGGAAAGGGGATCTACTGATATCAACAGTGGAAACAAAACAACTACCGCATTGGTTGAACACCATTTTCAAATCAAAGAAGCTCGCGGTACAGCCTGTAAGATGAACTACAATGGATTACGAAGAACACAGAGAAACTCGCAAACCCTAATGCGGACCTGAGGCATGAGAAGGAAGAAACTTACAAATGCAGATCTACTGCGGAGGATCGCCACCATTCTCTAGATTGATTCAGGTTCATGCACCGGCCGAGGTTGAGGAAGACGAGGTGCTCTGCGGCGGCAGAGGAGCTCGAGCGGCAGAAGGGGTGCGAGAGGAAGAAGACGCTGTAAAGGGGAGAATGAGGAAAGACCGGTCGTACCTATTTATAAGGTAAGACTCTTAAGTGGGTGCGAATAATGAGGAGGCCGAAAATATGGTTATCCAGCTACCAGGACGCCTCGATTTTCAGGATGGTCATTACGATAAGGATCCGATTGAGATACATTGGATAAACTGTGAAGTAATGACATATGACGTCATGGTGGGTTATCACAAATCCAGAAGATGACGTCATGGCGGGTTACAAATTCTCGCACAATGAGGGGCAGAAGAATTTTTTATAAGTGTTGAAGATTGACCTGAACCAGTTCAAATCAATCTAGGGCTAATGTTGGGGATATAACTATTAGGTATGACCCTCCTATGAGGGGCCGGGTTATACCTATGGCGATTCATGAAGCCCAAGATAGCTCTGGATGATGGCTGTTCAGTTAATGGCCCAAGGTCCAAAGGTGACTCAAGGCCCGTAGAGATAAACCACCATATGTACTTAACTTGTATTGTAAGGCAGGGATAGTTAGAGACCAAAACAGACACTGTTTATGGGCCGGCCGGGACTCTGTGAGCCGCTGGGCGTCAACCTCTGTATACAAAGGGACGATCTGGCGGCAGTTCAGGGCAAGGAAGATCAGATCGAAAGCTAGGCCAAGCTAATTCGCTCTCTAGTAATCGAAACATAAGTAATACCACCTCAAACTAGATTAGTCCTTTACTATAACACCCACGATGCGGCTATATCTCCCATGTGTCAAAGCACGACATAGAGGCATAACCGCATAGTGGGCATGTTGCAAGAGGGGTAATCTTTACACATCCCATGTACTGAATAAGAAAGGGATAAAGAGTTGGCTTACAATGTCCACTTCACACATTACATAAATATAGCATTACATCATCCAGAATACAATCAAGGTCCGACTACGGAACCAAAATAAAGAAAGAAAACCCCTAATGCAAAAGATCCCCGATCGCCCCGACTGGGCTCCACTACTGATCAGTTGTGTCATCTGCACTGGTATCATCGACATCTGCAATTGTTTTGGAAGTATCTGTGAGTCACGGGGACTCAACTATCTCACACCCTTATGATCAAGACTATTTAAGCATATGGGTAGGAAAAGGTAGTGAGGTGGAGCTGCAGCAAGCACTAGCATAAATGGTGGCTAACTTACGCAAATAAGAGCGAGAAGAGAAGCAAAGCAACGGTCGTGAATTAGAAGTGATCAAGAAGTGATCCTGAATCTACTTACGTTCAAACATAACTCCAAAGCCGTGTACACTTCCCATACTCCACCGGAAAGAGACCATCATGACTACACACGCGATTGATGCATTTTAATTAAGTTAAGTGTCATGTTCTCTACAACCGGATATTAACAAATTCCCATCTGCCCATAACCGCGGGCACGTCTTTCGAAAGGTCAAAACCTTGCAGGGCTGTCCCAACTTAGCCCATCACAAGGTCTCACGGTCAATGAAGGATATTCCTTCTCCCAGGACGACCCGATCAGACTCAGAATCCCGGTTACAAGACATTTCAACAATGGTAAAACAAGACCAACAAAGCCACCCGATGTGCCGACATCCTGATAGGAGCTGCACATATCTCGTTCTCTAGGAAACACCGGATTGTCCAAGATTCCAGTAGGCTAGCCCAGAGGTTCCCCTGGTGGCCACCGGTGGCTGGCAGGTTCAGACTAACACTTAGACAAGCACTGGCCCGGGGGGTTAAAATAAAGATGACCCTTGAGTCTGTAGAACCCAAGGGAAAAAGGCTAGGTGGCTAATGGTAAAACCAAGGTTTGGCCTTGCTGGAGGCGTTTTATTCAAGGCGAACTATCGAGGGGTTCCCATTATAACCCAACCGCGTAAGGAACGCAAAATCAAGGAACATAACACCGGTATGACGGAAACTAGGGCGGCAAGAGTGGAAAAAAACACCAGGCATAAGGCCGATCCTTCCACCCTTTACCTAAGTATATAGATGCATTAATTAAAATAAGAGATATTGTGATATCCCAACAAATATCCATGTTCCAATATGGGAGGCATGATATAGCAAGTGGTAGGTATAGCAGCATAGAAAAAGAGTGAGCAACCAGTAAGCAAAGATAGAAGTGATTCCGAGGGTATGGTCATCTTGCCTGCAAAGTTCTCCGAGTTGAGATAAGCTTGATCCTGGTAAGCATACTCAACGGGTTCCTCGATCACGAACTCATCTCCTGGCTCTACCCAAGGCAAGAACACAAGCAAGGGAAACAACAATCAACCACGGTGCAATGCGCAAGCAACATGATGCAAACCATGGCATGATATGCGGGATGTGATATGCAATGCATATACATGCTCTGGAAGGAAAAGATTGAACCAGATCTCAACTTGGAAAACCAAGTGCGCCGCTGGAAAGATGAGTTGATTTCGGTCGAAATCGATAAAAAGATCACCGGAATCGGATGCGCGGTTTGCAAATGGCAAGCAAAACAATAATGGCACAAATTCTGCGATCAACAACACGATGCCATCTAGAATGCAACAAGAAGCTAAGCTACTACACTCCAACATAGCAACAAAACACATGGCAGTGATCTACTCAAGATGCTTGACAAAAGATGAACACTGAGCTACGGCTAAATCACAAAATAGCAGGTTCAAACAAGCATGGCAAAAGTGCAAAAGATATCAGCACCACAGACTTTGTGAAAATATCAACATGCCAGGAATTAACATCAGGAAGACATGTTTAGAGCAAGATAACAACATGCTACAGGAACAGAACATAGCAAACAAAGGCATGGAATGAATCTACTCAAAGCATATAACAAAAGTACCTTACTGACCATAAGCCAAAAAAGATCAGAAGATATGATGGCACCCATGTAAACTTAGCAAGTTTCGTTAACAGATTCAGACATAGCAGAAAACTGAGCATGGCATAAAACAGAATTATGAAGGCATGTTTGCGGGTCGATTCACTCACCACATGGCATTGCATGACAAGCTAAGCATAGCATCAACAAGAAGACATGTTTATGGAGCTAAACAAAGCAATAATAAACTCATAGCATGCATGGATCAACTACAACAACCTTGGCAAAATTGATTAACATGTAAACAATCTGCAAACGTATAGCAAGATTGAGTCATGCTAGGTTACTCCATAAATGCAAACAGGGACATGGATGGATAGAGCACAACCATATGTCAAAATCATCCTTACTAAACATACTCAAAATAAGCATGGATCGCACTGTAGCAACATGAATACATGGCATAAAAATAAAAGCAGGGAAATGACTTGGTGAAATTTTAAGTCCCTGAAATCAGCAATATCACGAGAGCTACTTTGCATGCATGTGCTAGTCACCAAATTGATCACAAAAATACATGGCATACACCCCTGTAAAGATGGCATGGCATAGCCGAAAACACATGTAGATCTCATGCCCATATGCAGCATACAATAATCATGGAAAAAATGACAAATGCTCAGGATCTGCTAAGAAACAAGAACTAACATTTTATAGCACTCTTGCATCCACAATTTGGGCATCAAGATGGACTCAAATAAGCATGGCACAATGGAAAAAAATTAAGAGCATGTCCAGATGAACAATTTGATATATCATGCATGCAAAATGGATCTACGGATGAAGAGTTATGATGCGATGAACAAGGCTCAGAATGTAAAATAAAATGACTTAGTGGAATTTCGGGTCAACCTCTGGAATAGATCTAGGGTTCGTGCTCTCCCCGAGGTTCGCCGGATCCTCATCGGAGTTTGACACCGCAGTGGCCGCAGTTGCGCCGGAGGAGAGGAAGACGGCCGGGGCGACGAGGATGGAGCTCGCCGGGGATGGAGCTGGGGCGCACGGGCGGCGCCAGAGCTCCTAGAGCGCGTGCGGCGGACGGCGAGGTCGCGGCACAATGGCAGCGCGGAGGAGAAAGAGAGGCCGGTGGCGGATGACGTGGCACGATCTGATTGTACGAGGGGGCGGAGGTGGACATGTCGGGCGGCGGAGTGGACATGTCCCGCGCGCGGAGGAGGAAGATCTAGGGTTTGCACCGCGAAATTTCGGGGGGAGGTGCAAATATATAGGTAGAGGGAGCTAGGAGAGTCCAAGTGATGTGCGGTTTTCAGCCACGCGATCGTGATCGAACGACTGAGAGGATGGAGGGGGTTTGGATGGGTTATTGGGCCGTTTTGGATGGGTGTTGGCTGCAACACACACGAGGCCTTTGCGGTTCCCCGGTTAACCGTTGGAGTATCAAAGGACTCCAAATGGCACGAAACTTGACAGGCGGTCTACTGGTGGTGTACCAAGGCCGCTTGGAAAATCTCGGTCCATTCCGAGAAAGTTTAACAGCCGCTCACGAAAAGAGACAAAAGAGGGGGCGCCGGAGGACGTAGGAGTGTCGGATTGAGAAACGGACAACGGGGAAAATGCTCGGATGCATGAGACGAACATGTATGCAAATGCGATGCACATGATGACATGATATGAAATGCATGACATGTATACAATGCAAAATGAAGACAAAACCCAACCACGAAGGGAAAATCACAACGCATCTCTAGAAAAGGCAAGAGTCGGAGTACATTTACCTTCATCGTAAGGGGACGAACCAATATAAACCCTCGTGTCCTTTTCCCCGTTTTAACCCCTTTAAGCTTCCTAGTTGCGATGGCTCCACGATTAAGTCCTTTCACTAGGACATCTGTCGTGACAATTCCATGACATTGTAAGTACCTGTCCTCTGGTACAACAGCAAGGTCAATTCCTCTTATTTGATCAACCATTCAACGTGTCAGAAAGGTAGAGGGGGATGCAAGGAACACAAGGCCTGCACATCCAAGCAAGTGGTAACATGGACTTGTACATGGAACATCCCAAGCGCAAGCAGAGCTACAGTGAGCCTGTACGACGAGCTAGCGTAAGTCCCTGCATTTCATTTAATTCATTCTGGCATGCGTGTATGATTTGTGTGTAGTGGCGGATCCATGGATTGAAGTTACCAAGAGCGAAAATTTAACTTAAAAAATACAAAGGCACTTGCACTCCAGAAATAGACATAACGTGAGAAATGTGAAGCTACATGCACTTTGAAAACCAGCTAATGATCCAAAGTAGTTCAGATTATAAAACACTAAATGATGTAAGCACCAAAAAACACAAAATGTCACATGGTTTACATGGACTACTAACATGGTATGTACCTGCTTAAATTATTCCTTCTCTGGCTGAAAAAATATCGAAGTGTAATTGCACCTATAACCAATGCACAAACTGCATATCAATATATCTATCTTGCAGAAGTATGCCAATAGTTTCAAACAACAGATTAGAAAAGTATTTATGCTACATTTTCATGATACATGGACTTTCTGGTAGATGGCCTCGACATTTCCTCAAGCCATGAAAATGTACTATAATTTGCTTGTCATCAATGCCTGCAAATCTCTATGTCTCTGTCAGCATAGCAGATCATCATTAGACACTAAATCCTTCAATGGGAGCTTGCAAAATGCTTGCATTCGATCCCTCATTAGACACTATATGTTCATCACCAGGAGCATGTAAAATGTTTGCACCAAATCCTTCATTAGCAGTCTATTCATTAGACACTTCAGGCTCAAGAACAACATGAGCTTGTATGTTTGCACCAGAAACTTGATTAGATACATTAGGTTTAGTTAGTTCAGTATTGATTGGCCGAGGTATAAAATAAGAAGAAATTGGTTTCATTTTCTCATAGATTCCCTACATACAAGAAGTTTTACAAGACCATTAGGTTTAGCTATTGGCCAAAAATTGAAGAGTTGAATTAGATATAATCAGGGATGTGATGTACCTTCTCATTGTGCATGATGCTCTTGCAAGCCGTGACTATCCGTTTGCGCAAGCTTGATGCCATGCCCATGTTGCCGCCGTTGCCTCCCACACAGGCTACTCCCAGGGTTGGATATTCATCTTCTTGTCCTTCCATTCGCTTGAAGCCCGGTGACCGGAGTCCAACGAGGGCGTGAGGAACTGCTGTGTCGGTCTGTCTAGTGACGGCTAGGTTAGGAGTGAACCAGACAAGAGGCTGGAGCAAACAAATTGGGATTTTTCCTACTATTGATCGAATTGGGATTTTTATTCATTTTTTACATTGCCTGCTCGTGCGTTGGGATGAACAAATCTAGTATGGGCCAACCGGGACGACTCAAACTAGGTGCACACTTTCTAGCCACCTGAGGCGGCTGCCCATACCAGCCCCTACAGTGGCATCGCCCCTTTTGCGTGTATGATTGGGGTAGTGAAAAATATTCCAGTGGTGCTTTTGATTTACCCACAGAATGGTTGAATTGCATGTTTCTATGAACTGAGTTTGCCAATAATGTGAAGGATGCCAGTCTTTTCATCCTATTGCAGATTGCTTATATCTCTGTATGCCAAATGTAATCGTATGAAATATACAGTTAAAGCCAGTGTGATGTGTGTGGCGGCAACTAGTCTGACAACCTGTCCTCATATAACATATCAAGGACGCACCATCTTATCAGATTAACCATTCAATTTACCAATGCAGTGTGGGTAGAAAGAAGTATTGGGACTGCGTATCCAACAATTGATGCCATGGACTCCTTCGTAGAACCTTGTAAGCGAAAAAGAAGTTGCAGTGTGCCTTTACAAAGAGCTAGCGTAAGTTTAGTTACCTGCTTCTCGGAATTTTACTTAGCCACTTATTGCAAAATTGTTCAATTACGTTGCTTGGCTTAATTTAGTTTGCTACTAATTACACAATGCCATAGCCTATTAATCCTATTATAGACTGCGCCTATCTATGTGTTTGATACTTACTACTAAGAATTACCTATTTGCTTGAACTTAAATAGCTACTTAAGCACATAGATAGCTGGTCATATGTAGTTCTAGGGTGACTTGTTACTTTAATATGTTGCCAAGAGCTTGTTAGTTTTACTAGTTAATGTGTAATTAAACATGTTGCCAAAACTGGTTAGTTTTACTAGTTTGATTGCTAACATTCAAGTTTGCAGGATCCAACTGAAACTCAGTTGGCATAAAAGTCATGTTTTCAGAAACATCCTTTTTTACCTGGTTTGCTGCTGTAACTTGTTGCTGTAATCATCTTAGCAAGTTCAAGTTTTTATGATCCAATTGGCAGTCCAATTGCATAGCAGGTACATTTTCAAAAATATATTTGTGTAATAGTTTTGGTGATGTAACTTATTTCTCTAATTAAGTTACTAACTGTTCAACTTTTCATGATCCAAGAGAAACTCCAATGCCACAACATGTTCCATTTGCAAAACTTGTTCGTTTAACTACTTTGCTACTGCAACTAGTTGCTCTAATCACGTTACTGGCTACTCAACTTTTCAGGATCCAAGAGAATCTCCAATGCCACAACAAGTACCTTTTGCAAAACTTGTTTGTTTATCCACTTTGCTACTCCAACTAGTTACAATGATGTTAATAACTACTTTTCAGTATCCAATTGAAACTCTTTAATTCCTTGTTTGTTTAACTGGTTTGCTATTATAACTCCGAGTTGAGATGTTTTGCTAACTTCAACTTTTCTGAATCCAATTGGAACTTTAATGACAAAACAGGTTAGCCCAAGATCAAAGAGCAAGGTCGCCATGGACGTTCTATCATCCCACAATAGTGGCACCAGCCCAATCGTGCATCATGAATTGACAACTGCTGATGCTCTAGAGGCTAAACTATTGGTAGAAAGAGATTCTGCTTCTGCACTTAGAGATGAAGTTGACATGTTGAGGAAGCAAACAACACAATCACAAGCAGTACTCAAGACAACCATTAAATATTTTGTGGATTTCAAAACGAAGCAAGCTGAGACTGACCGCATTGTTAAGGTCTTGAAGGAAAAAGGGAAATTAAATTCCCACTTGGTAAATCATAGGTGAAATGTTCTTTCCATTGTTGAATAACCTTTGTGTTGTTTGTTCATGTAATCAATCAAACCATTTGTTTTAGAGATCATGTAACAATAGTTTTTTGGTTTTTGGTTTGTAATTTTTTAGCACATGTCTGTATTAATTGATAAGACTCTGAGATATTTCATTTTGATTGCTGTGCCAGACCTACAAATATGCCAATCGGGCTGAATGTGCATTCGTGAATAACAGTAGTATAGATGGTCGAGATGCTATACTAGCTTCTCTAAAAAAAGGATGCTCTTCTAGCAAAAAAATACAACGGCCTAGCTAATGAATGTTAGTTGCTATTATTGATCCATATACTCTATAAGTGTTTATATGTCTATTAGTTTTGTACATTATTGGTCGATTGACTCGGTATTTCAATCTTGATACATCGCTTGTGTACATATCTAAATGGGAGTACACATTATGCTGCGTGTGACACTTGAGTTGGACATAAAGTGGTTTCAAATATTCGAACTCACCTTAAACTGGATTCTAGCTTCTAAATTCGAGTATCGGCATTTGTAAATCATATTCATATATGACAGTGGAATACATCTTTGTCGTGCTTTTGAAGATATATAAAAACACATAAAGATTCGTATAGGAATACAAAATGAATTCAAATTTAGTTGCCAGGGTAAACGTGGATGCCTATTGTCCCAAAATTCGAAAGAAGCGGCAAAATGTCCACTCCCACGTCGGGTTCCCGAAGCCAGTGTTTGAGAGATGGAAATTACTATCTACCCCTTACACGGACAATCCATCGGCCTGATTTCCACTTCTCTCAATAGGGGTAGGTTAGTAACTTCAATTAGACATGACACGACCGCCTTTGAGCCCATTCCGACATGGTGGGCGCCAAACATGGGTGGAAAACACATTTGATTCAAGCTTGTTCGAAAGACCTATGTCTCTCGCTCAATTTCCCCATTCATACATGGTGGGCGGCAAAACAAACTCGACTCGCCCGAAATCAATGTAGGAAAATATTTTCAATAGGGGCAGGTTTGTAACTTCACTCAGACGTGACACAAGTGCCCTACCTATCAACCTCGTTCATACACCATGGGGGCCAAAACACCCTCCCGTCGCCCGAAATCGCTCTGGGCAGATATTGGTGAGATGCGAGATTACCGTCCTATCCCCAACTGACGAGATGTCCAAATTTTAAACGGGGGCTATGTTCGTAACTTTCCCATATTTTAGACACGCGCGTTCCTAAAACATGGTTCCCCGTACCTTTCCCTCCATTTTCCCATTCATACACCATCCGTGCTAGAACACTATCCCCACACCAGCCTCCTCCGTCTGCCACTACAAAAAAGACACATCCGTGACATTTTGAGCCAAACATTTTTTTCTGTCATGCTTATGACACTTCTATGACGATAATTGTGACAAAACCTGGTATCATCATAGATGTGGTGGGC
This sequence comes from Triticum urartu, assembly GCF_056163025.1. Taxonomy (NCBI): domain Eukaryota; kingdom Viridiplantae; phylum Streptophyta; class Magnoliopsida; order Poales; family Poaceae; genus Triticum; species Triticum urartu. The sequence goes on along the minus strand of NC_141873.1, from coordinate 170,062,059 downwards.
TCCTACTTCTATGACAAAAAATCATGACGGAAAATGGGCTTTTCCTCCTGTGCAGGCAAGAGATGCAGCTGCATGACATTCTTTAGGTCGGCCATGACGGAAAAACATGGTAGAAGTGAGGGCGAGGAAAATATCGGGGGAGTTCCTGGTTACGGTGGGTGGTCGGGGGCCAAGCGATGCACATTTCTCTCGTACGTACGCGCGTGCGTGCGAGGCGTGGCGCTCTAACTGAACCCAAGCGAGGCGTTGGGCTCTAACTGAACCCGGGCGATTGCACTGCAGGCTATGCGTTACTGAACCCGAGCGATCGATCGATCCCTTGCTGTTAACTGAACCCGAGTGATTCCTTCGCTACTGCTGCTAACTGAAGCCGATCGATGCTGCCTCTGGATGAACAGTGAGCGTTGTTAGGGGGGTTGGATTAACAGTTCCTGGTGGGGGGTTGGATGAACAGGACCCTGTGGTAATAGAGGCCGTTGTCGCTGGATGAACAGTACCCCGATCGTTCGAGCCGGTGGATGAACAGGACCCCGTGGAGGGCTGGATGAACAAAACCATGGAGGGCTGGATGAACAGGACCCCGTGGAGGGCTGGTTGAACAGTAGCCGGTGGAGGGATGGATGAATAGTATCCCATGGAGTGGTGGTTTAACAGGACCCCATGGAGAGGGCTAGTTGAACTTTAGCCGGTGGAGGAGGCCGCGGCGGAAGCTGGATGAACAGGAGCCTGGGGATGAACAATCGTAGGTGCAGGCTGGTGTCGGTGTCAAAACCGGCGGATCGAGGGTAGGGGGTCCCGAACTGTGCGTCGGAGGTCGATGGTAACAGGAGACAGGGGTCACAATGTTTACCCAGGTTCGGACCCTCTCTATGGAGGTAATACCCTACTTCCTGCTTGATTGATCTTGATGAATATGAGTATTACAAGAGTTGGTCAACCACGAGATCGTAATGGCTAAAGCCCTAGAAGTCTAGCCTATGTGATTATGATCGTCTCTACGGACTAAACCCTCCAGTTTATATAGACACTTGAGGGGACTAGGGTTGTACAAAGTCGGTTACATAGAAAGGAATCTTCATATCCGAACGCCAAGCTTGCCATCCACGCCAAGAGGAGTCCCATCCGGACACGGGTGAGAGTCTCCAGTTTTGTATCTTCATAGCCCATCAGTCCGGCCCATGTCCAACAGGCCGGATGCCCGAGGACCCCTTAGTCCAGGACTCCCTCTGTAGCGCTTGAACCAGGCTTCAATGACGAGGTGTCCGGCGCGCAGATTGTCTTCGGCAATGCAAGGCGGGTTCCTCCTCCGAATACTTCGACATAGTCTTCGAACACAACGAACGTGTCCGGATCTGCAACACAAGTACCACACACCACCGCAGAGAGTATCATATTTCACGAGTCCAATCTGCTGACAACTTTTTGTAATATGACAACACGTCCCTGCCCTATTATTATTTCGAACCATTTCTCTGCCTGCCGCTCCATATTTCGAGATGTGGCTCCATTGGCACATCTTGTCACAGTAGAGATCGTGTCCCCTTATTATGGAATTCTCATCAATACGGGTATGAGTAATCCAACCGTGCTGCCCGCACGGCCCCTGGGGAATAGGCGAGTTTCATGGCGATTTGGGAGGCGCTTGATATTCACTTCCTTTATAAGGAGATAAGGATTCATCTCTTCCACCCACGCCTTCTCTCTTTCTGCCTACCCACTCTCGAGATCCAGCACTCAAGTTCTCATCTTTCCTACCCCAAGAAAGCACTCCAGCCATGTCCAGAGCGCAGGGCAAGTGGATGGCCTCCATAGTCAAGGAGAAGGACATCACCCAACTTCGCGAGGCCGGATATTTGGCCAAGGAGGTCGCCCATCGGCTTCCGACCGAGGGCAGATCATCCCTAGCCTAGAGCCCCATGAGAGGGTAGCTTTCATCCCCCACTTTGTTCGCGGGCTAGGATTTCCACTCCACCCCTTTGTCCGAGGACTCATGTTCTACTATGGGCTAGATTTCCACGATCTGGCCCCAAATTCCTTCCTTACTATCTCGACGTTCATCATCGTGTGTGAGGCTTTCCTTCGTGCCCCCCCCCACTTTGGACTATGGCTAAAGACCTTCAACGTGAAGCCGAAGGGGGTGGGCGGCGAGCACGCGGAGTGCGGAGGTGCCATGGTGAGCAAGATGTCCAATGTCCCGTGGCTCAAAGACACCTTCGTGGAGACCGTCAAGGGGTGGCAGAAATTGTGGTTATACATCACAGAGCCCTGCAACATACCTGGCCCATGGCTCCCAAATTCAAATCCAGGGCCCCAAGGCGGCTAACCTTCTGGAAGGAGAAGGGCCTGGATTGGCCTTTGTCGGACGAGCTGGCAGCGCTCTAGACACGCATCAGGAGCATGATGGACAAGAACGTCAAGCTTGTCGATGTGATTCAGGTGATGCTAGTCCGACGGATCCTTCCATGCTAGAGTCGGGCTTGCCACGTATGGGAGTTTGATCCAGCCAAGCACAATACCCTACAGTGGTTCTTCAGAACTACACACGAAGATATCTGGAAGGTGCTCTTCAAGGCCAGGGAGACATGGCTGAAGACCACCGAGGATCATGGACATGACCTGGCTCATCCCACCAGTTCGGTAAGTTTTTCGTTGTTACAAGGTGTATTCCTTACTTTCTTATTCAAGGAGGGTGTCTGAACATTACCATTTGTTCTTTTAGGCTTGGACAAAGAAGGCAGAGCGGATTCAGTGTCCAGCTCTGCTGCCCGAGGATCCAGTCATCCCGCGTTTGATGAAGATGCTGGTTCTGGTGCCCTACAAGGCGCCAGAGAAGAAGGCCAAGGGGACCAGAGGTGGCCTCTGTTCCAAGGGTACTTCGGACATGGCGTCCGACTACACCGAAACTCACTCCGCCACCGAAGACGATGAGGAGGAGGAAGAGAGCAACTGCCCCCTCCACGAGGGGAGAAGGAAGAGGGAAGCCTCCACAGATCTGGAAGCGGAGGCGTCCAAGAAGGGAAAGGCTTCCCTCGCGGATAGCTCCGTGTGGGACATCGATAGGAGCCCACAACGACGCCCTCGAGATAAGCCCCTGGCTGAATCGTGAGTATTCGAAGATCCTGACGCATTCATATATCTGCCTCTTTACTTCATAATTTTAACATGTCAAATCATGTATTTGCAGTCCAGCTCGTTCCGCCCTTGAGCGATCCTCGTCTTGGGGAACTTGCTGGACCCGAAGGTGATGGACAGAGGGTCCCCTCTGATGGCCTCCTCTCCCAGTGCCCTGGACGACACCGAGGTGTTGTATCGAAGGAGGCCGTCAGGACGGCGCCAGAAGGCGAGACCTCGGCCGCCGAACACATGGGGGAGCAGATCCACATGGAGACTGGTGATGGGGGCCATGTCCAATTCGGCCCCCAGCCGAATACGGTCCCGGAGTCCTATATGGCTCTGTAATCCGGCAAGCAGCCTCCTTCATTGGAAGGAGGTGTGGCCATTCCGCCGGTGACCTCTGTCCAACCAGAGGCGCCGGATACTTTACTGGGAGCGCTACGAAGCGCTTCCATCATATAGGAACACCACACCCTCATGGGTGCGGTGATTGAGAAGATTCAGTCCGCGAAGAGCGGACTAACCGAAGCCTTCACAAGCCTTTTATCATGCTTTCAGGTAAGCAATGCAACTTGTGAAAAGAAAGTCATAGTATAGATAGTAGCCCCTGAGACTCTGTTCGGGTTTCGGAAAGAAATACAAATAGAGGATCAAATAGTTTTTTTGCAGGAGTCTAACCATGTATGTCTATGTGAATAAGTAGGCGTCGCTGCTAGCCGCGACTTCTCATGCTGTCGAAGTATCCAGACTGAAGAAGAGGCTGGAGCAGACCGAGGAAGAGCTTGGTCGTGCGAAAAAGTACCTCACGGACAAGCAGGGTATGTAACGACCTATTCAAATATAACTAGATATGAATTGCTTGTGTGGATCGTGTGATAATTTGTAGGGGTGGCGTCTGAGGTGGAAACCCTCAAGGCAGCGCTGGCCGAAGCCCATAAGAGGACGACAGATGAGCAGGCTGCCCACGAAAAGCACGATGCCAGGCCGCCCGTGAAAAGCACGAGGCCGTGAAGATGTGCGAGGCCTTGGAGTGCAAGAATATGGACCAAGAGTCCGAACTTTCCTAGGCCCATCAAAGTGCACAAGAGGCCCGGGTCGAAGCCAATGGTGCCCTCTAGAAAATCCAGGAGGCCAAGAAAATTGCAGCTGGTAAGGCTTTTATTATGTAGAGCAAGTATGTGAAGAAGATATATGTCATGCTAACCCGGATTTGGAGTTCTCTAGGGGCGTTTCCGGATCTGCCCCGCAGTGTTTCTAACGCTACGACATTCTTCCGAGCCGAAGAGGGGAGCTCAATGGAGAAGCTGTTCTGGTCGCAATATCATGCGCCAGAACATCCGGTGGCTTTTAGAGACCAGCTGAGGTAGCTGGTCGAGCTGCATAGGGTGGCCGAACTCGCCACGAAGGATTTAATAATCCGGCTGTGTCCTGCAGAAGCTATACCCGGCAGCTACTTCGGACTCGTGAAGCGGCTGCTCAATGCTTGCCCTCGGCTTGATGCCATCAAGCGGTCGGTCTGCATAGAGGGTGCGCGGATGGCTTTCGCCCGTGTCAAGATACAATGGGCGAAGATGGACGCCGTCAAGCTTGCGACCGAAGGATTGCCCGTGGGCAACGAGCACCGCACGCCCGAGCGGTGTTTTGAAGATGTTCTGAAGGGATCCCGCATTGTGGCAGAGGAATGTGCTAAGGACATTATTTTTGAATGAATACATTCATGTAATCCCGTCCTATATGATGGAAACAAGGCTTGATATGTAATATAATGCTTTGCAGTTTGTTTATTTAAAGTTTTACCTCCTGCGCGGCCGTTTCATCAAGTCTGAGAGTTGGCCAGTCCTCGGCTTCAGCCCCCACGTAGGTAGTACGGGGTTGTTCGGGATGAATCTAAACACTCTTTATCCAAGATTTTGGTCCTTAAAGGAGGTGTTTAGCGCAACGAACCAGGCAATAGGACTATGTGGCTTTATTACCCTCACTTAGCCATAGGAGTTTGATAATGCAAATGTAGGCGCAGCCCCTAGTATCCATACTAGGGTGCTGTAAACACCTGATCGGATAAGAACCGATTCGTCACATAATGCGGGAAAAATCACTAAAGATTTGAAACCTCCGAAGAGCTGACCGGCTCATGCCGCATCATGACAGTTAGTTTTTGGCTTTCTCTACTGATGTGCTCATCCGGATAAACCAGGACACAATCTCAGTAGTTCTCCCTTTACTACCCTAGCCGATATAGCAGAGCGTAAGGTAGTAAGCACAGGAGGCGGGCAACCCAACTATTGACCAAAGACATGATTCGGAGCCAGTGCATATAATTTTAAATTCGGGGTGCCGAACTATACTTTAAAAGTGTTCGGACTTGTTGCCATAGTTTGGGGCGCAATAAAGCCCCTGGCGGATTACGGCGTACCAAGGTGTACGGATGCAAATTTAAAATAGCGAAACAAAAAATAAATAAGAAGCTATTGCCACATATATATGTTGGACCACAAACTGTTTCCATTATAATTTTAATTAATACGTCAAAGAGTACTTGAACAAAAAGTGCGAGAAGCAACAGTGGCTATTTAACATGCCAAGACCAAGGGGGAGCTGCGTACGGGTCCTGAAAACAGGTAGAATGATTGCCAAGAAGGACATCTAGAGATTCCCCTGCACGTCTGTGCAACTTGCCACCTTGGTGTGTCTGTCCTTCGAAGGACCGATTATGAGGTCGTCGAGAGGGGCCTGCGGAAAGGAAATGTGAAGGGGGGAAAAGAAAAGAAAAAAAGAAAACGTGAAAGTATGGGTGTCCAGGGGAAGTCGAGCCATATTATAGATCACAATCTAGTTATGCCTCCGTCTATGCCCATGGTATTTTGAGTGCGTATTTATGTACGCGCAACGCGAACGTCGCCACTTGGTGTGGTCTGGGACGGAGGCTGAATTGCTAGTTGAGCTCTTGATGAGCTGGGCTGTCCTCGCGCGTAGTAGTCTGGAATCGTTTGACAGTGTCCGGGAGTATGGCTACCGAATTAAGGTTCTGCTTGTGGAGGCCGCTCTGTACCTCTGTTGCTAGGGCAGCGGTGTGCTCCTCGGTGCTGATGGAGCGCTCCGTATTTCCATTGACTGTTATGACACCACGTGGTCCGGGCATCTTGAGCTTGAGATAAGCATAGTGTGGTACCGCATTGAATCGAGCAAATGCAGTTCGTCCGAGCAGTGCGTGATAGCCACTGCGGAAGGGGAAGATATCGAAGATTAACTCCAATGTGATTGAGCCCGAGCAACGGGCATCTTCACCTGGTATAACTCCTTTAAAGGTAGTTTTGGTGGGCTTGATCCTTGATGGATCGATACCCATTTTGCGCACTGTATCCTAGTAAAGTAGGTTCAGGCTGCTGCCTCCGTCTATGAGGACTTGTGTGAGGTGAAGTCCATCAATTATTGGGTCGAGGACCAGTGCGGCTGACCCACCATGACGGATACTGGTCGGATGATCCCTACGATCGAAGGTGATCGGGCATGATGACCATGGGTTGAATTTTGGGGCGACTGGCTCTATCACATAGACGTTCCTGAGCGTGCATTTGCGCTCCCTCTTGGGGATATGGGTGGCGTATATCAAGTTCACCATTTTGATTTGAGGGGGAAACTTCTTCTGTCCCCCTGTGTTTAGTGGACGGGGCTCCTCGTCGTTGTTCTTGCTTTGCGACCTCTTCTACTTGTCTTCGGCATTTAACTTGCCAGCCTATTTGAAGACCCAACAAATCATATGGGTATGACAGACTGGTTTATCAAGGGTGCCATGGATCCAACATGGGCGATCGAGTATGTGGTCCAGGCTGGAAGGGCCTTGATTATTTCTCTTATATGGCTTCTTCCACCGACCGGACTTGGAGCCACTGAATCCGGCAATGACCGCCGTGTCATCGGTATTATCAACGTTGCTTCGACGCTTATGTCTGTTGCGTCGGGGCTTGCTGTTGCTATTTCTGGCTTCCGAATTGCCAGGTTCGCATGTATTGTTATTGCTACGGACTAGTCAACTATCTTCGCCTGCGCAAAAGCAGGTCATGAGTGCCGTGAGGGCTGCCATGGACTTCGGCTTTTCTTGGCCGAGGTGTCGGGTGAGCCATTCATCCCGGATGCTATGTTTAAATGCCCCTAGGGCTTCGGCGTCCGGACAGTCGATGATCTGGTTCTTTTTGGTTAAGAACCCACTTTCTTTAATCGAGCGGGCAAGGGATCGCAAACATCTTTTCTTTTCAGAGAAAAGGTTTTCAAAAGTATCTAGTCCAGAATTTCCTAGATGACTCTCCGGGATGTTGGATTATGTGATTTAAGTTGTCGGCATCCGGAGGTCGAACATATGTACCTTGGAAGTTGTCAAGGAAGGCTTCTTGCAAGTCCTCCTAGCTGCCAGTAGAGTTTTCAGGCACGCTGTTCAGCTAGTGTCGGGCTGGCCCCTTGAGCTTTAGGGGGAGGTATTTGATGGCATGAAGATCATCGCCGCAGGCCATGTGAATATGGAGAATAAAGTCTTCAATCCATACTGCAGGATCTGTGGTTCCATCATATGATTTGATATTCACTGTTTTGAACCCTTCTGGGAATTGATGATCCATTACTTCATCAGTGAAGCACAGGGGGTGTGCGGCGCCGCTATGTCAGGCCAGGTCGCGACGTAGTTCGAATGGAGTCCGTGTGCAGTTTTTGTCTAGGACATAATTGTGCTTGTCGTGGTCGGCTTGATAGTCATCGTCACGCGTCGAGGCATGCCCCCATGATCCGTAGATCGATCTGGCCGAGCTTGCTTTATTCTTCAGGCCCCGCCGGAGATTATACGTGTATCCCTGAGCAGTTTTGTCTCTGCCTTGATGGCGAGGCAGCGCGGGCTGGTGCTCGGCTTGGGTTGCCGCTCTGTCCTAACCATGTGGTGGTCGGTCAGCCGCATTATGCACTGATGGCACGGGCTCCAACGCCTCGTCGTCGAATTGAGGTAGTAATTTGCACTTCGGGTAACTTTTGAGTAGTCGCTTGAGGCCGTATTCCTCGGCTTCCAGGACGTTAGTCCATCTATCATTGAGCAAATCTTGATCAGTTTGCAACTGTTGCTATTTATATTTCAGGCTGCTTGTAGTGGCTATTAGCCGGCGCTTGAAGCGCTCCTGCTCAAGAGGTTCCTCAGGCATGATAAAATCCTTGTTCCCGAGGCTCACCTCATCCTCAGAGAGTGGAAGATAATTGTTGTCCTCCGAGTCTTCGTGCTTGGCCTGTTCATCATGGCTGACTCGCCCATCTTCCCGTTCGGCCTATTAGGAAGCTGGCTCAACGGGGTCTTCATTGTCTTCGGCATCGTCTAGAGTATTGTTTTCTCTTGTGCCGGTATTGCTGTCTTTTTCATGGCGTGACTTAGAGCGGTTCCGCTGTCGTGGGCGCTTTGGCTGTATCGCAGGGGTTTTATCTTCCACTGGATCTTCTTAGTCATCGCTGTTAACTTCTTTGGGTGTATCCACCATGTACACATCGTTGGAGGAAGTGGCCATCCAGCGCCCAGTAAATGGCGGGTTTTGGGCCTGCTCCTCTTCAGTATCGTCGTCCATACCGTCGATGTCTCCGGAGTCGTAGTCGAGCATGTCGGTTAGATCTTGGACAGTGGCTATTAAGTGGGAGGTGGGTGGGAAGCGAAATTCCAAGTCGTCAGCCCCCAGTTCAAACAGGATATAATTCGGCTGTGATTCCCCTGCTAAAGAGAGGGTTTTTAGTGAGTTTAGCACATTGCCTAGAGGTGAGTGCCAGAACATGTCCGCGGAATTGAATTCGGCGATCGGCGCCGGGTAAGGCTCGACAGATGCGGATGCACGTAGTTCGGGCCCAGTGGCCGGAGATGAATCCGGGGGTCCGGTGACGTAGATCCCGCTCGAGGTGGTATCTGTGTGCGGCTCCAACATTGCTGAGTCTGCGGCTTCCGTGGCAGGGTCAGGCCTCCCGTCTTCGGATGACGCAAGCTGCTCTAGGTCTAGGGCCAGAGGGCTTACAGGCGCAATCTCATGGGTATAGTCCAATGACAGATCTAGGCCATGTTCATCGCGAGGGAAGGGAGCGGCTGTCATGGGATCAAATCCATCGAAGATCAAGTCTTCGCAGATATTAGCGACATAGTTCAAGCTTCCAAACCTAACCTGACGGCCAGGGGCGTAGCTGTTGATCTGCTCTAGATGGCCAAGCGAGTTGGCCCACAGTGTGAAGCCGCCGAATACAAAGATCTGGCCAGGGAGAAAGACATCCCCCCGGGAAGCGTTGCTGTAGATGATGGATGGAGCCATCAAACCTTCTGATGACGACACAACGGAACTCCCAATGAAAGCACCAATGTCGGTGTAAAAACCGTCGGATCTCGGGTAGGGGGTCCCAAACTGACCGTCGGAGGTTGATGGTAACAGGAGACAGGGGACACAATGTTTACCCAGGTTCGGGCCCTCTCTATGGAGGTAATACCCTACTTCCTGCTTGATTGATCTTGATGAATATGAGTATTACAAGAGTTGATCTACCACGAGATCGTAATGGCTAAAACCCTAGAAGTCTAGCCTATGTGATTATGATCGTCTCTATGGACTAAACCATCCGATTTATATAGACATCCGAGGAGACTAGGGTTGTACAAAGTCGGTTGCATAGAAAGGAATCTTCATATCCGAACGCCAATCTCGCCATCCACGCCAAGGAGAGTCCCATCTGGACACGGGTGAGAGTCTCCTGTCTTGTATCTTCATAGCCCATCAGTCCGGCCCATGTCCAACAGGTTGAACGACCGACGACCCATTAGTCCAGGACTCCCTAGCTAGAGGAGGTCGACGGTGGATGAACAATAGCCCGTGGAGACAGGAGACGATGGAGATGAACAATATCCCGTGGAGTCCCATTTTGCGGTATGCCACACCCCTCCCGATTAACATGACCCCCGTTTCGACCGTAGCGCTCCAACACAAGTTTGTTTTCTCCGTTTTGCGGTACGCCACACCCCACCTGATCAAAAAGACTTCATTTCGAACGTAGGAGGTCCGTTTCCTCTGTTTTGTGATACGCGAGACCCCTCCCGATGAACAGGATCCCGTTTCGATCATGGTTGGTCGAACATAAGGTCGTTTCCTCCATTCTGCGGTACGCCTGGCCTCGTTTCCATCGCTGTTCCGTCGAAGCCGGTTCGCTCCCGATGAACAGCACATGTTCCGTTGCCTCCCGATGAACACGACGCATTTCATGGCCTCCCCATGAACTCGACGACGACGCAGTTTCTCCATTCCGACCCAGCCATGTTCAGGAGCCCTGGCCGTACGTATGCACGAGTAGGCATTCGAGACCCCACCCATATGTATGTACATGTCCGTATTTACTTTCTTGCACCCTGGCCGCTGTACGTACGTGTACATGCTACGTGCGCGCCCCTACTACGACACGTGCGTGCCTCTACTACGACACGTGCCCTTCCTTACACGTCCATGGTTCATCGCTGCAGCCTACAGACAAACCGATCATATGTACATACACGTTCGCGACCAGAATGACAATGCTACGTATGCTTCGACCAGGTGGGTCCCGACTATCGGGTACTTCCTTGCGTGCAAAGATGTAGCTGGTGGGTCCCAGCAGTCAGGGGGCGAATCATTATTTTTTGGCCATAATATGGACGCACTTCCTTGCGTGCGAAGATGTAGCTGGTGGGTCCCAACAGTCAGGGGGAAACGTTTTTTTCACGAAATACGGTGGCCCGTCCGGTGGGTCCCTGCTGTCAGGTGGAGGAATCATTATTTTGCGTGTAATAAGGAGACATTTCCTTGTGCGCGGCCATGGACCTAGTTGTCAGCCTCTCCACGTACAGTTCACGTCCGATGGATGTCGTTCGTTGACCATGTTGACCATGGCGCGCTGAGAGCCCCCGGAAGGGAATGACACGGAGCCGGGGAAGACTCGGTAGTGGTTGCCCACGCGGTGGGGAGTACGAGGGTTTATTGGTCCGGCTGCCGTCGCAAGAAAATAACTGGAGGTGTGGGTGAGTAGAGGAATGGCCTGGCCAGCAATGGAGTAGGGTGGGGTGGTGCGGTGCAGTAGCAGAGCCGGCCATGGGAGGCCGGAGCAGGCAGTCCCACCGGCGCTGGTTTGGGCGGCTAGAGCAAGAAGACCAGAGGTTGAACAAGCACTATGACCGTTGGATGGACATTGTACGGTCTCTGCAACTAGTCTCATTTATATTGACTGAGTTGACAAAACCCTTGCTACGTGTCAACTTAGTAGGCCCACAGGCCAGCCTCCAAAATGGTGCCCCCCAGATGTCAGGGGGAGGAATCATTTTTTGGGCGGCTGAAGCTTGAATATCTGAGATTGAAGAAGAAGCACGACAGCCGTTTGATGGACATCCAACGGCCACTGCTGCTAGAATCGTGTGTTGACTATAAGTTGACAAAGCCTTGCATATGCGTCAACTTACTTTTTTTAGGGGACACGTCAACTTAGTAGGCCCACAATTGTGTGGCAGAGAACTTATAGCCCATTTGCGATTTGCAAGAATGTACAACCCATTTTTGAATTCTAATGGAATTTACTACATCCCATTTACAGTTTGTTAAAAGTACAACCCATTTTCTTGCTAGCACAATAATTAATAATTTCAACCAACCGTTCAAAACAGAATTCAATAAAATTTCCCACATTTTGATGGGATTCGAAATATTTTTATCCCGAAATTTCTAGTCAGATTAAATACAATTTCAATATAAATTTGTATTACGTAGAAATTCTAAAGAAACATTGCGCACGCAACAATTAATGAAATTAAAATTTTCAAAATCCAAACAAAAAATTATAAACTAATTACGTGTTTGGTTCATTTTTTATAGTTACTGCCCATTTTTTATAATGATATCCCATTTATTATTTATTAAAGACCATTTCCTTGTTAAGCCTTATACATCCCTCCTTGGAAAGATTTGCAGCCGAGCGGGGCGAAGAATAAAAAGTTGACCTTGCCTGGGTATTCCTCAAAAAAAAATTATAGCTGGGATAGCCATTTCCAGCTTGAAAAAAATTAATATCTGGGCTGGATATCTGGCCTGGGCTAGACGGGCCATAGCCCGCCCAGTTAATACCCTGCTCTCCTCTAAAGAACAATGAAAACATTGCTCAAGAAAAACTCTGCAGTGCTCACACCTCAAAAACACAAATACTGCTCAAGCTGCTTGGTCCCAGCCGTCGGCCGCTCCTTGTGCAATTATCTCATTTATTGACTACATAGGTTGACAATGGTGTGGGACCGTGATGTCAGGAAACTAGGAGGAAGCAAAAAATATTATAGTTGTATATAATAAGGAGGCACTTGCATACGTGCGGCTATGGCCCTGGTGGATCCCCACTGTCATCCTCTCCAAGTGAAGTCATCTCCTCATTCCCCATGTTCGTTGACCATGTTGACAACGCGAGACGGTGGATAGGGCCTTGCGGGCCCTACGGATGGTCTGATACAACGCCCGCTGCTCATTCGGGAAGCCAGGGTCATAGGGCCCCATGTCCCCGACGGCATTATCGTTCACTTGTTCATTGGTGCTCGTTGAGGAGATGGAGGTTGCAGTAGAGGTCCTCCTACGCTTGTAGCTCTTCTGCCATTAGGACGTCGAAGTGCGGTCGCACCTGCTCTATGGTGAACACGACATGAACCGGCTTGGACAGTGGCGCTGGCTCCTGGTCGGAAGCTACGTCCATCGTCTAATTGTCGACGCTCAGCTCACCGAGCTCGCTGGCGAGCCAGCATGTCCAGCAGCTGGACCGACCCACTGCCAAGCACGAGTCTGACTGTCATGGCCCACCCAGACCGCCTCCCTCGCCCGCACGTGCTTTCCGCTCAATACGGTAAGCGCCGCCCGCCCCACTTCCCGGTGCAGGCGATGGCTCCGCCTTCAAAATGACACAAGTGCCATCCGTCCGTCCGACAGCCGCCCACATTAATGATACACGGTTGCCGAGGCGGCTACTCCGGCGCCACACGTCTGTCCCTCCGCTGCCCACCATTGCTATTTAAACTACTGCGCAAGCCATAGCCGCAGTCATCCACCTCCGTTCCCTTTCTCCTGTCCACACCACTATTGACCACCATGGCTTCCTCACGCTCCATTGCTCTTTGGGACGGGCGGACGATGGACCACAAGGAGATGGCAGCCATTGCTGCCGACTGGCTGGCTGGCAGGCAGCCGGAGGATGACAACGTCCCAATCGATAACATAGTAGTCGACGATCCGGCGCCAACCCCCTCCTCCGTGCCATCCTCGCTTGTGCATTGCACCATGACCATCGGCGAGGCCCGTGCCCAATACATGGAAACGGTGAGGCAGAAGCGTGAGGAGCAGTTCCGGGAGGTGGCCGACGCCGCCTAAAACCACCATCTCTCCAGGAGAACCTGCACGCGGAGGAGCAGATCAACGCGGAGCGGGCAGAGCAGGAGGCGCTGCTCGACTCATACTGCTCCGCCCGCGAGGGCCTCCTCGAGCGCTGGCGGTACCACATGCGGGTGACGGAGGCTGCAGCCGCCTACAAAGAGGGCGATGAAGCGGGCGAGGTGCTCTTTGGCGAGACCGAGGACAAGGCATAGGACAATGCCGGCTCCGATGAGTCCCCGATCCGCTGGCGTCGACGAGGCCCTGCTCCGCCGAGGCCCCGCGGTGCAACAGCGAGGCAGAGGACACCACCGGCTCTGCCGAGGCCCTGCCCTGCCGGCACCGAGGTGGAGGACCTTACCGGCTTCGGCAAGGCCCTACTCCGCCGAGGCCCTGCCCCACCAACAACGAGGCAGAGGACATCGCCGGCTCAGCCGACGCCCCACCCTACCGGCAACGAGGAGGAGGATTTCCCCTGCTCCGCCGGCAACGAGACCGAGGACATCGCTGGCTCCGTCGAGGCCACACCACACAGAAAACGAGGAAGAGTAGAACACGGTAGGTCACCGCCGCTCGGTTCCAAGTAAGGCTACCGCTGCTACCCTCCGGTTGAAGCCAAGCTACGCGGGTTGACCATTGATGGCCGATTAGCTTCTTGGCGGCGATGTGGAGTCAGAGAGCTACCTTGGAGAAGGACGCTGCTTCAGTTACTCAACTACTAGTGCAGTTGGGTAACTGACACGTGGGCCCAACATGCATCTGGGCCACATGTCAGTTACGCAACTGCACCTGTAGTTATGTCATTGAAACTCAGTCCGCTGGAGAATAAGCTTCTGTTCGGCTCAGCCAGACACAGGTGGGTATATTCTTTTAATTAATTATACCTCCAGGGAACTCCTGTTTAGTTGAAGAATATATGAAATGTAATGAAATCCGGCATGTCTATATGAAATCCGACCGTGTATGAATGAATTTAGTTTGATTAGTTTGAATTCTTGTATCACTGGCATTGGATGAACATGCAAAACAATACATATTAGGATTATTCCTAGGGTGATCACCTCGTTTGCAGCAGTTTCACATGTACTCCATCTGGTCCTTTTTAGTATGTATACAAGTTTTGTCTACAGTTAAAGTATCTCTACTTTGACCAATCTTTTAGAATAAAGTATGAACATTCACAATGTAAAATCAACTGACTTGAAAGAAATCTAATATGTGAAGTAAAATCTTTTTAGCATTCTCAAACATTGCAATCAAACACACACACCTGACAATTCATAGAGAACATTGAAAACAATAGATGATTGTGCATCTCAGTGATTCACATGTCAAATCCAATATTTACTTTACAACTAAACAATAAATAAAAATCGATCGATGCTACTGACAGCAAATGGCGTCCCATTCAAAAATATCAAATGCATGTCTACGATTGTCGAATGGGCAGGGTTTCCCATCAGTTCATACATTGACATGGCACCTCGTGCTAAATAAACCAGCTGTTCTTTTTGTTCAGTTCCACTAAAATCAACCAAATTCGCGCGTAGCTTGTATGATTTCGCCTTTATACGTTGCAACACCTTAAACATATCGAGACCTCCTTTCTTGTGGTGGAAATGAATTATCCGATGTATTTATGAACATTTTGTGCAGTTCCCATTGAAATCAAGTTGAGCACCCCTGTTTGCACAAATACAAAATAAGTGATTAGTATAAAGCAAACTATACTATGAATTTACAGTTTGAACAGGCACCTACATGGTCCATGCAGAGCACACTTTAAAAAAATGGAAACCACCGGAAAGAATCCTAGAACAACATTGTACTTATGCATCACAACAAAAAAGATGGAGATTTGTCAGTCCTTCCGAGATGAAGTTAGTTTGGTCTTGTGGGGAGTAATGTAACCATCCTTCAACTGCTCCTTCTGATGAGAAGATAGACAGGGCTTCTTCATCCTGGCATAATAGGAACTATATATTCACTTCATGTACTCCATATTCTTCTTCAGAGGAGGATGATCCTTTTGTGCAAAGACGAGAGGACACCTAAATGCTTGTATCCCTGTTTGCTTGAAAAAAGGAAAGTAAATATTTAAAAAAACACAGATGAAGCACTTCTCAAGGACAATACCACTTTCTCATGACAGTATCTAAATAGTAGCACAACACCAATAGAGATGACAAAGCTCAATCATATGGATAAAATCCATGGGGAGTAACAACCTTTATCAGGAGGCTTATTGTGTAGAGCATACAGATCAAGCACTTCTCCGAAACCATCCTCGATTAGTTTAATTTTTCCAACATCTTCTTGTGCAGTTCCTCTAAAAATATATGGTATCTTCAAAGAAGATCCCTGTTTCCACAAGTAGAGATAATTACATACTACATTAAGAGTGGAATCAAATCAGTGGCAAAACAATTGCTCGTTCCAGCCATAGCAATAAATTAAGATGCAAAACTATATTATTACTTGTGTCATCACAGTTCTAGTGCTTCATTACAGCACTAGGAGTTGATTTTTGTTTTTATTCCGCTTGTTCTTCTCCTTCATCACTTGGTTCAATAACAGACAAGCTTCGCCTTAAATGTAAGATTTGGCATGTCAATTAGGGAGCACAAGTATAGCACTAAACAACGACATTAATTTTCTGATGAAAGTGGCAAAAAACAGAACAAAAGTTCTGCAATAACCTTATCTTACCTCAATGGGATATTACGGTCCACATGAAGATTCGAAGTCTTGTCTCCATTTGTGCAGGTCACTAAAATCAAGAAACATTACCGTACAGGTAGCACAACATATGAAAGCACACTACACAATCATGTGAAAAAAGGCTAGTATTGACCTCTCATGACGCGGAATTCAAACAACTCACAAGAAGAAGATCTGAACCAAATTTGCCAACACAGATAGGAAGTAACATATCCTCTTGTGCAGTTCCACTAAGATCAAGCAATCAAGCAAAGTTGTCGGTGTGACATTTTGGTTGAACTGCACAAAACACTCTTAAAATAAAAGTGTTTTGTGCAGTGCAACAAAAGGTCACAATAGCAACGAGGTGAAGTAGATAAACCTGTTTACACAGAGGTCCAAAGGAAACAACAAGTGGTCAATAACGGTGGATGACACAGAACCAACAAAAAGAAGCATCTAACTTATCTAATTGGGAAATAAAGCAAGGTAGTAGCATTTCTCAAACGGTAGCATTAATTCATATTAACAGAGAGATTATATTAACAATAAAATTAGTTAAACATGTAATTTGCTTTTAACTGTGGTATTACATCAATTTTCCAGCGGCATTATTAGAGGGTGTTTGTTTAGAGGGACTTTTTGGTATATGGACTAAAAAAAGTCCCTTTCAGTCCCATCTAAACCAAACGGGAGGTACTTTTAGGGACTAAAAGTGGGCATTTGGGACTAAAGAAAGAAGACCCCGAGGGAGAGTATTTTTGGGAATTTTTCCAACAGTTGCCCTGCCCCGCATCACACCTTATCTCTATTAGATCATTACTAGGGGTAACATGGTCATTAAGCTTGTCATTTAATAACCTCTAGTCCATGTATAGTCCTTGGAACCTAGCAGGTAGGGACTAGGGACTTTTTAGTTGGGACTAAAAAATCCTAGGACTTTTTAACAAAACAGGGCCTTAGATTAACAACAACTAAAGAGTTGCACGGGACAATGGACTCACCACCACCATGTGCATCTAACAATGTACGAAGGGGTGATGCACAGTCTGTTGAAACAAAGAACAAATAACCAAGGAGCATATTTGTGTTGCAGTTTTCTTATCTTTAGACACCTTTCCCTATGTGGGCGCAACAAATCTAGTCCTGCTAAAACTCTACAGCCTTGTCCCCCAAAACAAAAAGATCAGTTTGTTACAGATGTGTGTACTGCGTTTGTCATTATTTTTCCTTTTCGACCAATGTAGGTGCTGGATAGCCAGTCTATACTAGTACTTTCCCCCATTCCTTTCCTCTTTGAACCACGTCCTAGATTCATGCTATACAACTTTCCCCACTACTTTCCCCCCTTCCTGAACCACGTCCTAGATTCATGCTATACAACTTTCCCCACAACTTTCCCCCCTTCCTTTCCTTTTTGAACCACATCCTAGATTCATGCGATACAACTTTCGCCACTACTCCCCCCTATTCCTTTCCTCTTTGAACCACAGCCTAGATTCATGCTATAAAACTTTCCCCACTACTTTCATGCTTGATCCAACACCAAGATTCGAGTGCAGAAGCTGAAAAAGCCCACATGAAGATAGAGAAATGCATGTGGAATAAGTAAATTATACCTTAAGGTTCTTGGGGTGTGGTTCGGTGGGCGACCGGAGGCCGTTCTGCCCACACTATGTACGGCAGCAAGGAAGAAGGGGTCGGAGGCCCTCCCGCACCACCGCTGGGTGAAAGAGAACAACTGCGCCGGTAGTGGATTCCCTCCGTCGCCGACGGCGACAACGTTAAGCCTCCTTCCCTTCCCGGCAGACGGATCCTGCTGGCTCTTTGACCAGTAGTTAGGGGAGAGAGAGAGAGGCCAGCGAAGTCTTGTTTAAATCTGGAGAGGGTGAGAGAGTGTGAAGAGAGCAACTACAAGCGTTGAGGCTCCAGCGTGTATATATATAGTGGAGAGAGAGTGTGAAGAGTGCAAATCCTAGAAAACAAGCGTCGAAGGCGAGATCATATAGCTCCGTATCCATCCATTTTGACCAGTCAAAGAATCCTCCTAGCACCACCCCAGATCACTTTCTCTCTCTCTCTCATGCAGGGCCTACTTGTCATTAGGTGGAACAAAGAAGTTGAACAAAAACAAAATTATGCTCAAGTGTGGTTATCGAACCCGAGACCTCTAGTTTGATGAGCGAACAGGCAAACCAGCTACACCACCCTCACGTTATGTTTAACGAGAGGAAAGTAACCTTTTATACATTCCTGCATTCTTGTGACAAGCATGCCATGTTTTTTTGTGTGGGAGTCATTGGGATTTAAATCATAATCGTGTCATGTAGCTTTGGTGGTAAGGTCTTTTGGGATTTAAAGCAGTGTTGGTAGTACAGAAATAATGCAGCCTTAGTCACCTTACCTCTCTCCACGTAGTACATTGGGTCCCACCAGTCAGAGGTTGAAACAAACAAATTAATAAGGAAAATGTTAGTCCACGAAATAAAAATTAATATAATTTTTTGTGACATGCATGAACATTTTATTAGTTCAATCTATGGTCAAAATTTGACACGAAATACAATGGGTACCAGTAAACCAGGACGAAGGTAGTACGCGAAGTTTGCCATCGGAAGTGAGCCGGTCTAGCTCTAATGAGCTAGCATGGTTTTTCTAGCCAACCCAAGCTAGCTGGCCCACAAAAGCTAGCATATTTTAATAGTTCCAAACGCCTAACCTTGCCCGGCTAGGCTATAAACTGTTCTTGCTAAGGATCCAAATGCTCCCTAAGTTCGCACGATATTCCTATTCTATAAACCTATGTGTGTGTGTGTGTTTAACAGCATGTGTGTGTTAGAGAGAGAGACACATCGACCTACTCCTATAGAGAGATGGTGTGTAGTGTATGATTTAGCCACGAGAGTCGGTGCATCCTCTCGTTTCACGGGCGTCCGGTCGGGACAGGCGGACCGCTGCCACGCCCGCTCCTAACCAGCCTGGCCCAGCCAAAGCCCCTTCATCGCCCGCGCACGCTTCCCGCCCGAAATAGTCAGCGCCGCTCCAAAGAATCGGTGCCGCATTCATGCCGGGGCAGAGCGGACGCGACCTCTCGCTGGCGCCTGCATTGAAGAGAGAAGCGGATTCAAGAGTGATGGTTGCTTCGTCCGTCCAACTTACTGTTTGGTCTATGTGATTTGACGACTCATTGGTCATTATTACAGAGGTCGTAGGAATGCTTGATGTCCCACACTTTGGGCGAAAGGAGGTACTACTAGATTACAATTTTCTCGATTCTTACAGTGGAGAAGTGCGAGAGCAGTGAAAACACACAGGCTCATTGATTACATGGCACACCTCACATTATCACCATATTTTCCGGACATCGTGCGACACCTAACTCTTTACATAGTACTAGTATAGTACATACTATAATTTATCAGCGAGATAAATCTATACAATGCTATGAAGCTTCCAGCTTCCGTTTCATGTATATTGCGTCCAAGGATGGCCATTGCAACATTTCACCAAATACAAAACATGCATGCTATTGCATCTCAATGATTGACAGATCATAGCCAATATGTACTGCCTCCGTTCCAAGATAACTGTCTCAACCTTATGCAGACTTTAGTACAAAGTTGTACTACTTGTAAAGTTGACACCTATTTTGGAATAGAGATAGCTAAAGAAAAAAACGATCCATGCAGTCCCTAGCCCTTGAACCGTAAACCCTAACCAGGATTTAATTTGCTAGCAATGTTGGAGCTTCCGAAGAAATGAAGTTTGCAACCCTTTGACAATCGGATCATTTTGTGCAGTTTCACCAAAATAGAGATGAGAATCCGCGTGGCAAAGAAATTGAAGAAGCGTGATTAGAATAAGATTACTTGGACTAGTTGATGAAACATAAACTCATCACAATTATAGTACGTAGAAGCCAGTAGAGGTATGTGCGGGGCAAAGAAGTAGAGAAATATCCACATGGAGAGATGTGGGCAGCTGGAGCAGTGGTGCAAGCCGGCTGTAAATGAAGTTGTACCTGAGGGATGCCAGGACATCGCTCAACCTAGAGGAGGCCGTCGGGAGGCGGCAACTTCCCACGTCGCGGTAGTGAGCAAGGGACGAAGGCAACCTCACCGGCTTTGTGAGAGAGAATGGCGGGGACCCCTGATCGGGACGGGCCGACAGTGGTTTTTCGCCGTCGCGACGGCAACCGCTTCTACACTAAGCATCCACCCCTTCGCCCGGCTGGCGTGATCCGCCGGGATGTTAGAGATGTGGCCACAGTCATTCTATGCGAGCGAGTGTGAAGAGACCAACCCAGCAAGCATCCATTTTGGCTCGTCCTGGCTATGTATAAAGTGGGGCGGTTTCCTTTTCTCTCCATATGAACCTATTTATATTGCGTATGTGCCACT
This sequence comes from Triticum urartu, assembly GCF_056163025.1. Taxonomy (NCBI): domain Eukaryota; kingdom Viridiplantae; phylum Streptophyta; class Magnoliopsida; order Poales; family Poaceae; genus Triticum; species Triticum urartu. Next base: position 170,041,436 of record NC_141873.1, on the reverse strand, counting down.
GAATAAAAAAACTTTATTTATAAATGACGCGACATCGTTCATGCATGGTTCCTGACCCTCCATTATTTTTAAGTGAGTAACTACTACTAGACGTGTCAAATTATCATGTGGGCTGCATCATCTTATAGAAATGAGCTCCACCGTGTCATGTGTGTGATTGGGGAAGACGGAAAAGACGCAAAGAGTGCTACTAGTACACTACGTGCGTGGGTGCGTGCGCCTCTTCTCTTCGACCATGGTTATTAAAAGTATAGCCCACTACTGTACTACCACGCGGTTATTATATATGGGCAAAGAGTATAGGCAGTAATAATGAATAATAAACCGTGAAATCACAAGGCCCACCTTTCGCTATGTTTGACCGAGGAAACAACCATCATTTCACTCCTCGTTGAATATCCATCCGCTGCTACCTCCGCGAATAAATAAAAATCACGACGTAGAAATATCATTCATTGATACAATAGGGTTGGATCTAAGGCTGGTGATTTTATTTACTTTGTCTCTTTCTCTTTTTGTCTTATTAACTCATTTTACATAGGAGCACGTGTAGAGGATGCCTATTCCTTTCGATGGGACTTCTTCATGGGGTTTAAGACTAAGGCTGGTCATAGTGGGGAGTAACTTAGACTAGTAACATGCTTTTGTTACTAGTCCATGTTACTACCTTGATAATGGGTAGTAACATATAGATGGTAACATACAAACCTTCATTAATTGAGACATAGACTCATTTTACCTCGGGGTGTGTTATGTTATAGTCACATATTATGTTACCACAAGCATCTCTTCCCTCATTAACTCCATGCCACATAAGCAAATTTGTCTTGGGATGTGTCATGTTACTGCATAAATTACTCCCACTATGACTAGCCTAAGTAGCTCTGAATTATGCCCGCTGCCCACCACTCTGAATCGTGCCATCTATGATAGGGAGTAGTCCCATTGCAACAATGAAGTCCACTAGGTCTAGCTCGTCCTGTAAGAAGAGACTGTCATGCAAAATATACATCTTGTTGCCTTCTTCCTCGTACAGTACGTACCACTGGTACGTACTACTAGTACTACTACTACTCATTCTCCTATAAACCTTGCGCTTGGCATCTCCAAAATATTAACCTTGTGATTGGCTCTTCGCCTCTTTGGGAAGTCGAGCAATAATGGTATTGCAATATATATCGTTCTAGCTATATGAGACCGAATGAATTGTTGCACGTCCACCACGTGGGTGAGGAAGAGTGTGTACTATTACGTATGTTTCAATATTGACTACATACGGAGCAAAATGAGTGAATCTACACTCGAAAATACGTCTATATACATCAGTGTTTGGAGTATGTACTAGTAGTTCATGTCGAAATCTACAAAAGGACATATATTCCAAACAATATGATAATCTATCTAACCAAGGTAGGGACGAGGAGTAAACAGAGGGAGTAGTAAAATTTTCACCTCGTCTTGTGAGCCACCGCGCGTGTGGGTGAGGGAGCGGGTGTAATGGCATAGTAAGAAAGCTTCACCTCGTCCTATGAGCCACCGTGCCTGTGGGTGGGGTAGACGGCATACTAAGCAAGCTTCTCCTCATTCTGCGAGTTGAGAGGACACATCAAAAGTAATTCACACAGAGCATCCCGAGTGTATAGAGCATTGCCTCTAAGGTAGGCCCCACATGGTTTGCCTCTATTTTAACATAACGCGTCAAGTCGCAATTTGTTTGTTCACCCGTGGTAGACGATCCTCCATCAAGTGGACAACCAGTACATGTGTCAAATTACCACGTGGGCTGCCTTTCGTATAGAAATGAGCTCCACCATGTACCCGCGCAAGTGTGGTTGGGAAAGAGATGGGAGTACGTGCGCCGTGCGTGCACCTCTTCTCTTCGTGCACATCCCCCACCTACATGGGTGTGTGTGAGAGAGATACAAACCTAGACAGATGGTGTGTGCATTCATGAGTGTTTTTTGTTTGGGGGGTGATTTCGTGAATGTATTTGTGGGAATTTGTGTCGGTGACATATCAAACAAAAATTTGACACATGCAATGTGTGTGAAATAGAGGCCTATCGATATCATATATAGAGGGGGCGATCCACGAGAAGAGTTGGAGGGGTCATAGATATCGAGAGAGTCGAAGAGAGGATCAAGTGGGTGGGTGCGAGATCGATGAAGAGAGCCATCGAAATTGTGGGTGTGCAAGTCAAAGATATAAGGTGACTAACCTACAAGGACGTCGGAGGGCATAGGGCAAGTTTGTGTGTGGCAGGGAGACCTGACTAGAGCGCTCGATGTATCGGTGTGTGGGGGGGAGGAGGGGGGAGGCAGAGGCCTATCTAGATAGGTAGGACGACTCGTATATGTGTTGAGTAGGAGAGATCCAGCTATGTCTTGAGGGAGATCAGTCAACATCCATACATAACTGAAGGACAGGAAATAGGTTGAGACAAAGAGAGAGAGAGAGATAGATAGAGAGGAGAGAGAGAGAGGGGGAGGGAGAGGGGTAGAGTGTTGGATGGGTGATGAAGTTGCTTCTCGAAGATGGTGGGAGAGGCCTACTAGACAAACTGAGGGTAGAACTGCAATATTATCAATAAGAGTGGGGATGTGTTTCTGAGTGTGCCTGTGCATGATACATGTGTCGGGACACATGCATGGATGATGAAGGGGAACCATGTGTTTGGTAAGAAAACCTAACTAGATCAGTAGATCAATTGTTGTTTGTTGGAGGAAGGGAGAGACATAACTAATGAGGTAGATAGATCGACGCATGGGGAAAAATGAGTTATAAGGGCCTAGCTAGCTATATGTATAGAAGGAGATCGGTCGGTGTATGTCCATTCGTTAGAGCAAAATAAATGTGACCTAGCTAGCTATATACTCGTGGAAAATCCCCATTGGTCCAGGCTGTCAAAGGGTTATCGAATCCAAACCGGAACCCGATAGCTTAATGGCGACCCCTTACGGCGGATGCCACGTGTCGGTTACCCTTGACGAAAGCACTTCCATGACGCACCATTTATTGTCATGGAAGTGGACACTTCTGTGATGATAATTTTTGTATTGTCATGGAACACTTCTACGACAGAACAGGTATGACTATCTTCATTCGGTCATAAAATCGTCATGGATGTACATGCATGACAAAAAATGTGACCTACTATGACAAACACGTATTATCATGGAAGTGTTTTTTTGTAGTGAATGCTATCACCGTTCGCTATAGGCATCCCATTCCACGCCTTGATGATATGCTAGATGAGCTTAGCGGTGCCACCATTTTCTCAAAAATTAATCTTAAGACTGGCTATTCCCAAATCCGCATTCAGGAAGATGATGAATGGAAAATCGCTTTTAAAACTAAGTTTGGCTTTTTTGAGTGGTTAGTCATGCCTATGGGTTGATCGGAAGCTCCCGGTACTTTCATGTGTGTTATGCATTTTGTGCTTCGTCCATACATTGGAGGGTTGGTTGTGGTCTATTTTGATGACATACTCGTGTTTAGCAAATCCCTCAAAGACCATGTGAATCATCTTAGGGCCGTTTTACACACTATTCCAAAAGAACGTCTTTATGCCAATATGAAAAAAATGCACATTTGGTGTTGACAAGCTTGTTTTCTTAGGTTTTGTTGTTTCTTCAAAGGGTGTCCATCTTGATGAGTCTAAAATTGAAGAAATTAAAACTTGGCCTCAACCCACTAATTTGCATCAAGTGCCTAGTTTCCTTGGTCTTGTGGATTTTTATCGTCGCGTTGTGAAAGACTTTAGCACTATTAACACACCGTTGCATGCCTTGAGTAAGAAAAATGCACCCTTTGTTTGGGGACCCTTGCAATCTACCACATTTGATGAGCTCAAATCTTTGCTTACTCATGCTCTGATTATTTCGTTGCCTAACTTTGAAAAAACTTTTGAGGTTCTTTGTGATGCTAGTGGTAATGGAATTGGTTGAGTTTTGATGCAAGAAAAGCAAGCCATTGCATATTTTAGTGAAAAACTTCCTGATGCTCAACTTAAATATCCCATATATGACAAAGAATTATATGCTTTAGTGCGTGTATTGCATGTTTGGGAGTATTACCTTTTCCCACATGAATTTTTCATACATACTGATCATTAGACACTTAAGTACCTTTAAGGTCAAACCAAGTTTAATAAACAACATTCTAAATGGAGTGGATTTATTAGATCGTTCCCTTATGTGATCAAGTACATTAAGGGCAAAGAAAATGTTGTGGCAGATGCTCTTTCCCGCAAATGCATGATAGTTACTCCAGTTGAATTGAATGTTGTTGGATTTGACCATATCAAAGACTTGTATGAGCACAATGTGACTTTTTCTACTACTTATGAAAAGTGTGTGACGCATACATCTTGGGAATGATATTATATCAGACATGGTTATCTAATGAGAGCTAACAAACTATGCATCCCCGAGTCTTCTCTTCATTTGTTACTTTTGCAAGAGGCTCATGGAGGAGGACTCATGGGACATTTTGAACGCGACAAGACTTTTGGCATTCTCTCCAAGAACTACTTTTGGCCCAATATGTTCCGCGATGTCTCATGCTTCACCAACCGGTGCTCTACATGCCGCAAAGCTAAGTCACAATCTCAATCCCATAGTTTACATCCGCCATTTCCTATTCCACATCAACCATGGGAAGATATTAGCATGCATTTTGTGCTTTGATTACCTAGGACTCAAACTGGCAAGGATTATGTATTCGTTGTTGTGGACCGATTCTCTAAAAAGTCTCATTTTATCCCTTGCAATTAGATAGACGATGCTTCACATGTTGCAAATCTTTTTTGTAGGGAAATCTTGAGGTTACACGGAGTGCCAAAGACAACTGTGTCGGACTGAGACGTCAAGTTCTTAAGCTACTTTTGGAGGACGTTATGAGCCAAGCTCGGCATCAATCTACTATTCTCCATGGCATATAATCCTCAAATCAATGGCCAAACAGAAGTCACCAACCGGACGCTCTCCATTCTCCTACGCGTGTTGATCAAGAAGAACATTAAGGAGTGGGAGGAGTGCTTACCCATTGTTGAGTACGCCTACAACTGCGCAAGATACTCTACTACCGGCAAGTCCCCCTTCGAGGTTGTCCACGGCTTCAACACTTTGTCACCGTTGGACATCCTTCCTCTACAGCTACAAGAATGGGCGAACATGGATGCTAGCGCAAGAGCCACCTACCTCAAGAAGATGCATGAAGAAACAAGGTCCATGATCGAGCGTCAAGTACATCGCCTTGCCACCAAGATCAACATCAACAAGTCACCAATAGTGTTCCAACCGAGAGATCTCATATGGTTACATCTTCACAAGGACTGCTTCCCCAAGGAGCGCAAGTCCAAGATACTTCCGAGAGCCGATGGACCCTTCAAGGTGCTCGCATGCTACAACGACAATGCCTACAAGATCGACATTCCATGTGATAAGTACAACGTAAGCGACATCTTCAACGTCAAGGACTTGGCCAAGTACCAAGGTGATGAAGATAGCGATCTGTGGATGGATCTCTCCCAAGGGGTGGGGAGATGATGCGGAGCATCCCTCGTCCATCCACATGGACACTCCATCACGACCAAAAACACCAAGATGACCAATAACAAGAGAACGCGCACGCGCCATCGAGAACGAGGTCAATTCTTTCTGCTTAGACTTTCATTTGGATTCACTTGAGAATTGGGTTTTACCTCAAAGAGACACGTTATGCATTCTTAGGTACTTCGAAGATCATCGTGAGGAAGCATGGAGGGATCACCAAGTCCACCCGAAGACCCAAAGTGAAGGTGCAGGAAAAGGAGCCCCGAGACGCGGAGAACCGGAGATCCCCTGGACACCCGAGTGACCGGACATAAGGACCCCGGGTGCCCGAGCATGGCACTGCGGGGTGGGCAAAGACCCTTGACACCCTGGGAGCCCGGCCCCTCTCCTCCCAGGAAACGCCCCGGGTGCCTGGGCCCTCAACCCTAGGTGCCTGGCCTCCCTACTCCAGCCGCCAGCCCCCGCCTGGGCCTTGGACCCCCGGGTGCCCGGCCTCGGTCCTCCAGCCACTAATGCCGCCCCGAGTGCCCGAGCATGGGACCCCCGGGTGTCCGGTCCACCTTCAACCGGCTCCCTAACCGGTCCGGGTGCCCGGACCCCTTTTCCCCGGGTGCCCGGTCACCTCCGCTATGACTGTGTGCATTTGGGTTAAAAATGACCCTTGTACCCCCATTTTCATCTTATTTCATCCCTAGCCTATATAAACTCTTCCCCTAGCTCATTAGTGAGTTTAGCACAGTATTCGATAGACACTAGAGAGCTTTGCTCCTTGTATCCCCTCCTTTGGGAGATCAAGCCCCCACTTTGGGAAGAATCCTTGTAGATTATGAAGGCCTCCTCTTGGAGAAGATCAACATCAAGACCTCATCTCCTAGGAGTGGGAATTTTTTACCCTAGTGCTATTTCCCTTGAATTCTTCTTGTATGCTTATGAATATCATGTATGCTACTCTAGTGAATGTGTTATTTGGGTTTGTTTGAGTGATTTCCCCCTTGTGTTCTTATGTGTTCCTCAGTTTCCCCCCTCCAAGTGTGAAAAGATCCCCTCTAGGATTTCACCCTACAACAGATAACCACTCCACTATATATATAAGCAGGGGCCTGAGCGCTTGGTTTACTAGGGTTGCTCTCTTCATTCTCTCATCCTCTCCTAATCTAAACAAGACAACGGTAGCGACATTTTCTCTCTGCTAACCACTGGCCACAGATCTGGCTGGATCCCTTCGGCCGGTGTGTGTAGGGGCCTAGGTGCATCATTCACGCGATCATCGGCGGTGACGGAGGAAACCCACAACTATCGGCGGGTCCCCATCCACTGCTCGTGTCGTTCTCTCCAACACAGCACCGGCTCGGGTGGTCCTCCGACCACTTCTTCCTCCATGCCGTATTGTGGGCAGATCCGGCCTACAGCCAGCCTCCTAGCCACATCCCAACGACCCTCAGGTATAAGTTCCTTCGAAAGAGGCCTTTCTCTACTACCCCATCTCCCCATGTGTCTACATGTGGATCTTTTTCTACTTCCATCAGCTCTTCCAAAGCCACCTAAATTTTTAGTATTATTAGAGGTAAAGCTACTTCATGCAGTCGAATATAGGACTTGGTTCAAACAGCAAAGAAAGGGGGGAAAGTTGTAGCATGAATCTAGGACTTTATTCAAAGATGAAATAACAGGAGGAAAGTAGTAGACTGGATATCCAACCGGTCTCTTGGGTTAAAAGGGAAATTAATGGAAAAAGCAGTAGAAACTGGATAAGGAATAGATCTATTATTGGTTGAAAAAAGGATAGAAAGTGGAGGCTGGTGGACAAGTCAACAGAGTATGTCCAGGATTAGATTTGCTGCCCTCACATAATATGAACAAACACGGCATCACCACTTTATGCCTCCTTATAGGTATATTGTGCTGATGTGTCCACTGTCGCATATCCTTATACCAACGTTTTGCTGTTGTTAATGTAAGGGCGCATGTAAAATGAAGCAATCACACTATTACTATAAGGACATGTCTAACCAATATTATTGTTAATCTAATGCCTTTAGTAATATGATGCAATTAAACTATGGTACAAATGGTACTCCTTCTATTTTTTCCAGTATCGTAAGTAAGTTGCTTCTTTACGCTATTGAGTGTCCTGGTGTCCCCATTGTCCCATGCCATTAAACCAACTATTTAGCTGATGTTGATCTACTGTATCTGGTAAACAAGCAATGCCAGCATAAAAGTAATCCCATATTTGCCGAAGGTAATCCTCCTATAAAAAAAAGTAATCCCATATTTGACGAATGTCATTCTTGATCATAATGCTTTCGATAACATGAAGCAATGCTGCCATTTTAAAATTTCTACTGTCCTTGTCTGATTGCCATGAACATAATGATGATGCTTCTTTTCATTTCACGTATGTTTCGTATCTTGTTATTGACCAATAAATGTTTTCTTTCTATCTTTTTGTCTGGATAGGGATATCCATTTCACCTTGTTTCTATTGTGACCTTTTTGTGAACTACACAAAACACTTTTTTCGGAATGAGTGTCTTGTGCAGTTCAACTAAAATGTCACGTGGGCAACGTCTCACACTTTTGGTTGAACTGCACAAAGGGCGATTGGAGTTTCCAACATCTCTGTAAAACTCTGCTGGTATTCTCGTGCAACATTTTATTAGCCTTTGCTAGATGAGCCGTCACTACCACCACAATGGCACTTTATTTTAGTGGATCTGCACAAAAGGATAAGCAAATTATAGTTGCACCTTGCATGAGCAGGACAGCCAACCTTAATGTTGCTTAGTTTTAGTACAACTACTAAAGAAGAACCTGCTAGCTCATGAGAACAAGTTCTTTTTGCTTTCTGCATGATGCAATCTTTGCTTTATTTCAGCTGGACTGTGAAAAAAGGTCCCATGAATTGAATCATCTGAGTAGATATGCAGGTTCACCACATCGAGTCATGGCGGCGTAGGGCCCCTCTCTCAGTAATGGTTCCCATGAATAGGTATGTTCCTTTTTGGTTGATTTTGACTCTTCATCCAGCTAGTGATCTCGTGCTACTATTTTGGCACTGCTAAGAGAAAGCAATAATGATATTGTTTTTGCATCTTAATTTAATGCCACTAATAATTTGAGGCAATCTTTTGGCACCGCACCTGCCACTCACAAAATGAAGTAATAATACATTTAAAATAGAGCTACTATCTTATCTACATTTCATTTCCAATGTAGATAACTTGCGCAAGGCCTATCCGGCAGAATCAAGTCGATGCACACTGCATCAATCACATACCTGCACTGAAAAAGTTGAGTCCATCACGCATAAAGTTGAGGTGGCGCAGGCCCCCTCTCTAACTGGCGGGCGCCATAATTTAGGTTAACTACACAAAAAAAGAGATAGAAATGAGTCGACGCTCCTGCTTCTACTGCCACACTGGGGTGTTAATGGATGTCAACGAATTGCCTTCATGGCAAGATATGGGGACATGAAGAATAACTTCATCTCCCAAAGTCATCTCACACAGGTCAGTATTGTCCTTTATCAACATGGTTGTGCTTTGTCATACTGTACTGACGTTGTATTTTTTAATAAAGCAATTCTATCGCAATCTTTTCTCATTTTGGAAATAAAGTTGCTTTAACTAGTGCCACTATTATAGTAATCATGCTCTTTCTTATCTATGCAAGCAAGAATACTCAACTACGGATGTTGTGATGGTCAAAAGCATTCACCAAGTTCTTGGGTTGTATGACATGGCTAGGAAAGATGGATTTAATCTTGGGATTCACTTTATCCAAAGGCTCAAAAGTTCCATGTGTGTGTGCAACGTGGAAAGAGGTATTTCAGGGTGCTGATTGATGATTCCACTAGATTCTACTATATGTATTTGTTAAATACTAAGGATGAGGCTCTATACACACTAGAAAATCTAGAAGGCCCTCTTGTGCATATATTGGAAGTGGTAGTGCCACCAGTGATGCAGAATATTTCAGCTGCCTATGTTTGACCTGCGTGGCCTTAAAAGGACTGGTTTCAATGTATAAGAAAATCCTTGGATCAAATTGATTACATGAAGCATCGATCAATTTTTATTTATTTGTTCACATTCTCACAATGATTGAGTTGTACAGTTACGACTGGCTCTGATCTATGAATCATTGGGATGTGTAGGCATCTTTATTGTACTTCTTATTTGAATCTAATGGGTTGGTTCTGAGTCTTGCAAGCTGAGAATCATTGTGATATGTAGGCATGTTTGTTTTACTTATTATTTGAATCTTATTGGTTGGTTCTGAATCTTGCAAGCTGGGAGACACGGCACGATGATGCAGAGGACAACAACAATAACAAGTTGTTCAAAATTGGTAGTATTTTCTATGTGAAAGTGCGGCAAATGAGATGACCGTGTGCGTCCTGAGAATAATAATTCTAATTGTTGTGCATGTTGATCCTGTGGAACTGACAGAACGAGCCAATGCTTTGCTTATTTTAAGAATAAATTTTAATTAAAGCTAATAAATTTAAGTAAAGTGACCACTAACACTTGCTCTTACTGTACCAATACAGACCCGCTCGTGAACCTGAGGGGGCATGTTTTGTCAGACATGCAGTGGGCGCGGGAGGGGTAGTAACTGCTGTCACCTGTACACACTCAGTTTACTGTTGAATACAGTTCCCCAAGGGCGGAAAAATGAACTGCCGCCGCCTACCCACTCATTCACTTGCAGTTGGAAACACAAACTGCTGCTGCCGCGGTGTTGCCCCCATTACTCCAACACATACCGATCGTCTTTGTCTCCCCCTCCCCCCTACATGCCTCCAATCCCCACAAAATGGGAACCGCCACGTCAACTCTACGTGAGAAGAGACTCCAATGGCGATCCGAGGGGTGAGCCTGTTGGATATGGAGCTCCGTAAGGAGTTCACCTTTGAGTTCACCAATGGCAGCACCAAGTTGAATGTGATGTACACCAACGATCCGGACTCGGTGAAGCTCTTCCTCGCGAAGTTCAAGAAGTACCTACTGGAGGAGAAAGCACAAGGTCATGGGACTAGACCTTGTGCCCAACCATTCATCTCCTGACAGGAACCAGCGGATCGCCGTTGCCCAGGTATGCATGTAGGAGGAGGTTCTCGTCCACAAATACTGTAGGGCCATCAAAGGTTCTGGAGCATTCGCCCGTTTCATCGGCACCTTAGTCTACACCTTCACTACAGTGGAGAGCAGGAAGAACACGACTTTGCTTTACGATTCGGCCATCTTGTGCAACAAGCTTGTCGACATCTAGAAGCAGTACAAGATCGTCGGCAACGGACATGAGAAGGACTCCGTGGTTGACCTCGCCGCGACCATCTCGACCCCTGCTATGCAAATAGGAAAGAAGACGTCGATACCAAGGACCTGAACACATGGGAGGTACCTCTGAATCTACCCTACATAACCTATGCGGTAAAGGATGCATATGCATGCTACGACATGTACATGCGGATCATGGACATGAGGTTGTGTTTGCTTCTCGTGACCAATGAGTTCACAAATAGCCGAAATGTCATGATCAAGCGTTCCAGGAAGGTCTACATGATGTACAATATCTGTTTAAGCACCTTTATCATATGAGTGTTTCATGCATTAGCCTATGTGTCATAATTATCCGTTTTATCCGAAATATTTCATCTAAGAACCCATTAACCTGATTGCTTTTTTGAGTGGCTATTTTCATATGTATGTAACTACTTCACTAGGCTGTCGTGCTTTGAATCTCCTTCCTCCCAACATATTCCCCTTCACAGGTGGACCCAGCAGGTCTCGTACACAGAAATTTGGGACCAACCACCTGGCCATTTGTATTTCTTTATTTTGTTCAATCTTTCGTCCTCTTCCTATGATGTCTATCAGTGCTACCGCAGACACCTCAGTGACCCATCCTAGCGTATGGCGCTAGCCAGGTGTCAGATTTCGAGTTCCGGGAAAACCCTTAAGGTTCAAACACTAGGGTGCGCGCGAAGATCTCTCCCTCACCGATCAGCCCTCAAGCACTTCGCGATCTCAAAGGCTAGCTCGACGAACTCACAAGACAAGGGACACAAGACTTATACTGGTCCGGGCCACCATTGCGGTGTAATACCCTACTCCAGTGAGGTGTTGTGGATTGCCTCTTGGGCTGATGATGAACAGTACAAGGGGAAGAACAACCACCTGAGGTGAGGTGTTCTTGTGCTTGGTTGGTGTGTGGTTAAGGATGGAATGGCTCGGATCTAAGATGAGGTCGGTCCTCTATCCGTTGGGGTGGCTAATCCTATTTATAGAGGCCCTGGTCCTCTCCCCAAATATTGAGGGGGAAGGGAGCCAACAACGGCCAATTTGAAAGGGGACAACTAGTACAAGTTATCCTAACAAAAGCAGTCTTCGCCTGCCAAAAGCTCTGGTGGCGACGCCGTCTTGGGCTCCATGGTGACCTCCGTCCTGCTGGTCTTGGTCTCATTGCACCGATATGGAAACCATTGCTTGAGGCCTCGGTACTCTTCCTCTGCGCTTGCTTCCTTAGCACCAAAGAGGAAACAAGGACACTGTGAGAGTTGGCGCCCTCCTGGTCTCGATCGTCATGGCTCACGTCACTGGAACCTCGTGAGGTTTGCCTGGCCTAGATCTCTCCACCCCTCGCGAGCCAGCCTGGTGAGGCCGCTCCTGAGGAGGTCTTGTGTCGTCCGCCTCGTGAGGCTTGGTCCCTCGCGAGGGTCTTGAATTCTTGTTCGTGAAGATGGGCCGTATGGGCCCGCTTGCAGAGCCACGCCATGGCCTGCAGGCAGGCAAGTCTGGGGACCCCCGTTCCCAGAATGCCGACAGTAGCCCCCGGGCCCAAGGCGCGCTCGGGTTTGGCTTTGAGGCGAAGCCAAGGGGCAAGTGCGGAGCGCCGCTGGCCCCAATAGTCCGCGGCCTTGGTCGACGCGTGGCGGTTGATTGGATGTGGGCGTCTCCGCTTCCCCACGCAGCCTCGGCAACTACCGGACTTGAAGAGTCCCTGTTGCACGCAAGGAAAAACCATCATTATTACATTAGATCATGGAGGCCGGCGGTTGGCCTCCCTTTGGCTATAAATGGGAGGTGGGGGCGGAGCCCCATCACCCGTCTCTCCTCTACCGCTCCCGATTCTTCTCCTTCCTTGCTCCATTCCTTGCTGGTGCAGTCATGGCGCCGATTTGGAGGTTCTCAGCCATAGAGAAGGGCAAGGCTCCCCTCAACGAGCCCGAGCTGCTCCTACTGAAGAAGAGGAGGTCCCATCGCTGCGAGATGGTGGTCAGGCCGGTGGGGTCACAGCTGTGGTACGAGAGGCCGCCTCCTGGGTACCTGTTTCCCTTGTATGCTCACGCCGATGATTCCGGAGGGAGGAGCGGTGAGCGCCGCTGCCAGCGCCAGGGCCAAGGCAGCCATGCCACGGGGCAAGCTCCGTTGCCCCAGGGGTCCTTGCCATGAACTCTTCGCGCGAGTTCGTGCTGTGGGCGGCGATGCCAACGAGCACATGGATTCGCTTCCCTTCCTTCTTCTCTGCAGAGATGCCGCCAAGGGGACCCCTCGAGCTTTGCCTGCAGCATGCCGACTGCGACGCCCCAACAAATGGAGCAGAAATTGAAGCCGTCGCCTCCGGGAGGATCTTCATAACCCGAGGCTGGGGCGAGATTGCCCGAGTCTGTTGCGCGGAGGGCGCCCTCGCGATCCACTTCGAGTATGACGGCGCCTCCGTGCTGCTCTTCAAGGTCTTCGATGAGGAAAGCCACCGGTTGGAGTGCTTCCCTGAAGGAGGTCGCCAGGACGACACAGCGGCGGGCGGTGGGCCTGCCGCAGGCCTTGCCTACAGCTCCTCCAGTGACAGCAGCGACTCCTGGTGGTCCAGCGACGCTCCCAAGCTCGTGGAGTCTCCGGAGACGAGCGACGACAGCTACATGCCCCCGAGCTCCCGTCGTGCCCGGAGCAAGGCTGCAGCGTCTGGCCGCCGCTGTCGATGATCTGGATGGGGTTGGCGCTGGCCTCTCGTGGCTCACTGTTGATAATGGCGTCAGCGTCATCCGGCGCGTGTAGATGGAGCTCCTAGGGATTCCTTTCCTATTGTTCGCTCCGAGGAATTGAAACAGACCCTGATGGGGCGTGTAAGGCGTCTATAATGTCCTTTGTGGATATCATCCTTATTATGAAGATGTGCGTGTGCGTGCTCCGTTCCGGCTCTGGTTCCCCTTTCCAACCTTGCGATGGCATGGTGCTCTACGTCGACAGGTCCCGGTCCCCAGGTAGGCTTCAGCCATCGCTGGTATGCCAGGTCGCGATGTCATGGTCAAGGCCAGCAGGTGAGTGGCCCGAGGTCCAGTAAGAGCCCCTGAGACGGGATGCTCAGGAGGTCCCCTTTGGCGCACAAGCGGCCACCGAGAGGTAAGAGAGGGAGATTACGTCGCCGCAACGGGGCAACACAAATGAGAACTCTACGCTGTAGTGGTTGGTTGATATGAGCGTGAAACTTATCTTGGCAATCCAGGGTTGGTCCTTTGCGAGATGCCGAGCATGGGCATCGGCCGCTGCTGAGTAGCTAGGTTAGGCCCATGCAGGCCTCCCCCTCTTCTGCATGTTCTTCCTGGTGATCTACGTCCTCAGGTCCCGGCCCTCGAGCAAGCTTAGCCGCAGCTGGTATGCCAGGTCGCGATGCCTTAGTCAAGGCCAGCGGGTGAGGGCTGGAGAGCTAGTAAGAGCTCCTGAGTCGCGATGCTTAGGTGCCCCCCTTTTAACACGCAAGAGAATCGCACGGGAAAAGAGAGAGAGTCCGCAGTACCGCCTGTTGTAGCCTTCAGGAAGTTCCTGCAAGTTAGCGCGAGGAAGGGAACCAATCGCCATGGTGATTGCCGATCTGCCTCTGGTACGTGGGAGGGGACCCCCTGCTGCGGAGAGCCCCCGGGGCGTGTACAGCCCTGCCTTGACACCTGGCTTGCACAGCAGGGCTAGACGAGGTGTTTCTAGGCACTCATGAGCCGGTGCGGGACTCACGAGGCCCTACCTCAAGGCGGGTTGCTCCTGATCTTGATTGTTGTTCACTGTGTTGGTCCTGCGAGGTGGTCAGACAACCTGTGCCGAAAGAATCTCCTGAGGTTATCTCGTGAGAAAGCCAAGCACCAATGGCCCCAGGAGGTGACGTGAACGAGGCCGTCCCGCCAGACAGAGCTCAGCCGTTGGAGTTATCGACGCTGCAAGGACGGACCCGAGCATAGACGCCGTGCCTAACCCTCTCACGTGAAGGGTCCTCAAGAAAGATGACCGGCGTGCAGCTCCTGTGGTGGGTGACAATCAAGAAGGTGATAATCATAGATAGATTAAGCATGGAAGGCAAACTAGCTCAGGTAAATGCATGAACGATACGCGCCACTGGGTCCGGACTGAGCGGCTTGGGGATGATGCAGCCCGAGGGGCGCCGCAGCAAGGTAAGCTAAAGACATAAAAAAGAAGGGATTCATGCCACAGGGGCGGACCCACGCAGCCTGGGAATATTGCAGCCCCCTGGGCGCTCCCAGCTAATTGAACTTGGAAAATGTCACCTGGTTCCGTTGATGAAGGGGTGTTGAGGCAGCTGAAGGTACGCGGCGAAGGGGTTGTTCCTCACGAGCCACCGGGGCCCTGAGCCTCGGGAGGCTCTGGGGGCCCAGGCGGTTCCTTCAGGACCTCCGCCATCTCCGCCAGGACTGCGTGATGCCTTGCCTCCTGACACGCCATGACGCTCCGCAGGTTGCGCTGGAAGAAAGTAGCCACGCTTGGCAGGCCGAACGGCACGCGAATGTAGCTGTGAGGTGGACCTTCGCAGCGCCCAACACGCAAAGGCCAGAAGCGCTCCTAAGATGCGGCTCGGTTGAGCCCTAGTATGTCGATGCAGACGCGCAGCTCAACACCCTTGCCTGGGTGGGGAGCAACGCCAGGTGGGCGGCGGTCGCCGCGTATTGCTCTTGCTTCCTGAAGCTCCTGAGATACCTTGGTGATGAACTCCTGAGCGCCGGGCGCACCTTGCCCGGTGTCCTCCTGAGGGAGAGGTTCCGCGAAACACGCCTCCAAGTGGTGCCTGAGCGCCTCCCTCGTGACGTTGGCAAGGTCTGAGGCCCTCCAAAAGAGAGCCCTCGAGCCCTGCCTGAGGAGGGCGCTAGGTGCGCCTTCCTATGCGACAGAGGGAGGCGCCCCAGGTGTGGGCGCTGATCCTAACGGGGTGCCACTTGCGATGCTGCCGTCCTGACATCCGGCATGGAGTAGCTGCTTCTTCTTCTTGGGGACGACCTCAGGTGCGTACCGAGCTGCATTGTTGCCAGGGTCTTCGATTGACACTGCTTGCAAGGCGCGCTCGAGGGAGCACACCACATCTCTTTCTTCGTAGGGGACTGTGATGATCCCACCGCTTCCTGGCATCTTGAGGACGTTGTAGCCGTGGTGCATCACTACCATGAACTTGGCTAGGGCCGGATACTCGAGGATGGCATTGTAGGGCAGACGAATGTGGGCGACATCGAAGTCGATGAGGTCGGTGCGGTAGTTGTTGCGTTCTCCAAGGGAGACTGGGAGGCGGACCTGACCTATCGGCATGGTGGAGCCGTCGGTCACTCCTGAGAAAGGCTTCATAGGCTGAAGCTCGTTGTATGGCACTTGAAGGTTGTCGAACAGCTCGACGGACAGGACGTTGAGCCCTGCGCCGCCGTCGATGAGTGTCTTGGTGACTTGCACGTTCCTGATGATGGGTGAAAAAAGCATTGGGAGAGCGCCAGCAGTGGCCGTGCACTTGAGCTGATCTGCTGAGATGAAGGTAATGGCGCACTTGGACCACCTGAGCGGGCGTGTAGCTTCAAGCTTGGGAAGGAATGCGTTCACCTCGCGAACAAACTGCTTGAGGATACACTGTGAGGCTGGGGCTTGAGCTCCGCCCAAGATGCAGGCCACAGCACGCGGCTCCTGGAAGCCCCCAGCCCCCTCGTCTTGGTGGTGGTCGTCGTTCCTTCTTGGTGGCGGCACTGAGGAAGCCCAGCATTGCCCGGAGGATGGTCCTCGCGAAGCTGATACCTCCAGGCACCTTCGTGAGGCTGAACCTACCAGCGGTCCTCATGAGGCCGGTCGCGCCACTCCTGGCATGGTGAATGAATCCCAAGTGATTTCCGTGCCATTCCAAGTGATTTGTATGTGCCAACTCTGATTTTCAAAATGAATTTCCTTTTTCTGTCATTGCACGAGAGTGTGGCAGGTAATAGGGATGCCCATTGTCAAAATGAAAAAATATATTTATATGTTGTCAATAATAAATTCCTTGGAAAGTGTTGGTATGGAGGGCACCCGTGGATACGGCTAGCCATGGATTGTGAAATAATAGTGGAAAAGGAAATAAACTTTATTTTATGTTTGGGAACCACCTATGATTTATATAGCATGGAAAATATTGGGAATTCTCGGTCGTCTTTGTTGACAGGAAAAGCATGCCTCTGAAAACAATTTTATCATTGAATTTAAGCTATTAGCTCTCGCACCTATCTACGAAGGGCCTATCTATTTACTTTTATGCAAAAAAAATATTGATTCCCCATCTTCTCTTATAAAGCACCCACTAGGGAACACTATTATCATACATGTGCATTGGATGTAGCTAATATTTGAGTGTGTTTCATGAAGCATTATGGGCTAGGGATAGCTTTCTTTAGCATGATATTTTGAAAAACATGGTTGCTTGTTGATATGCTTGAGTATTGATGTCTTCATGTCAAATTATAGACTATTGCTTTGAATCATTGAAATTCCAAATGTCCATGCTACAAAAGAAAAGAATATATAATGAACATGATGGGTAACATTCCACAACAAAAATTCTGTTTTTATTATTTACCTACTCGATGATGAGCAGGAATTAAGCTTGGGGATGCTGATACATCTCCAATATATCTATAATTTTTGATTGTTCCATGCTATTATATAATCAATCTTGGATGTTTTATATACATTTACCAGCAACTTTATATCATTTTTTGGGAATAACCTATTGACTTAGTGCCTAGTGCCAGTTGTTTTTTGCTTGTTTTTTTCCTTTGCAAAATATCCATACAAACGAAGTCCAAATGCCATAAAACTCTTTGGAGATTTTTTTCTGGCAAGAAGAGACCCTGGAAGCTTCAGGAGTACACGAGAAGAGGCCCGTGGGCCCACTAGGCACCAGGGCATACTAGGGGGTCCTAGCGTGCCCTGGTGGGTAGTCGGGCCCACGAGCACCGCCTTAACCTACCTTCGCCTCTATAAGTACTCTAAAATCTCAAAAACCCTAGGGGAGTCAGCAAAATACTTTTTCCTTCGCCGCAAGTTCCGAAACCACGAGATCCAATCTAGAGGCCTTTTCCGGCACTCTGCCAGAGGGGGTAACGATCACAGAGGGGTTCCTCATCATCGTTCTTGCCCCTCCGATGATGCGTGAGTAGTTTACCACAGACCTACGGGTCCGTAGTTAGTAGCTAGATGGCTTCTTATCTCTTTTTGGTCTTCAATACAATGTTCTCCTCGATGTTCTTGGAGATCCATTTGATGTAACTCTTTTTTGCGGTGTGTTTGTCGGGATCCGATGAATTGTGAATTTATGACCAGATCTATCCATGGATATTATTTGAGTCTTCACTGAACTCTTTTATGCATGATTGTTATTGCCTCGTATTTCTTCTCTGATGGTTTGGTTTGGCCAACCAGATTGATTTATTTGGCCATGGGAAGAGGTGCTTTGTGATGGGTCCGATCTTGCGGTGCTCAATCTCAGTGACAGAAAGAGACATGACATGCACGTAACATGGCTATTAAGGGTAACAAGATGGGGTTTATTCATACATGAGTTTATCCTGTCTACATCTAGTCATCGTTCTTATTGCATTACTCAATTTTTCGATTGACTTAATACACTAGATGCATGCTAGATAGCGGTCGATGTGTGAAGTAATAGTAGTAGATGCAGGCAGGAGTTGGTCTACTAATATTGCACCTGATACCTATATACATTCTCATTGCCTTGGATATCGTCATAATTACTTGCTTTTCTGTCAATTGCCCAACAGTAATTTGTTTACCCACCATAGTGAAAACTATGGGCACTGAGTCTATTTTCTATCATACATTAAACCCAAAAAATTCTTGCTGCAATTTTCTTTTCTTTATTTTATTTTTTATTTTTATTAGATCTATTTATCAAAACCTATAGAATTTAATCTATCTCAATACCGTTGAGGGTTTGACAACCCCTTTACGCGTTGGGTTGCAAGTATTTGTTGTTTGTGCGCAGGTGTTGTTTACATAGTGTTGTTTGGTTCTCCTACTGGATTGATAACCTTGGTTTCATAACTGAGAGAACTACTTACCTCTGTTGTGCTGCATCATCCTCTCCTCTTCGGGGAAATACCAACGCTAATCACAAGTAGCACACATCAAACAAGAAATTTAAACACCCTAAAGGTAAATCTTGTGTGACACCCTGACTCAATCGTGCAAAAATCGTACACCAAACATGCAAGACCAAGATCATACCCTCACGGGAAGATATCACAACACAACTCTACGATACAAAGGATAAACGTATATCTCATAAATTACAAGCCAGGGTCGCAAGACCCTAAATTACGACAAGAGTTAGGTTTGAGTACATCCATTTACAAAGGTGCCTTAAGAAGGCGACAATAAACAACGACTCTAGATCAAAAAGGTGCAGGCCACCTGGCTGGGACCTCCGAACTACTCTTCGATGCCGAACTCCATGTATTAGCCAAGCTAGGAACCCTCTGTCCTGGGCTCCATTGCCAGTTCGCAGCAACCGGGTAGAAGAAAAGGGGTGCAAAGCAATGGTGAGTACTCATCCAAAGTACTCCCAAGACTTACATTAGATCTATACTACATATGCAATGACATCAAAGTAATGGGGGTAAATATGTGGACTATACTGCAGAAATGCCAGAATAAGAGGGAGAAGCTCATCCCATCGAAGTCTACATCTTCTTGTAGCCATCATCTTGCAAAAGCAGAAGCAAGGAGCTTATATGATGTCAACTTGTAATTAACACAACAACACAATACCGTGAGATCCTTCCTTGACTCCCTGCGTGAAAAGATCCGCAGGCATTCCATATATATAAATCAATGTAATTAATCAAGTATCTGGTTCAAGTTGTATACGATCGGGATACTCTCATATATCCAAGCATCCTATTACCATGGACATGGCTATTCAAATAGTTTAACTTCCTTACAAGGCTGACATTACCCGATATGCTCCATTACCTCTAGCTAGAGAAACTTTTCTGGGTAATGCCCGGCCTTGGGCAATCGACATGCTCTAGTCCTACCTACACTCCGCAGAGAGGTCCCTGCCGGTCTACAACCTAAGCGTGAAGGGGTTGTTCAGCGGCTCACCCCTAAGCACTTCGGGACATTGCAAGGGCGACCATGATCAAATGGAATTCTTCTAGGATCTGCTTTGCCGACCACTCTGCATTGCTGAACTGGACGCCTGACAAAGCTTTTGAGAGAAATCATACGACGCCGAGGGTCCCATATAACATTATGTCGTGTGGTGGTTAGTACGTATAGGCCAATGGCCTACTCAGGTCAAATACCCAATCTCGTTAAGCGTGTTATTAGTAGTTTGCGGACACGAACATGGC
Organism: Triticum urartu; assembly: GCF_056163025.1. Classification (NCBI taxonomy): domain Eukaryota; kingdom Viridiplantae; phylum Streptophyta; class Magnoliopsida; order Poales; family Poaceae; genus Triticum; species Triticum urartu. Next base: position 170,021,213 of record NC_141873.1, on the reverse strand, counting down.
TCCCGTCGCAGCAACTTGGTAACTCGTGGACCACGACCAGGGAACACGCCCAGCTCTCTCTTGGATGGTCTCCACCTGCCCTATCATTGCACCACATTATCTCTCTCGGGTACCCTTGGGGCTGACCCATCATTATCATTGTAACAATCAGGGTTCAGTTCCCTATCATCAAGGTGAAACTGCGGAATCACCCTTGATAGGTTTAACTTGATATACTTCACTGTAGAGTCATCACCTAGAGTGAAATATGAGGAATCACCCTCAATAGAACACACTAGATATGCTACACTGTAGAGTCGTCCTCGAGAGTGAAATACAAGTAATCACCCTCAGTAGATCACACTAGATGTGCTACACGACCGAGTCGTCATCGAGAGTGAAATACAAGGAATAACTCTCAGTAGATCACACTTGATACGACTCGATAGAGACGTACAATTGTAAGGGCCTTTAGGGGTGTTCTAGTCTTGGTACAATAGTCAGTCATCTCGGATCACCCATATGGTACAACATGGAAACACATACAAGGATGTAGGGCTACTGATGGGGCACTAACATAACTAATCTAGGCATGCTAGGATAACAGGTTACAAAAACAGGCTATGCACCAGAATAGGATCTATCGGAACAACAATAGTAGCAAAAGCTAATTCAAAAATAAGAGAGAAAGAATGGGCGATATCTGAATGATCAAGGGGTTTTTGCTTGCTTGCCTCCTCTGCAGACGAAAAAAGATCCTCAAAGGTGTAGTCAATCACCAGATCATCAACGGTCTCGGAGTTTACCTGAAAGGAAGTAGCGGAGGGGGAAACAATAAAATGCAACATAGATGCAATGGCATGACAAGATTTGTGGGTTACATGCTCTAATGCATCCCTAATCATTTAAAAAGAAGAGGGAAAATATCCGATGATATTTTCCCGGCCCCAGGTATTATTCGGTATATTGATCCGGAGGGGAAGGTTCCATGTTTGTTATGTTAGAAAGGAACAACAGGTATGAAGGTGGCATAATCAGATTCATTATATTTTTTCTTATCAACTTTCATATATAAATTATTTTCAACTGAGCTACGAATTATTTTATATGATTTTTAAGTGTTTTAATCATCTCCTGAATTACTGAATTTAATTTAATTCAAAATTACATTAAATATTAAATGCTATGGGTACATAGAAAGTGTACCCAGATGGGTGCATCTGTGGCTACAATGGGCCCAATTGACTGCTTAATCAACAGTCAACTATGGACTAGTTGACTGGTCAAGCTGATCAGGGGGCCCACATGTCAATGTCTGCTGCCTAATAGATTTTAATTAAAATAGTTTAATTAACAGGGGACCCACATGTCATACACACTAACTAAAGTGATGGGGGTTATTTATTTTAATTAGCCGCATGGGCCCCAAGTGTCCGTGGGGTTAGGGGTGATTAGCTGCTAATTTAGCAGGGGCTTCCCCACACGACAGGGGCGCTGGCCGGCGAGGGTTGCACGTGCGCGCGAATAGGAGAGCGCCAACGGGCGCCGCGGCTAGCGGCGAGCAGCGGCGCAGGAATCGGGAAGCTGTGGTGGCAACATCAGCTTCAGCTAGTAACAGCAGCGAGTAGCAGGCGGCGGCCAGTAGCAGCAGGAGACCAACGGGGGCATGGGGTCGCACACAGCAGTAGGCTAGCGTAGCGGCAGGCAGCAAAGCAATGGCAGGAGCAGTAAGCAACATTAGGAAAGTGCGGGGCCACAATGTGGGGTGTGTGGGAACACGCGCAGCACGGGGCTCGGGAAGTGTGGGCACGCCGGGACAGGGCTAGGGCACGGCGACCGCGTGGGGGGGGGTTGTCTGGCTGGCTGAAGTGAGGGTGGCACGACGAGGCAGCCGCGGGCCGCACGAGCCCACAGAGGGTTCCGGCGGGGCGGCAAACGGAGGTCGGGTGATACATCTCCGACGTATCTATAAATTTTTATTGTTCCATGCAGTTATATTATCAATCTTGGATGCCTTATATTTATCTACTAGCATCTTTATATAATTTTTTTGGAATAAACTATTGACATAGTGCCTAGTGCCAGTTGTTGTTTTTTTGCTTGTTTTTTACTTTGCAGAATATTAACACCAAATGGAGTCCAAATCCACGAGATGTTTTGAAGATTTTTACCCATAAGACACACACAGATCGAAAGAACTGCATGGGAGGAGGCTCCTGGGGTCCACTAGGCACAACGGCACGCCAGAGGCTCCTGGTGCGCCCTAGAGGGTAATGGAGCCCACAGGAAGATTCTCCACCGACATCCAACTCTATAAATACTATAAAATCCCAAAACCCTTGGGGAGTCGAGGAAATACAGATTTGGCCGCCGCAAGTTCTGGAGCCACGAGATCCAATCTAGAGGCATTTTTCGGCACTCTGTTGGAGGGCACAACGATCACGGAGAGGTTCTTCATCATCCTTGTTGCCCCTTCAAGGATGCGTGAGTAATTTATAATAGACCTATCGGTCCATAGCTAGTAGCTAGAAGGCTTATTCTCTCCTTTTGATATTCAATACAATGTTCTCCTTGATGTTCTTCAAGATCTATTTGATGTAATGACTTCTTGCACTCTGTTTGTTAGGATTCGATGAATTGTGGGTTTACGATCAGTTCTATCCATGAATATTATTTGAGTCTTTGTAGAACACTTTTACGCGTGATTGTTATAGCCTCGTATTCCTACATGAATAGATCTTGTCTACATCATGTCATCGTTCTTATTGCATTACTCTGTTTTCCATGAACTTAATACACTAGATGCATGATGGATAGCGGTCGATGTGTGGAGTAATAGTAGTAGATGCAGAATTGTTTCATTCTATTAATACTGGACATGATGCCTATATACATGATCATTTCCTTGGATATCATCATGATTATTCGATTTTCTATTAATTTCCAAACAGTAATTTGTTTACCCATCGTATGCTATTTTCTTGAGAGAAACCTCTAGTGAAAACTATGGCCCCCCGTGTCTATTTCCTATCATATAAAATCCAAAAAAACCTTTCTGCAAATTTTCTTTCTTTATTTTATATTGTGTTTTAGTTAGATCTATTTATCAAATCTCACACAATTTAATCTATCTCAATACTGAGGAGGGATTGACAACCCCTCTTATGCATTGGGTTGCAAGTATTTGTTGTTTGTGTGCCGGTGTTGTTTACATAGTGTTGCTTGGTTCTCCTAATGGATTGATAACCTTGGTTTCATAACTGAGGGAAATACTTACCTTTGCTATGCTACATCATCCTCTCCTCTTCGGGGAAATACCAACGCAGATACAAGCAACCAGGAAGAATTTCTGGCACCATTGCCGGGGAGACATCATCAACATCTATCAAGTACCTACACATAAACTCTCATCTCCTTGCAATTACTTTATTTGCCATTTTCCACTCATTTTCATCCCACCCACTTCTAAAATGTTTTCTCAAAAATACAAAATATTTTCCACTTCCCTTTTTTGCTTGTTTGCTATCTTTGCTTGTGTTCTCATGTGCCTTATATTTGCTTGCATCTTCGCTTGATAAAAATCTATTGATATGGATCCTCATCCACTTGCTAATATTTTCAAAATACCAAATTTTAATGAACCAATTTCTAGTGAGTTGAGTGCACTTGATTATCTCTATGAAGTTTTGCTTGAAAATCATGAATCTGAAAATTGTGATGAAGTGTTCAACGAAGAAATTTATAAAGTGATTCATGATAGCTCCTTGAATGAATAGCATGATTGCAATAATATTATTATAAATTCTATTACCATCAATTATGTTAATAATATGCTAAACTACAATCTTGGGGATGATAATTTTGTTATGTCCACTACTTATTGCAATGATCATTATTAGGGTGATAGTGTTTCTTATGATCTTAAAAATTTATTTAAGCCTTATAATGAATATAATATTTGCAATAATATTGAAAGTGGGTTTGGCAGAGCGTCAACTTTAGGTAAAAATAATTTCACACATTTGGATAGTGTTAATTCTAATAAATTTCTGATGAAAGTGTGTTTGGATAGGTCAGGACTTTATTTTATGTTAATCCCATTATCTTGGAAGATTATAAAACTTTTATGCATGTGGATCATGAAGAGAAAATTTTATATGATAGCTATATTGTTGAATTTGATTAGGATCCTACATGTAATTATTATGAGGGAGAAAACTATGGTTGTACACATTTTTATATAACTAAATTACCTCTTGTTATGTTGAGATTGCTAATGTTTCATTCTTCTTCCTTGCATATGCTAGTTTTTCCTTGTTTTGATAATTTGTTTTCTATAAAATTCCTATGCGTAGGAAGTATGTTAGACTTAAATGTGATTTTCATATTCCGTATGATGCTATCTTTGTGCTTCAATTCTTGTCTTTCATGCCAGCATCACTAAAATTATCAATGCCTAGCTAAAAGGCTTTAAAACGATAGCGCTTGTTGGGAGGCAACACAATGAATAAAATAAATTTTTCACTTTTTATTTCTATTCTTGTGTGTTTGCACAATTATGCTTCTTTTATATTATGTTTTTATGTTTAAATTAGTGTTTGTGCCAAGTAATGCCTTTAGGATGACTTGGGTGATAGTTGATTTGATCCTGTTGGAAAACATAAACTTTAACGTCTTGTAGTACAATTGATGTGCTCTTCTGGAGCGTCAAAAAATTCTGAATATTTTACACATGATTGATATACAAATTGGCTATGTTTTCTTAGTTTTTTAGAATTTTTGGAGTTACAGAAGTATGGTTAAAATACAGATTACTAGAGACTGTTCTGTTTTTGACAGATTCTGTTTTTGTTGCATTTTGTGATTATTTTGATGAATCTACGGATTGTATCGGGGGTATAAGCCATGTTAAAGTGATAATACAGTAGTTATCATGCAATAATAAAATATCAATGGGGTCGCAACAATACTTAAAGTGGTAATTTGCTTTATTATACTAACGGATCTCACAAAGGTTTTTGTTAAGTTTTGTGTGATTGAAGTTTTCATGTTTTTGGTGTGATCATGATGGATGAAGGAATAAGGAGTGAATATAGCCTAAGCTTGGGGATGCCCATGGCACCCCAAGTTAACATTCTAGGAGTCCCAAGCAACTAAGCTTGGGGATGCGCCGGAAGGCATCCCCTCTTTCTTCTAACGACCATCGATAACTTTACTTGGAGCTATATTTTTATTCGTCACATATCATGAGTCTTGCTTGGAGCATCTTGTATTATATGAGTATTTGCGTGTTTTGCTTTTTATTTTCTCAAAATTATCCTTGCTGGACACACCTATTTGAGATAGCCATAAAGATGTTATGATTTGTTAGAATTGCTCTATGTGCTTCACTTAATTTTTTTGAGCTATGGAATTGCCATTGTGCTTCACTTATATCTTTATGAGCACGGTGGTGGTTTAATTTTTGAAGAAATGCCCTCATCCTTCAATTATATTATTTTGAGAGTTAAATTTTTTGAAGAAATATTATGCACTCGTACTTTACTTCAATTTATTTGAGAGTCTTGAAAAGTAGCAGTGGTAATATATGAATTTAGTCCCAAAGTGATAGATATTCAAGGGGGATATAATAAAAAGTTTCATGATGATCATTGGACAATATAAACTTGATTCCTTGTAATAGTTTTGAAAGATGGAGATAGTAATATGTCAGTCATGTTCGTGAGTAATTATGCTTATTAAGAATATTGGTGTTAAGGTTTGTGATTCCCTATGCAAGCATGAAAGTCAATAGTTATGCAATGAAGTTATATCCGACTTGTGGTGCATTACTCGGTGTTAGTTATGCTTAATGCTCATTTATTATCGCTTTTGTTTTTGGTTGGTTACTTCTCAGTCTATTTGCTAGCATTTCCTTATACTAAGCGGGCATACTGATTGTGCATCCAAAATCTTAAACCCAAGTTGTGCCAAATGAGTCCACCATACCTACCTATATGCGGTATTTCCATGCCGCTCCAAGTAAATTTGTATGTGCCAACTCTCATTTTCAAAATGAGTTTCCTTTTTGTGTACCCATACCAATCATGAAGCGGCGGGGGGGGGTGGCCAATATATTCCATGCTAAATATGTTATTCTCAAGATGAGTGTTTACTCACTTGTCATTGCACGAGAGTGTGGTGTAACGCGCACGATGCGGCTATATCTCCCACGTGTCGAAGCACGACTTAGAGGCATAACCGCATTGTAAGCAAAGTCGCAAGTGAGGTAATATTCACACAACCCATGTAATATATAAGGGAAAGAGATACATAGTTGGCTTACAATCGCCACTTCACAACAATACATGAATAAAGCATTACATCATCCAGATACACCCAAGGTTCGACTACGGAACCAAAATAAAAGAAGACTACCCCAAATGCCACACAGATCCCCGATCGTCCCAACTGGGCTCCACTACTGAACAGCTGGAAACGGAACAACATAGCAAACAAAATCTTCATTGAGCTCCTCCTTGAGCTTGGTTGCGTCACCTACACGGTTCAACGGCACCTGCAAGCTGGTTTTGGAAGTATCTGTGAGTCACAGGGACTCAGCAATCTCACACCCTCGTGATCAAGACTATTTAAGCTTATAGGAAGGGTAAAAGGTATGAGGTAGAGCTGCAGCAAGCGACTAGCATATTTGGTGGCTAACATACGCAAATGAGAGCGAGAACAGAGGGCAAAGCACGTTCGAGAAATCTATGATCAGGAAGTGATCCTAGAACAACCTACGTCAAGCATTACTCCAACACCGTGTTCACTTCCCGGACTCCGTCGAGAAGAGACCATCATGGTTACACACACGGTTGATGTATTTTTAATTACGATAAACTTCAGGTTTTCTACAACCGGACATTAACAAATTCCCATCTGCCCATAACCGTGGGCACGGCTTTCGAAAGTTCAAAACCCTGCAGGGGAGTCCCAACATAGCCCATCACAAGCTCTCACGGTCAACGAAGGATATTCCTTCTCCCAAGACAATCCGATCAGACTCGGCATCCCGGTTACAAGACATCCTCGACAATGGTAAAACAAGTCCAGCAAGACCACCTGCTGTGCCGACAAATCCCGATTGGAGCTGCACACATCTCATTCTCAGGGCACACCGGATAAGCTCAGCGTACGGGAGCCAACGTAACCCATGTTTCCAAGGGACGGCCCCGCACAGTGCTCTGGGTTGGACCAACACTTAGGCAAGCACTGGCCCGGGGGTTTAAAATAAAGAGGACCCTTGGGCTCGCCCAACCCAAGGGAAAAAGAGGCTAGGTGGCGAATGGTAAAACCAATGTTGGGCCTTGCTGGAGGAGTTTTATTCAAGGCGAACTGTCAAGGGGTTCCCATTATAACCCAACCGTGTAAGGAACGCAAAATCCGGGAACATAACACCGATATGATGGAAACTAGGGCGGCAAGAGTGGAACAAAACACCAGGCATAAGGCCGAGCTTTCCACCCTTTACCAAGTATATAGATGCATTAATTAAATAAGAGATATTGTGATATCCCAACAAAATAACCATGTTCCAAACATGGAACAAGCTCCAATCTTCACTTGCAACAAACAACGCTATAAGAGGGGATGAGCAAAGCGGTGACATAGCCAAACAACGGTTTGCTAGGAAAAGGTGGGTTAGAGGCTTCGCTTAACAATATGGGAGGCATAACAAGCATGTGGTAGGAATCACATCATAGAAATAGCAAAAGAGCGAGCAACTAGCAAGCAAAGATAGAAGTGATTTCGAGGGTATGGTCATCTTGCCTGAGATCCCGCAAGGAAGAAGAATGATTCCATGAAGAAGACAAGCGGACGTAGTCGAACGAATCCTCACAACTCCGGAACAAAACCGAAGCTAACGCGAGAAGCAACCCGAAAAGAAGCAAACAACATAGTAAACAACCAACACATAATCATGGAATGATCCGCAAACAATTATGATGCATGTCTGGTTTAAGTATGCATAACATGGCAAAGGGCACAAACAAAACTACAAGTTAAGTGTATCCCAATATGCAACGAGTTGCATATTGATGGAACACCACATCAATTATTTAGTTCGATCTCGTTTATGTACCCAACAATATTAAATGTTGTTAAGCATGTCAAGAGGTGAAACATAAAGGAATTATCTATCTAAACAATTTAAATGGGGCCAGATATAGCAAACAACAAATTCGGTAAATCCCCATATACATTAGTAATTTAAAGAAAACAACAATTTTAAAATTTTAAATGTTATTATCATGATGCAGATGACATGTGCAGGTTTTATGCAAGTATTTATGAAAATGTTGACATGATAAGATATGAGGCATTTGTCATCATGGCGGAAAGAAAGGGTGCCACGACAACGAATCCGAAAATGATGCCACGGCAACATATCGGTTTCGGTAGCTTATGGAGATACTGGTACAAAAGGAAAAGTGACGGGAGCATGACATGCGATAGAAGGTGGGGTGATCCCGGTAACCGAGTTCCCACGGGTTAGTGGCATGGAAACGAGTGACAAAATTGACATGGTGCAGACAAAGGGGGCATCTCATCCAACATGCATTCATTTCACGGGTCAACAACGACGGTCGTCGTACATGGTTCGAAGTGGTACTTGCATCTTCGGACTTGTTGGTCTCGATTCTTGCGACGGTAGCGGTATACGTTTCATTTTCGGAGAGGTACTTGGGGTCAATTGAACTTGTCGGTCTCGTCATCCGAAGGGGTGCTTGACGTTCTTAGAGATTCCGAAGACGACGGTAGAGGTACACTAGTTGTACGGGTACTTGTCAGATCCACGGCGACGGTAGAGGTACAAACGTTATTGTAGTACTTGGGTTGTCGTGGAACTTGGCGCTTGCGGTATTGATAGCTCGAAGGGGTACTTGGCCTGTTCAAGGTCTCCGGCCGTAGTGGTACTTGATGATACGGGTAGTCCACCTTGACGAAAAACGGGTCTCCTCGGGGACTTGATGCATCCGAATTCTTCGGGTTTGTAGTAGTACTTGGCGTTCGGAGTTCGGGTCTTGCCGGTCTTGATGGTCTTTTGTTCCGAAAGGAAGCATCACAAGGCCTCGGTTGGGCAGCAGCAAGGAGGGGATGTAGCGGGCGCGCTCAAGGGAGAGCAGCAGAGGGCAGCAGCAGCAGTAAGGCGATGGTGGTGGTCGAACGAGGCAGGGTAGCTCGGTCGCGCGCGGGAAGAGGTCCAGGAAAACAAGGCGAGGCTGAAGGTCGGTCTCGGGCAGGGGATGTCCATGACTGGAACAGAGGAGGTCGACGAGGGGCGGCGTTGGGTGCTTGTATCCAGGGAGGCGGCGGACGCGGGAAGCTCGCCGTGAGGGCATCATGGCGAGGCCCTCCGGCGACGAGGCTCGTGACAGGGAAGAAGCCGCCAGCTCCTGGTGGTTGAGGTCGACTCCGAGGCGAACGCGGGGGAAGGCAGCGACGCAGGCGAGGAGGAAGGAGAGGCCGGCATGGTCACGCACGCAGGTCGGCATCCTGCTGGTGGTCGTCGGTGCAGCACCATCAAGGTCAGGGTCTAAGAGGAGGAGCCCGGTGGCGCGGGTGCATCATGGTGATACGGCAACGCATCGGAGGCTCGCGTGCTGGGGCATCGGGCGCAGGCGCTATGGCCGGAGGCGGGGACGTACGACGTCGAGTAGCCGCAGGTGTCTCTCGAGCGGCGCGCTCAAGCAGACGATGAAGGTGCGATGGTGGAGAAAAGGGGGATCGAGAGGGAGTGGGACAGTGGGTGAGAGGTGCGGGTTGAGCGCAGCTCCCTATTTCCGGCGGCGCGAGGTGGATCGGGGGAAGGGACCGAGGGGTGAGGGAGCGAACGGCTAGGGTTAGAGCAATGGGCTGCGGGAGATGGGCCTTGGAGCCGGCCAAGTGGGAAGGGCACCAGCTGGGCCTTGGCCAACTGGTGCGGCTGCTGGGCTCCCTCTTCCTTCCAAATTCTTTCCTTTCTTAAATTATTGTTTATATAAATAAACAACCAACAAAGCGGAAAATCCAGGGGTTTTTGGTTAGGAATATGGGATATATAAATATATATATGGGACCCTGGATTTATGTAGGGTTTGAATAAATTGCTCTGGCATTTTTACAAGGTAGAAAAATAATTAGAGGTTGAATTATTCTCAAACTTCATTCATTTTTGAACCTGACCAAAACAACTTCGAATGGGATGAAATCTGGCAGAGATGGTGTAGGAAAGAGTCAAGGTTTATATGGAAAAGATGAACATTAAAGGAGGAGGAATAAGGTCGCTTGCAAAGACATGAAAGAAGAAGGAAGGGAGAGGTGATGATGCATGGGTATGGCTTGAGAGAGAGATGACAAGGAAAATATATGAAGTTAAGTCGGATATAAGAAGAGTTGAAGAGTAATGCAATTGTGTGATGGGTCATTCCAAGATAATGGAATATTTAATATAGCTCCCTAATATCGGGAGGATATGTTATAAAGAGAATCACCATGTGAATTCCGTCGGTTTAAATAGATCGAAGATCCATACGGTTTATTTAGTTGAGTTAAGAAAAAGAAATGACATGATGGCATGATGACATGATGCAATGCATATGATGCAATGATGAATGCAAAGAACCAAACAAATCACCCCACGAAACCCGGTAAGCCTGGAAGGCATCTGAAGCTCCGGTTTTGGTGCGTCACAACACTCCACCACTACGAGAGGATCTCGTCCCGAGATCTAGAATGGCACCGGAGGGAAAAAGGAAGAGGAAGAGCATCGGTAAAACTAAGTTGCTTCTTTGACAAACGAGTGAAACCAAAAAGCCTTGAGAGGTTGAACAACTTGAAAGAAAGAATACAACGAAGATGAAAAAAGTTGAAAACACTCCGTAAGAAAAGTGGAACAAGTAACATTACGAGAACCTTGTAGGTTGAAAGACATAAGAAAAGGGTTGCAATGGACAAGAAGTACATGCAAGCACTGCGGTTGAAAAAAAGATGTACAAGGAACGAGAAAAAAAATCAATTACGACCACACTCCGGTTTAAACAAGATAGAAAAGAAATAAGAATAATATAATTTTGACAACCATCCGATTTGTAAATGGAAGGAATTTGAACATGATCTTGGCAAAACAAGATGATGGGTTGAAGAGAGCAACATCACAATGCCTCCAGAAGAAATGAGAGGATGGAATGAAATTAACGGAGGAGAAAACAAGATCTTGGTAGAGCACGCTTACAACAAATGCTAGAACGGAGTTGTTAGATTATCAACAACGAAAAGGATAAGCTTGAAGTGGGCTTATGGAAACAACTCAAAACTTAGAGGTGAATGCATGCCACTATGGAAAACAATAGATTGGATTGATATGAACAAGTAGACGAGAAACTTATTTCACCGGGAGGATAAATGAAGAACTTGGGTCATTTATAAGCACCATCAATAGCAACAATCCATAGGGAAAGCTTTAGGTGAAACATGACACAAGATAGCTCCAACGAGGAGGTTGATGGATTTAAAATACCTCATTCTTGATAACTTGTGAATCATGAAACACGAAGGAAAATTATCAAGAATGACATAATAACATCTCCAATGATACGGTAGAAAGGATTGCACTTTGAAATGCGAGATAAAGAATGCTTGAGTTCCCTTCAAAAGAATCTTGATGAACACTTCGAGAAGGAATTTAAATCCTTGATGAACCATCATGTAGAACCTTCATGAAAAACTCCGGTAACAAAAGGATAACGAGAAGAAAAAGAAGTTGAAAACACAAGATGAATCCTTGCAATGAGTAGATGGATCTTCGCGATGAAATAAATTGAGAGAGGTTGGAGCTCCGGGAAAGAAAAGATGAAACAAGTGAAACCGAGAATGTGATATGATGAACCACTCCGGAAAGCAGGAAATTAGATCACTTGGATGAAACAATAATAAGAATTACGTTATGCGTATCCTTCACCAATTAAATGATGACCCATATTGGATTTGGCATACTACTTATTCTCGTAGAAAGGATTAAGATAGATATAGCGCCAACTCGAGAAAGTCTTCAACGAACCACCGGTAGGATTTGGAAAGAACGAATGAATCGAATATGAAACCAAGGAAGAGAACTCTTGAACAAACCACCATAAGAATTGAAAAAGACGAATAAAACATGAAGAAACACCGGGAAGGATTAGCAAATAAACGAAAATTCTTGAGAGAATTTAGATCCATGAGAACGAAGAGATTACAAGCTGACTAGAGAATCCTTGATTTAAGCTCTGGTATGATTTTGGAGAATCATAGCTGAAAGCTGAGAATGAATAATCCTGAATTGATGGCCTCCGGAGAATCAAACTGAAAAGACTCCTGAATTGCTTCGGATGGGTGAAAAGAATTGTCACAATCGAAAACACTTAAGAAAGGATGGCGTGACGCTAGAACCATGAATCTTGGAGAGAATGGAGCAAGATTTAAGAGAAACTCTTCTTCGGTCTGTAAATGTCAAGAATGACGATGAGAAACACCACCATGAATTGTTTAGACACTCCGGGATCACGAAGAATATAAAGGTTGAATCAACAATGAATGGGATTTGAAAGATCTTGGAGAAAAGGCATTTAACTGATGATAACTCATTCTTACGTCAAACTTGGAAAGAATTTGAGAGTAACTCCGAGAAATTTAGAAGAGTCAGGTAAGATCCTGGGTAAAGACCTGTGGGTTAGGGCCCACTCAAAAGAAACACCATAGAACGATTTAAAAGAGAGAATGCACTGGTTGAATTAAAAGGCTTGAATGAGAGAACGTCCTCGAAGATATTGAACAACTGCAGAGTGGAAACACGAATCTTCGAGATATCTTGAGCACTCCGGAACAATTGACTAGTGAGAAGTGGATGATTAAGAGGTGCACCGGCATGAGAAGGTATTTGACACAAGGAAAAGGATCAACAAAGCTAGAATTGGATCCACCGGAGAAGAAAATAAGTGAAGAGTAACGAACTTGAGGCTCCGTTAGTATCTTCAAGTGAATCACCGGATAAGAACATTCAAAGACAAGAATGAAGAGTCTTCACATGAATAAAATGGATACTTTAATAAGATATATGAGTCCTTAAAGAAAAAGGGTGGGAGGGAGGGAAAACAAAGTCAACTTGAAGACGGATGAAACGAACAACATTGATGAAAAAAACTGAGATTGGATCTTGCGAATGTTGAAATGATAGGATCATCTTGAAGAGAATCACACCGGTTGAATAGAATTGACATGACAAACTCGATGATCGAGAAGGATTAGTATCGCATAAGAACATGAGAACACCTCTTAAACAAGGTATGGAATCAACATTTGACTTCGAAGCAACTCGAATACCACAACTGAAAACAAAAACAAAGGATTGGCTTGCAAAATAAGCCGGAACAAACATATGATAGAGATTTCGTCCAAAGTTTTCGTGGTGGGGCCTACACGGGCTCGATCGTACAGCACCATCATGTACAAGGAAGTGCACATGACATACGAAGCGTCCCCGAGTCAGCATAGCCAAAGACTCTTTAAGACACAACGAGACCACTATAAAACCAACCGTGGATGGGCGGACCACTAGACGTCGAACCCCAATTTCATATCATGCATCTATCAGAAAGATATCCTAGGAGCTACTTGAATTCCCACTTATAAACTTCCGAAATTTTCCGGTTATGCAATCAGGTGTTGGGGATACAGGGGAAGCATAATATCTCACCCAAAACTAGCAAATCCTACATCCAGCTGTATCCATCCTTCAACACATAACCAAGAAACCTTCGAAAATCATTTACCTCAACCTTCGAAAAGGATCCGTTATATGAGTTATGGCAATACTCCCGAACTTCCGCCCCAGTACTGGGTGGCGTCGAGGTTATCTCACCAACAACTACATAAAAGAGATTTTCGATGTCGGCGAAACTCAGGTATACCAGAACTGCAACGATAAAATTGTGACGACAACACCTCGGAGCTCAACTCCCCGGGACACTGCCACAACCCCTAAATGTCAGGAGGCACCAAGAACAATGTTCTCGTCATAAATCCATCGGAACATTTCCAAGATACCCGCGTGATCCTAAAATTGTTTTTAGTGAGAAGAGAAGAGTCAAAACTCTATGTCAGGATGCCTCACCAGAGCGACGAAGGGATTGAGGAGTAAAAATAATTCCTAACTCTCCGATATATATAATTCCTAAATGATTAAAAACATCTTTCTAGACTCAACAACGCCAGCGATTCGATCAAGCAGGGGGCTCCTAATTCGGGGAAGGCTCTGATTACCAACTTGTAACGCCCACGATGCGGCTATATCTCCCACGTGTTGAAGCACGACTTAGAGGCATAACCGCATTGTAAGCAAAGTCGCAAGTGAGGTAATCTCCACACAACCCATGTAATACATAAGGGAAAGAGATACATAGTTGGCTTACAATCGCCACTTCACAACAATACATGAATAAAGCATTACATCATCCAGATACACACAAGGTCCGACTACGGAACCAAAAAAAAATAAGACTACCCCAAATGCTACACAGATCCCCGATCGTCCCAACTGGGCTCCACTACTGAACAACTGGAAACGGAACAACATAGCGAACACAATCTTTATAGAGCTCCTCCTTGAGCTTGGTTGCGTCACCTGCACAGTTCAACGACACCTGCAAGCTAGTTTTGGAAGTATCTGTGAGTCACGGGGACTCAGCAATCTCACACCCTCGCGATCAAGACTATTTAAGCTTATAGGAATGGTAAAAGGTATGAGGTGGAGCTGCAGCAAGCGACTAACATATTTGGTGGCTAACATACGCAAATGAGAGCGAGAAGAGAAGGCAAAGCACGTTCGAGAAATCTATGATCAGGAAGTGATCCTAGAACAACCTATGTCAAGCATTACTCCAACACCGTGTTCACTTCCCGGACTCCGCTGAGAAGAGACCATCACGGTTACACACGCGGTTGATGTATTTTTAATTACGATAAACATCAGGTTTTCTACAACCGGACATTAACAAATTCCCATCTGCCCATAACCGCGGGGACGGCTTTCGAAAGTTCAAAACCCTGCAAGGGAGTCCCAACTTAGCCCATCACAAGCTCTCACGGTCAACGAAGGATATTCCATCTCCCAAGACAATCCGATCAGACTCGGCATCCCAGTTACAAGACATCCTCGACAATGGTAAAACAAGTCCAGCAAGACCACCCGGTGTGCCGACAAATCCCGATAGGAGCTGCACATAACTCGTTCTCAGGGCACACCGGATAAGTTAAGCGTACGGGAGCCAAGGTTACCCAAGTTGCCAAGGGACGGCCCCGCACGATGCTCTGGGTTGGACCAACACTTAGACAAGCACTAGCCCGGGGGTTTAAAATAAAGATGACCCTTGGGCTGGCCTAACCCAACGGAAAAAGAGGCTAGGTGCTGAATGGTAAAATCAATGTTGGGCCTTGCTGGAGGAGTTTTATTCAAGGTGAACTGTCAAGGGGTTCCCATTATAACTCAACCGTCTAAGGAACACAAAATCCGGGAACATGACACCGATATGACGGAAACTAGGGCGCCAGGAGTGGAACAAAATACCAGGCATAAGGCTGAGCCTTCCACCCTTTACCAAGTATATAGATGCATTAATTAAATAATAGATATTGTGATATCCCAACAAAATAACCATGTTCCAAACATGGAACAAGCTCCAATCTTCCCCTGCAACTAACAACGCTATAAGAGGGGCTGAGCAAAGGAGTGACATAGCCAAACAACGGTTTGCTAGGAAAAGGTGGGTTAGAGGCTTGGCTTAACAATATGGGAGGCATAATAAGCAAGTGGTAGGAATCGCAGCATCAGCATAGCAAAAGAGCGAGCAACTAGCAAGCAAAGATAGAAGTGATTTCGAGGGTATGGTTATCTTGCCTGAGATCCCGCAAGGAAGAAGGATGAATCCATGAAGAAGACAAGCAGACGTAGTCAAACGAATCCTCACAACTCCGGAACGAAACCGAGGCTAACGCGAGAAGCAACCCGGAAAGAAGCAAATAGCATAGTAAACAACCAACAGATAATCATGGCATGATGCGCAAACAATTATGATGCATGTCCGGTTTAAATATGCATGACATGGCAAAGGGCACAAACAAAACTACAAGTTAAGTGTATCCCAATATGCAATGAGTTGCATATTGACGTTACACCACATCAATTATTTAGTTCGATCTCGTTTATGTACCCAACAATATTAAATGTTGTTAAGAATGTCAAGAGGTGAAACATAAAGGAATTATCTATCTAAACAATTTAAATGGGGGCCGGATATAGCAAACAACAAATCCGGTAAATCCCCATATGCATTAGTAATTTAAAGCAAACAACAATTTTAACATTTTAAATGTTATTATCATGATGCGGATGACATGTGCAAGTTTTATGCAAGTATTTATGAAAACGTTGACATGATAAGATATGAGGCATTTGTCATCGTGGCGGAAAGAAAGGGTGCCACGACAACGAATCCGAAAATGATGCCACGACAACATATCGGTTCCGGTAGCTTATGGAGATACCGGTACAAAAGGAAAAGTGACGGGAGCATGACATGCGATAGAAGGTGGGGTGATCCCGGTAACCGGGTTCCCATGGGTTAGTGGCATGGAAACGAGTGACAAAGCTGACATGGTGCAGACAAAGGGGGCATCTCATCCAACATGCATTCATTTCACGGGTCAACGATGATGGTCGTCGTACATGTTTGGAGTGGTACTTGCATCTTCGGACTTGTCGGTCTCGATTCTTGTGAATGTAGCGGTATACGTCTCGTTTTCGGAGAGGTACTTGGGGTCAATTGAACTTCTCGGTCTCTTCATCCAAAGGGGTGCTTGACGTTCTTAGCGATTCCGAAGACGACGGTAGAGGTACACTAGTTGTAGGGGTACTTGTCGGATCCACGGCGACGGTAGAGGTACAAACGTTCTCGTGGTACTTGGGTCATCGTGGAACTTGGCGCTTGCGGTATTGATAGCTCGAAGGGGTACTTGGCGTGTCCGAGGTCTCCGGCCGTTGTGGTACTTGATGATACGGGTAGTCGAACGTGACGAAAAACGGGTCTCCTCGGGGACTTGATGCATCCGAATTCTTCGGGTTTGTAGTAGTACTTGGCGTTCGGAGTCCGTGTCTTGCTGGACTTAATGGTATTTTGTTTTGAAACGAAGCATCACAAGGCCTCGGTTGGGCAGCAGCTAGGAGGCGATGGAGCGGGCGCGCTCAAGGGAGAGCAGCAGAGGGCAGCAGCAGCAGTGAGGCAATGGTGGTGGTCGAATGAGGCAGGGCAGCTTGGTCGCGCGTGGGAAGAGGTCAAGGAAAACAAGGCGAGGCTGAAGGTGCATCTCGGGCAGGGGCTGTCCATGACTTGAACAGAGGAGGTCGACGAGTGGTGGCGTTGGGTGCTTGTATGCAGGGAGGCGGCGGACGCGGGAAGCTCGCCGTGAGGGTGTCATGGCGAGGCACTCCGGCGACGAGGCTCGTGACAGGGAAGAAGCCACCAGCTCCTGGTGGTGGAGGTCGACTCCGAGGCGAACGCGGGGGAAGGCAGCAACGCAGTCGAGGAGGAAGGAGAGGCCGGCATGGTCATGCACACAGGTCGGCATCCTGCTGGTGGTCGTCGGTGCGGCACCATGGCCGAAGGCCAAGGTCACGGTCTAAGAGGAGGAGCCCGGTGGCGCGGGTGCATCATGGTGATACGGTAGCGCAACGGAGGCTCGCGTGCAGGGGCATTGGGCACGGGCGCTATGGCCGGAGGCGGGGACGTTCGACGGCGGGTAACCGCGGGTGTCTCTCGAGTGGCGCGCTCAAGCAGACGACGAAGGCGTGATGGTGGAGAAAAAGGGGATCGAGAGGGAGTGGGACAGTGGGCGAGAGGTGCGGGTCGAGCATGGCTCCCTGTTTCTGGCGGCGCGAGGTGGATCGAGGGAACGGAGCGAGGGGCGAGGGAGCGAACGGCTAGGGTTAGAGAAGTGGGCTACGGGGGATGGGCCTTGGATCCGGCCCAGTGGGAAGGGCGCCAGCTGGGCCTTGGCCAACTGGTGCGGCTGCTGGGCTCCCTCTTCCTTCCAAATTCTTTAGTTTCTTAAATTATTGTTTATATAAATAAACAACCAACAAAGGGGAAAATCCAGGGGTTTTTGGTTAGGAATATGAGATATATAAATATATATCTGGAACCCTGGATTTACGTAGGGTTTGAATAAATTGCTCTGGCATTTTTAGAAGGTAGAAAAATAATTATAGTTTGAATTATTCTCAAATTTCATTCATTTTTGAACCTGACCAAAACAACTTCAAATGGGATGAAATCTGGCAGAGAGGGTGTAGGAAAGAGGCATGATTTATAGGGAAAAGATGAACATTAAAGGAGGAGGAATAAGGTCGCTTGCAAAGACATGAAAGAAGAAGGAAGTGAGAGGTGATGATGCATGGGTATGGCTTGAGAGAGAGATGACAAGGAAAATATATGAAGTTAAGTCGGATACAAGAAGAGTTGAAGAGTAATGCAATTGTGTGATGGGTGATTCCAAGATAATGGAATATTTAATATAGCTCCCTAATATCGGGAGGATATGTTATAAAGATAATCAACATGGGAATTCCCTCGGTTTAAATGGATCGAAGATCCATACGGTTTATTTAGTTGAGTTAAGAAAAAGAAATGACATGATGGCATGATGCAATGCATATGATGCAATGATGAATGCAACGAACCAAACAAATCACCCCACGAAACCCGGAAAGCCTTGAAGGCATCTGAAGCTCCGGTCTTGGGGCGTCACATGTGGCAGGTAATAGGGATGCCCAATCCCAAAATGTTTTTTTTACTTATATGTTATCAATAATAAGTTCCTTGGAAAGTATTGGTATGGAGGGCACCCATGGATACGGCTAGCCATGGATTGTGAAAGAATGGTGGAAAAAGGAATATACTTTATTTTATGTTTGGGAACCGCCTATGATTTATCTAGCATGGAATGTATTGGGCATTCTAGGTCGTTTTCGTTAACAGGAAAATCATACCTCTCAAAAAAAATTATCTCTCAATTTAAGCTATGAGCTCTGGTACCTCTACAAATCTCCACTTCCTTCTGCAAAGGGCTTATCTATTTACTTTATACAATTTTTTATTTGAGTCTCCAACTTCGCCTACAAAGCACAAACTAGGGAATACTATTGTAATACTTGTGCATTGGATATAGCTAATATTTGAGTGTGTTTCATGAATATTTGGATACAGCTAATATCATGATTGAGCATAATGGGCTAGGGATAGCTTTCTTTAATGTTGATATTTTGAAAGACATGGTTGCTTGTTGATATGCTTGAGTATTGATGTCCTCATGTCAATTATAGACTATTGCTTTGAATCATCTAAAAGTCCAAATGTCCATGCTATAGAAATAAAAGAATATGTGATGAACATGTTAGGTAGCATTCCACATCAAAAATTCTGTTTTTGTCATTTACCTACTCGAGGACGAGCAGGAATTAAGCTTGGGCATTCTGATACATCTCCAACCTATCTATAATTTTTTATTGTTCCATGCCGTTATATTATCAATCTTGGATGTTTTATATTCATTTACTAGCAATTTATATCATTTTTGGGGACTAACCTATTGACATAGCGCCTAATGCCAGTGCCAGTAGCTGTTTTTGCTTTTTTTTACTTTGCAGAATAACAATACCAATTGGACTCCAAATGCCATGAAGACACCCAAGGAGCAAAAGAAGTGCACAGGAGGAGGCTTGTGGGACCCACTAGGCACCAGAGCGCGCTAGAGGCCCCTAGCGCGCCCTAGTGTGTAGTGGAGCCCATGAGAAGCTTCTCCACCGACATCCGACTCTATAAATACTGTAAAATTCCAAAAATTCTAGGATAGTCGAGGAAATATAGTTTTGGCTGCTGCAAGTTCCAGAACCAAGAGATCCAATCTAGAGGTCTTTTTCGGCATTCCACCAGAGGGGGCAATGATCATGGAAGGGTTTTTCATCATCCGTGTTGCTCCTCTATTGATACGTGAGTAGTTTACCAGAGACCTACGGGTCCGTAGCTAGTAGCTAGATGGCTTCTTCTCTCTTTTTGACCTCAATACAATATTCTCCTCGATGTTGCTGGAGATCTATTTGATGTAATGACTTTTTGCGGTGTGTTTGTCGGGATCCGATGAATTGTGGGTTTATAATCACTTCTATCCATGAATATTATTTGATTCTTTGCTGAACTCTTTTATCAATGATTTTTATAGCCTCGTAATTCTTCTCCAAAATTTTTGTTTGGTTTGGCCAGCTAGATTGATTTTTCTTACCATGGGAAGAGGTGATTTGTGATGTGTTCAATCTTGCAGTGCTCAGTCTCAGTGACAGAAAGAGACATGACATGCATGTATCATTGCTATTAAGGATAAAAAGTTGGGGTCTATTCCTACATGAATAGATCTTGTCTACATAGTGTCATTGTTCTTATTGCATTACTTCGTTTTTCCACGAACTTAATATAATAGATGCATGCTGGATAGCGGTCGATATGTGGAGTAATTGTAGTAGATGCGGAATTGTTTCGGTCTACTAATATTGGACGTGATACCTATATACATGATCGTTGCCTTGGATATCGTCATGAGTATTCACTTTTCTATCAATTGCCCAAGAGTAATTTGTTTACCCACCATATGCTATTTTCTCGAGAGAAGCCTCTAGTGAAAACTACAACCCCCATGTCTATTTCCTATCATATAAAATCCATAACTACCTTTTTTATTTTTTATTTTTTTGTTTTAGTTAGATCTATTTAACAAATCTCATACAATTTAATTGTAACATCCCAAAATTTTCAATTTGGAATGTTATACATAGTCATCCATGCATATCATATTTTATTTGCATTTCGTCTCGCGATCCTCGAAATCCTAAGCAACTCAAGGACCCTGGGAGAGAGTTGGGGATTTTCCCGGTTTCCAAATTTGATCTTATCAAATTTTGAAACGAGGATTTTGGTTTTATTTATTTTCTCTCCGAAAATATTTCGTACTAAAATATATGAGAGGAGATAATATGACTTCTCCAAGATAATTGAAATATTGGAGGAAAAATATTAAAATCAAATATTTGTTTTATTTGGATTTTATTGCAATTTTGTTTGCATTAGAAAAATTGCACATTTTAAAAAAATTGCATTTTAGGGCCAAGAAAATGTTCATCTCGTTCTAAATATTTTATTTAGACGGTGAAAAATTTGTTTTGGCATTTTTAGATTTTTATTTATTTTTCTTGGATTTTATTTCTGTCGGCAGAATTATTTAAAAAAAAAGTTCCACGCCCGACTGGGCCTAAGGCCCAGCCGAGTCAGGCTGCCGCCGCTGCCTCCTGCCGAGTCGGACTCCGCTTGCCGTCGCGCCTTGCCCACTCCTCCAAGTCGCGCCACACCCGCCCTTTATAAACGCCCGCCCCGAGCCCCAACACCGCCACCGCCGCCAACACTGCCACCACCGCAGCCGCCGCCGCCCGCGCAGCCGCCGCCGCTTGCCGCCTTCGCCGCCTCAGCCCCGCCGCCGCAGCCCCCCCCCCCCCCCCGCCTCGCCGGAGGTAGCCGCCGGACCCGCCGCCGGTTTTTTTTATAAAACCGTTCAGTTTTTTTAGAAAACCCTAGATCCGTTTTTTCGGATTCGCCGGTTTTTCTCGGTTCTTCTAGTTAGCGGACGTTTGTCCGTACGTTCGTTTTAACGAACGGTTTTCGCCCATTAGATACAGCTAATGAACGCTCGTTTGTTAGTTTGTTCATCAGTTTTCTTTTATCGGATTTGTTCCGCGATTTTTCTGATCGCGATTTCTGATCCGATCTTAGTTTCTATTTTTCTTTTCGCTCGTTAGTCGGAATCAGGTGATTCAAGTGCCTAGAGTTTCGTCTCGAAACCCTCTTTCCGTTTAACAAACTCAAATAAGTTTTTGCTACTTTAAATTTGACCTAGGTTCAGATTAGTGAACGAAGCTTCTCTCTTTCGCCGTTTGAGTTTCGTTGCTCTGTTTGATTTGATTCTTTTTGAGAACCAGAGTTCTTAAGTTGAACCCTCTAGTTAACCTATTTTATTTGAGTTTGGCTTGCGCATCTTTGCTTGTTGCTTATGTAAGTTATTGTTTCTTTACGATAGAACACCCAGAGTGCGAAGGGTGCTACTACGAGTCCCTAGGTTTCGCAGACCGTCAGCAAGGCAAGTAACACTTTGATCATATCCCTTTTATCACCCAGTTTTTCTGCATTAGTTCCAATCCTCAAACATTGTATGATTAGGATGTCATTAACATGTGGGTTGGGAAGTAGTTGTTGAGGTAGAACCTATTACCCTGTTACATTCAAACCCTTGGGAGTTAGTCTACGCGTTGCTTATATTACTATGCTATGCTATGCTCGTAGACGTGGTTTGGGTTTGAGTGAAATCCATGACAGACGTGAGATTGTTAATTAATGGTTTAAACTTAAGGTGACAACTTAAATTAACATCTGGGTGGATTGAGGCACCTGGTGTACCTAGTGTTGCCAGTATTTTTGGAAATCCCAGAGTACCCGTGTGATCTTCCTATGGACCGCCACCCAGGCTTAAAGGGAACTGAGATGATTCATGCTAGAAAATTCCATGTGAAGCCACAAGCTATTATGGGCTCTAGCATAGTTGAGTAAGTTACGTGAAGCTCTTGAAGAGGCAGATCAACAGGTAGTGGGATGTAGGTTTGGTATGGTCTGTCCGGAGTAAAGAGTTAATGTTTCTAAAAGACTGTGTCTCGGTCATCCATTTCCCAAACACCTTGTAGTGCGGGAAATCCAGCGGAGGCAATCGAGTCTTGTGGGGAAAAGTGCACAAACCTCTGCAGAGTGTATAATCTAATCATGGTTAGCTGTGTCCCCGGTTATGGACAATTCTTGAGTATCTAGTATTTGGGTTATCACATGTATCTCATCATTTCTTAATTAATATTGTTGGGATGTTAATCACTTTAATTGGGATTGAGTTGGAGGAACCTTCTCAATGATGTTTCAACTACCATGATAGTTAAATTAAAATCTATTCCTTTGTTGAAGGGAAAAATTGGCTTTACGCAAAAACTATAACCATAGAGCTTTCCACCAGCCAAATATGCATGTAGTGATAGCTTTACTCTGTTCTTGCTCTACTGTGTTACTTTGCCAACATATTCCATGTGCTGACCCATTTTCGGGCTGCAACGTATTATGTTGCAGACTTTTCAGACGAGGAGTAAGGTCGTTAGGTCGTTGCTGTGCAGCTTAGTTATGCCGTTGGAGTTGATGGACTCACCTTATCTTCCAAGCCTTCTGCTGTTATCGTATTAGATGGCCTTAAGCCATATTTTTGTATTAAGTTCTCTCTTGAGACATTCGATGTAATAAGTGTGTGATTGCCGCTCTATTATAAATGCTTCGAGTACTGTGTGTGTCAGCATTACCGATCCAGGGATGACACTGAAGCACGTAGACTTGACCATCTGAGGTCGGGTCGCTACAAGATGGTATCAGAGCACACGCTGAGTGTAGGACACGACCACTAAGATAAACCCTAGGTCACACTTCTCTTCTCATTTCTGACTCCTCTCCATTTTCTACTCTTTAAGATGACGGAGATGAAGAACAAGTTTGCGCAACCGGATGAAGACACACCTTTTGGATGCCACTTGAAGGAAGTCACTAGGTACTTGAACATTGGAATACCAAGTTTCACCGGAACGTACAACACCACTTTACCTGAAGAGGAGCGCTGGATGGTTCAAGTACAAGTTCCAGGAAGGGCGTTCTCACCAACTTCTAAACCCATAAAGTTTTCTTTTGAAGCACCCACCTGGAGTCTAGGCAAGAGCATGGCAGCCCACATTACCATGGGACGCATTGGAGAAGTCTACAACAGGGAGCTTAAGGACACTATATACCAAATATGTGGGCGCCGAGACGAGCAATGGGAAGTAATCAGCACCAGGAAGGATAGATCCATTGCAGCTTTCATCCAGGAGTTAAACCAGCACATTCGACGTCAGGAGAACCAGATGTGCGTGGACATGATGGACTTGAAGAAGGCGAAGACTAAAATCATCGAGCTGGAGGAAGAACTCAAGTTTACACGCGATGGATATGAGGAGGAAATCAAGACACTACTGGAGAAGAATGATGACTTAGTCAAGAAGATCGGAGTATTCATGGGAGGACCAGCACCAATAGAAGAAGAAGAAGAACCCAAGGAGATATGCCCCGAGGACTACATCATCATAGACGACACCGATTCCGATCCTAGTGATGATGACTTTGAAGACGAAGCTGGAGCAGACATCATGGAGTCTTCGACCGATCAAAATTTCTAGATGACCACCAAATATTAGTAGTATTTCCCCATGTAATTAGTAGTAGATGAGCAGTTTTGTGATAGGTCTAGACCGTTTGTATGCCCTTGCTTGATTGATTGAGTGAAATGTTTGTATTTGTCTCATGTGCATATGGGTAGTGTTTTCTCATTAGACCCCTTTTCTATTCTAATCTCTTCCATCTAAACCCATCAGATGCCTCCGAGACGTGACCCCGGTGTTGTTTTCCCACCGGAGCTCACCTAGTTGATCCAGCAACAGAATACTTTGATGCAATTGCTAGTTCAGAACCAGGGCAACAATAATAATAAAAACAACAACAACCCGCTGCCAGTGGACAACCTAGCCCGTTTTCTAAGGTTACAGCCGCCGGTGTTCTCCAGTAGCACCGAGCCTATAGTTGCTGATGATTGGCTATGCCATATTGGAAGGCAGTTGACCACCGCAGGTTGCACGGATGCTGAGAGGTTGTGCTTTGCTGCACATCAATTGGATGGGCCTGCAGCCTCATGGTGGGAGAATTACACAGCCACTTTCCCCATAGCCAACGTCACTTGGCACCAGTTTCAGCAAGCTTTCTGCACGGCCCATGTCTCAACTGGAGCTATGCAGATGAAGAAGCGGGAGTTCCACAACCTACGTCAGGGGAACCGTACTATGGCACAGTATGTGGATGAGTTTAGCAAGTTATCTCGCTATGCCCCTGATGATGTGGCCACCGATGCCGCGAAGCAGGGCAAGTTTATGGAAGGGCTGAATGACGAGATGAGCATGCAGTTGATGGTGGAAACCTTCAACAACTACCAGGAGTTGGTAGATAAGGCTCTGATGATTGAAGGGAAGCAACAGCAGATTGAGAGCCGCAAGAGAAAGTATGGACAAGGGAAGTATAACTCAGGAGCTCAGCGGAAGCCTCGCCTAACCCCGAACTCGGGAGGACTTGTTCATAACCATGGAGGTCACAACCACACTGGAGGAGGATCACATAACCACAATGGTTCTAAGAATGGGAATGGGAACTGAACCAACAATAATCAGAACTGCCCCAATCTAGCCACACCCACCAAAAGAGATTTAAGTCACGTTACTTGCTTCAAGTGTGGGAAGACTAGACACTACGCCACGGACTGCCCTGAAGGAAAGAATGGAAATGGAAATGGGAGCGCGGGGAAGAAGCCTAATCTATTCAACAAAGGACAAGTGAACCACGTTAATGTGGAGGAGGTTGAAGAGCAGCCGGACGCGGTAATAGGTAATTTTTTGGTTAAGACATTTACCGCTCTTGTTCTTTTCGATACTGGTGCATCGCATTCATACATATCAAGGGGATTTGTGGATAAGTTTAAGCTACCAACCCAAACCCTTAGGACCCCTCTGTTAGTAAGCTCACCCGGAGCAGAATACATGGCTAGCCGATGGTGCGACCTGGTACCCTTAACCATTGGAACACATGTTTTTCCGTCCGACCTAATTATCTTGGAGTCACAAGGATTGGATGTGATATTAGGTATGGACTGGATGTCAAAGTTTGGAGGGAGTATTGATTGTGCTAGTAAGACGATTTACCTTACCACCCCGGAGGGATAAATGATTAAGTATGTGTCTAGGAATGTGCCTAGGAGGAGCCAAGTGAATGCCCTTACGGGAGTTGTTCAGGAGGAAGTGCTTGTAGTTAAGGATTATCCGGATGTTTTTCCAGAGGAGTTACTAGGCATGCCACCGGATAGAGACATTGAGTTTTTGATAGAGCTGTTGCCAGGAACAGGACCAATATCCAAGAGACCCTATCGTATGCCCGCAAATGATCTGGAGGAAATTAAGGAACAAATCAAGGAGTTATTGGAAAAAGGATATATTCGAAGAAGTTCATCACCTTGGGGAGCCCCTGTGCTTTTGGTGGAGAAGAAGGACAAATCCCTAAGGATGGTTGTTGATTATCGAGCCTTGAATGAGGTGACGATTAAGAACAAGTACCCACTGCTGATGATCAACGATCTGTTTGATCAGTTGCATGGAGCTAAGGTGTTTTCGAAGATCAATCTGCGATCAGGATACCGTCAGTTGAAGTACGTGAGAAGGACATACCGAAGACAGTGTTCACGACTTGTTATGGATTATACGAGTACACGCTCATGTCATTTGGACTGACAAATGCCCCTGCTTATTTCATGAGCATGATGAACAAGGTATTCATAGAGTATTTGGACAAGTTTGTTGTGGTGTTTATTGATGATATTATGGTATACTCGAAGAACGAGGAGGAGCACAAGGAGCATTTGCGCTTAGTTCTCGAGAAACTCAGGGAACACCAGTTGTATGCTAAGTTAGCAAATGCGAATTTTGGTTGAAGGAAGTCAGATTCCTTGGACATGTTATATCAGGAGAAGGTATAGCAGTAGACCCCAGCAAAATTCAGTCAGTCACTGAATGGTTGGCACCCACCTCAGTTAGCGAAATCCGCAGTTTCCTTGGACTCGCAGGTTACTATCAGAGATTCATTGAGATCTTTTACAAGATTGCAAAGCCAATGACTGAACTATTAAAGAAGGATACTAAGTTTAAATGGACATAAGATTGCGAGGCAAGTTTCCAGGAGTTGAAGGAACGGTTGACTACAGCACCAGTGCTAACACTGTCGGATATACATAAGGAATTCCAAGTGTATTGCAACGCCTCTCGCTTAGGACTTGGATGTGTACTTATGCAGGATGGAAGAGTTGTTTCGTATGCCTCACGACAACTAAAACCTCATGAGTTGAACTATTCCACGCATGATTTGGAGTTAGCAGCCATAGTGCATGCATTGAAGACCTGGAGGCATTACCTTATTGGAAACCGATGTGATGTATACACGGACCATAAGAGTATGAAGTACATCTTCACCCAGAAGGAACTGAACCTTAGACAGAGGAGATGGTTGGAGCTTATAAAGGATTATGATATGAAGCTACACTATCACCCCGGAAAGGCCAATGTTGTAGCAGACGCCTTGAGCAGGAAGAGTTATGCTAATATCCTTGAAAGTAAGAGACTGCCGAAGGAGTTAGCAGAGAATATCATGGAACTTCAATTGGAGAGTGTTCCTACAGGATTCGTTGCAACAATGGAAGTCCAGTCGACATTGCTGGACAAGATTCGAGAAGCTCAGAAGGATGACAAGGAGATTGCCGAGATAAAGGAGAAGTTGAGCAAAGGAAAGGCCAAAGGTTTTCGTGAAGACGAGCACGATACCTTATGGTTTAAGGACCGAGTTTATGTGTCCAATAACCAGGAGATCAGAAAGTTAATACTTCAAGAGGCTGATGACTCACCATACTCGATACACCCCGGAAACACCAAGATGTATCTGGATTTGAAGGAACGTTTCTGGTGGACTGGTATGAAAAAGGATATTGCCGAGTATGTAGCCGTATGTGATGTATATCAGCGAGTGAAGGCAGAACATCAAAAGCCAGCAGGATTATTACAGCCTATGCCGATACCCGAATGGAAGTGGGATAAACTTGGCATGTATTTTATCACGGGATTGCCTAGGACTAAATCAGGATATGATTCCATATGGGTAGTAGTTGATCGCTTGACCAAAGTGGCTCACTTCATCCCAGTGAAAATCACTTATACCAGTGCAAAGTTGGCCAAGATTTATATGTCTAGGATCATATGTCTGCATGGAGTTCCAAGAACCATCGTATCAGATAGAGGAACACAGTTTACTTCAAAGTTCTGGCATCAGTTACGTCAGACTTTGGGAACAAGGTTAGAGTTCAATACAACTTTTCACCCAGAGACAGATGGACAGACCGAGAGAGTGAACGAAATTTTGGAGGACATGTTGAGAGCCTGTGCGCTAGATTATGGATCTAGTTGGGACCACAATTTTCCTTACGCAGAGTTCTCATACAACAATAGCTACCAAGCCAGTTTGAAGATGGCGCCGTTTGAAGCCCTGTATGGACGCAGGTGCAGAACACCTTTGATGTGGGACGAGGTAGGAGACCGACAATTGTTTGGACCAGACTTGATCAAAGAGTCTGAGGAGAAGGTTAAATTGATTTGGGATAGATTGAAGATTGCTCAGTCCAGGCAGAAGAGTTATGCAGACTCAAAACGCAAAGAGGTAACCTATGAAATTGGAGATAAAGTATATCTGCGAGTATCTCCCTTGCGAGGAGTGAAACGTTTTGGAGTTATGGGGAAACTAGCTCCGAGATTTGTAGGACCGTATCATGTTTTGGAATGGATGGGAGAAGTTCCCTACAAGTTGGAGTTACCCGAGGGATTGTCAGGAGTTCATGATGTGTTTCACGTTTCAGAGCTAAAGAAGTGTCATGCTGAGATGGCCGATATACCGTTAAGAGATACAGTACCCTAGGAGGCAATTTAGTTGGACAGTGATTTGACTTACGAGGAAAAGCTAGTAAAGATTCTTGAGTTTGCCAGCAGAGTCACTCGCAGTAAAGTTATCAAGTTTTGCAAAGTTCAGTGGAGCCACCATACCGCGGACGAAGCCACCTGGGAACGAGAGGATGATCTTCGCAAAGACCACCCACACCTATTTTCTAGCCAACCCGAATCTCGAGGGCGAGATTCATCTTAAGGGGGGTAGGTTTGTAACATCCCAAAATTATCAATTTGGAATGTTATACATAATCATCCATGCATATCATATTTTATTTGCATTTCGTCTCGCGATCCTTGAAATCCTAAGCAACTCAAGGACCCTCGGAGAGAGTTGGAGATTTTCCAGGTTTTCAAATTTGATCTTATCAAATTTTGAAACGAGGATTTTGGTTTTAATTATTTTCTCTCCGAAAATATTCCATACTAAAATATATGAGAGGAGATAATATGACTTCTCAAGATAATTGAAATATTGGAGGACAAATATTAAAATCAAATATTTGTTTTATTTGGATTTTATTGCAATTTTGTTTGCATTAGAAAAATTGCACGTTTTAAAAAAATTGCATCATCTCGTTCTAAATATTTTATTTAGATGATGAAAATTTGTTTTGGCATTTTTAGATTTTTATTTATTTTTCTAGGATTTTATTTCTGTCGGCGGAATTATTTAAAAAAAAAAAGTTCCGCGCCCGACTGGGCCTAAGGCCCAGCCGAGCCAGGGCGCCGCTTGGATCGGAGTCCGAGTCGAACTCCGCCTGCCGCCGCGCCTTGCCCCCTCCTCCAAGTCGCGCCGCCCCTCCCTTTATATACGCCCGCCCCAAGCCCCAACACCGCCACCGCCGCCAACACCGCCACCACTGCAGCCGCCGCCGCCCACTTGCCGCCACCGCCGCCGCTTGCCGCCGCAGCCCCCCGCCGCCGCCCCATGAGCCGCCGCCCCGCCGCTGCTCCCCTCCCCCCACCTCGCCGGAGCCCCCTCGCCGGAGGTAGCCGCCGGACCCGCTGCCGGTTTTTTTATAAAACCGTTCGGTTTTTTTAGAAAACCCTAGATCCGTTTTTTTCGGATTCGACGGTTTTTCTCGGTTCTTCTAGTTAGCGGACGTTCGTCCGTATGTTCGTTTTAAGGAACGTTTTTCGCCCGTTAGATACAGCTAATGAACGCTCGTTCGTTAGTCTGTTCGTCAGTTTTCTTTTATTGGATTTATTCCGCGATTTTTTTATCGCGATTTCTGATCCAATCTTAGTTTCTGTTTTTCTTTTCGCTCGTTAGTCGGAATCAGGCGATTCATGCGCCTAGAGTTTCGTCTCGAAACCCTCTTTCCGTTTAACCAACTCAAATAAGTTTTTGC